>NC_068338.1:35895457-37095457 GCF_014633365.1 Diospyros lotus | reverse complement strand
ATTCAATTCTTCAGGTAGATAAATTATCTGAATTCATACTAGAGTAGAATAGCTAAATAAGGAAATACCTCAAAAACCATCCTTTCAATAGGATTGCCATCGATTGACACATCTAAAAACACCAGTGGGTTCTTCTTGCTCATTTTCTTTGTATTCACAGATCACAACTTCAAGTCAGCATTACTAATGGTTGGACAGCAAATATCAATATAACACAACCAATTCATTGCATCAAAAAGAAACCTTGGAAGGGGGGAGTTAAGGTCAAAAATACAAATATATATATCAAAACATCCAATAAATGATATAAGGACAAGAAAACTATTTTTATAAGCAACTTGAGCATTTAAAAGTATCTAAAGAATACAGAACCAAAAGTAACCTGCTGATAGCTACAGACAAATGCTTACATTTAACAGGGATGTTAAAGAAAGAAAGAGAGGAAAGGCATTTCTGGTTTGCCATATTTTCCTGCAGAACTTCCAAACCTCTTCCATTACATTACTTCCAGAACTATATGAATCATTTTATGTCAAAATTACACAAGGTTGACCATTCAAGTCTTTTATCACCAGTTTCCTTTATAAGGAAAATATCTTCCATCAACAAAAAGCTAAAAAGCAATGTACATAATATGGCACGCCACCAGTATTTCAAAAAAAATGGACACACCCCAGCATTGATATGGCAACAAACATATTAAAGCGAAAATATGAGACCATAAATGATTGACAAGATAAAATCCATGTAGCCAACCCTGCCTAATGGGATAAAGGGACTACAGCTTGATATGTTGTTGTTGCTTAAATATATAAGTACTCGCATTTTCTTCATTTTTTATGTTACAAGTACATATCAAGTATAGAAGATGTGTGAATAAAAAGAGGGGGGTTCAAGTCATCTTACTGGCAACACAGGCTGGATGTAGGATAAGACAAATACACAGAGACAGTAAGGGGAGGAAAGCCATGCTCCTTGCTTCTTCTCTTAAAATCTTAATAGTTAATTTAGACAGGTATTAAGACGAAGCAAGTTTTAGTTTTAAGAGTGCCCCCCCCAAAATTCTTTAATATGTTTTTTGTTTCAAAATTCTTAAATCAAATTAAAAACTTCAAAAAAGATTATTTGAGAGGCATAAACTCACAAATTTTAATTTCAAAAACTTTCAAAGATATCTTATTTAATGTTACAGCCTGCTTTGTATGTCTCTCAAGTCTTGGCATGTATATTCCCTTCATGGACATGTGATGTCCAAGTGTGTGAAGACTGCACAACAATATTATGACACATTCAAACAGCTGTCTGAAATGAGTATGATATATTAACGAGGGCCACCTCAGCATCCCACGTGCCCCAGCATGTCCTTAAAACGTCCAAGACAGACCCCCAAATACAAAACCACCTTGGAAGTGATAATGCTTCTAAAGAGAAAGTAATCCAAATCTACATATATCATGTCCCTTCAAGCCAAAAGCCGTTTTAAGCATTAAAATTATAAGGTTAACAAATTTAATAATATTATATTGCTAGGTAATTTACAAAATTGGAATGTGGGATCAAATTGAGAAACATAAAATTTGACATAGCCAAAAATATATGTATTTTTTAATAAATCTTCACATTGACAAACATAAAATATGCAAAGAAAATAAAAACAAATTTTTTTATCAAACATTTTTACTTATCATATCTTTAAATCTAATAAAATACACAATTTTTATCAAACATCATTTTCAGTTTTTATTTTCAAAACTTTGAAAAACAACAACATTATCAAACATAATGTTAATCTATATTTTTAACAGAAAATAAAAATAAACACAAACTAAATTAAAACAAACACATGAAAACTGACAGCAAAGTAAAGTAATCTGTGATTGTTAGTTGCACTACTTCATTTTCCTTTTTTTTAATTTACGACTTCCAGCATCATCCCACACAGAATTAAAAAGATCCTCCTTCTAAGGAATTTACTACACGTCCAGATTGGTTTCCCAGAATGGCCCAAAAGATTGCAAGATAATAAAATTTGGCTCAGGAATGAAAAGACAATCTTAACAAAACAAATGGACACAACTTATTTAAACACCCCCCCCCCCCCCCAAACAATGTCATTGCCCAACTAAATTTTGTTTGGAAGTTAATAATACGGAATTTTCTATTCGTTGCTAGCCACGCAAATTTTCACAGCACAGTTTGTTGACATAAATTGATGAGTATTAGATCATGGCACAACTACTTCAAAGCTCCTCCCACCTTCATAAAACCTTCAACAATGGGAATATCCACCTTAATCTCTATAATGAACAGAATATCTTATCCAACATAACTAATAATATTCTATGTACCTCATAGCTGCATAGGGCTCTTGCTACAATTAACCACTTTTGCATCGCAATTGACATGCATCGCAATGCCAAGCTTCAGCTGGGTCCAACATCAAATTCGTACAATTTTGCCAGCAAAGTTACATAATAACTCAATCTAGAATCATCAGAACTGCACCATCACACTACCTAAATCATTTGTCCAGAATTTGGATAGCATTAACACTTGGTATATGCCTTGGAAGAGGCCACTCCTGATCACATCAACATGGGACAAATAGTAATTGCAATCCTCAAACCACATCCAAACACCTGTTTTCCAAAATAACAATAACAAATATGATGATCCACTCATAGATAACCACATGGGTTCTTATGTTCTTTTGTATAGGGTTGACCCTCTTATGATGTGTTGACCCGCTCAACAACTAGGTAATTCAAATAATACCACATCTAAGTTATAGAAACTTAGCAAATGGGTGATAGGTACACGTACAGAAGTATAAGAATCAGTTCTTCACATCCTTGCCTTCTGCACGATGGCTAGAGATTATGATCTTTAATTCCTGGTTGCTTGTTTAGCTTTGTTTGGGTTTCCTTAGGGATGCTAAGGATCTTGCTGCAACATAGAGGCAGGCTATGGGTGTGGCATATTTTGGGAATGACTATATGAGAAACATTGGGGGTTCAAAAAGCCAAGTTTATAACAGAGAATAGACGTCAGTACGTGTAGATACTCTCCCATGGCTTAGAACTGATCATTATTTTTCTTCTTTTTTCTTTTGGAGGTGTTAGATATAGGTTTATGGTTTTCCTGTTAAATGAGCTATATTTTATACTAGCATTATGTGAGTAAGAAGTAACGGAATGAAAAGAGAACAAAACAAATCAAGTAATCCCATTGAGAGTCCAAACATATTCCAAATTACTAGAACCAATATAACAAGAAAAATAATTGAACAGTTGAAAACAACAATTCCTTCGTTGTTTGAAACTACGGTCTATTGTAGATCTAATATGAATTCTTAAAAAGAAAGCTAATTTACTAAACTCATGAACCCTATAAGAAGCATTTGATTGGCCCAAAAGTGCAGATAACTCTAGCCCACCAACACAGACCTTTCAATATCAGTATAAAACATGTTTACATTCCCTCATACTCGCGAACAGAATTACAACCGTCCATGCATAAACGAATAGGTAACCAATTCCAGACACATAAACCTAAAATCCATCAAAAAAAAAGGCTTACATTAAAATAATTGAATTAAACTGAGGCCCTAAACCCCAAATCTCGTAAATGTCATGAAATCGCCGAGGTAAAAGCAAATTTAGCCAGAACAAAAATCCAAACAATCAGATTCTTCGCTACTGCTATTAAAGTGAACTACGGTACCACGGATTCAGGGAGTTCTTCCAAACACACCACGGGTGAGTACGAAGAAACTCGAATTTATCCATGAAAACATTCCATCAAAGGGATGAAAATATATATGTGTGTGTGTGTATATATATATATATATATATAGAGAGAGAGAGAGAGAGAGAGGGAGATGGAGAGAGAGATTGGGCATAAACCGTACCTGGTAGACGGTGCAGTAGACGCTGCTTCACTGAAATGCCACGATGAAAGATGGGAGAACTAAACCTAGCGAGAGCTATATACGTGAACCTAGCTGCTTCTGCTCCTATGGCTATTTACCAAACTGTCCCCGCACTGGACCCGAAATGACTACCTGTACCCTTCAATTGCTATAATTACAGGTTTGATATCATTTTACCGTATGCGTTGGGGTTGATTTATTATAACAAAATTGAGATGTTTTGGTTCAACTCCACGTTCCAATGTTTCAATTCCATATTTGAGATTGTTTTTTTATAGGGAATACTCAAACTGGCTAAGGCAATGGTTGTTTACTTTTCAAGAGAGCAGTGACGAGGAGAATGCCTTCTATCCCGTAATTACGGCAATGCTCCAGACAGATACTCAGTGATGATTAGGAGATACGTTTTCTAATAGGGAGTTTCGTCTGTGATCTTCTTGTTTAAATCTAGAAGACACGTGACAGATAACCATCGTCACGTCAATCGGATAGGCACTCAGTAAAGAAATCTTCGAGGCCGTAAGAACAAACTAACTCGTCGAAGGTCGCGGAGGCAGCAGCTATCCCGAACTCCTCGGAGACGGATATTATTATGAAATCCTTATCAGGAAGGTTCCGAAGAAGACGGAGGGGAGATCCCGAAGATCCCTCCATGATCCCTGTCCCGATAAAAGGTTAAAAGGGGAGGCGAGGTAAGAGAAAGGGGATTCCTTTTTCTTTTCTTCAGCATATAATTTGAGTAAATACACTTAATCCTCAATTGAGAGATATCTGACTTGATCGTCGGAGGTTGACCGGGGGAACAAGTCCCCGTCTCTATTACAGGTACCTCTGAAGAGGCAAGAAGGGAACGTGCGACTACCACTTCATAAAATTAATCATCAAGTAGTTATATCTATTATTTAGTATTAAAGCAAACGTTTGTTAATCAATATATGAGGTAGAAAAATTAATATATGGGATGTGTCTCATATTTCTATCATTTTTAATATATTTATTAAACTTATCTGACTATTTTTGAAAAAATCATTAATGATCTCTTATTTTGATATTTCAAAATTTGCATATCTCTTATCCCCTTAAGAATTAAGATAAGCATATTTTGATCCCTACATATAAGAAAAAAAAATGACTTATGTGTCATCTAATGCATTTTAAAGAATTTAACAAATAGTTTATTAAAAATTTTAGAATGCTTCCTAATTTTATTTTGACCATTACATATTTTGATCTGAAAATTATTCCAAATTTATCTTAATATTCCCTTATTTTGTTCATTTTAACAAACGTTACCTAAGTATATTATAAGGATATTGATTAGTTATTATTTTTTTTTATAAAATCTTTATTAGAGATTTTTATTTCTTATAGGATTAAAGTTCAAATTTGTCTGACTCTTTCATTGTAGTCAATCAGATCTAATTTCTAATTTTTGATCTTATCAGTCCATGAACTTTCAATTATAGACTTGTAGTCAACCAAAATTAATTTTGAATCTATGATTTGATTAACCCAATACGTTTATTTTGTCACTGTTTAAACTCAAAATAGCATTTCTTTCGGAGCCTCATATTCACTAGGCTCAAATGAAACAAATAATAATTTATTTTATTAAAAATAATCTATTATAAATGTATTGTTTTTTAAAACATTTGTGATAATTATTTTAAAATATTTGTAATAATTATAACAATATTTTAATACAGTAAATTATTTTTTTCTTTGAGTCAAGTAAATGCCATCTGCTGAAGAGAATGTTGTTTTGGGTTTAATAGGTCACAAAATATAAGTATTGGGCTAATAATATCACAAATTAAATATTATATCTGATTGCTCGCAATTGAAAAAAAAATCATAAACTACTGAAATAATAAATTAAAATTTATGTTTGATTGACCACAATTTAAAATTTTGACTGATTTGAACTTTAATCATTTCTTATATCATAAGGCCATCTCCATTGCTGGCTTCATTTACTCGCTAAGCCAAATTTTGACGAGGAATTCGTTGGAAACATTTTCGATGGGTCTTTCTATCCAGCGATTTCTTCAATTTTTTATAGAATTTCAAAAGACTTCTATTGATATTACATGTGAACCAATCACACGACCAAGACCCAGAGAAATACCAAGATTGAATATGAAATTGAAAATAAATAACATCCACAATGCATATAAGAATAAGAGATATACATGTTCGGATCCAAATTGAGTCCTACTCACGGCAAGGGTTTCAATCTCTAGTCAATCCACTAATATATACAATAGGTTTACAGAGAATATAAGCAACCAATAATAAATGAAAAAATCACTTATAATATCTACCATCAACAAAAAATCGAGTACA
Source organism: Diospyros lotus (assembly GCF_014633365.1). Lineage (NCBI taxonomy): Eukaryota > Viridiplantae > Streptophyta > Magnoliopsida > Ericales > Ebenaceae > Diospyros > Diospyros lotus. The sequence goes on along the minus strand of NC_068338.1, from coordinate 37,089,180 downwards.
AGAACTTCAAGAAAACAAGCCATTCAGATCACTTACTCTCGCCATTTTCTCTCACTATCGCAGCACTTTGATTTCAAGATGAAAGAGAAGATACAAAGTTATGGTTTATTTCTTACACAATTGCTTTCTCCCTTGCGTTATGTTTGCTACTTGCACATTAAAATTAATAATTGTTCAGCTGCCCATATAAAGGTTATATACACGGGCAAACAAATATGATAAGAACCAAACTTGGGCTTGGGTTAGTTTGGCTATAAGACACCAACGGTCCATGGCCACTTTTATATTATATTACAAGACCCAAATCCATATTACCATATTATAAAGTGCCAAATGCACATGCAGATGAAATGCAATCCAATATAAAATACATCAATTATTTAATATCAAAATATAACACTATATACCATACGACATTTACATAAATTTATTAATTAATTAAACATATAACATATCAATATATTTTAAATCACAAATATTAACATCTCCCTACAGTTAACTAGTAATTTTGTGCTCACTACATTTCTCTATCGACTATTTGTTTGATATGAGTTTTTAAGAAGACTTCAACGGCTCTATGTTACATTTGAAAGTTGAAGAAGACACCGGCGACGAGCAGCAGCAGCGGCAATTGCAGTGAGAAGTAGAGGTGGCGAAGAAGAATAAGCATTGGCAAGGAGCAACAGTGGTGACCACAGTGAATAACAGCTGATAAGGAGCATCAGCGACCAGATCCGGCTACTAGCGACATAGAATAACCAAATTTGGCGCCGAAGAATAACCAAATCCGTCTACTAGCAGTGGTAGCAGTGGCAACTCCCTTCTCTAGCATCCAACGACTCTCATTTCAAACTAAGTTTGTGATTTATATTACGTATTTTATATATATTGAAGTATTAGGTTTTAATTATATTTTGATTATTTTGTGTATTTGATTATACATTTTGTGTGTGTGTGTCTTTTATTATTTTGTATATTTATTATTCATTTTGTGTGTGTATTTTATTATTTTATATATTTAATTATTGATTATATATACATGTATCGCATTATTTCAACATAATGTTTTAAAAATTATCATAAAAATGGATGTCAAAGTTATTTAATTAAATTATTTTATGTTGTATTTAAAATAATAGTCATTGTATTAAATTTTGAATCATAGAAATATTTCAAATTATTTTGTTAAATAATCGTTTTTAAAAAATATTAGTAAATTTATTTACAAATATATTAAATATTATAAAAATCTAATACCGTCATATTTATTATTAAATTATCAAATAGATAATAGATTTTTTTAGTAATAGAAATTATAAGCAAGGTAAAATAAATATAATTAAAATTTATTAATAAATAAATGGGATAGATAATGAAATAAAGAGGAGAATATGAGGTGTGGTTGGAATACGCACAGTTTTTTAAGCAAAATTAAAATAATGAATAAATTATTTATAATATAATAGAGAATGAGATAAGGAAGAGGGTTGGAGATGGCTTAAGCTACAATCTCATTTAAATTATAGACTATATAACTAATGTATTACCAAGTAAAAAATAAATAAATAACTGTTGCCCTCATAAGATCTCAATAACAACCCCATCCAATTTTGGCAACTTGTATATCATCTTGATGGTATGTATGAATTTTGTCTAGGATACTAGGATATATAATTTGTTTTTTCTTGTGTTGTTCCCTTTTTATTTTTTACTTTTACAGGTTTTGATGTATTTAAAATGAGGAAAATTCTGGAGAGTCAGAAAGATCTTACCGACGGGTTTACAGAAATAAAGTAATTTGACAAAATTACCCCTCACGGCGCAATAAATTTTCAGTCAAACCAGTACTTTCTCATCCTCTTCCCGCTCTATTATCCTCATCATCTTCCCGCCCTGTACTTTCTCATCCTTTCTCCACTGTCTCTCTCTTTCACTCTCTCTCTGCACCGTCTCACTATCACGCCTTCATCATATTCTTAAAATCTTCGCCATTTGTCTGTGTGGAGGTTTTCGTTTTGGGTCTTCTCAAGAAAAAAAAAGAAAAGAAACAGTAGAAGAAATTGTATTGAAGTGCAAAATAAGAAAATAAAAAGTTACAAAAACAGAAGAGTTATGTATACATACATATATACGTATATCAGATCCACCATTTCCCTGGAATGGCTTCGATTTCCCTGATTCCCTATCTTTTCTTGTTATGCTGTATACAATAAATTTTAATTATTAATTCAACCTCCTTAAATGTATAGCAAACAAGGAGTATAGGGGATTGGTGTGTCCTGCTACATCCTTTTATGTGGTTCAAATTTTTTCCTCTTTTCACTTGAACGATGGACCGGAGGTGGCAGTGAAATGGGGTTTCGATATTTGGCTTTTCTTTGTCTACTCAAATGGATCTTTCACGGCACTTTTGGGCTGAATCTTGTGATCTTTCTGTTTCAGGATATGACTCTGGTGGAGGGTTGAATCTGCACCAAGCATGCATGGCATAACAAGAATGAAGGTCTCAATCCCAGGCCAAAGGAAGGTCTCGCCTCGATTTCGATTGTCGTTGGTAACCTCTTTCTCGCTCTCAAAATTTTTTCTCTTTCTCTTTGTTTCAGTGGGAGGTCTGTAAACGCACTTATAACTTAACCAAAATCTCGCGATATTTTGACAGTCAAATATTGCGAGATTTCACTTCTGTAAACCCATCAGTGAAGCCGTCTAACCCTGTAGAAGGACTTTTAAAATGTAGAAGATCAATGATGATTTATTTTTTATTTGGCCTAATGCAAGGTATTTGAATAATATTGTAAATTATTCTATCCTTAAATCTCTTTATATAGCTACACCTAACTATAAAAGAAAAGTATAACCATTACTAATGTTTGCCTTAATTGTCCACACATCTTTAATGTTTTGAAAATAACGCAGATTTCTCATTCATATCACTAAAAACAATGAGAAAATGACAAATTTACTAGTTTTCTCTCTTATAAATAATTTAGTTTTCTATCTCCTTTCTTGTGAAATTAAAAAAAGAAAAGAACAATAACAATGATTGCCCATAACGTCATTGATAAATAAAAGGAAATAACAGAAAAACTATAAACAATGAATAAACTTGTTATTGTCACATGGGAAAGTGAGGTTTGATTCCATATGCTATTTTTCAGTAGAGAGTTCTAATTAAACATAAATACGTTTTGATTTTCTTTTATACATACTCAATGAAAGTTAACTAATAAATTAGAGTAATAATAAAACTTGTTATATTTTTATATATACAAAATATTATTATTATTTATCCAGTGTTTGACAAAATAGGTTATTGGGTCATAATCGTGTTATATTGAAACATATATATATGACCAACCCGAATACAATTTATTTAAATAATTATGTTAAATATCTCAATTATAACATGAACATATTTATTAAATGAATGACACGACGTGACAAGCTTATTTTGTTTAATTAAATAGGTTAAATAGATTGTGTCATACACAATGCAACACATTAACCCATTTATTAAATAGATCATTATAAACACATAATGAAAATACATGTTAAATTTGTTAAAAAATATATTAAACATGTTTACACATTTAATACTATAACAAACAAATAACCTATGGATAATGTTAGAAGCCGGTGTCATTAGTCATGAGACGTCTTTTCAGAAAATGCAACATGTGACTTATGACACCTTCACTCATTCAATTACTATAATCCAAATTACTCTCCGAAATATATATTTAAAGTTTTAATAATAAATACAATAACATATATATTTAAATGCTTAAAATACCAAATACAACAATTCAAGTCCCAATCCCAAAAATTGTCCATGCATAAAACTACAGTATTTTAAAACACTCAATTAAAAAATACAAACAGTAAAAGATTAATTTTCAGTCAATTAATTATCACATAACTTAAATGGGTGAATTAAAACTAAACAGGTCATTTAATGTCTAAAGAGTCATTTTGTATATAACCAGGTCAAACAGATTTCTTATTAGTTAAATAGATTTGTGCATGTCTAAATGGGCAGGACAAATTAGTTTTTTAGGAAGTGTTTATTAACTAAGATAAGAGGGAAAAAATGTTAGATATGGGAAGCATTCCGGATGTTTGGTATTTCTAACGTGTTTGTTAACCTTACCTGACCATTTTTGAAAAAGACTTCACGTGACCTCTTATCTCTTATTTTCAAGATAAATTTATCCGACCTCTCATCTCAAATAAATTTATCTTGTTCTTTTAAGATAAGACTGAATTACTTATCTGCCCCTTGTAAGATAATTAATGCCATTTAGTGTATTTTAAAGATTTAAATTTATTAAAAAAATTATTTATTTAACTCTTATAATTAATATTTTTTAATATTTTTTTAAATTATTATATATTTTGACAATTTTTAAAATTTAAATGTCATTATTCATTTCATTGATTTTTAAAATTTAAATTTCTCTCTCTCTATATATTTTATTTAACTATTTTCAACTCTTTTTAAATTTATTTTTGGACATGAATTTGAAAAATAAAATATTATTTTTAATTTTAATCTTAATTTTTTTGACAATTCATATTAATCATAAAATACTATTTTAATCATAAATTTGATAATAGGGATATTTTGGTAAAAAATCCCTTATCTTGGTGCTTATCATATGTATTAACAAACATATGAAAAGAAAAAATACAATTATTAGTGAATTTTAAAAAATTTAACAAACAGTCTGATAGAAATTTTGGAATACTCTTCAGCCTTATCTTGATCATTTCATATCTTATCTAGAAAGTATCCCAATCTTATCTTGATACCACCTTATCTTGCTCATTTTAACAAATGTCCTCTTAAAACATGATTTTTATCACATAAAAATGACTTATTTATGACCAAAACTCATTTAGCTTAAATTATAACCCACCTATTTTGTATTGTCTAAATGGGTAGTATAAAAAATGGCCTAAATTCTATACTTATGCTAAACTTTAGATGTACGTAAAACTTAATTTTCCCTATTTAAAAAATCCAATGCTTTTTATATACATGGATTTGGTTTAGTTTTGTGGAGACCTATATGATTTAAAAGTTTACATTTGAGATTTCTTTAAAACGTCGTCGTCTTAAATGTTTCGACAGGGTTGTTAATGGACCTAAATTGGGGAAACCCGGCCGAAAACAACACGTATTATTATTTATTCTGCCACGGTTTAGGAAGGAGACGAACCATGGAGGAGATTTCGCCCCAGCGCCAAGAGGGGCCATGGAGGGTCCTCGAATTCTACAGTGGTATTGGTGGCATGGTATTTCCAGAAACGGAAACCCTCCTCTCTCTCTTTATCTCTCCAGATATGCTTATTCTTGCCGTTCGGTATGTATTCTTATGGTCTGTTTTCGTGGTAAATTTCTACTTCCTTGAGTGTTGTTGCGGTGCTACAGAGGTACTCCCTCTCGAGGGCCGGCGTGGATGCAACTGTTGTGGAAGCTTTCGACATAAACGACGTTGCAAATGATGTTTACGAGCATAACTTTGGCCATCGTCCCTGTCAGGTATTTTCTCAGTGGGTTTGTTTTGCCTGTAAGGTATTTGCTACTTGGTCTCAAAGAAAAAGAGAGGAAAGAAAAGGCTGCGGGTTCCTCTGTTTTAATCTAGTTAGTTTTATTGGGGATTTTTTGAACTTGGAAAGGTACTGATTCGGAGACGGCTCTCAACAACTGATTATTTGTGAAAAGTAAACTAATAACTATGCCTTAAAAATTCAGTTATTTTCAGCCGATTTATGTGTTTTTTTAAATATCATAAATTAAACAGAAGTGCCAAGTTCATTCGTAAAAGAAGCCAAAGACCAAATGCAAAAAAGACTAATACTCTTCCACAACAACAAAGAAGTAGTTCCCTTAAAAGAATGTGGAATGTAAAGAGCTCTCCATCCGTGCTCTGTTGCGTCTTTCTCTCGACATGCACCACATCTCACAAGAAGGAATACTAGCAATGCACCACATCCCACAAGAAGGGTGAACCTACCCCTTCTTGGGAGCTACTGCCTTTTCCAAGAGGCAAGCTTTTTACACGTACTTCTCAATCATGCCACCCCATACTGACTTAGACAAAAAATTAGAACTCAATGGAACCCCTAAATAGGCAGATGATAAAGACTGAACTTTACAATCCATGATGCTAGCATGCTCTTCCTCATTATTGGCCAATGTCGTTGGAATGAGGTTGGTCTTTACTAAATTTATACAAAACCCAGTTGCAGCCTTGAACTGGTGGTAATTTAAAACAGTTTGATCACTTTGGGCTAGTTAAAAGTTTCTGATTGCTATTTATTTGCATTTGGCCTCTTTTTCCGTAGAGTTTACTATGAAAATGTGTTAAGGCTAGTATTATTTTTGTTGCTAAGCATAGGTTAATATTCAAACCCTGAGTGCTGCTGACATGGACAGCTATGGGGCTCATGCATGGCTTATTTCTCCTCCTTGCCAACCCTATACTCGGCAAGGTGAGTTATTTCTTCTGCTTTCTAATTTCAATTTGATTGTCAAGGTGTCCTGAGATCATAATGCCAGGTCTTAAAAAGGGGTCTGCTGATGCTCGGGCATCTTCTTTTCTCAAAATTCTGGAACTTATACCAAAAACATCACAACCTCCTCTCATGATATTAGTTGAGAATGTTGTTGGTTTTGAGGTATGGAATACTTTATATGTTAATAAATTTATTCCATTTACATATACATCGTTAATGCACGTGTTTTGTTTTGCTCTATTTACGTGACTTTCTCTGTTTTCATGTCTTGCTGGGCAATATTTTGCAGACATCTGATACACATAGAATAATGATTGAGATATTGGCGGGAGCTGCTTTTTTCACACAGGAGTTCATTCTAAGCCCAATGCAATTTGGTGTGCCATATTCCAGGCCACGTTACTTTTGCCTGGTATGTGATATTACTCTACACTTTGTTTTTACACCTTAGCTGTGCGTGAATGTGTTTGTGATCCTTAGACCTGGCTTCTCAGTGAATATTTATTTAGCTGGCGTTAAAAAATTTTCTGGGAGGGGGTTGTAGGGCTGACCTTTTCAGAGTGACTAGGCAGCAACATTCTTGGTGAGGTGTACAAGAGGCACAAAAGAGTGGTTTCCAATACCCAAAATTTTATTTTGCACAATTAGAGTTCACAGTTTCCATTCTGGAGTTTTCTAATTCTCTTTTTAATTCGAGTCTTATTTATTAGAACTTTTACTTTATAATGTCAATTCTGATTGACTAGTTAAGAGTATTTTGGTATATGTTGGACATGGATTCGTTGAGAGAAGTAGTTCTGTTTGTCACATACAAAAGAATTTTAGCTGTAGTTTTGTTAAGTGTAGTTATAGTTTAGATAAGTTTGTTAGTTAGGACTTGTCAGTGTCTTTGTACAATTGTCAAGGTTAGTTGTATCTCTAACATAATCAGCTGAGTTCACAGCCTATAAATACACAATTTCTCTCCTGTTTCTAATGTCAAGAATCATTTTCAGCAAATTTCTGTTCAGTTCTCTCTTTTTAGTTTCTTTCTTTTTCTTTTTCTTCATAGAAGCTCTCACTTCATGTTATCTGCGCCAATGACCCACGTTAATGGCTGGAAATCAAGAATAATCGAGTTCTTCTTCTAAAGTCGATCATGTTCCTTTTCTTCTGCCTCACGATATGATTTCTCCTCCATAGCGAGAGCTTTCAATCATAGTCCTATCAAACTAGAGAGTGATAACTATTTGTTTTGGAAAGCTCAGATCTTCACGACATTAGGGTTTTTGATTGATCTTATTCGTTAACAAATCAAAAAAATCTCCAATCAAATATCTGCTAGATCCAGATTATGGTGATCCTAATGCACAGAAAGTAGTTGAAGAATATCTCACCTAGCTCAAATTAGATCAGTTACTCCTAGGGTGGCTTTTTTCTTAATTGACAAAGAAGTTATAGCTCAAGTGATTCATTGTGAATCACTAGCAGAGTTATGGTATGCTCTTGAGAACTTATATTCTTAGCAAACTGTTGCCAAATCCTTTCAGTTAAAACAATAATTAAGATTTATCAAGAAAGTTTCTCTATTTGTGAGTGGCCATATCTTGAAGATTAAAACAATAGGACATGCTCTTGCTCCAATTGGTGAACCAATCAGTGATAAGGATCTTTTATTGGCTATTTTGAGTGGACTGGACAATGATTATGAGATTGCTGTTAGTCTAGTTGCCTATCAAATGGATGACATTAACCTAGAGAAGGTCCAATACTTACTATTGATGCATGAACAAAGGTTAGCTATTAAGAATTCTTCTTCATCTTCAACCTTAAATTTTGAAGGAATAACTTTGATGAATGCAAATGTTGCATTTCACTGGTCAGAAAATGGTAGTGGTCCTTTTAACAATAGAGGAAGTTTTTCTAACAAAAGAGGTAGAGGTCGACATAGATCTAACACTAGAAAAATATATTGTCAATTATGTGGGAGATCAAGTCATTTTGCTGACAAATGTTACCATAGGTAGGTTTGACAGAAATTTTCAACATTTTCCTAGTCAAAATTCTGGCAGAGAAGGATTATCTCAATTTGATTCAAGAGCTTATCTTGTAGCTCATAGTGAAGTATTTCTAAGCGAGACTAGTTTTATTCAAGGTTCTCATTATAACAATTTTTTGGATAATCAATTTGCTTCTTCAACAACTTGCAGTGATCCATTTTGGTTTGTTGACTCAAGAGCAACAAACCACATTACCTCCTTACTCTTCACTCTCCTTATCAAGGCCCTGAGAAAGTTGCAGTTGGCAATGTAAGAAACTATCTGTCACGACCCAGGGTTGAATTGTAATTTTGTTTTGAAATTTTTAGTTGTATTGGTGGGAGCCAACCGATCTTGTAACGGTAGCCTTACCATACTACCTTCGGTTTGAATATAATCGCTTGGAACAACCTATATAAGGCTCACATGCGTGAGGATGGGAATTCAAGCATGAAATATAATTGAATTCTCTCTCTCTCTCTCTCTCTCTATTCTCCTGCCAAATTCTCTTCTTTCACTCTATCTCTCTATTCTCTTAATCGTTCTGGAAAATTCAAGTCTCATTCAGGAGGCTTGACATTTGGTATTAGAGCCAGTCATCCTCAGTTGTGATTCCAACGAAGGACGGGTGCGTTCTGATCGTTTGAGGTAGGCAGTGAAGTAATTGGTGATAGAAGCAGAGGAGGTGAAATGAATGGCTGAGGGCACCAGATTGAAGCAATTGGAGAACCGCACGGAAGCAATGGAGTATGGGATGTCCCAAACCCAAGAAGTGGTGTCTTAGAGTAGGGAGGAGGTGCGCGCAATTCGCGATGAATTGCAGGAGGACATAACGGCTTTTAGGGATGGAGTTCAATGGGAGTTAGCGAGGCACAGGGAGACATTGGACCAGCAGCGTGATTAGCATGTTGTCCATGTTTCCTCAATTCCGACTACCTCTAGAATTCCCTCCCAAGCAGCACAGGAAATCGGCATGTCTAGGCAAGGGATACTCTCGAGGCCCCAGGGAGTAGCGAAGGCTTGTACATCGCAGTGTGAAGAGACGAGAGACCAGGTAAGAGATTTGAATTCTCTTAGATCTAGCCAAGGCCCTATGCTGAGGCTAGAGATTCCCCTGTTTGAAGGATCTAAACTGCGTTGGTGGATCCAAAGGTGTGAGAGATTTTTTCAGTACTACAACATCGTTGAAAATCAGAGGATTGTCATTGCTACAACCTATCTAAACGAGGTGGCTGCTGCCCTGGTATGAAGGATGGTCCAGATTTAGGAGAATTGGGGTGACGTGGATTGATTTGCAGAAGAATTGTGTCCGCTTTGGTGAGAGGAATATGGCGGATGTCATAGAAGAGTTTATAAACTCAGGCAAGAAGGAGCAATTACTGAGTATCAAGAGAGGTTTGAGGAGCTGCGAGCATTGATGTGGAATGCACAATCTACCCTCACCGATCAATATTTTGTCTCTAGCTTTATTAGTGGCCTTAAGGATGAGCTAAGGTCCATGGTAAAGATGATGATACCGGCCAAGGTGAGAGGGGTGATAGAGAAGGCAAGGTTACCGAAATTAACGCTAGAGGCAATCTTCAAGATGAACAGACCGGTGCCAAGGGCGATGCCTATTGATGGCCACCTAATAGGGGGCAATACTAAGGCTTTAATGCTTGCTATGGCCATGGGGGGAAGTAAAGGGAGTTCTAATGCTAACAGAGCCCCAACAATGGAACAGAGGAGAATGCTGGGATTATATTTCAGATGCGGTGACAAATACGGCATTGGGCATCAATGTAGGAGTCACTTGCTTAATATGGAAGGGGACGATGAGGAGGAGGAAGAGGAAAACATTGGGGAAGAGGAACAGGAAGAGAAAGGAAAGGTGACAAAGGATGCGTGTGAGGAGGATCAAGGTCAGGAAGGGGGAGAAATCTCTTTTCATGATCTAAGGGGAGGTCTTACTGGGAAGATAATCAAGGTTATGGGGTAAGTAGGGAGAAAGAGGCTTATGGTGTTGATTGACAATGGCAGCACCCACAACTTCTTGAATGAAGCTACTGCCAATGAGTTGAAGTGCAGGTTGACTCACACCACCCCACTTTCAATGACTGTGGCCAACGAACACAAGATGTACAGCCATTGCAAGTGCGTTGATTTCAAATGGGTGATGCATGACTATGAGTTCAAGGCTGACTTGAGGATTCTTGAGTTAAGGGGCTGTGATATTGTCATTGGGGTGGACTAGATGCGGATGGTTAGTCCACTTACTTTTAACTTCAACAAGCTAGGTGTGACTGCGGAAATGGAGGGTAAGAAGCTCACATTGGCGGGCGGCCTGGAATAGGGGGAGTGCAAAATGATAAGGGGATTAAGCTGCAGAAACTATAGCAGAAAAAAAAAAGGGGCAAATCACACAGTTCTATTCAATTCAGCTTGTGGAATGGGAGTAACCAGAGGAAGAGGTGGGGGCTCAACCAGGTGAAGAGGAGGAATCCCCCTCAACTTATTCTCAGGTAACTACTCTAGATAGCTTGCACTTACTTTGGGAAGAGTACAAGGACTTGTTCAAAGAGCCTATTTCCTTACCTCCCCAAAGACCTTTAGACCATGTCATTCCCCTTAAACCCCAAACTACCCCACTAAACATTCGGGCCTATCGTTATTCACCCACCCAAAAGGAAGAGATTGAAAAACAAATATCCAACATGTTAGCCACTTCATTCATACAGCCGAGCCAAAGCTCTTTTGCATCTCCTATTTTGTTGGTAAAAAAGAAATATGGTTCTTTGAGATTTTGTGTTGACTATCGTCAATTCAATTCTCACACCATCAAGAACAAATTCCCTATTCCCCTTATAGATGATCAGCTGGATGAATTGGTAGGAGCTAAGGTTTTCTCCAAGCTAGACCTTGGATCCAGATACAATCAAATCCAGATGAAGCCCACAGATATCCCAAAAATAGCCTTTCGAACCCACCAAGGCTTGTATGAATTTGTTGTCATGCCTTTTGGCCTCACAAATGCTCTTGTCACCTTTCTAGCACTCATGAACCAAATCTTTGCCTTTTACCTTCGAAAGTTCATCCTAGTTTTTTTTTCCTAGCCCAAGCCTTGAACAACATATAGCCCACCTTAAAACAACATTTGAAGTCCTTAGGACGAACCAATTGTATGTCAAGCTAAGTGTATTTTTGCCAAGAATGAGGTGGGATATTTGGGGCATATTATTTTAGGAGAGGGAGTTAAGACTGATCCCAACAAGATCACATCAATGGTGGAGTGGCCTAGGCCTCTATCGATGAGGGAGCTTAGAGGTTTTCTAGGATTGACTGGCTATTACTAGAAGTTTATAAGGCATTATGGAGTGATTAGCAAGCCTTTGATGGACCTTCTAAAGAAGGAGAGTTTCCATTGGAATTCTCAAGTAGAGGTAGCCTTCTTAACAAACAAGAAGTCTATGACACAAGCCCCTGTATTGGCCTTTTCCAAACAATTCTCAGTGGAGACGGATGCTTGTGACAAAGGGATAGGGGTAGTACTAATGCAGAAGGGGAGACCCATTGCTTACATCAGTCAAGCCTTTGGAACCTAAGCACTTGGGGTGGAGTGTGTATGACAAGGAGATGCTGACAGTGTTGAAGGCTGTGGACAAATGGAGGCATTATCTGGAGCGTAACTCCTTCGTGATTAAGACAAATCACGAGAGCCTCTAATTTTTATCTTAGCAAAGACTGCAGTCCCAACTTCAAAAGAAAGGGGTATCTAAGCTCATGGGGCTAAACTATACTATGCTCTATCGCAATGGGAAGTTGTATATAGTGGCAAATGCCCTATCAAGAAGGGAGGGCAATGACAGAGGGGGCTAATGCCACGCCATCACGACAGTAGTATTAGATTGGATGAAGGAAGTGGTGCAAAGTTACGAGCAAACTAAGTGGGTGATCTCTTACTCAAATTGGTAGTCCAAAATGCAGGGGAGTGAGGGTACTCATTGTCCAATGGTCTCATCAGATTTCAGGGAAGATTGGTAGTGGGAGATGATAAGGGGTTGAAAGAGAAGATATTGAAATCCCTACATTGCTCACCCTTAGGGGGTCATTCAGGGATCAGGGCCACCCATCACAAGGTTAGACAACTGTTCTTTTGGCCAAAACTCAAGAGGGATGTGGTGGAGTTTGTCTTGGCATGTGAGACGTGCCAGAGATGTAAGCACGAACAAGTGCCATACCCCAGCAGGTTGTAGCCCTTAGAGGTTCTAGAATAGGCATGGGAAGGGGTCTCCATGGATTTTATAAAGGGCTTACCCAAGTCTGAAGGCAAGGACGTGATTTTAGTAGTGGTGGACAAACTGACAAAATTTGGGCATTTCCTCAGTCTCACATCCCTTCTCAGCCCAAGAGGTGGTTAGGGTGTTCTTGGATTTGATGGTGAAGCTGCATGGGGTCCCTAAGTCAATTGTATTCGATGGAGACAAAATTTTTACCAGCAATTTTTGGGAAGAGTTGTTCAAGAAGCTTGGGGTGGGATTGCAAATGTCCACTGCTTACCACCCTCTTACCGATGGCCAAAAGGAGAGGGTCAACCAATGTCTAGAAGCCTACCTACGGTGCATGTGTTTTACTAGGCCAAAGAGTTGGAACATATGACTACCACTAGCTCAATGGTAGTACAACTCTTGTTTCAATAGTACCATCAAGAGGAGCCCCTTTGAGATTGTGGTTGGGCACAAACCCCCTCCCCTACCGGCTATAGCTAGCAGTTCTTCTAGCTTAGCAGCAGTGGAGCAATACTTATAGTAGAGGAGGGACATGCTCTCCATCCTTAAGAAGGAGCTAGCTAATGCCTAAAACAGAATGAAGTAGGTAGTTGACAGGAGGAGGAGTGATAAGGCTTTTGACATTGGAGACAAGGTATTCCTTAAGGTGAAAAGATTCTTGCAACAACCCTTCACCTCAACACCTGCATCCAAGCTTATCCCCAAGTACTTTGGGCCCTATGTCATTGAAGCTAAAGTGGGGAAGGTAGCCTACAAGCTAAGGTTGCCTACGGGAATCAATGTACATCTTGTGTTCCATGTGCCTTTGCTCAAGAAATCCATTGAACTGGGGGCTACTACTAGTCAGCAACTGCCAACCATGGAAGATGAAGTCGAGGAGACCTTGGAGCTAAGGGCCATCCTAGATAAGAGGGTGGTCTATCAAGGGATAGTGCCCCTAACACAAGTTTTGGTCTAATGGTCGTAGCTACAACTAGACCATCATACCACGTGGGAGTACCTTCCGGAGCTATTGACGTGGTTCCCACGAGCTACCGGCCTACTGTGAAGGATTCTTGGGGACAAGAATGTCCCTAAAGGGGAGGGGAGTGTCATGACCCAAGAGTCGAATTGTAATTTTGTTTTGAAATTTTTAGTTGTTTTGGCAGGAGCCAATCGATCTTGTAACAGTAGCTTTACCATACTACCCTTGGTTTGAATGTAACCACTTGGAACAGCCTATATAAGGCTCACATGCACGAGGATGGGAATTCAAGCATGAAATACAATTGAATTCTTTCCCTCCAATTTTCTCTCTCTCTATTCTCCCACCAAATTCTCTTCTCTCTCTCTATCTCTCTATTCTATTAATCGTTCTGGAAAATTCAAGTCTCGGTCAAGAGGCTTGACACTATCCATTTCAAATGTTGGCCTTAGTCAACTTTATACTAAAACCAAACCTGTTTTTATTGTTTCTTTATCTAATGTGCTTCATGTTCCTCACATGATAAAAACCTTATAAGTGTTTCTCAGCTTACAAAAGACAATAATGTGATAAACTGAATTTCATTCTGATTCTTGTTTAATTAAGGACAAGAGCAAAGGAATTGTACTAGTCTGAGGGCTACTTAAAAGATGGTCTTTATCAATTGATATCTGCATCCAGTTTTGTTTTTGCTTCAGCTTCTTTGTCTCATTTGTCTGAATGTTGTAAATCTACCAAGTCTCAAATGTCAGTTTTGCAGTCCCTATTTTGTCATGCCACGGCTTTAAATAAAAACACAGTAACAAACAAAATTGTGTGTGATTAGTGGCATGCCAAATTGGGGCATCCTTCTTTTTCTGTACTGCAAATGTTCTTGAATAAGATTCATATTCCTTGTTCCAATTATTCTCTTTCTTTTTGTGAATCATGCAAACTTGGCAAACTGCATCAGCTTCCTTTTTCTAATTGTGAAATTACAGCCAAGAGACCTTTAGAATTAGTTTATTTAGATCTCTGGGGTCCAGCTCCTAATGTATCTACTGAAGGCTATAGATACCATATCATGTTTGAAGATGCTTATACCAGATATACATGGCTATATCTATTGAAACTAAAGTCTGATGCTCTTTCTACCTTCATTGCCTTTTACAAATTTGCTGAACTACAATATCATTATAAAATAAAGGCTCTACAATCTGATGATGGAGGAGAATTTCAAGCCTTCTTGCCATATCTTAAATGTCATGGCATTCATTCTTGTTTGACTTGACCTCATAATCATCAGCAAAATGGGGATGCTGGGGGAAGCATAGGCATATTGCTGAA
The DNA here is from genome assembly GCF_014633365.1 of Diospyros lotus. NCBI lineage: Eukaryota > Viridiplantae > Streptophyta > Magnoliopsida > Ericales > Ebenaceae > Diospyros > Diospyros lotus. Next base: position 37,074,085 of record NC_068338.1, on the reverse strand, counting down.
ATTTGTCTTACACTGTTAGCTCATGCTCATATGCCTTTAAAATTTTGGGTAGAAGCTCTTCAAATAGTTGTTTATACAATTAACCTTTTACCATCTTCTCCACTCAAATTTAGCTCTCCTTTTGAACTTCTTTATCACAAACAACCCAATTATCTATCCTTCAACCCTTTGGGTGTGCTTGCTTAGACCCTACAACAAACACAAGTTTGATTTTCATTCCACCAAATGTGTTTTCATTGGATATAGTCATGTGCAAGCTGGGTATAGATGTTTACATTCCACAGGCGAGTCTATGTTTGCAGACATGTTCAGTTTAATCCTTCCAATTTTCCTTTTCCTACTCTATTTTGATCTTCTTCACAGGCTGTTTCTTCTTCTTCCTACAGTCTTCCCAGTTCATTTCTTCCTTTTTTTTCTTCTTCTAATCCTCAAGTAGTATAATCTCCTACTCCTTTTGTCTATATACCTACTGTGCAATACTGTGCAACCATAGAGTTCTCCTTCCTTACCTACATTGTCTAGGTCACAACCTAAGTGACCTCAGCAACATCCTCTTCCTTTTGTTCATCCTATGATCACTCGTTCCAAATCTAAGCAACTTTTAGCCTCTTCACCTCATGCTCTGGTGAGTACTATACAACCTAGCTTAGTTATTGGAAACAAGGTAATAATGTTGATGAACTTTAGAACCTAAGTCTATATATGATTAAGTAATATTTCAAATTTAATGGAAAACAAGGTAAGAATAGCTTCAGCAGTTATGAAACTTTCTGAGATTGTATGATGAAAGTTTAACATTAATGTTGATGCAAAAGGATTTTTGCACGGGCTGATTCATAAGAGGTTTCTTCTCCATTTTCTTTTGACATTTGATGTTTGGACTTATAAGCCTTTAAAGCCAAGGACCAGATCAGATGAACCTTAGTTTTATGCATATCCAGTTACTGAGCTACAATCTATCTAACCATCAATCCTACTACTATGCCACTTCAGGAGAGACCGACATATGTGAAAGGCTTCTTTTGGCATATATTTTCCCCCTGTTTGATAAGTAACACTCTAGATGAATACTACTCAAAGTTCCTGGTTGAGGACCTTTACTTTTTTTTGACTGGATTCAACTGGTTGTAGCTGTCTCAGAAATATAGGATGAGATTCTATTAGTAACTCTTATATATTAGACCTTTAAATATTATCATATTCTAGTCATCATAGACTAACAAGTCATATGTTTTATTATACTGCAGGCCAAAAGAAAATCTTTGGCTTTTGAAAAGCCACTCTTCAACAACCAATTGCTTTGTAGTCCAAACCCACTATTGAAGAATGACAGAAACAATATGGTTTGTGAGTGTAATCAATCCCAAGAGAGCTTTGATCAGTGGCTTCAAACTTGTGAGCCCATAGAAAATTTTCTTGAGTTCAAGGATCACAACAATCATCAAGGAGACATGCAATCCTGCATCTTGCACAGAATGCCTGTTTGTACAAGTACCCCTGAAAGCAATGAAGCAGATAAATATGACTCTAGCTCATTAAGCCAGTACTCTGTACCATTAAATTTGATAGAGAGATGGGGAAATGCAATGGGTATCCTAATTTATTGTTTCAGAATTGCTGATAGTGCCTTCATATTTATTGTTTATTTGTTTCCATTAAATGGCCACATCTTCATGTGAAGATTTCTTAAAAGAGTGTAGATATTGTTTACCCGGATTCAAGGCGCTGCTGTTGTTTTACAAAAAGTTATTATCGGTATGTCAAGGGCACTGGCTCCCTTTTGGCAACTATCCAGGTAGGATTTATTTGGGAATATGCAACTTTTTGTTAGACATGCAAATAAACATGGCTCTTCGTGCATGTATGCAAGTGTATCACATGATAAGGTTACTTTTCCATTTCCAATGCTAATGAAGCATCTGAACCACTGCCAATGCAATGATTGTATCAACTTGAATTTAATTTTATCAGGAATCCTTCCCATACTTTCAAGTCCAAATAGCTTCTTTAATGTCATAACCTCATGATGATAAGTGCAAAGGCAAGAATAAGGTAATTGAACAATAGAATGATCAGGTCTGAAATATTTTCTTGACTGATTAGAAAACGATTCTGGTTTCCAAGCTATTACAACCATTGATTTTATTTTTAGTTAATTTTACTTTTTGACAGATAAACAAAACAAACAGAACTGCCACAAAAGAGAGTGAACTCAATACAAATCAAAGAAGAAGAAAAACCGGCCTACCAGCAATAAGAGCACATAAAAAAATAGAAGAAAAAGCTCTAGAGAAAAAATCAGCATCTCCAATAATGCAGCAAAAATTTCCCTTAAATACAAAAGATAAATCTTGTTCTCTAAGCCCATGAAAACTCTCAAATTCCTGGCAAATATGTCACATGGCACAAACAGGAGTCTACCACCTAACTCCAAGAATCCAAGAACTTGATCACTGAATGTGGAAAGGCTTATTTCACTGGTTCTCTTTCTTGCTTCAAGAGGGATATTGTGTCAAATCAACGTTGGAACTTTGCTAATCAAAGAATTTGAATAAGTTGATCATGGTTTCATATCCTACAATATTATGAATCTTGCAATGTGGATATAATGGGAGAATGGACAGAGTATGGGGAGGATAAAAATGCTAATCTTAGGGTTTAGTTGTGGAAAAATGATTTCCAGTTTTCTATGTCCAATTTTCTATAAAATCTCTAGTTTTCATTTTCCATAGAAAATTTGGAAAACATGTTCAAATGTTAGAAATACAGAAAATTAATTTCCAGTCTATGAAGTTGGAACATATGTTTGAAGAAAGAAGAGATATTTTAATTTCTTATTTCTTTTGTGTAACTTGTGTTAGAGAAAGAGATAGTGTGATGATTTATGGAATTTTTTTAGAAAACCTCAATTTTCATATCTCCAAATTAACAAGGAAAATTCAGAAAACTCATTTTTAAGACTTTTCTAAGTTCAGTTCAATTTTTGGAAAACTGTGTTCTCCAATCTTCATTTTCTTTTTGGAAAATTTTTGTTTTTGAGTAAGTTTTCTAGTTTTTTATTTTCTTTGGAGTAATTTTCTAGAAAACTAGGACAGTTTTCCGCATCTAAATAGCCTCATAGAGTTCTGCATGGAGCATCCTTTGGGTTTTACAGAATTTTTTCTTGGGTTAATGTGAGCCTTGTTTTATGTTATCTTGAGTTAGTGGGCTGCTAGTTTAATTTAATTTATGCTTTATTATGTTTCTAAAGAAAAATATGGCTATGGATAGAGATAGTTGGAGAGCTATAATTCATGTGCCTAACTCCACATAGTGGGATTAAGGTTACGTTAGTTGGAGAGATAGAATTCATGAAGCTAACTCCTTGCAGTGGGATTAAGCATTAGGGATTGTGATTGTTGTTGTATGTTTCTATAACTAGATTCTTCCGTAATTTCAAATTTTCTGGACATGGGCTGCAGGGTCACTCATGGGTCATAATTTGTGGCAAGTTACAATCTTTGGTCCCTTGTATGATTTTTAATAGGTTTAGAATATTTTAGGCGGTAGCAGTTATTCTACAAATAGGAACTATGACAGCCTTTGATATCTATATAATACTTGTCCACTGAATGCATTTAGCTTAAGATTTGAAAATTTTGTGTTCTGAATTTTACTAATCTTTGAGCAGGTCAAATGCTCTTTCCCTCTTCTTTCTCCTCATTCTTATTCTTCTTCCTGTATAACCTGTAGCTATTGTTCTTGGTCACTTCTTACTGTTTTTCAGGCATAAAATTGTGTTGAGTTCTAAAAGTAAGCAACCTGGAACTTTAGAGATAAAGCCAATAAGTCTTAACTGTTTTTTCCCCCTTAACATAGAACCTTTCTTTCACCTTTTCATTCCCTAGCACTAGAGTTCATTCCCACTATGAACCTATTACAAATGCATTTATAGGGAGCTACATTCCTATTTCTCAGGAAGTAGAATGACCCATTTCTAAACCTAAAATTGCAGTTCCCAGGCATAAAATTGTGCCAGATTTTAAAGTCAGGCAGTCTGAAACTTGAGAAATCAAGCTGAAAACTCTTCCTTTTCATCTAGGAAGTGTGGAACCTTTCTTTTGCCTTCTCATACCATGGCACTAGAGATTGTTACTACCCTAAGCCTATCTCTAGTTCATTTCTGGAAGCTACAGTCCTTGTTCTAAAGCTATCCTACATTAACATAGTTCATGCTCGGTCTGAAAACAAAAAGCCTTGGAATGTTCTTTTGCATTGATAGAAACAGTTCCAGAGATTTGTGACAAATCTTTACTAGCCTGCATGATTGCCACTGGAGAGTCCATGCAAGGATTTCATGCTACTAGGAGAGTTTATGGAGTTAGTCATTTCCTAGTGGCTGAAGGGTAAACTTTGGCAGAATATGTTGTGTGGAAAAGTTTTTTGGGAGCATCCTTCCTGATTTCTATAGATTGATACATTTATAAAAATGCTTTACTAGAGAAATTTTCATCTGTTAGTTGAGGGTTTTATTTGAGATGTTCATTCTTTGGGGCAAATAACAACTTGAAAGAATTTGTGGAACTTCTCAAAATTCTATGAAGGGTGGGTTTTTGTAAGAGTTAAGGAAAATATATTTTGAAACACACTGTAATTGGAACAGTACGAGTTTTCAAGGTTTGGAGTGATCCCAACTCTTATTTCTCTTGGAGAGGTTTTGGTATAACAAACCTACCAAGATGGCTTTTGCTGTGATTGGCAGGTAACATCAGATAATTGCAAGGGAAAGAGAAAATCATCTCAATTAGGGTTGAATGTGCAAAATGTCAGGCAATATCCTTCTTGCTTGAACCATGATGGGGAATCTGTGCTCTTTGCTTTTCTGTTCGTATTCATTGGGTGATTCCCACGTTGCTGTTTGATGTGTTTTTTCTTGAAGAGAAGTGCAACTAGAAGTGCTAAGAGGAAGGCAAAAGAAAAATCATGGAGGGCAGTGCTTTCGTGTAGGGTTTGTTTCATACAGAGTGAAAGAAATTGGTAATTATTTGATGGAATTGGAGACACCAATCAACAGAATTAGGAGTGAGTAAATTGATTGGCAGAATAGTTTATGAGTAAAGGATCTAATCCATTATTAGGTTCTACAACTTCCTATACTTTGCAAGTTGTGCATAACATTGATGCATTCCATTGAAGCCCTTGACAATAAAAATAATATTTCTTGCTTCATTTTACTATTATGGTAAATCTTTGATCATGAAATTACTAAAATGGAGAACATTCAGCCAAAGACAGAGGATAAAGCATCTTCATTAAAGGAGCAGGGCCTAAGATATTTTACCCCAAGGGAGGTAATTCTCTTTAATATAATTTTCTTAAATTCTTCTGGTTTATTGTCAATTACTTGGCCTAATATGAAATAACTATTTTCTATGGACGTTAGGTTGCCAATCTGCATTCTTTCCCAAAGGATTTCTCCTTTCCTCAACACATAAGCCTTAGGCAATGGTAAGTTACTAAAACTTTTCTTGTATTAACATTTCTATTGGGTGAAGCATGTAGAAATAGTTTGCTGTTTCATGGGGGTTTTGATCAATTTATTGGTATTACTAAATGAGGATTGGTTAGAAATAAAATAAATGATATTCTGGATTCTTTCCCTTCTCATACTTGATTATCTGGGGGACTAATTCATGGAAATTGCCAGCCACCATGTATACCCTCATACTAAGTTTATTTCCCGGTAGAGCCAACTGGAAATTATTACTGTAGAGTCTTTAATTTGTGGCATCAAGCTCTGTTACTGAAGATTCTGCTATCTTAGTGTTAATCCATACCCCTTCTTCCCATCTAGCAAAGCATTTTAGCAAACAAACATAGGATAGGGGTGAGCATTGTCTTCAATGTTACTCTAGCTATTAGACCATGGTATGTTATAGGAATATCTGCAATACTTGCAAATTGGATATATACGGGAAATTATGCATCCCCCTTAATGAACTTCAAGATTCTACTTCAATGGTGTCCCAATTTTATGATAATGGAGTGGGTCTGGTTCCCTACGATATGTTGATAAATTGTACCCAAGACTTTTGTATACTTCTTTTATTTATTTTAGTAACTCTGAACTATTTTGTGTTCACTGCTTAATCCATTTATCTAGTACATTTTTTTCTGACTTGGTATTTGTCATACATGTCCAAAACCGTCTAATTTTTCCTTACTTTATCCTCAACAGATGCTATTTCTATTCATATGATGAATGTGTGTTTTTGTTTGTTCTTTAACAGTGTCTTTCCTGGTTTTTTTACCCCACTCTCACCTTGCCGTCCTCCTTTTGTGGCTAAATTTAAGTTATTGACATGCTGTTTTTTGACTTCATGACACTATCATTCAATACCATTATGTTAAAGTTGTGTTGTAAAATTTTGTTCTAATCTCATATTTAATCTCTTTGATTTGTAAAATTAATGGTATTTTTAGGAGTTATTTGAGCTCTTGCTCAAAAGGACATAAAGAGAGGTCTTGGCTCAGATTTTGGATCTATGTTTTGCTAGCATATTCCACACTAGCATGCATCTGTCACCAATCTCCCCAGTCAGTTGCACTTTAATTTTTGCCCTCCTGTTATTCATGTTTAGTGGATACCTACTTAAACAAAAGAAAGAAATCGAGTATCATCAAGTCACTGACAAATTATTTAGTTTTATTATATGTTGATTATATGACTTGATGAACTGGTGAACTAGTACCTTAGCCACAGCAATACCAGCACGGTTATTAGCAACTAAAAAAAAGAAACATTTGTAGGCATGCACAACCTGGACATTGTTGGATTCGAAATATTGAACAGACTCTTATGAACCATCCTCACAGTTCTGTTGTTAAGGTGTTTAACTTGATTCTTGTGCTCTACAGCTATGCATTGCTGGGAAACAGTCTAAGTGCAGCTGTGGTTGCTCCATTGCTTCGGTATCTATTCACCGAACCCTCATGATTTTATAGTCACAAGCTCCATTGGTGTTTGATGGCTTCTGCCTTCTGGATCCCTGCCTGCCCGCCTGTGTTGTCAAGACAGAATGATCAGAAAGCTCAAACTTCTGCAGTAGTTCTCTCGGTTAACAGAGAGCATAATCAATGCCGGAGTGGAAGTTACTACTTGCAGTTGCTGCCGAGAAAAAAGAAAGATTTTGTTTTGGAACTTTTGAATTGCACAATTATGGGATTTTCTTATTCCCTGGGAAAATGTTGCTCTCAAGTGATGTAATGGCAAGTTACTGCAATTTCTCCTGTCATTCTTTTTTCTTCTTCCAGTTCATAAATATAGTATCATTATTATACCAAAAATGCCTTGCCTTTTTATCCGGTTTGGTCCGTCGGCCCTTGTACCCACATCTTCCTTTCTGTACCACCACCACCTGTACCTTTCAGGTATCACCTTAACATTTATCGAATATTCATGTCTATCAATTTATTTAAAAATAATAATAATAAAAATGTTTAGGATAGTTTCTATAATTATAAAATGGGAAAAACGGTCATCATGGTACAGGGTGGTGGTAGATCTATGTTATTACAAATGAATTAAAATTGTCAAATATCAATGAGTTGAATAAAACAATTAATTTTTATTGAACATTATTTTAGGGATGTATACAAAATTAGAAGAATACCAAACTTAGGTTTGGTTTTTTTTAGTGAAAATGTAGGATAAGCGTTAGAGAAATTTTGGTTTAAAAGATTATTAACACAGAATTTGGTAATTGCTAACTAATTTTTTGTTTAGTAACGTGATTTGGAAAATAACAATCAAATCCACAGAAACCCTGTTCTCAGGGAAAAATAAAATAAAATAAAATAAAAATAATTAGATATATTAAAAAACACTGGGGAAGCGGTGAGCGCAACACGCACTCCTACTTTTCTGGTGGCAGAGGAATACCATACTTCCATATTCCGATACTACCCTCTGCAAATATATATAATCACGATTTTATTATTATTTCTTCAACTGCAGAAACCCTAGAACCACAAATTTACAAATCCAACGCTTAGGAGATCAAAATCGACAAATTCCCCTTGTCAAGATTCAACCATTTTCACAAATTTTGAGGGTAGGTAAGTGGTTTTGTTAATTAAAGTTCATTATCTGGTATTTCAATGATTAATCTGTTCATATTCAGTATCTCAGGATGTTGATTTGTACGACTTTTGTAATCGTTGCAGAAGACTTCGTCCAATATTTTCTTTTCAAAATTGTCGAATTTCTAATTTTTTCTTCAATTTTTTTGAAATCTAATGTTGATCTTTTCTAATTTTTCGTGTTTATTATATGCTTAGGAAGTGTAGTTTTTTTTTTTTTTTTTTTTTTCTGGGTCCAAATTGGATTTGGTTAAAAAGTTAAATATTGTAGGATTTGAGTTGATCAGCTCATTCTGTGCTGATGTTATGTTTCTGGTGAGTTTTTGATTAGTTGTAACTGATATGTTATATTTTGTTGTAGGGTTTCTTCTTTCCTCTTCCGTTTTTCTTTTAAATTTTTGTTGTTTCTTTTCTGAGTGGGGGCACTTGAGATCATCTGTCCCATGTTTGTGAATCATTAATCTTTTTGGGTTTCCTTCTATTCAGGAGATTATAGGGGTTTGAAGAGAAATCGACTTAGAAGTTTGCTTCTTGCTATATTTATTCATGATATTGGTTCATCATTTGTCTAAATGTATGGAACCCCCATTTCAATAGGAAAGGAGGGACATTTATTATATTGACAGTATTTATGTAATATTTTATCTAAAGAACATGGCCTGTATTAATCATAACCCTTTTGATTAGCTTTATTTTATTTTGTGTACAAGTTCTTATTTTTTGGTTTTGACAGGTTTAAGGTTTTCATAATTGCAACCATCATGAGGTTGAAGAGAGGGAATAAAGTGGATTTTGTGAGCAAAAAGGAGGTGCCTGTTGGACGGCGTCATGCTGAAATTATCTCTGGCAATGGGCATAATTTCCATCTGAAACTTGATTATCCGGGGCCATCAAATGATTTGGTGGATAAAGTGTCTAGGAAGTCTATTAGGCCCTCCCCTCCTCCCGTTGAAGGCATGGGGAATTGGGTGACTGGTGATATTGTAGAGGTTTTTTATAGTTTTTCGTGGAAGACTGCTACAGTTCTGAAGGTTTTGGAGAGAGGTCATTATTTGGTGATGCCACTTGGAGCTTCTGAGGAATTCTGTGTTTCCAAATCACAAGTCAGAGTGCGACAATCTTGCCAAGGCAACAAATGGGTTGTAATCAATAAGGTATTATTTCTCCACTTTTTATTTGTTATTGTCTCTTGTGTCTTTCTTGGGGTTTGTTCTAGGCCCCTTTTCTGCTTCGTTGTTTTTGTAAAACCGTGAAGGTCATCACCTGATGCTTATTGGCCTGTTTTAAACTGCGTCATGACTGATTAATATGTTTGTAGCACCTGTCCTCTTGGATCTGCTTTTTACTTGTTTTCTGGTGAAAGTATGAAATCTTGATACGGCAGTTTTCAGCCCGCCCCACTTTTTTAGCCTTGTGGACCTTTATTTTATTTTTATATTTTTTTATGTTTGTGCATTTTTATAACTAATGCTACCTTCTCAAGCATTAGCGTTATTTGGTCGGACTTTGATTGCAATCTACCTTCTTGTGTCTCCATTCTTATTTTCCTATATATTCGATTCTAAATGATTTTTTTGTGGTGTGCCATATCTGTGTGGTCTGATTATGTGTTAGGTGCTGCAACAGGGTTCTGGAAGGTTCAAAGATGTGAAATCTAGCAGGCCGTCAACTTTAAAGATCAAACTGCAGACAGGAGATGATTCTTTTGCCAATCAGGAAAATGCTGGATTGCAGGAACATCATATGGCTTCTTCTAGAACTCAGAAAAGAGCATATCCATGCCGCACCTCCCTTCTTGATGCATACACCGGAAATGCACAGAAAAAAAGAGCAATTGAGAAAAATGCTGTGCGCCAGAGATTTTTCCCAGATCTGTCACCCAAAAAGGTAGATGCTGTTGCTTACCCACGAGAAAATCTGGGTGAAACATACATGCATTCTTCCTGTAATAATAGATCAAATGGGTATTATGAAATGGAGAGGGAAAAACTAAACGGCTTGGATGGATGTTCTCTTGCGAGGAGCTCAGAACCTAATGATTCTGATAGTGATGCATGCTCTGTTGGTAGTTGTAGCATTACCAGTGAGGGTCCAAAAATGTTTCCCAGCCATTTTGTTGGAGGTCCTTATCAAGAAACGGGTACCCCTTGTAGTGATGCAGAATCTTTTTATGGCTCAGGAAATCAGGAAAGTTATCTCTTTCCTCAGGAAGAGGAAATAACAGCAAGTATAGTCCATAGGTTAGAGTTGTGTGCTTATAGGCGCACTCTAGAGGCATTGCATGCTTCTGGACCCTTAAGCTGGGAACAAGAAGCAATGTTGACAAATCTTCGTATTATGCTCCACATTTCAAATGATGAACATTTGAAGGAGCTGAGGAATTTAATTTCTGCTAGGACTAGTTGACAATTGAGGAAGTTGTCTTTCTCCTTTTACTGTTGATCCCCTTTCTGTCTTTCAATCATAGAGCCCATTGTAAGGAGAGGGATGGTTTGTTTCATTTCATTTGTGTAGTTTCTGTCTCAAGATTAAACCTTCTTATGTGTAGACAGTTGGCTTCTGTAACTCTGATATTATGTATAAAAAAATTTGGTTTTATTTGGGGGGCTTATAATATCTTTCAATTTGTAATAAGAACTTCGAATATCATTAAAGTTTTGTTGTAAGCAAATAAGCCACGTTCAATTGGCACATAAAATATTGGAGTATTTATCTCCAATATCACATTCTGGGAGTGTTACATTTAAATGGCACGTTAACACCAGTTTTTTCCATCTAATGTCAGGTGTTCTTTACTATTTTCAGTATTTTTTTAAGTCAATCATCAATCTTGAGCTTCTCTTTTGATGGATGTATGATGTAAAGCTTCAAAGTCTATACTTCCTCTCCAGAATATGCTTGCATATGTCAGAGCCAGTTGTTCATGTTTATGCTCCATAGTTGTTGTTTGTTAGCCATATCAAGTTTTTTCTTCTGCCATGATAAGCTTTCTATAGCTTTAGAAGTAAATGGAAGCTTTTTGGTAGGTTATGGCAGTTTGAACAGAATCTTGCATTGTGGATGTCACACACACTGAATGTTTTAATGAATTTTGAAACATTGATTGAAAGTGCAGTTGTTTGGCACTATCTGTAATCCCCTTTATTACATTCCAGATGCATGCAGCTATTCCATTAAGTTTGGTTTTTTGACATAAAACATATTTTTTCAATTATTGATTAAACTTTGAATAACTACAATGTCCTCCATCAATTTGGAAGCACATGAACCTTATCTATTCAGGTCGTTATTGATGAATCCCCTGCATTTTCCAGGGCCACTGTTGGAGGCATGCATTCCTTGCTTCCAAATGTCTAAAGATGATGCTGGGGTTGGCACCGTTTTTTTGGCATTAACAATGAGGCAGTATCTGCAAATACTTCCCCACAAAATAAAGCCAATTCATGGCTAGCCATTGGTACCAGATATTGACTTATTATACTGGTTCATTAATGCATCTCATTCAGGCCAGCTTTCTAGAACTGTCAAAATATATTCAGCTGAAGGAAGCTGCCATAAACATCCTGATACTGAAGGTTCTTGTGCTTATTTTAGCTGTTTGCTGATTGATCTGTGCTCTTATTCTTCATATATGTGGTGCACATAGTTATGCTCTTTATTATTGTGATACCAAATCCATCAATTCTATCTAGAAGAGGCAATTGGAACCCTTGCACTTAGCAGGACTCCAGTTGGTAGTTTTATTTGAAAGATGATGTGGTTATAGAAGCCTGAATTCACTTAATAACTTGAGTACATTATGGAGGTAAAATTCTTATTCTAAGTGATAATTAATAGACAAATGGTGCCAGTAAAGAAAAATCAAGTAAATGCGACATGTCATACAAAACATTGCGAGTCTGAACATTCATTACCATGTTCTCTCTCTCTCTCTCTCTCTCTCTCACACACACACACACACACCACACACACACACAGGTTTATTTCACAACAGGATGGTTTACTACAACAACAATCACAAGCCTTAATCCCACTTGGTGGGGTTAACATGTTCTAGCTTTCTAACCATCTCTGTTCATAACCATATCTTTTGTAAGGCTATTATACCTTATCGCATGTTTAAGGGTTTCTTGTCAAGTTTTTTCAATCCTTTTCTTTTCCTTTTCTTGGTATTTCTCTACCTTTCTTGATACGAACTTGTTCCTTTTCATCCACTCATGTCATAGGTCTGTTTACTGGTCTTCTTCTTAATGTCCAAAAAAGGGTGCCCCTAATGCAAGAGACTTCCTGCATTGTAAGGATTGGGGAGGTTCATATTTGTACACAACCTTACCATCATCTACGTAAAGTAATTGTACACATTTTGAAATTTATGTAGTTCTTTTCCCCACTCTTTCCTTCAACTATGTCTTGCTTTGCTAACAACACATTATTTGGGAATGATGTTAATAAGAAGTGGAGTACATAACAATGATTGTGATTTTTGGAATCTCATAGATTTCTATCCCATTGTCATGTGTCTTTGATAAGTAAGCATGTATTGCCAAGTTGAGGAATATCATTGTCGTTATCGCAAAAAATCAAATATTGATACCACTAGGTGGGGTCGGATTTATGAATTCTAGCTCAGCTATCGTCTTTACCGATGGCCATATCTTTTTTAAGATCATTATATTTCATATCATGCTTACAGGTTTCCTACTAAGGTGTTTTGTTGGTCTTCTTATACCTCATTTGCCATAAACTTCTTTCACTCAATCTACTCACTTCACAGGTATGCCTACTGGTCTTCTCAAATGTCTATACTGTCTTAATCTCAACTGTTTGATTTAATAAAGAACCATCTATACTTGGTGTGGTCATATGAAATAGTTTGAAGTGAATAATAAGCTTCTGAGCTTTAAACAGGAATATGAAGAATTCTTATGTGGAGCTGATACTTTGTTGAAACCCTAGAGTGGTCAAGAATGAAGCTGACTTTGTGACTGAAAGAGGAACAAATTTCTTTTTATGAAATTCTGCTAGCCGCTTGAATTAAGAGTATTCATGTGTTTAGCCTCTTCATTTGCAGTTTATTTCCTTTTTATATGAAGAACTGTATCTTTTTGGCATTCTCAACTTACTTTTCCTTTAAATAAAATTGTTCTATTATGAGGGAGAAATGGGGTTATGGGAATGGGTGTGATTACACTTTTTTTTAGGTTAGTGCAATAAATGTATATGCATTTTGGCCATAGCATAAGATGTCTGTTTTGTCTATATGTGATTTAATGTTATTTTTGGTCTAGATGTTAACTTATTTTGTAAAAAAGGGATGTGGGAATTTTTTTGTGACCACTGATTGACTTTCAACCTGGATAATGTAGTCGAGACATCTACAAGATACAATCTGGATTATGATATTGTGAAAGGAGAAATTGGCATAGAAAGTGAAGCCCATAAAGCAAGAAATCATCTATGTTGGGGCTAAAAACTTCATATTTTTTACTTTTGTGAGACTCCTTATTTATTGTTTATTATGTGCTCGACTTGTTATCAGCCATGTGGTTAATGTCATTCATTGGGCGTATCTGTGAAGTTTCAGTTAAGTATCTGAGATGTGATTTTGTGTTTGATGCCATTGAAGTTCGAATAGTAAACATGTCCAAAGGTTTCTGGAGTTTACTGAAGCTGTTGAGACTCGTGGCAAAAAAAGAAGCAACTTCCCTACGAGGTCTCCTGTTTTCACAGGTAGCTATTTTTCTTGTTTCCTTCATAAGGCCTATGCTACTTCTATCTCTCCTGACATTCTCTGCTTCTCAAAACTTTTAGGGTTTATGGAAAGAAAAGAAATTACTTTTAAGTTGTGCTGTTCTTGCAGCTATCTGGAGCCTTATGATGGGGGCATGTAAGAAGGTCTGATAATCTCTCAAAAATTATCCATCAAGAGGGTTTGCACCCTTAAGGCAGATGATCTTTGATATATTTTCATTTCTTATGTAATCATCGCTCTCAAAAATTTAGTTTGAGCCCTTAAGGTAGCTGATCTTTAATATAATCTCACTACTTGTGTACCATCAAGAGGGCTTGTGCCCTTAAGGCAGCTGATATTTGATGTACCATCATTACTTGGTTAGAGTGGAAGAGAGACACACAGGAATATCAGAAAAGTTTAAATAGTCTTGTAATGTAAAGTTCAAAAGGAGGCTCTCCCCCATGCCCGGTATGTCGAGTTACTTGTTTGGACTTGAATCCACTTTCTCAGTATAAGCAGTTTCAGTATGAGATCCGAAGAGGCTGCTATAGTTAAAAGGCTTTCAGCATGACGTACTGTACCTCTCTCAAAACTATCCATCATGAGAGCTTACGCCCTTAAGGCAGCTAATCTTTGGTATTCTATCATTACTCACGTACACATTTCTCTCAGGAACTATCAGCTTGATGGTTTGGGCCCCCTTGGGCAGCTGATCTTTGCTGTACTATCATCTCCTATGTACGCATCTCTCTTAAAAACTGTCATCAAGAGGTTCACGCCCTTGGGCAGCTGATCTTTGCTGTACTATCATCTCCTATGTACGCATCTCTCTTAAAAACTGTCGTCAAGAGGTTCACGCTCTTGGGCAGCTGATCTTTGTTATACCATAATTACTTGGTTAAATAATGATAAAGTTAAATAACAAGCATATATCGAGGAAATTTTCTTCCTATTGCCTTCGGTATGACTTGAAAACTGTGCATATGGGCTTCAGGCAGTTTGTGCGGGACCTGATGCAATCTTAAGCACCAGCACATAACTTGTACATGATAAGCGAAGGACCATGGTTTTCTTTTTTCTTTTTTTCTTTTTTTATTGTTATTTGACAAGTAAGTTTGTGTAATTGGGGCAAGGGTTAGGGCCGGCACCCCTTCTTGTTGACTCATTAATGTGATCTAGAAGATTGCTCAAGAATTTTAATTTAATGGAGGTGTTTTGTGTGCTATCATGAATTTCTGATAGAGAGTTGGGATCAGACTGTGTAGCGTAATCCCCCTCTCTCAATTCTCAGGCGACAGCAACAAAGAAGATGAATTATTTCAATTTCAAAGATGAGCCTACACCATGATGCAGTTGGTCTTGGACAGAACGGAGCATATTTATTATAAGCAGGAGGCTGCTTCCACAGCAGAATAATAATTTTGCGCACTGCGTTTGGGAAAACTCATCCGTTGCCCCTTCGGGATAAATAATAATTTTGTAGCGCCGGATCCTGTGGCCGCGGTTGGTGGTTAATGTCCTTAGGATTTTTCTACACTGCCCCCAATGTCTTACCCAAGTCAAAACTGTTCTGACAAAAATACCCTTCACCCCCTGAACAATATTGCAAAATTAACCCGTGAATCTACTCCACCGTGTATCCTTCACCTCTGGCATTCGTTCCCTCCTATCGTCGACGATCTTCACCAGTAACAGCATCTCTCTCTCGAGCGACTGAGCCTCCAGAATCCTTTCAGCTCGTTCCGACCGTCTCTCTCTCTCTCTCTCACCCGTGCGATTATGTCTCCGACTGCCCCCGACTTATCCCATCTTCCAGGCCACCTCACCGATGGCCACTCCACTGTCAACGCCTCTGGCTGAGGTGATTCCACTTGCAACCAGGCCTATTGACTGATTATTAGATTTGTATGATCGGCTGATGGCATCGAATCCATTATTTTTTATTTTTTTTTTATCAATTTGGTTGTCCACTCTTTCGTCATATTTTGTACACAAATCCTCCTGCAAATGAAATTTAATTTATTGAATTCTTTGCAGCCTTATATATATATATAGACTTCAAATCATTTTTTCTTTTTTCGGAACTGGAGAGAAGAATATGCACATATATACTTGAAATTTTTTTCTAAAATTTTATCATCATATGTAAACCTAGAAAATATCAGTGAAATCTATACATCCATTGCACAAGCAACAACCAAATCTCGTTGAGGTGGCCGACAGTGGCTGTAGGCGAGGAGGAAGAAAGGTAACCCTCGACTTTCTTGCAATGGAGGGCTTCGATTTTCAGATAAGTGGTGGCGGGTTGTGGCTGTCGGCGAGGAGGAAGGTCTCCCTCGATTTTCTTGCAATAGAGGCTTTCGCTTTGAGACTCCGGGTTGTGTGCAAAAGTTTGGCGCGCTTTGCAGTCGCCCAATTGCAAAATATTGCAATATTTTTAAAGTTAAAATTTAACAATATTTTGGCGACAGTGTAGAAAAATCCACGTGCTCATGTCATTCTAGCAGCCATAAATTTCGGTAGCACTAGGAGAGACATGAAAGCGGGCAGGGAAAGAAGAATCGTACCCACAATGAACATACGGAGAAACAAATTGTACCAAAGAAGAGGGCAGAAAGAAAATCAAATTTTGATGCTTTCAAGCCCGTCCATTTTGTCAAATCCATCCGAGAGTTTATTCAGGCTGCCGAGTTTTACGGTGACCGTCAAGACATTTGATTTGATGTGTAAACGAGTTAGTATTTTTAGCTTTAGCATGAATTGAACTGCCGTATCAACTTCGACAAAGAGGATCAAATTCAGAGATCATATACTTGGTACTCTTTGGTTTAAACATGCAATTTCTTCTAACCGTGGGATTTGAAGATTTTTCCATCATACTTGTGCATGCTGAAAGCAAGGACTTCAGGTTATATGGTTGACAGCAAGCTTTCAACTTCGGCTGGAACCACCACAAGTAAAACTCAACGTTCGGAGATATAAACTCCCAACCAACGTAAGACCTCCCTCTCTCCTAAAACAAACACATCCATCCGCTACATGTAATGGAATCCAGAACACTCAAATAGTTTTAAGTCTGGAAAATAAATTTCTTTTTTAAAATTTTCAAGTAACATTCGCTAGAAGAACTGCCACACCAACACATCACAAAAGACACAAGATCACTCAGCATAACCTCTCTACTCAAATGTGTCATCATCATCATCGGGAAGGGGCTGACTTGCAGCCGCAGCAAGTTCAGCTTCATGCCTGCACAGATCACCAACCACCAAAAAAATATGTGCACCAGTTAGAACCTAATTGCGGCCTTAGACGGCCAGTAAAAGAGTTTCTAATATACCTTATCAGTTACCATAAACTTTTATTCTAGGACCCCTTTGTTAGTATCACAACATAAACCATATTGATGGAAGGCAGACGTGCGTTATTTCTCTCACCAATTTCCATGGGAGTTTCAAAACACAACCCTTTTCATCAATGCAGTTAAGCCATTCGTTAAAAATTTTGAAAACATGCAAATATCATAAGGTCACTTGTTTCTACAAATTTCCATTTAGTTTCAAAACACAATCTTTCATCAACGAACTTGAGCCGCTTAAGAAAAATTTTGAAAACCATGTGTGCATGTTGGTCACTTATTTCTAGTGACGAGTGATGATTCAACTGGGAACAAGTTTTTACCAGAAGAATTTGTATTAAGTGATGCAACTAAGGCGAGAGAAAAAGGTACAAAGGCAACAGGATATAAAAGACATAGCAACGTTAATAATTTTAATTTGAGGGGGTCAAATTATTTAATTCTCCATATTTTGTGTGTGTGTGTGATGTGTATCAGGGCCCCAAGAGGCCATTTAAACGATACCAATTCTTGGTTAAAGGGTGCTGGCGTAGTTAACCTTCCTACATTTAGGGAAGAAGTTGGCAAACAGAATCTTAAATATCTATTTAGTAGAGCTCCATTATATACATGAATTGAAGCTTTGGTCTTAGAATTCCTTAAATTAACAAATAATCAAAAAGATAAATCCATAGGTATCATGGTGCCCCATACTAATTCCCAAAAGTATAATAATGCATTTAGACAGAATAACCCATGACCTAAAATGCAGCAAATAAATAAAAAAAATGATTGTTGTTATGCTGTGTGAGAGAGAGGGCCGTAACAAAGACTTACTGTTGTTGTGCAGCCAAGTCAATGTGCACCTCTGGAGGAGCAAGGGCAGGAGACTCCACAAAATGCAAGTTAGGATCCCTGGAAACAAAAATATTTCAGTAATTAATACCTCAACCCTGCACACAGCTAAGAGAGACAGCAATGCCTATTTCACGGATACTAATCTATACCCTGCAAGTTTTCGAGCGAGGTACAGAAAAGGCTTCTCAAAGTTGTAATTGCTCTTTGCAGAAATCTCGTAATACTGCAAGTTCTTTTTCCGATGGAAAGTAACTTGCTTTGCTTTCACTTGCCTGTTCTTCACATCAACCTTGTTTCCACAAAGTACAATTGGAATATTTTCACACACCCTGATATTGACAAACATGAATGAGTTTCAATTCTGGGGCAAAGTCACTACAATCCAAGCTTGAAATAATAAGCAAATTACAACACTCTGGAATATACCTGCAGAGGTCCCGGTGCCATGTGGGAACATTCTTATATGTCAATCGGGCAGTTACATCAAACATGATGATTGCACATTGTCCGTGGATGCTGCATAGAGTACAAACATTTAACATGGTGCTTGGACAAGAAGCAAAAAATATCCAGAGCAAGGACTTCTCTATCCTGTCCCATCAGAGTGCCAGATAATAGAAAATCCAAAGTGAACATCACAATGCTAATGACTTCTAGTAAGGTTAGAGCAGCTAGATAAGCTACTCAAGCCTCAGCCAAGCTCCAAAGAACTTCACTACTAACAATTTCCCAGCATCAAAGATTTACCCATTTATAAGGCTATGTACTACATAGATTCAGGTATGAATTTCAGGTGTGGATATGTGTCCATGCTGAAGACGTTAAACCCTCAATCTTAGGATATTGGGATATATCATGTTGTGAATAGTTAATTAGTCCATTGCATATTACATATATTATTGTCTAGAAAGCACTTCAAATAAATAAATTTTAACAGAAAAACTGATATTTCTATATCTCCTTCATGTGAATGTTTTGAAATTTATTATAGTACTTAAAATGGGAGATCATATGAATGAGGATAGCGCATAACTTTCTATTTTATCACACAGGAAAGAAGTTTCAAAAGAACATAAACACAGCTAGGTCAAAACGAACAAAAGAAACAGATTTACTTACTAGTAGCCATCCCTAAGGCCCCCAAACTTCTCTTGCCCTGCTGTATCCCAGCAATAAAACCGGATTTTCCCACAGTTTGTGAAGAAATCCAAAGGATGAACCTCCACACCAATGGTTGCTATTTACAACAAAGGAAATAAATAAGACAAAAATAAGTAACTTAGACAAAAAAGCAGGTAATATAAGATAATAAGATTTGTAATCCAAATCTAGAGGAGGTTCCTTGCAAAGAAGATTTACGTTCATATTTCTTCTCAAATTCACCAGTAAGATGTCTCTTCACAAATGTTGTTTTCCCTGCATGCATAAGCACTTAAATTTCAGTATAGGAATTCTTCATTGAAGCTAATAAAGATGTGAAGTGTGATTAAAAATGTGAATTCTTCATTAAATTTCAGGAACGTAAGATGAAAAACCAACTGAAAAATTAAAACGACGTTCTAGTATATGTTGAGAAATCAAATTAAATATTGTACCGACTATTACAAGTGAAACTCTAGCAATAAAGATGTGAAGTGTGATTAAAAATGGCAGGCATTTGTTATAAAAAGATGAAAAGAACTAAAACAATTAAGTTTCAGGGAAAACCACATTGGCAACAAGCAAACTGCAAACAATCTTGAAAGAAATATTAAATCCTCAAGGTTCATTTCGTTTCAGCTGCGAAACAAAAAACGAATAGAGAAAGTTGTACCCTCACAGCATCTGCCCCACGCTGAACGCATGCATACTCTAGTTCACATTACATGAAGTCCCCTACCAATGACCAATCATCTATACACTAAGTTCTACGCGATCTCATGAAAGAGATCCACCACAACCAAACCGACGACACCGATGAAAAAGCGAGGAAATTACCAGTCCCGCCATCGCCAACGATTACGAGCTTGAAGTTCGGATAGTCGACAGTCTGTTGGCTTGGCAAAGCCTGCAGGACAAACATCAACAAATCAGAAACCCTAGCGCTCTCTTTATTCGAAACAACAACATTCACTGGTGGGTTGATGTGTATGTCGATATATATGCAAATCAAGCGAAAGAATGTGCGACAAATAAGATGGAAAGGCGAGAAAATTGTGAAGAATAAGCTTAATAAGATCCTTACCATCAGTTTGATCTTCTACGAATTGAAGAAACCGCAGGTCTGCGAGACAGAGAGAGAGAGAGAAAGGGCTTGAGAGTGGGAGGGTTTTATGTAGGGGAATTGAAAGTGAAGGTCTTGCGATCTGGGCTGCTCTCGGGTTGCTTTAAGCTGACGCGACTCTCTGGGCCGTCGGATCTAGCGAAAAATGAGTGGACAAGATGAGCAATCAATAACGTGCCACTCAGGCGAACGGACGGAGCTAGACATTGGGCTTAATTTAGCTGATTTTCTCGGCCCATTGGCGTCCAGATCACAGAAAGGAAAAAAATTAAAAAAAAAAATAATAAAATTTTATTATCAATGGTATTTTGCCTATTATTATTATTATTACTCGATATAATAAACAGAAAATGAAGATTGGACACAAAAAAGATTAAAATCAATATTAAAAGGAAGGGGAAAAACACAAGTCAAGTAGCCCGTCACTTCAAATTTAATGAACACTTGTCACGCTATACTACATTATGACGTCAACTTGTGTTAAACTTAATATAAATGTCATATGTATATTCTATTGTGCATTGAATTTCATTTTTATTAAATCAAGAGTAGAAGAATGTGTATAGTAATGGAATCTATCTATATAATACTGAATCTAACATCTTCAAAAGTTTTTTTTTTTTAATTTTACAGTAATAAGTGAGTATTTTTCTAATATTGTAAATAAATTATAATTTCAGAATATTTTATAAAGGAATATATATTTAAATAATTATTTATAAATTAATACTATTATATATATAAATTAAATATTATATATAATTATTATAGATTGATTATAATTATTTTGTTCACCCAAATGAATATAATTCTCTATTAGGGTAGAGGTTAAAAAAGTTATTTTAGAAATGGGTCTCTTTTTCCAAAAAAACTCATCCTATTTTCTTTTCTCCTCGTCTCTCCCTTTTCTCTCCCCTTCTCTTTTCTTCTTTTCACCGCTTCTCTACGACGATAAAGAATGTAACAGCAATCGATGCTCTAAAGACGAAATAACGAGAGGCAAGGCGACAACGCAACGAGAAGTGAGATGAGTCGACGAAGACAAAAGAGTTGACGTTGTTGCCTAACGTGATAATATCATATCTGTGTCAAATAATATAAATAATATTCAACGTAACAACGACTCAAATCGGTGTCTAAGTAACCAATTTTGAGTGTACATGTAAGTTGAGAGGGTAATCCTGCTAATAGTTAAGTAACCTCAAATCAGACAATTCATTGATCTAGTGAATTAATATGTACCTTTCACTTTCAAGATTCAATGGCAGTAACTTCGATTCATCTCTCTCATTTATTCGGCTGGAGTACAGAATCACACCAGCCATTACAACCCAATAAACATAAATATATAAATATATGTAATGCATGTACCCTATGCTACTTGACTATATCGATATGTAGGAGCTCAATATATATATATATCATCAAAAGCCGCCTGGGCTTCTCGATCCCCTTGCAAATAAGAAATTAAACAGAGACAGACAGACAGACATTGATTCTTAGTATAACTCATCAAGATTCATGATTATGATCAGCAGTGACTGACAAAGTATACTTTAAATGATTCACATCTTCCTGGGCCTACGAACACTCAACAGCTTGACATCGTCTAAAACAGGCCCGCAGAGGGAGGAGTAATCGTCGCTTCTCATGGTGTAGAACGTGCTGAAGAACATGATCCTGGTTCTTGGCCCTGTCGCCACGAACCTAAGCACCGCCCTCTTGTACCCGCCTTTGCCTTTCGACTCGTAAGGCACCTTGATGGTGTCCTTGCCGGCGAAGGCTTCGATCACCATGGATCCCTCGCAGGAGTTGCTGGCGTCGCCCACCGAGAAGAACAGCTCGTAGGTCTTGCCCGGAATGGTGCGCGCCACCTGGGCTATGGCGCTTTCTTTTCCGGCCACCAGCTCCACGGCGCGCCTCCCTTGAGGGATGGAGAAGTGGGCGGCGTCGATGTACTTGACAGCTTTCAGCGACTCGATCATCCACCCCGGCAGGGGAGAGTGGTCGTCCTCGATGTTCGGCGGGATTAGCACTCCGCAGGAGGTGTTCGCGAAGACGTATGGTCCTTCTTCGAAATCCCCGTTTTTCAGCAAATTTTCTGCAAATGTACGAAGAAAGAAGACCAATAATAAAAGAATATATATTTTTGTAAGAGCACTGGACTCGGCCAAATGAGAAAGTTTTATGGTAAAAGAAGGAGAGCAATAGCAAAGAAAACTTAAACAAGAAATTATTTAGATATAATAAAAGACAATTAAATTTTGATTTTTTTTTTTTTGAAAGAAGGCTACACACTTAAACCAAAATGAAGTGCTCGATGTGATTATAAAATAAATATGATTAGAGATGGCGAGTTTTTTTTGAAAGTGATATAATATAATCACTTTAAAGAAAATATAACCATTTTGGTAAATATGATTAGATATCTAATGTTCAAGTAAATTGACTACTCAGTAGTCAGTGGACAGCTCAATTGAGTGTGTAATGGGTCCCCACCACGTTCAAGATGACTATGAATAGATCGGATCCACGTGAGTGGAAGCTGTGTCCAGACGACACATTAACTTCAATGTCTAGAGCTCGGACCGAGTGCAAGGTTGGATCGACAACGAAATGAATGAAATATCGAGATCACAGCTGACGCTAACTGCAGTTTTGGGTTTAAAATTAGCCGATCGAGCTCTCTCTGTGAATAGTCTTCGCATCGCCAATGATTAGCGATGCGAAAGAATTAACTCACTGTTGGTTGCTCTTGGAGGATACAGAGCTCGAATGGCGACCGAATCAATGAAATGAAAGAAATTAATATCAAAATCACAGCTGATAAAGCGATCATATTTTTGTGATTAAAATTAGCCGACCTGTAAAAACTTTTCGAATCGCCATTGTTTAACGATGTGAAGAATTAACTTACTGTTCGTTGCTCTTGGAGGATACAGAGCTCGAATGGCAACCGAATCAATGAGCGGTCCGCAAGCCGGATCCTCCTCAACGCCGGGATTGTGGATGACGATCTCCGCCACATCGCGCTCGGCCTGGAACGCCCAGGCGTAGCAGTCCCATCCGTTGCTGCTATACAGAGTCTGCATCGGCAGGACGCCGGAGTCCGGTGCCACAGACACGTTCAGCCGCTCCTCCTGCGCGCAGGTGCGAGCGGCGCAGAACGAGAGCGAGTAGTACATTCCTCTGGTGACATTCACTCTCTGCTTGATCGACGCCTCGTTCCCCAGCCGGACGGCGAAGGCGCCCTCCGGCACCACCAGGAGCATGTCGCCTTGCTTCTGGCCGGATTTTATGTACTCGACGAAGCCGGAGATCTCCCACATCGGCACGGCGTTGTGTCTCAGCACCACCGTCCCGTTCATGTCCGATTGCTTGGGGCCGTGCTCGAAGTCGCCATTCGGTAATAACCCTGCGGTTTCAAGGGTAAGTTTGGAATTCCAAGTTTCATGTTATTTCAATATTATTATTATTCGGTAATAATCTTAGTAACGTAGACCTGAAAAAAATTAAAATAATTTATAATTAAAAAAAATCATTAATGTATTACATCAAACAAAATTTTATGAAAAAATATATGAATGAAGTATAAAGACTTACATTGCATTATTCCACATAAAATACATATTTTTCTATTTAATCTTATAGTAGTATGTTATATTATGAATCATAGGGTCAAATGCAATAATAGTAATATATGTAAAATAGGAGGGCGAATTTCCTAACATATAATCTGAAAAGCTTACCGTCGATGAATGCTACGGCGGAGTGGCAGGTGGCGCAGAATAGCACCGCCAGTAGTACGGCGAGAGTCTGCATTTTGGAACTCGTCTTTCTAGAGGGGGAGGGGGGGGGGGGGGAATACAATTTGAGTTGAGTGAAAGGGGCGGTGCTCGTGGGCTTTTATGCATGCCAACCTTGAAGATGCCCCTCCTAGTTTGAGATAATCACAGTCTTGCCCTCTTTGACTGAATTGTGACAGGTTATTCAATGACGAGTCTGCCCTTTTAATTTTAGTCAATATTGTGTTTTATTAATATTTCACACTTAAAAAAAATTAATTAATTTCGTGAATATTTTTAATACATCATTTTGTATGAATATAATATATATTTTTCTCTGTTTCCTGTTTCTCCAGTCTGCCTAACAAAATCTTACTTTTAAGAGGTTAAGGATAAATGCTGCCACAGTTTTAATGAAACCTTTATTTAGTTTATATTGAGAGGTATTTTGGTCATTTTGCAATCACCAAAGTGAGGTTCTGCATTTTAAAAATTACACTATTAATAGAATATTAGATTGAGTTCCGATAAAAGATTACGGTGAAACATGGCATGTGACTGGTTGTTGCTTATTCTCCAAATGTCCTCTTCTTTATTTCTAAAATTACTTGTTGATTGTACCCATAAAGAAAAATAAAAACTTCTTCATATAAGGTGTATTATCATGCCATTATTATCTATTAAGAAGCGGATAATCTTTCTTTTTTGCATAATCATTGATTATAAAAATAATAAAATAGTAATTATCAATCCAAATAGCGTGGATAGTTCTTGTGATTATGCTTTATGATAGAAAATATTAAGACATAAAATCACTTAGTTAAACATGTTTTGATGTTGTTATTATATAATTTTGTCTTCGAGCTGAGTTAGAAAAAACACAACTTTTTCAATTTTAAATTAATCTCATCTTTTTTCAATTAAAGGTAAAAAAAAAAATAATAATAATAATCTTTTAATATTGATTATTATTATAAAAGATGCTATTATGATCTTTTATCGCCTTGCTAATTATTGGGTCACTTTCATTATTTTCATCCAGTTCTGCCGAAAGTAAATGACAAATATTTTATATCTTTCTCTTTATTTTTTCCCCAAACATATATATATATATCATTGCCGACGTCCACCCACAATTGAGAATACCCAAGGAAATACGATTAGTAGTGTTTGTTTCTGGGGAAAGAAATACAAGTGCCTACGTGTCTCTGTAACTCTGATGATGAATTGGCAAAGAGTTAAGAGTACCATGCGCGCGTAGAGGTAGAGTGGGTGCGAAGATATCAAATCTCTAATTTTATTTTCTCTGCTCCTTTTCTGGGCAACCAAACAAGGGATATCCGTAACCGCATGTAAGAGAGAAGCGGATAAGGCCACGTTAGACCACGTGAGGGTGGTACGCTAGAAAATGAGTCGCCTTCAATTTATGTTTCATGTTTCCTACCTCATTTACAATAATGCCACACTTGATGATGATATGAAGAGAATGGGGTTTTGATTGGGACAAAATCACATTTAGTTGTCCTCCCGTGGAGAGGTTACAAGGGACCATTCATTCATTCATGCACTGTGTTAGGTATCCACAGACTAATAAATATATGAGTACTTATGATTGAAATATTGATTATTATTATTGACAAGACCTAACAAATTAATAAGAAGGTCAGTCAATGTGCATCAATCAAAATACATAAATCTATTAAAAAAATATTATGACGAGTGCCTTAAAATTAAAAAGGTGGTTATATACACGCGATAAGATACATCACAAGCATAAATTATTTAAAGTTTTTGCATATATTTTCCTTTCAACTAAGATTATTATATTTAAACCTAATAGGTGAATAATTAAAAGTTGTCAAATTTGAATTCGAGTCTTTGGGCTATGTTACAATCGTACCAGTGAATATCTTAGTATACCTATTCTCATAAATCTTAATTTTCATGTGATAATTCGCTATTTTTATAAATTAATTATTAATTTATGAAACTTTTAATATAAAATAAAATTATACGAAAAATATAATATGCATAAATGTATTTATGTCTTTCCTATTAGGTTCAAAATTGTTGTCCATTCAGTTTTTTGGAGATTTAAAAGAGAAAAGAAAAAATTAAAAACCTTACACTTGTCATTAATTTATGACTCATGCCTGTAGTAGAAACACATGTGAATGTGAATAATAGGAGTAAGTATAAATTCTTATGTAATGAATATGTTATATGTATTTCTCATGCTATTTCTTATTTCTTATGAGTCGGATTCAATTCAATGGGCCGGCTCAATCGCCCGGAACCTAGAAAGTTCAGGCAACTTTGTTAAAAGAAAGTTCATACACTACTAAAATCTGAAACTCATAAAGCGAGCTCCTTGCGAGTTTCCGGCAAAGCTCTTGGCGAGCTCTCAACAACCGACCTAACAAGTTCTCAATAAAACTCTCAGTTCGCTGGATCGGTCAGATCGTTGGTCTAAGAACATCCAGCTCACATAGAAAACAAAGTTGTTGAATAGCCAGAAACATGACCCACTTACTTTATCTGAAACGGACCATACTCCTTGAAATGATAAGGACTGTTTGTCCCCTATTATATCATCTTTATATTTCTATATTCTATCCAAATTGTAAAGGCTCCTCATTATAAAAGAGGAGTAAGAGATATCGTAAGGGGGCAAAGAAAATAATCAGATATCGCCATTCTGAAAGAATAATCAGAGTGCGGTCGTGGAGTAGCCATCGTTCTGGCCGAATCACGTAAAAATTGTTTATGTTCACTCATATTTGAGATCTTTATTTTTTTCTTGACATTTTAGAGTCACTCACCATTATTCAAAACGAATAACAATCGGTTGAAATCGAATGTCGAGAGAATATTAATTAAATATTCAAATGACGCCCAATCTTAGAAATTTAGTTGGGACTTTTATAAGATACATATATACAGACATACCTTGGTCTTTATTAAAGTAAGTCCACTACTGTGATCATCCATTTGTTTGTTTTATGAGGAGAGGTAAAAGACCCTTTAAATGTTACAAGGTACAAATATTTAATCCCGTCCTTTGTAATTTGCCTCTTTAATGACCAGACCAAAATATATTCCTGTATGCATAATAAATCTAATATTATTATTAATACATGGAAATACTACATTCATCATTTGCATATAATGGCAAATAATAATATTATAATAATATAGTTGAAATATTATATAACTAAGACGATACATACGTATGTGTGCATTAAGATGATACACGTATAAATAATTAATTTTTTATATCTTATCATAATGATGATTGTCTTAAAACTAGTTCAGGCGGACTGTCACGTAAAATATTCATAAAAAAAAAATAAAATAAAATTTGCCAAACCCCCTTTTACTTAAAAAGGGACAAAAACAAAAGTGCAGATAAATCTTATGTAGTGGTGACCACTATGAAGCAGCCCTAACCACAGCACCCAGCCTTAACCCACCGTAATGCACCGCCCATCGACTGTTCTTTTGCAAAAATGCCGATTTGTTTTCTGACACTGGGAAGCCCAAAAGGAACATGTCACGAGGTTTTGTGAATGGGCCCACAAGAGGTAAAGGGGCCCAATCTAAAAGTTCGATCGTGGCCTGTTTCTTGGACCTTGGTGGGGAGCACGAGTGGGCCTGCGGGCTTCATTCACTCAACGACAAGAGGTTTTATCGAGTGGAGTGGGGGGGGGGGTCAGCCTCAATTGCAGCCTCTCAGACTTCATGTGGATGAGCGATGTTTAAGCCCGGATTCAGGGGCCCATTTCTATTCTGTTTTAATATGTTTGGGCCTAAACCCAGGTCCCATCCTGGATTACGTATTTTTTTATAGTTTATCCCTCCCCTCCCCTCTGGAGAGAACTAGAAGTGTTCCGTTCCAAGCAGTTTAGATTTATGGATCCGAACGGTGCAGAAAGAAAACGAAGCAAAATTATAAAAATGAACCACTACTCTGTTGTTTATATATGTAGAGGAAAGAGAATGCATGAAGTTACAGTAGTGGTGGCCTGGTGGGACGCACGCATGCATGCATGCATGATACATCCAAAAAGGAGACAAGGAGGAAGATGGTTTAGTTAATAGCAGAGGACATATTCATCCATTTAAGGCCTGAGCTCATGCTATCACATGCAATTGTCTCTCTCTCTCTCTCTCTCTCTCTCTCTATATATATATATATATACTTGATAAAATTAATTTTCGTTATATATATATATATATATATATATATGATATTGTATTTATTGGGAATATGCAACTTTCATATCATTTTGTTTTGTCAGGTAATCGATCGCCAATCAGTTTCGATGCACTTTGTTGGAAAATAAAGCAAACAAAAATGCATTTTAATAATAACATATGCAATACACAAATAGATATAAAGGAGGAGAAATTAAATCTATTACGTGAATAATAATTAGATTACAAAAATATATAGCTAGATAAATCTCATATTCAATCTCAGAATAATAATAATAATAATACTCTTACAAGCAACCTAGCTTGCCACTCTCGAGCTGTGCCCTACCTAACTAGCTAGCTAGCGTGTCCCCAACAACATCTAATAATCAAATGTGTACTTTTACAAATGGAGAAAATACGATATTATAAAAATCATAGATAGGGGGTAAAATATCATTGTAAGGAAAATAATAATAATAATAATACATTGTTACTCTGCCAGAATAAATAAAGAACAGTCGTAGAGTAGACATTGTTCTAGTTGAATTACATAAAAACTTTCTGTATACATTTTACCATCGTTCTACCTTGTTTCTCGTCTTTGTGTTTTGATTTATTTTCTTATTGCAGACCTACGAATCACGGTCAATTAATTTTGAACGTTGACACGTTAATTTTGAAAATTTGAAAATAATTTTTTAATAATATTTTATTCAATAAATTTGATTAGTTATTTAATGTTAATATATTATTAAATATATATATATTTTGAAGTTAATAAATTTTGTAATATTTTTTTTCATAATAATAATAAAATATGAATAAATAAATATATTTAGAATTTAGAATTTATTTTGAATGAAAATACTCAAAATAATTTTTTTGTTGTTTTAAAAATTTTTTATAATTTTTTTATTTTAAAAAATAATAATAAAAAATATTTTTATTATTTTAAAAAATTAAAAATTAAAAATAATTTAAAAATAATAAAAAGAAGGCATCCTAAATTTTTATCTCTTTCATTTGGAAAAATGACCGCACCTCTAGCTCTCACTTTCACTCGCCCACCAATGGGATAGGTAGAATCTGTTGGACCTTATGGATGGACTATTCTGCAATTCCCCAGATTTGAAGACTGAAGAGGACGGAGGACCCTTTTCCATCTTCTTGATCTTGCTCGCAGAATAATACGAGACTTTTTTATTTTTTTGTGGCTCTCGTTTATCTCTCAAGAAAAGCCATCAACTAAAATTGCACAGGGCCGGTGTCTCCCTGCCCGGAGACAATAACTGGCCGGTTCATTTAAAGATGGATGCCTGCCCCTTACTAATAATGCAACTTGCTCTTGAACTGCATGGAAAGGCATTCTGAATCTGCCAAAAATATAATTGACCCTGGTAAAGACACTATTGACACTATTTCTCCTGACTCAACCAGACTGTTTTCCCATACTTGGGCATGTTCTGTAGTCTTATAGAAATTTTGCCCAAGGGAGTCTAGAAGCAGTTAATTACTCTTTAGCTACTTCAATAAGCAATTGTACTTCGATAATGACGACATATAAAGTAGATATTTTACATGATTTTTTTTAAAAGAAGGATGCTGTACATTATTAACGACCCTGCTTAGAAAATAAAACATGCAATCAACGTTATAAATAAATAGAACTACTTCCCAACAATTTTGCGGATACTTTTAATCCAAATATATCAATTAAAGAAACGTCATATTCCGTTGTATTTTAGTCTGACACCAGCCATTATTTCTTTGCTAATATCAACTGGAAAAATATTCATGTTCAACTGTACTCAACTAGAGGATAGATTTCCTAACAATAGAACAATTATTTCACAAGCCAAGCCCGGAACATGTGATGTGTCCAACATATAAGAATCGGACAATTGGGTTCAGTGGGGGCAGATTTTGGCAATTAAAACTGTTGCAGCACTAAAAAATCTGGAAGATAAATAATATCACACAGAAAATTGGTTCTGGATCGTAGCTTTAAAAAATCAGACATTTTCAGCATTCCAGTCACAATGCATACATGAATAGGAACAGAGTATAAGACTAGAAAAATGCGGCTGCTTTTTCTTCCCACTTAACCGAAATGCAGTTCTTATTCTTCCATCAAAGATGCATTTCACTAAGAAATACCGGCAGTAGAAAACGGGATAAGCTCAAGGAATACTGCGCTGATGGAGGGGCAGCGCTCCCAAAGCTTCACGTTCTGCATTCTCCCTCTTGACCTGTGAAAAACAAGCAACATTAGAAAATAAAAAGTTGTTCATGGAAATGCCATGATGAGCTGTACCAACACTAAAAACACAATGGGGGATCAGCCTCAGGAGCATAAGGCTTCATATTTCATGCATCTAAGGACAGTATGATGTCCCTGCAGCGCCTTGCTTCAGATAGGATAAAACAACAAATGCTGGTGAAAATGAGTTTTAAGTAACAAAAATATTGGTTCAGATGATGAATAATTCACAAGGCACATGAGATTTGAATATAAGTAAAGCAATAGTTTACCCCTCCCATCAGTTGAATCTCCTAAGAGAAGTTTCATGTCCATGTTGGATCCCAAGACATTTTCATTTAGTCACGTTGCAATACTTCTTACTCAAGACTATTATTATTTTACGAGTTGGACATTCTTTGGACACTTGGATGAAACCATAGTTGTCAAAAGCACACTAAGGTTCCAGGCTCAGCTGAGGTTGCATTGGTCTATGATGGACTTATTAAAATCTAACCAAAAAACAAACTAAAAGAAATTTGAGGAAAAAAAAAAAACCTTGTTAGTATCTAACACAAAACCCTAACAAAACGTCCCAAGTTTCAACAGCTATTCAACATAAAATGTTAAACCATAAAGTGAGAAAGAAGACAGGGTTGAAAGAGATCAATTGCATATTCGACCATCAAATCTTAGTACTAAACTTGTTGGTGCAAACTTGAGGGTTTTTTTTTTCTATTTCAGAAAGGTTTTAGCCTGATTATCATTGGAGAAAATGAGTGTAATTTTAACTTTTAAAGATTTGAAACAATGCTTCATCCTTTGTGTTGATGTTTTGGTATGTTAGGATGATTTAAATATTATTGTGATTTATATGTTTGCAAATTGTATGAAAATTTTACTTGTTCATTTTCTGAATGTCTTTTGTGTTGAAACTTGAGTTTGAAAACAATGCTTTATGATGATGTTTTAGATTTCTAATACTTTTTTGAAATAATATAATTAGTTGTTATTAACTTATTATAGTAGTTGAAACAATATTAGTTGTTATCATAGTAATATAGTGTTTGTTATTTGTTATTTATGGTTTTGTAAGTTTGCATTTATCTCTTTATAGGTATATATTGAAAATAATGATATACAAATTTTTAATAAATGTGTGCCACATATCCAAAAGACTGGCTTTGTGCCTCAGGCCTAGGCTCCAAACACTCTCGTGCCTCAGTGCACTTTGAGCTTTTGACAACTATGGGAGAAATATGCACCATCACTTTAAACACACAAAGGTAACATGGCTGAAGAAACAAACTTGAGCATCAATCATTTTAGTTAAACAGTGTGCAATTATATCAATTACTCAGTCCCATTGGCCTTTCAAGTACATGAAGCCCAAAGCTGAAACTTGCAATTTGTTTGTTAATAATTTTTTTCTCATGTTATCTTCAATATATACTTAGCTATATCATGTTCATTAACTCCTCCTAAGCCCATTTCTCCCAGTACATGTATAAAATTTTATACAAATGATGTTGAATCAGCAAGAGAATTATGCATTGCAACCTAAGTACCAGGGCTCCATAACACATAGATAACTCCCTTGCATGGTGGGGTAGGGTGAAATATGGGATCAAGAATGTGAATGCAGAAACATTGAATGGAGTACCATCGTGGTGATAGCCCAATTTCAAGAGTTCTCCTATGTCCCTTGGGTCTGGGGTTTGAACCTTGAACACATTCTGCTTGCAGGATGACCCAAACCCATGACACCAAAAGGAGTGGCGGATACATGGCTTGACTCTGTGCACTACAATGGGGCTATGGTGGCGGGCTTGCCTTCATGGCAATAGTTATGGCTCAAACCGAAATTCCCTAGTGAGAAAGGGCTCTTATGGTCATGCCCAAAGGGCAACCCCTGGTCACCCCAACTTCCTCTTGTGCTAAGCAAGAAATATTGAATGGATTGCCTATAAGCCAGAACTATTGATACAGTATCATATCAGCCTATATGTACTGTACCAGTCAAAAAAGGTACTTTGCAAGCTTTGTACAATCCTGACTTAAATACCAGTCAAAACTGGCATACTGGCTAGTACTGGCCAAATTGAACAGTACTGCCTGAAACCAGAACCTAAATCTAGAAAGGTGGAGGAAATCACAGATTTGTGGCTCCCAGGCTAAATGCATGCAGAGCCTATTGAGCATGTGCAGAGCTCCTAAGCTGTACCACATAGAGCCTAGGAGCCCTCCAGGGATAGGTTTTTTTTTTTTTAATTTTACAATCATTTAATATTAAAAAGGAGAGTTAATTTTAAAATAATAACAGTTATTTCCCACCATTTTTGAGTATTTTTTTTATCATTTGGTTGTAATTTTATACTTTCTATTTATTTAGAGTATTTATACGGGGGAGTCATTATTTTGTTAT
Organism: Diospyros lotus; assembly: GCF_014633365.1. NCBI lineage: Eukaryota > Viridiplantae > Streptophyta > Magnoliopsida > Ericales > Ebenaceae > Diospyros > Diospyros lotus. The sequence goes on along the minus strand of NC_068338.1, from coordinate 37,041,123 downwards.
TTCTCACTATTATGTTCCTTATATTTCTTATGCATTCTATTTCTGAAGCTGCATCTATGCAGTGATGAGTTGACACAACAATTGCCTGTCCTCTTGGACAGCCAATCTGAAGTTATGATCAGTTAACTGTTGCTCCCTGACAACTATTTCCCGTGATTGTAAGATTTTTTTGCAGATTTCCATTTTCAGGACAACCTAGCCATTGAAGATTGATCTGAGGGGGGAATGTCCTTGTCCTTAGCATATATAGTCTTTCCAAGAGTCAACTGATAGAAATATCATTTTCCTGGAAGGTTTTTAAAAGAAGCACAAAATCTACAAGCTCAAAAGAATTCTTCATTTCTGTGCTTAAAAAATTGCTCCACTTTCTGAGAAAAGAAAAAAGGATTCCTGAAGTGCTGAAACTCTAGATCTGAGGGGAGAATAAGAGGCTTTTGTTTCTCCAAAAAAAAAAAAGAAAGGGGGGAGGGGGGGGACATGAAGTTTGTTCTTCTCAGCATTGCTTTTATTTGTATTTACCTTGTCCAATATATATGCAGTTCTGTTGAATTTGCTTGATTGAAGGTGAGCCCTATCACAACAGTAAGGTCACTCTATTATGACTTAAGAGGCCAAAAATTCAAGTTAGGAAACAGCTTCTTTGCTAAGTAAAAGTAAAGATAAGGCCGTATACAATTGACCTTCCCAAAAGCCCAAAACACGAAGCAAAAGTAAAGAAGTTATCTTACTGTTGCTACCAAGATTCACCCTCTATTAATCTATTGTTGTATACTAATCAATATTTACTAAAACAAGTATATCATGACAAGGGATCTTGATATTGAAAGGTCTAAAAGAGTTGGCTACATGCAAGAGGCAATCTCTGTCTAAGGGAGGTCATTTGACCCCATTCCCTATTCAGCCAACTTATTTCATGTCCTTGTTTGTTATTCTCCAAGTGGTACAGCATAGGATGGAGAAGAATGAGAGAGATTTTCTTCTAGGAAGGGCAGGGCTGAGATCAAGTACCATTTATTTGTTTATTTTTGGGTAGGATATTGTTCTCTTACTTAGGGTAAGAGACTAGAGCTCTCTAAGCATTCATCAAGGCAATGATGGAAAAGTGGTATAGGGGCCTATATTGGAGGATAGAGTTTTTTTTTTTTTTGCTCCTTGCACGCGTGCCGCGGGGGGGGGGATCAGCAAGGAGAAAATATTCAATGTAATTGTGATACTACATCATCGTCCTGTCATGGTAGTATCACAGCCCAATCATATGCTTTCTGTTCAAATCATAAAAAAAACAAAAACAAAAAAAAAGAGAATTGGTGAAGATAAACTCTAATTTTAATTTTTAAATTTGAATAACACCATCAACTGGCATGTATTCACAATCTAAATACATGATAGCATATGATTGGGTTATGAATCTTGTGATACCATGTCAACACCATGCAGTACCACTGTTACATTCTATACACTACCATGGTAAGTATCATGGTGACATATGATGTGTTATACAAATTTTGTCCTAGTAAGAAAGCTAAGGAGTAAAAGGGGTGAGTTTATCATGGCACACTTCACATTTGATGATATTTTTGAAGGGTCTTAAACATGCTACCTAATCCTAGGATTAGGAGCCAATGGCATGAAAGTTATGATTCATACCAAAACAGAAGGTTGAGTCTTCTACTTTAGAAACACTACAACAAAAAAAGAGAGGATAAATTTTCACACTGAAATTTAAAAATTATCAGAAACACCTATATTACATTAACAGTGAAATGCAGAGCTCTGCTGAGGCTTATTTAGAAGCCTTATCATTATTCTAATTTCCAAAAAAGTGAATAATTCATTTTCAAGAAGACACTTGAGTCTGGAAGAATACAACAACTTCAGTCAAAGGGCATTAAACTGCAATTGACAGAAAAGTTGCAAACTAATGAGAAATATTAAACACGTAGAATTACCCCTTCAAGCACAAAACTAAATCACCCCCAAATCAGCATAAACATTCAAATAAAAAGGTATTATAACTTTATTCAAAATCCACTAAAATCCCTTGCAATTGAATTAAACAAGTAGAATTACCCTTCAAGTTCAAAACTAAATTAACCCAAGTTGATATGAAGAATCAAATTGAAGACTTGGTAACTCCTCCATTAGATGCATAAGAAACTCCCTAATTCTTTCTATTTCCTTTTGAAGTTCTCCCCTTTCTTCATAGAGCAAAATTATGGAATAGTGGTGGCCTCTACTCCAACATTACTTTGGTTTATTGAATCTGAATTGTCTTCCGTAATTAATTCATGTCCTTGGATGAATCATTCCAAACACGTTTCATGTTTGCTTTAGTCTTGGGATGCAATGAATTCAAGTCATTAGTAGTGATCACGAAAAGAGGAAAGCAAGAGAAAACTACAGTTAATTTGTCAATTTCCAGATAATTATACACATAGCATGTGCAGCAACAGTAGTGAAAAAAGTATGGGTAGCTGCATAAAGGTAAAAATATTTAGGCACTTACAAGAGCCAACATATCCTGAAGATAATACCGAAATGGTGTTTGCATTGCCTGTTTCAGAGCAAATGAAAAATATGAGTCCGAAGCTAAAACAATTCATACGCTTCAATACCGGAAAACATCTACAATAAAGTTTTTACAATTACGTAGCCCTCATCTATTCTTATAGGTTCGTTCATCATCAAGCATATCGACAACGACAGATCAAAAATGTGTTTTTTGTCCTACGAATTTCCTCAGCATCGAATCAGATAAAGAGAATTTGAGAGACCTGCAGATGTTCGGGAAGGTACTCGTGCTTCATGGAGAGATCCATGGCTCGCTTGAGGCGTTGGTGCCTGGCGTCCACGATCTCCCGAGGAAGGCGATTCAGAGCCTCCTTCACGTCCAGATCATAGTATGGATCATACAGATCGTCGTATCGAAGGCCTTCAATAACATCCAAACACCCACAGTCCAGAGAAAGCAATTAACGAGAATTTCGAGACTGCGCGACAAGAGATCAGACATAAAGACTAACCGTATTTGCGAAGGCGAGCGGAAACGGCTTTCATGTGCTGTGCGGCGAACCAGTTCTTCTTTGGATCCACCAGCCACTTCGATAATGAGGACGCCATTATCGCACTTCCAGATCTCTCTGCAACCCCCTCTCTCTCTCTCTCTCTCAATTGCGAGCCCTCGAATGAAATTGAGAATTTGAGACCCGACTATGTCGCCCTAACCGGTAACTAACCCGACTACGGTGTGGCCGCGTGGATTCATCGATGAGGCCTCAACGAATGGCCCAAAACCAAAAATTGTTAATGGGCTGAAATAATCATCAGGCCTCTAGCCCAAACTATAACTTAGAGCCCCGTTTGGTTAGATGGATGGGCTTCAATATGTTTGGGTTGGGAACTGTAGATAAATGATTTCAGTCTTTAGATGACATCCTCACACTACAAATTCTTTTATTTGAAACTCTTACATTTATAATTCTTTTTTTTTTTTTTGTAAATGTAATAAATGAAATGATCCCAAATTCAATGGTTTTTATATCATGCTTTACCATATATTTAATCAATTTATTATGTCAATAAATTAGATGTCTAATACTATTTACTTATTTCAGTTAATTTCATTATTATTAGCCCCTCCAACTAATGACATTTTGGAGCAACTGAGATATTTTACTAATTATTATGAAATAAATCAGTTTTATTGTTGCAAAAAAATGGTTTGGTTGCAAAAGGAAAAGGAAAAAAGATGAAAAAAAAACATGGGATTCGATAGCCATAGAAGGGACAAAGAGAGAGAGAGAAATCTTTTAGATATAAAGATATTTTTATCATTTATAAATATTTGAATGTAATTAACTAAGAAAAAAAATTACAAATATTAAACCTTATATGCATTTACCGTATTTTTTTAAATATTTGAGATAATTTTTACAATTATCTCAAAACTAAAGAGTACCTCATGTATTTTTTTTTAAAAAAATAAACATTAATTTGGAACTTTTAAAGCAAAGTGCCAAATTAACTATGGACGTTGAACTTTAAAATATGTAAAATAAATTAATGAACTTTCATAAATGGGGTTACATTATCAATCAACTTTTTGTTCTAACGTATAGTGTAAAGTTGTCAACAATTGATGATTAACTAATTTGGCCTTATTTATGAAAGTTTACTGGCCAATTGACCATTTTCTTAAAAGAGAAAAGTTATTTTTAAAAATATAAAGTATCGTTGAATTTTCATAAATAAGTCAAATGGACTACTTATTAACCATCAAACTTCAAAATAAGCCAAATAAGTCATTAAAAACTGCGTAGGCCAAATATTAAATTTAATGGCACGTGTAAAAGTTTTGTTACGTTTATTAATATTAAAATAAAAAATTAATGATTAACTAACATAGCCCAATTTATAAATATTCAGTAATTTATTTATTCTATTTTATGATTGATTTTTGCTAACACTAAAATGTACTTAATATATTTGAATTTTTTATTAGCTGATAAGATATTAAAAATATAATATATCTATCATTAATTAATAAAAATACTAAGATGCTAAAAATAAATACATTAAATATACCTCACACACTTATTAACAAAAACTTTTAAAATTCAATAATAAATTTAGCATTTGGGCCAAATATTTATTTTTTTTGTTGCACTCACACAGTGCTAATCGAATCAATCAACCCTCTCATTCATATAAAAATAAAATATTAAAAATTACGTAAAAAACGACTTCTCACGACCAAGTAAAGAAATTAAACGGTGAAAAGCCATTGGTGGGCCCGACCCGAACTGCCGCAGGGCAAAGGTCGCATGAAAAATGCTACATGTGCCGAAAGGGATTAGATAAAGGTTTATCAAAAAAATAAAATATTAATTTATTTGCCGCCCACATTTCCCTCACCCTCTCACATTCTCTGTCTATCTCTCTCTCACTCGCCCACCATAGTCCCCCAGACTTCACCCATTCTCTCTCTCACCCTCAGCCTTGAGAGAAGAACGCGTCGCCGTGACCCCACCGTCGTTGCCCGCCATCTCCCCTGCCAACACTATGAGCACCTCCCGTTGTCGTCATTTCCTTCGCCGCTCGTATAGCTGTCGCTCCCACTATTGGCCACAGACCACCATCGCCCCTCCGTCCCACCAACCGCTTGCATTGCATCGCTTTCGCCCCACACAGTCGCCCCTCCCACCCTCGCTATTGCCCCCACCTGTTGGCCACAAAAACCCTCCGCCGCCGCCCACACCTACCGCTGTCGCCCCCACCACACTACCGCTCAGACCGCTACAGTCGACCCCCATCGCCGCTTCACTGCACCATTTATGTATACATTTATATTTTTTTTTCTGTTTGTTTTGTTGTTTTTTTATAGTGATTTGGTTGTTGAAATAAAAATTAAATAACATTATTTATTTTGAGTTGTAAAAAATATGATTTATTTTGATTGTATGTTTGAGACTCAGAGTAAAAAATATTATTTATATTGTTTTTACAAAGTATTTTTCATGTTTTGTTATTATTTTTTTTTCGATTTGAGGGCATTATTTAAATTATTTATTATTTAATATGATGTATTTATTTTGCAAATCTGGCTATTACGCCAAAATTTGAGGAACAACATCGACGTATAAAATACATCATGCAGTGTTTGCATTTCTTATGAATTGTAACTTTTAAATATATTACACAATATAAAATTAATTATATTACATAAAATCTCATGAGTGTTAGTTTTTTAAGTATATTAGATAATATAAAATTAATTATATAAATTTTAATTTTTTAAGTACTAAATTTACACTCAAATTATAAATTTTAATCAGAATCATAAAAACTAAAATAATTACATATAAAGTAATATTTAAGCATTTCATATCCCTCAATATCGTCTTCAACTCTTTCCTCACTACATTAACTAGGAGTAAATTTCATTCATTGGCCACATCATATAAGCCTTTCCATAAGCCTGAACCCCAACCTCCTTCTCAATAGAGACACAATCAAATAAAAAAATAAATTATATTCTTTTATAACTCAAAAAATAAATTTTATTTTTTATTTTCACAACTAAATCATCACCATCATCACATAAATAAAACAACATAGGCAAATAGAAAAACTAAAGTAAATATATATATATATAAATATATGTATTTACATGCTGATAATTGTCACCGGCTACCGTGATCGGTGATTTCCGACGATCAGAGACAATTACCTGACACTCTTATCTCATCGATTCACATACCAAAAAATCAACAAGATTCAACAACTAAATCCTCATAGATTTACGTTTGAACTTTTAATGGTAGCGGGTTTTTATAATTGATAGGTGGGAGGCGAATAGCAGTGGCACATTTTTGTGGCGGGCTGGGAGGGCTAATTGAAGGAGGGACTATGGCAGTGTGAATGAGGGCATGATGACAGGCAATGCTTGCGGTGTTAGTAGGGGAGACGACGAGCGACGTGCATTGTTTCACAAGGTTGAGGTCGGTTGGGTGTGAGGGATGACAATGTGAGTTGCGATGGTGAGGGTGACGAACACAAGTGTGGCGCATTTCTCTCCCAAGGTCAAGAGAGATAATAGGTGAAGTTTGGGCGATTGTGGATGAGTGAGTGACAGAGGGTGGGGGAGATAATGGAAGGGGGAGGGAGTAAAAATGAAGTTGGGCTCGCTTCAAAACAGAGAAAATGAGGAGGGAATAATTTAAAAATAAATTATTATTTTCGATAAACTGTTTTCAGAAACTTTCTCCACAACTAGCATGACTCAAGGTCTCTCATAAGACTGCATAGTGGGGTCACATTCACTGTGACGGCGGCCCACTAGATTCATTGTACCCACGAGCATTGGAATTTGGAAGCGGAGACAAACGCCACACCGATGCCCACACATCATCCCACGCAGAACGTAGGCATTTTCCAAATTTCCATGCTGCTATTCAATAATACCAACTGTATGTTGTTTTAAATTAAAAATGTGTGTTATATAATATAAAAAATTGTTATATATTAATTATATATAATATATTTTTGTATTATCAATATAATATTTTTTTATATTATTGTACCAACTTCCTAGAATACACACGATGCTATTCCATGGACTTCACTTCAATGAAAATCTAACTGCCCTTTCAAAACTTATTTTTTTGATAACTTATAACATGCATAAAAGAGTATTTTTTTAATTAAGTAAACATTTTTTAAAATAATATTAAATTTTTAATAAAAACATCTTGGTCTTTCTCAAGCTAAATGAACCATCACCCGTCAATTCCCTATCATTCATTGCTTTTCTTACGTTTTTGTCGTCTTTTGTCTGAAAAAGAAAAAGAGAAGAGAACAAACGACAACAAACATTATTAGGAAACCATCTCAGTCACTCACTCTCTCTACTTTCTAAATTGCCTGAACACTTGTCACCATGATAGGTTTTGTTGGCATTTTTATTTATTTTTTTAATTTTAAAATTTGTTGTTAGTTTTAACTTTTGAAAATATATAATTTATATTTTTATTAATTAATTTTATTGTCAAAATACAATAAAAAATTTGTTTGACGAAAAATTTCGTCATCAAGTTGTATGAGCCTGTAAAAGAGAAAACAGTCAAAGAGCGAGAAAAGATTCCAATATAAATATTCTGATACTTAAATTAGATATTAAAGATAATGAAAACATATTAAAATCAGTATTAGTGATGTATTTTTTCTGAAATTAGTAGCTGCTTATTTATAGAGGGATATAAAATAATATTAAATAATTTAAGATTATAATTATTACAAATAACTTTTATTTTAGCATTCTGACTAGTCCTAATTCTGTTGGGATTATAATTATTCCAGATAACATTTATCTTTTTAAAAAATAATTTAATGTTAGAGTTATCTAATTTGCACATTGCGTGAAACTTATACCTTTTAATCTAAAAAGTTATTTTGATGTTTTGAGCTTTTTTGTTTTTTTAATGAGCTTAATTAAATATTAAATTTATATTTTTATGTAATTTATATTAAAATTAGATATATCTATAATAAATGTTAATGTGTATATGCAATTTTTAATTGTATACACACACATACAAAATTTAGAAATTAAATTGAAACTCACATTCAACTAGTGAGTATGACACTATTAGAATGTGACTTTGTGGGTTTCTATCTTTCTCAAATTTTAAAAAAATAATAATTATGCGAGTGACCTTGACTTTGACTGAGAGCCAGTGTTAGTTGAAATATATATTATTTTCTGGTAGAGTTGTGTGATGAAAATGAAATTACCATAACAAATGAATTCACAAGCATAATTCCGCAAAAAACGTGCCACGTGCTCTTTGAACTTTCGTTCACTAAACTAAAATATTATTATTCCTCCATACTTCTCACCATTGAATCCAGAGAAGCTTGTATTTTTGAGCAGGCTATTGTATTGCCGACAGACAGAATATGAGTTAAGCTTGCGAATTGGCTGATAGTTCTAGGTGAGATGCTTCATTGATTGAAGCCAAAATAAGAGGAAACAACAAGGCAGGCATGCATCCACGACCATGGCCCAAAAAGATTGGGAATCTTACATTTACCCCAATTCAAATCAATTTCAATACTTTTTCTTTTAACCGTACGTGACAAGATAATGGATAGCAATTGGCTTTCAAATCCAGAGGAAAGTAGAACAAGGCTTAGGACACCACACCACCCTGACCCCAGAAGAAGAAGGAGGAGGCATAAGTTTTTTGAGTGGCAAAATAGTCTTTTAAAAAGGCAAAGAATAAATTAAATATTATTTTTAAATGAATTAAGGTACTTGAAATTTGAAGGAGGTGTTTTTTGGGTAACCATTTGAATTGTGTTATGATACATGCTTGTCTATTAATTTGAATATCTACATAAAATAATTTCTCACTTTCGATATCCAAAATTTGAAGAATTTTAGATTGGGATAGAAATCAAGCACATTATTAATATCTCATCGATATTTTCATTGAAATAGATAATTAAAATTGTTGGTCGGATAAAAAAGGATAATCAAAGTAAGAGCATTTTTGTTATTTATCTCTACGAGTGTGTAATTGGTTGCAATTGAATCGAATCGATTGAAAATTACTAATTAAATTGAACAATATATAATAATCGAATTGAATTGACTGACTAACTCCAACCTACCAAAACCTAAATCGTGGTAACCAAACCAAAAACCAAACTAATATACAAAATGACCGAAGAGACCGAACATTAGTTTGGCCTTTTTGTTGTCACTAACCACCTAATCGGTCGGTGATTCCAATGATCAGAATCGATCATTTGAAAAAAAAAAAAAATGTCGCCGGCAGCCATCCACAACGAATTCCAACAATTAGAATCGACCTCGCTTTGGCTCAATGACTCACATACCCAAAAATCAAAAGTATCTAATGGTTGAATTTTAATAGATATATGTTTTAATATAAAATAGAAGTTGCCGAAAAACTTATCGAAGGGGCCATCGGCATTGACAGGTGAGCACGATGGTGCAAATCGAAGGGAGAGAGAAATGATGGGTCAGTGTCAGTGTTAGAGGGAGATAAAAGGGCCAAGTGAATCGGAGCTTTGACTCTTCATCTTTGTCGTCTAGCAAATCGACTCCCTGTCTTCGTTTTCGACATGCCAATCGAAGACGAAGACAAAGTTCGTTCGGCCAATAAACCCTTTGTCTTTGTCTCTTGTCAATAAGTCCGGAGATGTGTGACGCCCCGACCCCACTACCGAGTGTCAAAGTAACTCGAGGTTATATCAAAAGGTCTTACTCCGGAGGTTGGCTATGTTCTAATAGTAGGGGAATAAAATAATGTGGGTGCCCTGGGTAGGGTCCAGGCTTCACCGTCTCCAACCATCGAGAACTTGAGGTCTAAGACTCATAAGCAGCGAAAGGACACTTGACTCTCGTATCTAACCCCTACCTTATAAGCAGATTAATAAGTTGCAATTTAGATATATTTTGGCTCACACATGCAAAGTGTCTATTATTATATATAAAAAATAAGTCCAACCGACAAGCACAAACGGCGTTCGACACAACTATTAAACAAAATAATTACAAGCCACTTGACTCGCATCCTCATCATAGATTGCCACTCTCATCACCTGGCTGGTCGTCAACACACACTGTCTTTCCCTTACTAGACCTTGATCCATCTATTTGGTTAGTGGGAATAAAGGGGTGAGTCCTGTGACTTAGTAAAAGTAATATGCAATGTAGTAAATTAATAAGTATGACATCATAGATACATATGAAGTGTTGCATGCATGCAATCCTGTCCATCTCACCTATCTCAAGCTCTTGGTAGCCCCTAGTGGTTCTTTCTAAGACCCTATCTCAAGACTTCTATGGTCAAAAATCCATTGTCTCATGTTTAGGCACTCCCTCAACGTCTTATGTAATCCATGACAAAAGTAATTTACACACAGAATATATTAAACCCTTACCTTAAAATATGTGCCACCTGATGACTCGTTAGACGTACTGTCAACGCACCCAAAACTCTCTTAATTAACAAAATATTTGTAACGTAAGGTCAATAAACTAATTTACTAAATCTACTATGTCGAATCCACTAAATTAACCAATTCATTAATTGACTAATTCTCTAAATTAACTAATTTAAACATAATCTACTAAATTAATTGATTTAAACAAACAATGTCCATGAAATTCACCTCTCTGCCAAGCTGTTGAATATTTCAAAATTCCTCTCTACCTTCGTAACAGCTCGCCTCCTGGAGCCCCCGCTAGCATAGAGAATTCGTGAGAGGGTCATTACTAAAATGATATCGAACAATAACACAACTACACCTTATATACAACCCTTATTAAAATCATATTCTTTTTTTTATTTTTTTATTTTATAAGATCTCATAATCATCTTTACAAAACCATTCATCACTTGAGCCCACTTGGGCTTACATAACATACGTCAATCTCAAAAACGTAAACATTAACCTTAACAATAGGCACAATGACACCCAGGATCTAGTTTCAGGAGAGCTCTGCACTTGCTATCATGACTCGGCTATCTGCACCCAACTCCGTTGAATGTACCTGCTATCTCAGACGTTTCTCTTACCTAGAATGATGTAAAGTAAACGTGAGTCACAAGACTCAACAAGCTTATGAAAGGAAAGCTATAGGTTTAAGATATGACTCTTCCCATGATACCCCATGCAAATCATGCCAATGCAACGTCATATCATGCCATGCCCAATACCTGCCTTATTTCTAGATGCACAAACATATAATAAATCTCACATAAATGGTCCTTGGGGCCCACATAAAACACACATTGGCACCCAAGTCCAACATACATACCTGTTGGCAGTCTTTTATAGGCTACCATTCCATACCATTTCCCTTACATGTCCATTCCTGTCGCTCACAACATACTTTGTTGTCGTGGGTCTCACCCCAAGGTCTTCAAGTTGCCGTGGATCTCACACCCCAAGGTCTTTATGTTGTCGTGGGTCTCACCCCAAGGTCTTATCGTGGATCGCGCCGCCGTGGGTCTCACCCCAAGGTCTTACCGTGACCACGCCTACCACCCATACTTATCACCTAAAACACACATTCTCACCACGCAGTGCAACAAATAATAAATGCAACGACTTTTGTAGCAAAAACGTGATGACAAGGCCCCCATAAACCAAACATCAGGCCATGCTACGCCCACACATAAGAATTCACACATGTGATATGCTTCTAAATGCACCGGCTCACCTAAAAAACCCAAGTTAACTCTTAGACCAACCGGGTCATGCAGATGCTCACATATTCCATCACACACAAAGCATGTCCCCGAGTGAATGCAACCCAGACCCTATGCAGCACACACATCATGATATGCACAAGCCAATGCGAGAATCTGGTAGTACTAACTTTTCTGGCCCGTCTAGCACTTATCGTAATAGTCGATGATTGGCGCTCATACATCTAGCCATCCACTACCACGACCAACGATCGACAGTCAGTGACTTTGTACCCCATACCCTTAAGACACACATAGACAATATTAAACTTAATCACTTAAACTCATCATTTCACTCACTTTATCCATAACAACATAGACACAATTATGTCATTCATGTTCTCATCTCTTCTCATACACAGAAAACCATATCCACATCACAACAAATTATTAACATAACCCCATTAAACCATAATCAACTCTTCTAAGAACCTAGCCCCAATGGGTTCGGCATCATTCCCAAGGAAAGCGGAGCGATACAAGGCCCCGTGACGGACGTAATGAAAGACACCAAAACATCACTGTTTAACTCTTTCCATTAACAATAACCTTATTAAATAAATAAAAGTTGTAGGGTGGCTGCCACGCAGATTATTATTATTTATGCGTAGAACCGAGTCACGGTGAGGGAGGGTTTAGAGTACAAGAAACCTCTAAAACTTTCACGGGAAATAAATAACGCGATGAGAGGGTTAGGAGCTTGCCTGGAAATGGCTTATGCCTGCCTCTAAAGAGGATATTAAATTTTTTGTAGATTTAGGTTTCAAACTTTCAATGTAAAAGAGAAGTACCCAAAAAACTTATCGAAAAACTATCAGCATCATCTTCGTATTCGTCTCTGGCCTTCGCCTTCGTCTTCTCCATCCGCGATAGCGAGGGATGGTAGAGGGAGAGAGAATAGAATAAAAGATGAGGCAGTGCTGCCAGCCAGTGCTTGATCTACGAAGCCTCAAAGAGCCTTCATCTTCATCTTTGCCATTTACGATGGTAGAGAGAGAAAGAAGGAATGAATGAATAGATGAGGTAATGCGGCTAATTAGTGACTAAAGACTCGAAGAGAATAGAGGACGAAATGGCAAGAGAGAGAGAGAGAGAGAGAGAGAGAGAAAGAATGACTATGAGAAGATAGTAGACAATAGGCAGACATCGTGGGGTGTTGTGCCCGCATTGAGGGGTTGCACGGTTTGGTATGATTTTTTAGTTATTCTTATCAAAATAACCGAATTGAAACGAATAACTGATTTTTAGGGAAAAAGATAGCCGAATCGAACCGCTCTTTTTTAAAAATCAAACTGACAAAATTTATCGGTTCAGTTTGATTTACCCATGTTATATATGAGCTTGAAGACTGATTCTAGTGATACAAAGGAACTTGACCTTGTAATTCTTTAAATAACAAGTTTATGTTTTATTTAAATTATAATATGATTTAAATTAAAAACATATATCTATTAGTATAATAAGAAATGGATACCATTCTTAAGTGTTAAAAATATGAGTTACAGATAATCCACAATTCGTTATACTATAACCAAGTTTTTGGCCGTAGTGTTAATAACCTAGATAATAGCAACTCATAAAAGCCAGCATATTGTCTTCCTCTTTGTTCAGTATGAGATATTGAAATATAAGGTTGATGAGTCTCGTGTCATTCTGTATAAGATATAGAAGGAATATGAATTGGTGCTCGTTACATGAACGAGTTTATTAAACGAGACTATTAACATTGAATCATATGGGTTATTTCTCATGGGTCAATGATTCAATATTATTTGCAGATGTGCAACTAATCCTTAGACTTGAGATGACATGAATATCTATGTATTGGTGGATTAGAATATCAAAAATATTATATGGTTGTCTAATTAGGAATAATTATACGTATTTATGAGCCTAGTTCAGTGATACATGAGATATGTGTGTATCAGACATGGAATCTATCACCTCGAGATTTATGATGAGGATATCCTATGCGATCCAATAATCACTTAACGATAAATCATTGTCCGAGGTAACGTGACGATGAAATTTGTTTCATAAGGTTGTATCATAATTAGTTAAGATTAATTTTAGATTTGGTCATATGATGAGATTAAAAGATTCAACATGCTGACCATGATCTCATATTTTGTCGGGATATAAGATGATAGAAGAACCGTATTGTATGGTAACGTAATAAAATGTTCACAAGACCCGCTTCACAATAAATTAAGTAATCATAACATATTGCCAAATGCCACTTATGATTTATGAGAATTAATCGTTGATTATTTTCATTGCCAATTTATTTGTGAATCCAAAAAGTTCCATCCAAAAGAAATAATTTTCAAAGACAAGATGAATAAATTAATAATTTTATAATTACTAATAATAATGAATTTATTTATTGGATAAATAAAAATAATTAAATGATTATATTGTGAATATAATTATTTAATCATTAATTAGATTGAACATTTTGCTAGCATATTAGGCTTGGCCTAATAGCACTATTGGATTGAATTTAACACAATTAAACTCCATTAGATTAGACTTAGCCTAATAATATTAAATGGAATGGGCTTGAGAAGCCCAACCCATTAAAGGAATAGGGTTGTGTCAGAACTCTATAAATAACTCAATTTGTTGTATCATATTTTTTGATATATAAGAAAATGTGTTTGATGAAAAACTAATCTTAGAATGAAAAATCTTTATGAGAATCTCATATTTCAAAATAAATTTTTCATATTTCGAAACAAGTATGATTAGTATTTTGGCGCGAATGTTCAAATATTTGAAAAATCCAAAATTCATGCATCATGTTTTGAAACTAAGTTTTCATGTTTCGAAATATCATTCTGCCATGTTTTGAAATGACTTTTATTAAGGTTTCATTGTTTACTAAGTTTATATACTATATTTCGAAACCTATTTGAAATCTAAGCATATATTTCGAAACCTCTGTCATTTTTGTCAGTGGAGCATTTAAAATTGTGTTGCATATGTTTTGATACATATTTTTGAAGTATGTTTCGAAACCTTCATAACATGTTTCAAAACATCTGACTTTGTTAGTAAAATATTTGAAAAATTGACATGCTTTTACACTTTAATTCAAAAGTTATTTTAAAAGTCACATTTTGACTTAATCTCCATACCCTGATGTTTTAATTTCAAATATTTTGTAAGTGGAGAATAAAACAAAAATCATTTTGTTTTAAAAGCAATTGTCTCTTACTCATTCTGTCTCCCAGTGCATAACCAGCTGTAAAGACTGGATATTTTGAAACATGATATATATGTTTCGAAACCTCAGTTTAAAAATGTATTGTTTCGAAACCTATAATGTGTGTTTTGAAACCTACTTTATCATCTTGTTTCTAACAGTTATAATTAACCAAATTTCTATTTGTTGATATATATCAATTCTTTGAAAACAAGAAGCACCTCTTACAAGCATACACAAGTATACACACCTACAAGAGATATTGCTACATACACAAACACAAGTGAACGAAACTCTTTCAACAAGTTCTCAAAGAAGATCATTTCAATTAATTCTTTGTGTGCATTGTGGTGTGAAAAGAAGAAGCAAATTGAAACCGATGCTCTCATCCTTTCAAGCTCTCCTCACTCCATACCAATAGGTTTATAATAACTATTTGGTAAGGTACTTATTACATTCAAACTGTTGGATTGTAAAAGGTAAGTTTTATTTATCTTGTTATAAGGTTTGAGTTGAGCCCGTAAAAACTCATTGCGTAAGGTTTTAGGGTGAATCGTGGTAAAATCCTTGATGTGGTTGATCACTAGTGAAAGTGATTGTGTTTGAAAATCCTTCAAGTGGGTAAGGTTGAAGGTAGTGGAGTAGACGGGTGCCGAACCACTATAAATCTCGTGTGCAAATTGCTTTACTATTTTACTTGCTTATTCTCATTATTCATGCTTTTGCAAAAAACGTTTTCAAAAGCTAAAAGTTTCAAAATAAGCAAAACAGAAAGTAAAGTTTTGAAACATACTCTCTTAGGTTTCGAAACATACTTAATAGAAAGGTTAGTTTCGAAACATACTCTCTTAAATTTCGAAACATACTTAACAAAATGGTTGATTTTGAAACATACTCATTGATATTTCAAAATATTGTGTTATGTCATTAATAGGTCTTTAATCTATCGAAAGAATTACCCTGATCCCAATTCACCCCCATCTTGGGATATATTTGCCCTCATTTGGAACTAACAAAATTAACCATTCATTTCTTCCTCTTTAATCATTTGAGAATTTAGAGAGTTATTGAAAAAGTGAGTGTGTGAATCCAAAAGTGAGTAAGAAAATTTTGAGAAAAATTTCTCCCACTTCCATTTCTCTTGATATTCTTGGATAGAAGTGATTTCGGGTGGACCGACTCGACATCCTACACTTAAAGAATTATACGACGGGAAACTTAACGATGAATTCAGATTTTATCAAAGAGGTAATATTTCATTTTTGCCTTTATTTTATAAATCATAATTTCTGAAAAACGTGATACCTACAAATTAATTTTTTATTCTGCTGTGCATATGATAAGATTTATGTAATCCAAACAACCCAAACTTTTGCTTTCTTAGCCACAATTTCACTTAAATTACTCACCCCAAAGCTTATCATTTGGTAGCTCATTTATTACAACATCATTTCATTCTTCTTGGGCAATTGCATCAAAATCTGAAAAAAAGAAGTAGGCTTTGGCGGACAAAGTAGAATCAGCCACAACGACTGCCACGTGGCGCGCCAGGGCCGCTCGCGTACCCATGTGGCACGGCAAGGCCGTGCGGCCGCGCACATGGGCTTTGCCTGGAGCCTTATTACAACGTCGTTTGGCACCTGACTTGATGGAAAAAAATCCCAGCTTTTCCTCCTTACTTATGCTGCGTTTTGAACCCACATTTCTTACTTGCTCACGTGACTACCCGAGTTAGCACCCACCTTCAATTAATATTGAGCTTGTTTTATACTTAAGTGATATTGTCTCCAGTTTTCATTATTTCACTTACACCCCAGAACTCTTAAAAATTCCCTTCAGAATAAACTTAATATTTCCTATTAAATTTTCCAAAATTACTTATTATTATTATTATTATTTCAATAAAACTCCTTAAAATCCTCGATCATATAAAATCATCAACAATTAAATATTAGAATTAATTACTATTATTCCAAAATACAAGAATGTTACAAGACAGGGGATGGTGGTGGTGATAGGGCCGGGTAAAGGACTGGAGATGGTGATAGGGAATGGCTGAGTCAGACTGAGAAAAAGAAGATAGAAGGGTAGACGAAACTCAGAATGCTATTTTTCTTTTAAAATACATTAAAAAAGATATCATTTTGAAATTTTGATCAGTTCAATTAATTCGGTTGAACCAACAACAAAAATCAAACCAATAAAAGCTAACCAAACTTTTTGTTGAAATTAACTAAATTACTAATCAACAATTTAATAATCGAATCAAATCGGCCGATTCAATTTGATTAGTTCCATCTAGCCCGACTAATGCACACCCTTATTTATCTCTTTGTCTATTTGGGTGAAAATATATTATAATTATAGTAAAAAAAAATTTAAAATATATTTATGGACACTATTTTAGAAAGAAAAATATTATTGGTATATCATTATGTATATTTTAGGCTATATAATAATGTATCAATATCTAAAATACCTTTATTTAAGATAATAAAATAAAAAATATTTATATTATTTATATATATTATATAAATTAAAATATACATAAATGATGAACCATTTTAGGAAATGCCACTGTCATTTTGGAGTCGAGTCAATTTTTTAACAACTAATCACTCAGGGATATAAAAGTCATTTGATTAGGATCTCTGTTAAAAGCGACGTCTATCACATCACGTCACACGTATTATAACTGTAACGAAAATGTGCAGCGCATTGGGTCGAAGCAAAATTGAAAAGAGAAACAGAGGGAGACGGTAGATTATACGCAAACCCAAACAAACAGGGGAAGAGAAGAAGCAGAGAGACAGAGAGAGAGAGATGGCGTGGGAGGAGAAGAAGAAGGTACTGTCGAAGAAGGCAACAATGTGCGGGGAGTCGCAGCAAAGCGACTTGGAGCTGGAGCGTATTTCAAGGGACGAACGCAGCTCTTACAACAGCTTCTCCAGTGGGATTCTGCCTTCTCTTGGCGCCCACTCCAACCGCAAAATGAAGCTTCGCCCCTTCATCATCTCCCCCTTCGATAATCGTTACAGGTTTCAACTCTCTCTCGTATCGTATGTTCTTTTTTGTTGGGTGCATGATTGGTTTGTTTTAATGTTTCTTTGGTTTCTCGTTTGTTTTCATCCTTAATGGGATGATTTTCATTTAATCGTTTTCTTGGAAACGTAAAGCGCCTAAGAGATGCATGCATCGATACAGAATCACGGCGGTCTTTGCACCTAGTATCGATTTTCTGGTCCTGTTCCCTTTTCCTGAATGTGGGTTTGATCCCATTTAACCTTTTACGAGAAACGTTTTCGTCGATTATATGTATCTGGAGGTCTCCATTTTTCTATCTAGATTGTATTTTTTCCGGGTTTGTAAATATGTATGCATGATAATTCTTCGTATTCTGATTCTTTTTTCCATTTAAAAATTGGGGTTCTCATCTCCTGCTTTGGAACGATTAAGGGGAAAGTACACAGAGAGATGCATATATGGACATATATTTGGAATCTCTGCAGGTTTTGGTTTTCTGGTTCCTTTTCTTTTTTTTTTTTTCTCTATCTTTTTCAAGATATTCATTTGTGTATGAATTTCTCTTTGCTACATACGTGTAATTATCTATTTCCATTATTCCATATGTATCTGTTGTATTTCTGTTTATCACTCAAATGGTGTATTTTTTTGCAAATTTGGTTGACATTTCTCTCTGCTACAAACAAATAATTATCTGTTTCTTATCTTTCTTCTCATGCCATTTGTTGTTTGATTTTATGTTAACAACGTAAAGTGATCAAGTTTTCATTTAATTAGTACAGACTACTTTGGTTTTATGCAACATAGCCACACAGAGAAAAGTGTGAAAACTTCAATTTTAGTTGGGTTTAAAAGAATTGACAGAATGACAATTTCTTATCTTTATCTTGTTCCCCCTTCCCCCTTTTTTAATTTCTTTTACATTCGA
The DNA here is from genome assembly GCF_014633365.1 of Diospyros lotus. Classification (NCBI taxonomy): domain Eukaryota; kingdom Viridiplantae; phylum Streptophyta; class Magnoliopsida; order Ericales; family Ebenaceae; genus Diospyros; species Diospyros lotus. Next base: position 37,022,177 of record NC_068338.1, on the reverse strand, counting down.
AATCTAGTTTGATTTCTTGTGTATCTGCCTCCTGTGCATCAATCGTACTTGTGTTGGGTCAGTGTCATGATTTTTGTAGTTTCCTGATTCAATCTCAAATGTTTGGTTGTCATAATATATTTTGTTCGTGAACTTTTTTATTTTTGTTTTCCTTTCCATTTTTTTTTATATAAATTGATACATGCATCCACCTCCAATCAATTTGTCATGGATGCCTTTCTTAGTTGAATGTATATCATTTAGGACCTAGGGACAAATCCTTGTTTGATGAAACTAGAGTCATATCCCCCCCACTGGGCTACCGACCTTGTTGCTTGGATCTTTCTCTCAGTCATTTGCCCACGAGCTTGATGAATGTAAATTTTCAAAACTTGATATGGTGAAGCTGTGGGAGTGTCATTCGTGGGATTTTTTTTTTTCTTTCTTGGGTCAGGGAAACAATTTGTCAGACAGTTTTGCTGAATGTTTCAGAAACTGCTTCTGATTATATATGATACATAAATTCCTTAGTAGCTTGTTATCTTTTATTTTGTTTCTTCTTTCTTTTTCTCCCTAAACTGATATCATTTTGCATAAACTGACCTCTGCAGACTTTGGGAGACATTTCTGGTAATGTTGGTCTTCTACACAGCATGGGTGTCCCCTTTCGAATTTGGATTCCTAGAGAAACCCAGTGGAGCTCTCTCCATTGTTGATAACATTGTCAATGGATTTTTTGCAATCGACATTTTGTTGACCTTCTTTGTGGCTTATCTCGATAAAACTACCTACCTTCTTGTTGACAATCCAAAGTTTATCGCTTGGAAATATGCAAAAACCTGGTTGGTGTTTGACGTGATTTCCACAGTCCCTTCAGAGCTTGCCAGGAGTGCTCTCCCTGATAAGCTTCGAGCATATGGCTACTTTAGTATGCTTCGGCTCTGGCGTCTTCGGCGAGTTGGTGCCATGTTTGCAAGGTGAAATTTCCAACTTCTTCAAATTGGTGAATTTCTAAAGATCCATTCCTTTTTTTTTCCCCATCTATTTTGACATGATGTCTCAAAATTTCATGACTTCTTTTTTATTTCTTACCTGTATTGTTCTAACTAGCAGTAATTTCCACTATAATTTGTTTTATATGATTGCGCACTTGGAACAATAAATTTAAATGCCATATATAAGGTCTGTCATTTAATTTTGTCTATCTGCAAGAAAGCGCGTGATATACTAATGTGACAATGTCGTGAATGAGCAACTTCTGAACTGAGGTATTTATTTATTTTCATGCTAGCTTCTTTGAAGGAATATAGACAAGCTATGTAACCTCATTCATTGATCTTGTGAATATTTAAGTCAAAGCAGTTACTAATATAAAAGTGGAAACAGCCTCTTTACACCCTCGCAAAGCAGAGAACCCTTGGGACTCTCATTTAGAGAGAGATTCAATTACTAATATAAAAGCAGTGACTCTTATGGTCTTACTCAATTTAGATTCCTCACCACTGATATCAGTGTACTTAATTTTGTTTTTACACATATGTGATATCCTATTTATTTGCGCGCACACACACGCACACACACATATAGAGAGAGAGGTAATTACTAATATAGCAGTGATTCTTGCCTCAATTTATATTCCTCACAATTTGTTATTTGCACCTACATGATATCCTATTTATTTTGAAAATAATTTTTAATTATTTTTTATTATTGTATTATCACAGATTGGAGAAAGATCGGAACTTCAGCTATTTTTGGGTCCGCTGTTTTAAACTTATATGCGTAAGTATCTGTATGAAATATTTAGTTCCATCTAACTATAAGGACCTCTTGAAGATTATCCTTGGATAGTGTTCATTTGTGTTCCTTGAGCTTTCTTCACTTCAGTGCCATGTGCTTTGCCAGTATTAAATAGTCTCTTGATGTCTGGATAGGTCACTCTGTTTGCAGTTCACTGTGCTGGCTGCTTCTATTATCGTGTTGCTGCTTTTTACAAAGACCCAAAAAGGACATGGATTGGGGCTGTGATGAATGACTTTCATCATCAGAGTTTGTGGGTTCGATATGTCACATCAATGTATTGGTCCATCACCACTCTTACAACCACGGGCTATGGTGATTTGCATCCTGTGAATACACAGGAGATGATCTTTGATATCTTTTACATGCTCTTCAACCTTGGGTTAACTGCATATCTGATTGGAAACATGACAAACTTGGTTGTCCATATAACCAGTCGAACTAGGCAATTTGTGAGTAAATTCTTACCTATATTAAGTTGATACTGATGCAACGTCTGATGTAGTCCTTTTCCTGCGTCTTTACATGTCAAAAATTGAATTTTTGATGCCTTCATGGCCTAAATTGAGTATTAAGAAGCATAAGATTTTCAGCTTTGTGATTCTGAGTTTGTAATATCCATATATGCTGAATGCACTCTGCAACAACTTTTCTAAGACTAGAAGCATGTGGCTAATTTTCTACTGATGAAATTTTTTATGGCAAAGTTGCCCCCTATGCTTTTTATGAATGTATAGAGTTACTTCCTGAAGAAATAAAATCAAGAAGGATAACATTGTTATTCAATCCATATTAATCCTATGAAAGGAGCTCTGTTGGGATGCATGCTTGTGCAAGTGTACTAATTTATCAACAGATTATGGCATGGTGTTGATATACTTCCTGCTCTGTTCTTTGTTACATTGGTCATCTATCTTTGGCTCCAAGTGTCTCTTCTTATTTGTTGTCCTGAATGTATTTTTCTATCTGTTCAGAGAGATACTATCCAATCTGCCTCAGGTTTTGCACAGCGAAATCAATTGCCTTCTCGCCTGCAAGATCAGATGCTTGCTCACTTGTGCTTGAGGTACAGAACTGACTCCGAAGGACTGCAGCAACAGGAGATTCTTGAAGCACTTCCTAAAGCCATTAAATCAAGTATATCACATTTTCTCTTCTATTCAGTTGTTGACCAGGTGTACTTGTTCCATGGGGTGTCAAATGACTTGCTCTTTCAACTGGTAATTACTAGCCTTGATCATTGTCTTTTGGTGTTTGGATTAACCATTTAAATTAAATGCATTCTGTTCATTAGAAAAAGAGAGTGATTTTACTTGGTTTTTAATATGTAAGACACAATTAAGATGGTTTGGACCATAGTTACCTAATACGCCCCTCCCCCCCGGGAACCACGTTCCAGTATGCGCGCACTGGAACGCGATGCGTTTGTGTCTTGGAACGCTTGGGGACGCGTCCCAGTTCCCTTGTAATGAAGACCCGGATCTTTGATGCCATTAATTTTGGCCTACACTCAGACCCGCCATTAACCCTTTCTCAGACCCTCTCTCGTTCAAGTGCCTGCCGCCCACCCCCTCTACCCTTCTCCCTCTCTCGCTTCGCTCGTTGCCGGTTGCTGTCTCTCGCTTTCACTCACTCCGGCCTCCGTGCCTTCGTCGGATGACTCGGACCGTCGCTGAGGTCGCTGACTCGCTCGCCCTCCTCGGTCGCTCGCCTCGCTCAATCGCTCTTCCTTGCTGCCTCTCTCTAGCTCCGTCGCTCGCCTGCGCCGCCTCGCCCTCGCCCCCCTGGCCCCTCGCCCTCGCCGGCCGTCGGCTCTCTGCTCGGTCTCTCGCCTGCTACCTCTCGGACTCTCTCACTCCGTCGCATCAGCTGGTGGAGACTCCCAGTTGCTACCTCTATCGTGAGTTGTGATTTCATTCTTTGGCTAAAGTTTTCTATTGTACTCCACGTCTCATTCTATTTTTTTAAATTTTATGATTTTATAATTATTATATTAATATTTATTTATTTAATATTTTTATTATTGTTAATATATTTAAAAAACTAAGTGACGAACCGGTGAACCGAAGAAACCTACCCCCACGTACCGTGTTCCGGGAAAAGTGGCGTACCACGTTCCCGTACCGCGTTCCGCATACTGGACGTTCCACGAATCAAGTAACTATGGTTTGGACATTTGAAAATAAGATTATTAGACGTATATGTCTGGTGAGTGGATGGAACAGAAGGAATTTGTAACAAAAGAGGTAGACAAGGACCAAAACAAACTTGATGGAAGCTTTTACATATAAAATGGGATATAATAGCGTTGCAGGGGATATGATCAATGGATAGGAATGAAGGGCTAGAATTTTGTCACCTAGTGGTGGTATTAAGGTTTGTGATTTTCATTGTTGAAGTCCTGGTCTTAATCCTATCTTCAAAGACTTGAGAGAAGATTTTTGCTTGCCACACATCCGCATTTAAGCAACAAACTGTGCTTATTTTATTTTGTCTGCATTGAAAGAGGATATGCATTTTTATATTCACCCATTTAGTGCACATCAGAACACGTAGTAATCATATTTCTTATTAGGCTTTTCACATTTCCATGATATCTTGATACTTTGAATTTCCTAGGTTTCAGAGATGAAAGCCGAGTACTTTCCTCCCAAAGAAGATGTGATTCTGCAAAATGAAGCACCCACAGATTTGTACATTCTGGTTTCTGGAACAGTTGTAAGAATCTTTCTCTCTCTCCCTCTCTCTAAAAGTATTTCTCCTGGGTTGTGTGTATGACTTGCCTTAAAAACCTTCAATTGTAAAATTTGCTTGAACAGTCTTGGGTATATGATACTGGAAATTGAAGTTTAAAGGTATTATTACCCATAGTCAACTTCAAACTTTTCTAGAATGAATTTCTATATCATTTCCCAAATGTTGAAGTATAGGTACTTTATATATAGTTTGTTCTCCTTGAGGTGGCATTTTGTTTTCTTTCTCTGGTTTGACAATTAGACCTTCTGATACTGCATGGTTTGTGCAGGATGTTATCATAGCCACGAACGGGATAGAACATGTAAGTTTGCGATATGGTGCTTTCTCTTCAGCATTTTAGGATATTCATCTCTATTAGGGGTTGTTGGCAAAAGAGAATTTGGAGTTTGTTAAGCATATTAAAGAAAATGGCTGCTTCATTGGATGGTTGTAGGTTGTTGGAGATTTGAAGACAGGAGATATTTGTGGTGAAATAGGTGTCTTATGCTACAGGCCACAATCATTTACCATTCGTACAAAACGATTGAGCCAGTTGCTACGGTTGAATCGTACTGCATTTCTAAACATTGTGCAGGCAAATGTTGGTGATGGGACAATAATAATGAACAATATGCTTCAGGTATGCAAACCCAATTCTGTTACATTTTACTTGAGTTGATAGCTAAGGCTCCCCTTGTTGTGACAAAAGGGTTTTTCTACCTGAAAACTATTTTAAAATTTTTGATTATCATCTATAGAACATTTTTTAATGACTATAATTTTATTGGATTCTGACTTCTCCTCATTCGGTCAAAAGAATTGCTGTTCAAAATTATTGCTTTCAACATTTGGGCTCAGCGCATGGAGAGAACATCATTTGTAGAAGTAATATAAGGTATTTGCAATTTACCTCATGATATGGAAGAGAACCATTCTGCCATGTTTTCTTTGAGTAAGCAGAGCTCTTGTAGACTCTCCCTTGGGTTAGACTTTCTGGTACTGTGGTAGTGTCCTCAAAGTTCCCCATGTTTGGGAAATTTGTGATCTGCTGTTGGTTACACCAGAACTGGATTTAGGTCTCCTGATGATATTTCTGTGATATTTAAGCTTCTTAAATCAGACATGGAATAACCTATAACCCTAATCATGCCTCTAATATTCTTGGTGCCTTCCTTCTTATAAGCTGCTATTGTGAATTGACTGGACCATCCCCTTTTTTCTTTAATAAAATAAAACATCAAGGGATTGTAAAAATTGGAAACCCTTATTAGCTGCTTTACGTGGATGATTTATTACAACATTTTGTGCATCATATTTGTTGGTGATGTAGCATTTAAAAGAGCGGAGAGACCCTGTGATGGAAGCAGTTTTGATGGATGTAGAGCACATGCTGGCTCATGGAAGAATGGATTTGCCTCTCAGTTTATGTTTTGCAGCAATGAGAGGAGATGACCTACTGCTGAATCAATTGCTAAGGCGTGGTACAGATCCAAATGAATTGGACAGCAATGGTCGAACAGCTCTGGTGCGAAATTTTCCTCTACCTTTTTGCTACACATGCATCACACAAGCATAGTATATGTATATGATGTTCAATATAACTGTCAACTTTTGGAGGCTTTGAGTTGATTTGCAATTTTGTGCTACAGCACATTGCAGCATCAGAAGGAAGTTTAGAATGTGTTGTGCTACTTCTGGATTATGGAGCAGATCCCAACAGAAGAGGTATCTTTTACTCCAAAATTTAATTCCAGATCCTCAATGGAATTAGATGCTAGTGGATATTTCATCTCCTCTCTGATGCCTATTAGAACACCATATCCCTTGATTTTCATAATCTTGGATGCTTATTAGTGCATCATATCCTCTTTAGTGCTGAAAACGTGCTGCAATCAGTAAGAACCTTATTATTGCATGAAATTAACTTCTAACTATGATCACATTGCAATGCCAGATTCCGAAGGAAATGTTCCCCTATGGGATGCAATCTTGGGAAGGCATGAATCTGTGATAAAACTACTTCAAGACAATGGCGCTAAGTTATCTTCAGGTGACGTGGGTCAGTTTGCTTGCTTCGCTGTTGAGCAAAACAGTTTAGACTTGCTTAAGGAAATTGTTTCCTATGGTGGAGACATTACACTGCTCAATAGCCTTGGGACTACTGCACTTCACACTGCTATTTCTGAGGAGAACATGGAGATAGTGAAATTCCTAGTGGATCAAGGAGCCGACGTGGACAAGCCAGATGTGCATGGCTGGAGCCCAAGGGCTCTGGCAGATTACCAGGGACATGAAGAGATAAAAGCTATATTTCAAGCCACAACAGAGAATAGGAATCAACCCGTTCCTGTGGTTCCTGGAAAGCAGGGAGTGCCCTACCTTAAGAAGTACCAGAGCGACCCAGTGATAACGCCTTTTATCCCTGAAGCTGTTACAGCAACAGATGTCAAGGAGGCTACCTGGTCCAGTGGCCATAGGAGAAGAAGGGCAAACGTCTTCCGCAATTCACTCTTTGGGATCATGTCATCTGCCCATAGATCTAGCAGAGGTATGCATGCATTTAAATTTCATTAACATGGAGAAACATAAAAACTCATACTGAATTTTACTGCTAATCACTGGTTGAGGACTGAAATATACTGCCTTAGTTGAGCAAATATCGTGACTACTTAACAGGAAAAATTATAGTTGCAAAACAAGCAATGAGCTCTTCAAAAAGAAAATTGGCCAATTGGAGCTGTATAAAACATTTTTCCTTTTACAAATGCTCCAGAGTCCATTTAACTTTCTATGAAAATTTCTCCATAATCTCGTTAATACTTAGATGACTCCTATCAATGTTGCCGTATATAACTAAGATGATACATGGGGCATATGTTTTTGTTTTCTACAGAAGTTAGATGATAACTTTTTTCAATTATCTGGATCATTTAGTGGCTGTTGGGATTTGATATTCTATAATTTTAACATATAAAGTTATCTTAGTTGATGCTGCTGATGGATGGGGTAACAATTTTCCCAATTGTAAGTTGCAGTGGACCATGCCGATGACAAGGGCCTTTTCCCATCTCAACGCAATATGGAAAGTCCTAGATTCCCAGTCAGCAGGCGAACGAGGGTGACAATTAGTTGCCCGGAAAAAGGAGAACTTCCTGGAAAGCTCATACTTTTGCCGGACTCTATTCAAGACCTACTCGACATTGGTGCTCAGAAATTTGGGGTCGATGTTACCAAAGTGTTAGCGAGAAGTGGAGCTTTAATTGAAGAGCTAGAAGTCATTAGAGATGGTGACCATCTTATTCTTGCTAGCGATGGGGAATTTGAGACTTAGGAAAACTAAGCAGTTAAAAGTTAGTTAAGTCCTGAATTCATGCGGCAAGTGTACATTTTAACATATCTTTTGGGGGTTAGCATTTTCCCTCTTCAGAAAAAAGATATATACATACATACATATATATATATGTATTGTTTCAGGTTTTGTCATGTATTTGGCTTTGGTTATTCAGCAGTCTGGATGTTTGAGGAAGGTAGTTAAATGTTTGAATGTTGGCAGAGGAGAAAGCGCATGGTTGTACATAGCGGTCAATTTAATTTTTTCAAGTAACTTTGATTTACTGTAAATAGTGCCCTACTGCCTAGTAACCCTCATTCAATCCTATATGACATCTCAAACTGCTGTAAATTGAAGTATTTAATCATTCTTAACCTTTTTTACTTTTGTTTATATAAGTTAATGACTAAATCGAGACCATGCAAGTACAAAAGAGTGGTGAGTTAATCGAGCTCCCAAAGAATCTATAACACCTTAATTTATATACATGCACAAGTCCCACTCTTCTTTTATTAATCAAGATAATTAAGGAAAGAAATAGTTAATATGACAAAGATGAAACTAAATAGACATCATATAAGCATGTTAGGGTAGACATACTAAACTTCCATTTTTAGGTAATTGCTAACTGAAAGTAAGCAACCTGAGTCCCCGCTGCCCATTAATCCCATCATTGATTAAAACATACCTATTAGAAACACCAAGGTCTATAAGAATACACATTTCAAGATTCTTATCCATATTCTTGTTCTACAGTCACGTCCAGGAACATTCACCATTGATCATCCTCTCGGTATTCCTTTCACTGGTGACTCAACAAGCATGTGAAACTGTCATCTCGGAGCAAGTCTTTTGCCAAGACACATTGACATTATACGGTAGAGAGATTGGCTAGTAGTAGTAGCCATCAACACAGAGAAACTTATTTGCACAAATTGCATTATTTACACAATCTGGAAAAGGATACAAACAGGGGGAACTTGTACAAAAATGTGCCACCAAAAGGCTTCTCATTTGTTCTGTTTACGGACATAGTCAAAGGCAATCATGTTGAACAGAAGCCAGATAGATCCTAGCACATCAGGAGAAGGGCTTCACGGGTTCGGCCAAGCAGGCTCAATGCAGTAGCAGCAATGTGATGTCCAGTCAACCCTGCAGCAGCAATCTGTTCCTTAGGCGATGCGTGCTCTATGTAGTTGTCTGGTAAAACAATTGGCCGCCACTGGAAAGTTAAAAGTTGGAAAAAAATCAGAATCCTTGACAATATGTGTACTGGGTATTGCACGTCTAAATAGGCTACAGGAACCTCGGATAGAATTCATATAATGACACTACTAGAGATTCAAGAACGACACATGTCTAGAAACACATTATAACAGATGAAAATACTAGAGGTCTACAAAGAGGTGTATGTTGAAGAGGATGACCAAAAACATCACTATTGAAGATGGGGTACAAGGAAAGGATAAATGCAACATGTACTATTAAAAAAATTACAGGGAGCAAAATGTAATATACCCAAAGTACTTTTGATGTTGAACAATGTAAAATTACAATTTGTGCACTACCAAATTTTGACTACTCATTGAGAAAGGAGTTGACAAACAGCTACCCCGGTGTCGCCTTTCTACATGGGAAAAAGAATCCCCATCACAACGATATAACATAAATGCAATCACCGTTCAGTAATTTACTATAAGAAAGAGTATATAGAAGAGGTTAAGAATCAATGACCCTAAAGAAGTTTCATTAAACTGATGTAATAATGTAATGTTTGTACAGAAACAAATTTTCATTTATAAACTAGAAAAAAAAACATCTTAAAATTTGAACTACCCTTCAGTAAAAAGAAACTTTCATGCTTGTTTGCAGGAAGGGGGAAAGGCGTTTGACTGATTGAGAAAGAATTTATATCCCCAGTCCACCCTTTTCTCTTTATAAAACACGAGGAAGGCAAACCCATCGAGAATAGCATGTATAAGAAAATATAAAATTTCTGGGAAAATTTTATAAAAATGACAGAACAACTTGTGTCCACAAGGAAGAGCAGAATTCATGCCCATCAAGAGGATAAACTCATCAAGTAATAAAAAGTACCACCTTGGTTCTTCCATCTAGCTGCCCATCAAGTGAAATGAACTGTGCAACATGTGATCCAAATCCTCCGATGGAACCTTCTTCAACAGTGATCAGAAAAGCATGGTTTTCACATAGCTTCCTAACAAGCTTAATGTCAAGTGGTTTGCAAAATCTTGCATCAGCGACGGTCACCTCGATGCCAAGCTTCGAGAGAAGGGATCCAGCTTTAAGGCAGTTCTGAACCATCGATCCGTAACCAAGCAAAGCAATATCATTACCTTCTTTAAGAATTCTCCCTTTTCCAATCTGCCCACAAAGGAAAGTAGCACTATAGCACATTCAAAGTAGTCGAGGAAGGAAAGTCTGGGTCAGAGAGCTATATTGAGAAGGTTGGAAATACAACATCAATGACATCAACACTATGTTGAACATTTGATAGTTCAGCAATAATCTGAAGATAAGAAATATTCAATAGCATATGCAGAGCTGATAATCAAATTATTCCATCAAAATATATGAATTAGCTTTCTTTGAAGTACTGCATAAATTTTGCATGAGTAGGTGGTATAAACTATAGTGAAAAATGTTCAAAGTAAGTTGATACAAGCAAGAGAATAAAACTGTGCATTATTACCTCAATTGGAACACCACCAGACAGAGAAGCATTCATGCTAGCAATTGCACCTCTAGGATATCGGAAGCAAACTGGCCTGTCATCAATTAGGGATGCAGTTGCTACCATATGAATAAGCTCATCCTCATCAGATGGTGCCATGACAATCATGTTTGGCAAACATGACATGAAGGTTATATCAAAAGCACCACAGTGCACTGGGCCATCAGATCCCACCAATCCTGCACTTGTAATGACAAACCGCACTGGTATTCTTTGTCGATCTACATCATGAACAACCTAAAGTGCAAAAAGGAAACAGAAACAATAAAAAAAGTGCATGATGTTACGCTTTTCATTTTGCTAGCAATGCCAAAAATGCTTCACAAAAAGGGTTATGTAAATAAAATAGAAGAAGAAAGTATACAATCTTTAACAATTGTAATGGCAAGGCAGAAATACATGTTTTGGTATTTTTATGGCATCAAATTTATTTACATATAAGCTGTGTTTGAGTAGAAACTTGGTATGTCTTCATGTTTGCATGCATTTATAGGTGTCAAGTACTAGCATGCCTTGGATTCATCAGATTCCTCCAACTCAAGGGAACTGAGGAAAGGCTAAATTTTATATTTTAATCATTTCCTCGGATAAAACAGTCTTTTGTAAAATATAAATATAGCCCATTGGCACTTAAGACAATTCAGAAAATATAGAAACAAGTTCTACAAACAACTATCTAGTAAGCATAAACTACTCGTAAAAGAAAACTTAGTAAACAACAATTAACAGACTTATGATGTTAATCAACCAAACATGGTAACCATGTGCTTATCTGAGTCTTTTAACTAAGAAAGTTCCCATGATATACAACCAATAAAAAAAAGACTTGTATAAGTTGCCCACTGCATAATTATGCAAATAACAAGAGATAGAATGGGGGAGTCAATACCTAATATGCATAACAAAAACGTAAGTTATATACAAGTAGTGTGAGAAGCCTGGGGGGGGGGGGGGGGGGGATGTTGAGGAAGGGAAGAGGGTTGCAGAAATTGATTTCATGGGAAGGAGAAAAGAAATGATTCATTGGGTATAGGAGCATTGCCTAGACCATTGCAGAATGAATAGAAAAAAGAGGCAGATTTTAAGAAAAGAAGTTGCAGACAGCTTTGAAAATGGGAAAAATGACACACACACACACACAAAAAAAAAAGAAAGATAAAGAGGACATCAACAGATAGAGTGAAAGCTAGCTCAGTAAACAGCAGATTCAAGAGGTCAAGGAAAAATGGAGATTGGCATAGCTAATGCTGCTAACCTACCATGTAGATTTCATTTTAAAAAAAATGACTGATCATGCAACAATGGCAGCTCTAATCAGGTAACTATGCAATGATGAAGCAAAAAGAATGCAGTGTTTCTTAAAAAATTAACAAAATACAATGCATAAGAAAAATAGGGAGAGCAGAGTCAATATAAATATAAGTCATGGGGCATACTAAAAACATTGCATAACAACACATGTTCACACACACACACATATATGCATAAGCATGCTATGAGAAGTTCATGACATTTGTAAGAAAGTAAATACATGCAATGAATGGAAAAATAAGTCGTATGGCGCTAAGAGTTGAAGTTAAAGTTCAATAAGTTTGTTTGAGGAGATAATGAATTGTCAACATAATATGGATAAAGAAGTATCCACAAGGATCTAGCTATTTGCAGGGTGTACCCTTAGCCTGTGCGATAAGAAGTAGTTTTGTGGTCTGAAACTATGACCTCATGTCAGAAGGGAGTAACTTTACTCCGGCTACTGCACCATTAAATTTTCAATACATCATCTGTAAAAATAAAAAAATAAAGCAAAAAGGGTGTCTCTAGTGCATGAGATTCCCTGCTTTGCAAGGGTAGTATTTTTGTACATAGCCTGTCCTTTGCTTTCTCTGCCAAGAGGCTGTTTCCACAAGATGAACCCATGGCCTTCCAGTCACAAAGGAGCAACCTTGCTATTGGTACCAAGGCTCACTCTCAATACATCATCTGTACTAAAAAAATAGTAATGTGGTTCCACAATCAATTATAAACGCATTTCATCAAGGGATAAAAACTTTAGCAGTGGTAAAGGTTCTTCTGTTCCACTTCTAAATTTCTTAGAGATGCAATTTATTTTTTCAGCTATTATGTTTTTGGATTATCTAAGGTGCCAAATTTTGGGTACCCAGTGCTGGTGGCACCCCCCAAAAAACAGAATTTAGTGGTACATTTTTAATTCTTAACTGAATGCTTTTATCATTAGATAGTCATTTGAAGCAGTGCATAGGATGCACTTCAAAAACTGTCAAAGAATTTCCACAGCAACAGCTCAAGGAGCAACCTATCAATTCTAAAGGTACAAAATATGAAGCAAGCTAGCAAGTTCACGAAATTAAATGGCTCAACTTGCAGTTGATTTAGTAATCTGTTAAAACCAACATTTTGATAAGAGCAAATAGGGTATTCCATGAAATGATCTTCATTTTAAAATTAGGGAAGAAACCAAAACACCATAGTCCCATGAAATTGTTTACTAATCATATGTCCTCAATCACAATTATTGGTTTCTTTAGTTGGTCAATCAATTGTGTGTGTGTGTGTGTGTGAGAGAGAGAGAGAGAGAGAGAGAGAGAACCTGATCATAAGCTCTCTGTAGAAAGGCAGATGGGATTACACAAAATGGCTTCAATCCCCCACATGACAATCCGGCTGAAAATGTAACTGCATGCTGCTCGGCCATCCCAACATCAAAGAACTTGTCTGGAAACTTATCCTGAAATTGTTGAAGCGGTGGTTCCATTTCCATTCCTGCATGAACTATCACAATATCTTTATCTTTCTCTGCCTCCACAATCATAGCATCCACAAAGCAATCACTATATGTTCGAGGGCGAGTACTACATGATAAGGAGTCAGAGTTACTTGCACCTGCTTTATAAAAAAGAACAAAACCGTGAAATATTGAGAACATTTGCAGATGGCTTCGGCATTTTCCATACGAGAAGCAATCAGATGATAGTAAAAAAGCATGTAAAAATTCAAAAGTTGCAATTGACAAAGGGAATATGGAGAATGTTGCATATCTGAAACTACAAAATGAATCAGGCCTCCAGGTATTAACATGACAAGTGCATTTCTTTTGGATAATGCTGTCACTTTACCATAAGAAGCTTTGCCAAGCAGTTCAAAATTTTCTTCCAAATAAAGACACCTATGTTTCTACCATGAAGCTTCAAAAGAGAGAAAAGAGAGAATGTCTGCTGCCAACATGCTTGTAATGATTGACTGTGAGAATCTCTTTGCTCTCAAGTGCAGATGAGTGGAGATAAAATAAACTAATTAAGATACATATTTACTTGCAAACCCTCATGATTAAGATGAAGACTAAATAAGGTATTGTCAAAATCTGATTCTTTTGAACTTTGTTTGACATACAGAGCAGTCATGAGGACATACTAAGTATGCACACCTGGGCTCATAAAGTAGTTGGTAAGCATTACCTAAGTCCAAAAAGAAGCCATTGAACTGGCAAGTGTTATCACAACTGATGACTGCAGAGGAATCGGGCGTCTATACAAAAGTCTTTTATATGCTAGCTCATGGAAATATCCAAATTTCTTTTCTAGAAAGTAAAAGCTAGTAATTTTGCCAAATATGTTAACTTCATGTGAGAACTCTCGGAGCTAACAACTGAATTACATCTGGACAAAAATTAATTTAGTTGTGTACCAAGAAAGTTTGGTGCATTTGGGGACAGGAATAGTTGTGCTGTAACAAGACACTGGAGCAAAAACTGAAACTTGTGTTGTGCAACATTCGGTTTTGGTTGTTATTGATCAGTATCCCATCCTTCCAACTTCTCCTTTCTTTTGCATCTCTCTAAAGAGATTCTATGTCAGTCAGAAGCCAATCCAATTTTTTAATTTATTTAATCATTTATTTTATCTGTTCCAATTCACATGAAAAAAGTCTCCACAGCATGATTCTATCCTGAAGCAGCCTCAGCATCTCTCTTCTAACTTCCAACTTAAGCTTGAAAATGTAAAATTCAAAAGACAAAACTAAAGAAATAACAAGGAAAAACCTAGTAGAAAAGCTGCAGCAAAAGAAGCATACCTTCATTATATTCATTTAGTATCACATTCTTTTTGCTATTTTCTACATCCTGATCTTCCTTTGTTATCACGTGAACCAAGACAGGACCCATTGAATCCAAGGAAGCCACTTCATTTAGGACACATAAAAGATCATCAATGTTGTGTCCATCAACCGGGCCAATGTAATACAACCCTAGTTCTTCAAACAGAGTTGATCCTGGTGGACCAATCATACCACGTACAAACTCATCAACCTTGGCTGCCCATTCATGCATACCTCTACCAATTTTCTTTGTAAAACCCTGGAAAACATTTGCTGTTTAAGAGGGGAATACAAGAATAGATTTATTGCACAACCTCAAGTTTGACCGTGATATGTATAGTCAAATACTTCTGTGTTTGAACAAAATATAATGAAAAAGGGGGAAAAAAGTATCAATTCAATAGCTTTTTCTCACTTATAACCTGCCTCCATTTGTACATTCTACATTTCAGCGATATCTAATGAATAATGATACATCCAGAAATAAGTAAATTAACCCTCAAGTCCAATTTATATTCCCAGATGCCTAAATAGTACTAATGCAAATGTAGTATATGCTACCCAAAAAAAAAAAGTTACACTGCTACCATTTGGGGATATGTACTGACTTAATTTAGAGAAGAGTAGTAAGGATTTTACAAGTTCAAAACTCTCACTTTTGTCTCAGCAGAATCAAATTTCCTCAACATAGTCTAAGTAAGATTATATGGAAATCAAAGAATGCCTACCTTAGCGACCTCTCTAAATTTCCGGAAGGTCTTACTTGACTGCAGCTTGCTTAGAGTACTGGATAGAGCATTTATCGGTGTCTTAAGATTCTCCTCAAGCTTTGGGTGTAAGGTGTGGCGACTATCGTTTAGTATCACAACCATATTTGAGTCCAGATAACCTGCATTGTTCATTGCCTCATAGACCTGACCAGTCATGGTTGTCCAATTGCTGAGGACAGCAACTACACGATCTCGCTTCCCTTTAATATCCCGTGCAGCTGCCATTCCTGAATTAATAAAACAAAGGGCTATTTAGTTACAGAAAATGATTTCAGTTTTCACCTCCAATTTTCTATTATCTCCATTTTTTCTTTTCCGGAAAAAGTTCACTTGTTGAATGCAGAAAATTTATTACAGTATTAGAAATTAACAACTATATTGTCATAGCTATAAAATTAATATTATCAATGCAATGATCATGATATTGCTAATATTATAGTATTAATGATAATAATTAGGAATATTAATATATTTTAATTCTTTTATATAATTTTAGAAATTTTATAATACTAATATCTTTGTTATGAATATTTTACTATTATTATTAGTCATTTTACTACTAATAGTATTTGTATTGTTGATATTGCTAATATTGTAATATTATTTATAGCAAGTCAATTTTCATTTACTGTTAATATTTTATTATTTTTACTATTTATACTACTAATATTGCTGATATTTCTAATATTATAAATGCTGTATATTATTAATCAATTAAATCTTCATGTTTTTACTATTTATATCGATACTAAAATAATTTTGATTAATATTGATTTTGGTTGGACTGGAAACCTACATTTTTTGGGGGGAAACACCCCTTTTTGCTGAAGAAGACAGTGTAGAGGTCAGTACAAATTTGGAAAACTTAAAAACAATTTTTTCCCATTTGAACATGATTTCCAAGTTCTTAGCCTGGAGATTGAAATGCATAATTAGGCCAAATGAGAGAATATGGAAGGTAATCCCTACCAGAACATCCACATACTGCTATAAATCTAAATCCAGGTAAAAGAAAGGGTCTTCCAACTAGATACAACGTCCCCTTTCTTTCAGTGTATAACATAACAAAAGAAAAAAAAGGAACATTTGGTAGTGGATCACAGACAAAATTGAAATCAACTGCACAGGCATAATACTAACCAAGTCCAGCAGAAATACTGTTACATCCATGCCCTGCACCAAATGGGTCAAATTCACTCTCAGAGCGAGATGTGAAACCTGAAAGGCCATTCTTTTGTCTTAGCGTATGCATGAGGAACCGCCGTCCTGTCAGAATCTTATGTGCATATGTCTGCCCAATGCATCAACCATCAACAGAAAAATACAGCTTTACTAATAATCACTATACATAGTTAACAAGCTATGTTGTCTCCACAAACTCCAAAAAACAAAGTACAGATAACAACAATAGACTTTCAAGTCCAACCAACAAAATGAAACGCACTCCATAAGGATAAATAAGGTCTTACCTGTTCCCCCGCATCCCACAATATCTTGTCGACAGGGGCATGAAAAACATGATGTATTGCAATTGTCAACTCGACAGCTGCTAAACTGGCTTTTAAAGGTTTTTTAGTTTTAGACATTAGAAAAGACAATTCTGAACGGACTTCATCAGCTAATTGTTTCAGTTCCTGCACAGAGCTATTTTCAGTGAGATAAGATATCAGCAACTTTAGGGTAGCTTGAGAGTTGAATCTTGCAAAGGGAAAGCATGTTAGAAAGCTGGTAACTTAACCTTTGGAGACAAGTTTTTCAAGTAAATGGGGTTTTCAACTAGATCAAGTATGGGTGTTGGAACTTTCTCCCAGAAGAAATCGCCAACATCAGGTAGAGAACTTATTTGACTGACACATCCCTGCATCACAAAGAAGTCATATTGTCCTTGCCCATTAATAATAATTGTTCTCCGTGCAATTGTTCTTTTTAACCTTTTTATTTTTATTTTTATTTGGGACAAGGGAAAAGATTGACTGGCTATTAAGACTATCTATCCAGAGAGGTGTGTATAAATAGTAGTTTATACCCTAATTTTCCTCCTATTAACTAGAAATGCAATATTTGAAATAGTTGTATAAGATACAATAAATACTAGCAAAAAGACTCGAGCATCCTTAAATATGAGCAGGATTCAACACTTTGATGGATTGCTGTTTTAAGATGCTAAATGGTATTAACCACAACATTAAAAAAGATCATGGTAAACAGACATGTCACATTTGAAAGCATGAAAAGTTTACAACTCGGGCAACTTCAACAAATCAAAAAATTTAATATAGGCTCACATAAAGTTAAAGAGTAGACATTAGAAAGAAACCAACAAGCATTAACATTTAGCACAAGAAGAACAAGAAAAACAAAGGAAAAGGAAAATCCTGTGAGGCAGTCAAATTTAGGATTTTGCTGCCATGTATCCCAATAATTGGCACACTCTTAGCACAGTTAGCATGCTACTATCTTACTAACAACGTAAATATATACCAATGCTGATATGGGAATAAAGTCCTGGCAAAGTTAAATAAATCTAATTAAGTAATTCAATTTGAAATGAGTAAGAAAAATAAGAACATTCAGCAAGGGGTTCACTGTTTCCCAAATTCAGAATAAAACCCTCCTATGTATTTCAACAAGAATCGCTTAATTATACACATGAACAACAACTCCAACAACAGCACGAAGCTTCTACAAGAACCTCAATCTAATTAGTTAAATGGATGCGTGCATTACCTTGGAAATACTGGAGGAAGCAGAATTTGGGCATAAGCTCACCCTTGAAAACTCCCCATTGGCAGGAAAATTAAAGTTTGAGAATTCCACTTTGGGGTGCAAAACCCTGGAATTTCGACAGAAATAGGCGCTGATACCAAACTGGTACCAAGCAGCAGCAGGCATCAGGAAAAACGGGTGCCCAAAGCACCAAAACCAATCAAATGCAACAAAAATCAATTGTCAGTTGGAATGAAGAAGGAACATGGGAATTGGGAAAGCTTGAGCAGCCAGATGAAAAGAATCGAAACCCAGAACAAGAAATCGGAATTCTCAAGTTGAATGGATGGGACAAATTTCACAGTTTGGTCTGAGAAAGAAAGCGACAAATGGGCCGCCACCCGGTACTCCGGAAGAATCCAACTAGAATTTAGGCCGGCCCTGGGATTCGGTTCTGTTTTGTGGTCAATTTCCCCAACACAGGTTGGCCCAATTTGGTGGATGATGTTGAGGCCCAAAACACTTGAAGAAGAAGTACAAATATTTATTTCTTATAAAAAGGAATTAGAATGAATCCTAATTTATTGGAATGATCGTCCTTGGACGGCCCTCAGTACTGGTGCTCTTGATTACGTTAAAGAAAATAAATCGTAAATTAGACATTCAATCCTCTTAGAAGATGAAAATCTAATTCATAACAAATAACCTAAATTTATTAATTCATTTTTCGTGTTGGCTTAATGTACAAGTTAGAGTTGATTCAATCATTGCTATGAGATTACATATATTTTAGGATAAATGATTAAAAAATGTTATTTTTAAAATCCTTTTTTTAGATATATTTATTATCAAGTAATAAAAATATTACTTAATTATTATATTTTATCAAAAAAAAAAATTCCATTCAAGGTTAGAAAACACCTATATTTTAAATATTTTTAATTTAAAAATATGATGTTAATATTTTGTAATATTTTTATTAACTAATATAATTTGTTTTAATTAAAATAGTGTACTATATTTAAAAATAAAGTATATTTATTAAAACATAACAATTATTTTGAAAGTAACGGTTAGCGTCATTTTCTTACAAAAAATAATATGATTAATAATATTTTAATGATTAATTAAAAATGTTTGAATTTTTGTCATCCTCATAAATGATGTCAACTTCAGTTTGACTTTCACTAATTCACTAATTAAAACCAACCTTCCAGTTCTAACGGCCAAAAGCGCGTGGAAGGTTAAGTTGGCCAATTATATATCTACACGTCTATATGCATATATTGCATATTTCTAAATAAAATGGATGATTATGTGACGTTTGGTTTTTTTTTTAAAGAAAAGTATCAAGACTAATGAAATACATAAAGCACAAAATTAGTTTGATTTCCATTTTATTATATGGGTTTGACTTTTATCAATTATTTTCATAAGTCTTCTATGATTTTTAAAATGGGTAATAGCATGGTTTATTCTTAACTTTGAGTCATTTTTTAATTTTATTTTGTTTTAAAAATATTTTAATTTGATTATCATATTTTAAGATTGATGTCAATTTCATCATCGATTGACCCAGAGTGTGACTCAGCTAAGGTAACATGATGATTTGTTCAATAATTAACACATTAATAATAATTAAATTAAGGGACAATAGCCTAATTTTCTCCTCAATTTTGAGTTTTTTTTTTAATTTTATCTCGTTTTAAAAATTATTTCAATTTGAGTATTGTTTTACCTTATGATTCACAGCAAAAGCAAGGCAAAACAACTTCGTTTTGTTGATGTGTCAATTATTAGACACATCAGCACGCTATCTCAACTGCCACGTTAGCTCGATCATATGCCAGGTCGATCAAGGATAAAATTGACATTAATTTTAAAATATAAAGATTAAATTGAACCAATTCTTAAAATAAGATAAAATTAAAAAATAATTAAAAATTTAAAATAAATCAACCTATTAGCTATTTTTTAAATTGAGATTAGGTTTTTTCTTTATTGTCTAAGACCGTGACGGAGCCACGTTTTGGCCAGTTGGGGCTTTGGTCTCAGCTGGCTTTTTTATTTTTTTAATTTTTTATATATATTAGTATGAATAATTATAATTTTTATAATTTAGGCAAGACTAAAATTAGCCCTTGACCCGAATTAAAATTATTCCCGCCACTAGTCTAAGAGATAGACACATGTGAGGACACAATTTTTTTTTTTTTTTTTTTTTTTGGGTGATTTCAAACTCTGCCCCACTTACAAAGTTAAGTCAGCGGCCCTCTCGCCATCTACGAGAAGCTTCACTTAGTCTAACAACTCGGCAATCATGTATAACATCAACAAAAATTCCTTACGAGGATAATGTAAACATTCACACTAATAAATTTGAAAAAATTTAAATCTATAAATTAATAGGTTTTTGAGTATATAATTAATAAGAAAAGCAAGACTCCTAATTTTTTGTATGTTAATTTGGAGACGTTGATATTTAATAATTTGGTTAAATTAAATTATTGTTTGAAACGTGCTCTAGTAATGGTTGCATTCTTTTATATTACACTTCAGATAGTGTAAAGTTGCAAACAATTTATTATACTTTATTGTTAAGTAAATGTATTTAAACTGCCATTTGTATTTATATAATAATGGTTAACATTAACGTACAAAATATAAAATAACATGGCACAATGATAAAACACTAAGAGATTTAAGTGAGTATCAAAAATTTGAATCCTGGTGAAGGCCAGATCTTGATGCATTCTGTCATTTTTTTTAGAGTTTTGTCTGTATGACGTAAAAGAAATTTACAGGAAAGATAATTATTTTTTAAAAGTCTACTCCAAATATTAATAAATTATGATTGTATCTACATTTAATTAGAGAACGAATCAGGGAGAAATAATGCTCTCCTCAAGGATTAATGGGTAACTTTGGTAAAATATATATATATATATTATATTAAAATAACATTAATTAAATATAGTGGACGTATATCTGCCAACTCCCAACCCATAACATGGCAGAGGATAGCCGTTGCATTGAAACTGGAAACTTCTAGGTCTATGGACTCACATGGTGGGTGGGGGTTGCATGCACGTTACCTATTGGACGTAGTCAAAAAGCATCAAATCATAAGTCCAATCTTCTACATTTGGTTATTTACGTTAAATAAAAAGAAAGAAAAAAAAAATATATTTTTATAATTATATTCGTTTAAAAATAAAACTCTTATATTATTCGTGTCGAGTAATAAACAAATTGAGAGAGAAGAGGGGCGTGATTATATGGGGATGGAATTCACACTTTTGTTAACTTATATAAAGTGTAAATAACAAATTATTTCTCTACTTAAAAGATAATATTTTTATGTAAAATTGATTGCAAAGTAAAGTAAAAGGAAAGGACAAAAAGATTAGGCAAAATTGGACAGATATGGAGGGACGACCATGCCCATGCCCATGCCCATGCCCATGGGTGGTCAATGGTGATGCTCAAACCATTCTTCCGGCCCCTCCCAATTAGGTAACTTATAAATCAACTTTCCTTCCTAACAGGTAATAGGTGGTACCTACTTACGTAGGTTTTCAAACTGCCCCCACAGCAAGTAGGTTTCAAACTGCCCCCATAGATTTTGAATTTTTATTTTGATATTTTCTATAACTTTACATAAACTATAGTTATTATTATATAATATTCTAAATTATAGAGTATATTTTAGAATCAAAGAGCAAAATTAAGCATTATACATTTACATATTCGAGGTCACATTAGTCAATATAATACACAAATAACATTTTAATTTTATTAACAATATGACTAATTAAGTTAGGCTCCGATGGACAAATATTTTTGTTTTAGCTGGAAAAAAAGTTAGATTCACATATGAATGTTGAAACAATCGTTTCTAGACAACATGAAAAGCAATAGAAATTAGGAACCAATTCGGTGGACATTCTCAAGACGAATTTTTCAAAAGGCGTTTATCGAAGCCAACTCATAAAGCGTCTTCGATAGATTTTGTACGTACTGGCATTGATTGGCAACTAAGGAAAACAGTTTTCCGAATAAAAACAAAGGGAGGAGCCGAGCCGGCAATTTAATTTAATAAAATTCTTTCTTGGGTACCATTCAACAAAATGGGTTGGGACCGACCCTACAAACAAAACAGTCTTTAATTTTTTTTTATTTTTGATGTGGCAGCTCCTCCATATATATATATATAGGGGATTGATACAAGAAGCTGGAAATTGCACAGTATTCGATCTTCTTCCTCTCCAGTTAGATTCTGTCTGCAGGATGGCCAATTATCTCCTATGGCTCTCCTTCTTCCTCTTCTCACAGCTCTTCCATCTCTCCCATGGCGATGTCGGCACCTCTGCCAGCTACAGCCCGCCCTACACGCGTAAGTGTCGCTAAAGTTAAGTCAAGTCCACATCAACCAATAACCAATACAGGAGAGAAAACAAAGAATCAAACATTATTTAGGACATGGGTTATATATATGATCATGTTAGTCTTAGAACAATGAGTTTTTTCCTGTTCGTGGAGATCTTGATCTTTCCATGGCTGAATTAGCCACGCAAACACACAAGTGTCGACAAATATCAACAAAAAGGAAAAATGTAGAATCAACAGTTTACAATTATATATGATTTAGTCTATCTATCTATCTATCTATCTATCTCATGGAATGAGATTAAAATTTGATATGTTACTTTTGTGATAAAACAGCCACGGCCTGCTACGGCGACGATGGGTCCCAGTTCCCGTCAAACAACCTTTTTGCGGCGGCCGGAGAGGGGATATGGGACAATGGCGCGGCTTGCGGGAGGCAATACTTGGTCAGGTGCATCAGTGCAGCTGCACCGGCGAGTTGCGTGGCCGGCCAAACAATCCAAGTCAAGATTGTCGACCGGTCGCAGACTGCGGTGTCGCAGCCGTCCCGGGGCGGCGCCACCATGGCTCTCTCCACCACTGCCTTCGGAGCCATTGCCAATGGATCGCCGGCTTCCATGAACGTAGAATTTCAACAGTACGTAAGCATCTCCAGTATCACCTTTTTTTTTTCTTTAGAATTTCAAGAGGTAGCACCAATTCATTTTACAGCTATTCAACCGCCCAACGTATTGCTTACTGAATGACGTCCTGGTTTTATGTGTTTTTTTCCTTTCAAAATATAGGTTGCTTTATGGGTTATCTAATTGCCAATGCTGAGTCAAATTTTCAATTAGTATAGTTTTTTTATTTTCTTTATCATGCTTTTCAGTCAATGGAATATATAGGGATATGAATAGAACATAAACATGTGGCTCCATGTGGGATCCAGCGATAGAAGAAAGAAAGAGATCGGCATGGGCTTGATTTTGATATATTATTCTCCTTTCCCCCACCCCACCCTAATTGAAACTATGCCCTATAAAACTAAAAATATCCCAAATTACCAATAGCTGAAACTATAACTTACTTGGCACTGGTGGTACGTACTTGGACACAATACACACACACACACCAAGTAAAGCCAAATCACATAAAGCCAAGGTAAAAAAAATTACCCAAATAAACATAAAATTGCAGAAATGACACCATCATATCATTCTATATCTATGAGATGAAGTTATTCGTTAATATTTGTGTAAGACTGAGGGAAGGAATGATTTCTCCAATGTGCAGGGTATGACGACGACTACGACGATTCTATCTGCCAACTTTGGACGGAGGGAAGTACTGCTGATGAAGACGATTCTTTTATTGTCTAGACCTGATCTAATATTTCAATTTGTATTCCCTTTCAATATATATATACTACCTTTTAACATCTTCTCCTTGTTTGCTTCAGCATACAAGTCAAATCAATCTGGTTTTCTGATCTAGAATGCTCAATTGGAAGTTCCCCAGCAATTACGTTTAGATGTTGGAGGGAGACGACAAAACCAAAGAAAGAAGTAAACATGAAAACGACCACAATATATGATAAGAGATCGATCAATAATATCATTAATGCCAGCAGCATTCAAAACAAGTTTGATTAATCAAAAACAACAAAAAGTTCTAATCTTTTTGACCTCTAAGGTTGAGTTAATTTGGATAAAATGTATTTCAAATTATATCATCTATAAAATAAAATAATAAGTGAAAAGTTTAAATCCATTTATTCTAAACTCAGGTGATTTTTAATTATAAAACTAAGGTAATAAAAAATGTGAAAAAAATAATAATTAAAATTAGAAATATATGCTTAAAACATTTTTCATATTACAATTCTACTAAAAAAGTTCAAAAAAGCATGCATGACTAATCCTGCCAATAGTTGAAATCTAGGTTGGATCCGACAAGTAATGATGATTACCCAGTTTATATTCATTTTTACTTGAATCATATCTCAGGAATTTGGATCTCATGAACCCATATACCTAGTTCAGATCCTTTTTCAAAAATTTTATGATTATAATTTAATATTTATAATTAGTAGATATAATATATAAATTTTTAAGTTTTTAGATCTCAAGGTTATAAAAATTATAAAATGATATATATATATATCTAATATATAAATTGTTAAACGAGTTACGTGTGTCGTGTAACTCGTTTAATAAATATATCCGTGTTTGGGTTAAGAGTTTTGATGCGATTAGTTAATCGTGTCGTGTTCGTGTTTGTCATAATCGTGTTATGCGCGTGTTTTGATACGACATAATTATGACATGTCAACCCGTTTTACCACCTTAGTGAAGAGTGTTTTCATCAACACAGGGATGTTGTTTAGAACCCCATTGCTGGGGTTAAAAGATGAAACAAATGAAGAAGATGAAGAAATCTCCGATCAACAGAGACTACCCCATTGCAGACACCGGTTTCCGTTGATGTTCGTGTTGCTCCTCTAATCAAGCTCACCACTAAACCGTAAACCCAAACAGAATTGGGCGACGAAGGGGTCATATCTCGTGTGGACGTCAGTACGATGTTTTCAGATGGGCAATGCTCTGGTTTGAACCTCAAAAATCACTGAGGTTCATGACTTCATGCCTGAGAGAAAGAAAGGGGGGAAAGAGTTAGAGATACCACCAAGTATCGGGGCAGGGCAAGAGAGAGTGAGGGAGGGTGGGTGTATTTTAGTTTTTTTTTTAATTTAATTTAATTGAAACTAAGTAACAATATTATTTATAAAGTTAAGACAGGTTAGTATTATTCTCGTAACGTCAGAAATACCACCTATATTTATCTTAAATTTCAAGAGTACTAAGCATATTTTATCTTTATCTCAGTGGACCTCAATTCTATTTCAAATTCTAGAAGTTGGAAGACTAACCAAACAAATCTAGAATATGACTACTCTTTTTAGGTCCTGGTACAAAATCAAGCATCTATTTCTATCCCCTAGGACCCTCCACAAGCTATGGAAAACCTAAGTTCGTACCCAAGAGATTTGTCTTTATCAAAACGGACTAAGCCACACTACTATTCAAAGTTAGATATTTCAACAACTAACCTAAGACGCAAGGACAGTTCTATAAACCAAATGAATAAAAAATAAGATAAATTTAAAACCTTAAATTTTAATTTCACAACTTCTTGAATTATGAGATTCCCAGTTCATAATTTTAAATTTATCTTGCTTTCTAAATGATTTAGTCTATCTTACATAGAAAGACTTTCATATATGTATACCACTCACCCATAATTTTATATATATGAATCTATACATACTGGTTCTCCATCAATTTTTTTTTTTTTTTTTTAATGATTTCAGATACCTCATTAATCATTACTTGCCAAGAAAATATGATCAAATCTCTCTTAACGGATAAATACGACTTACCCAAATATATATTTTTTATTTCCTCAAAGATACATTTACAAATTTTTAATACAATTATTTTCTATTATATAGATCATAGACTGGCAACTAATTTTTTCAATTGTGTAAAATATATTTAATTTTCTTTCATCTAGCAAAACACACACACACACGCACGCACGCACATTTCCAATTTGTAAAAACAACCTATTTACCAGACAAAAAGGATACTGCATATAAAAACAACCCTCTAAAGGAAAACAAGAGCCCCTTACATAAGACAGCCCTACATAAATAGAAAGTCACTTCTTTTTAACATGCAAAACAATAAGGGAGGATTTGTTAAAATGAATAAAATAAAATTATATCAGGATAAAATTAAAATATTTTTTAAATTAAAATATGAAATAATTAAGATAAAATTAAAAAATATTTCAAAATTTTTATCAAACTATTTGTTAATTTTTTTAAAATGCCTTGGAGGACATATGTCTTATTTTTTCTTATCTATAAGGTACAAAATATGCTTATTTAGAAGAATGAAAGAGATAAACATATTTAAAAAATACCAAATAAGTTTAACGAACATATTAAAAATAACAAATTTAGAATATTTTTCATATCTTATCTTTTTCGATCTATATCTTAATTAACAAACATTATCTTGAATAAAATTTAGTACTAGTCAGTCTCCAATATGCATGCTCGATGGCAAATAAGCAATCAAATCATGTTCCAATTGGAGCTGCTTTTGAGTATCCGGCAAGTGAATGCAACTACGTACCCATTAAGCATCATTTTCAGTTTTTCCTAGAAATGTTTTTTTTTTCATTGTCTCATTTCAATTTTTCCAAGGATTTGTTGCCATAGTATCTTCTCAAAAACACCGATAGGCAGGATGACAACTGGTATTCCTATTTTCATCTATTCACACCCACAGGCTCTAAATATTCAATTGGTATAACTTCACAAGTTCTATAAATGAAAGGGTAAGCAGCAAGCAATGCACGAACAAATTACTCGATTTCAGGTAAAATGAATTGTAAAACACAAGCAAAGGAAGTAGTCAAGTATTGGTCTAAAATGTATCAGCACGTGCGCAGGAAAGAAATCAGTAAGTAATTCACAACGGGAGAAAAGATGGTTAAGTAGGATAAATTTAGCAGCACAGGACATGTCTGGCAAGCATCAATTACTTTTTCATAAATAAGATGACTGATATGCGCTTTTACATATTAAGAGAACAACAAAAAATAAATGTACCAACTGAAGAAATCACTTCCACAGCTTTCGCAAGGACATGTTTTTCTCCGTGTCCTTCTTCATCACCTTCGCCACCGCCATTTCAAAATCTTCTTGTGTCACATGAACTCTCCTCTCCCTCAGCGCAAACATACCAGCTTCAGTGCAAACAGCCTGGAGAATACGAATTCTGAAGTTAATGAAATGTAGCAAGGACTGTTGAGTCATAATGTGTGCTCTTTGTTAGCGACACTCAATGATGTTTATAATCATGCA
Organism: Diospyros lotus; assembly: GCF_014633365.1. Classification (NCBI taxonomy): domain Eukaryota; kingdom Viridiplantae; phylum Streptophyta; class Magnoliopsida; order Ericales; family Ebenaceae; genus Diospyros; species Diospyros lotus. Next base: position 36,994,680 of record NC_068338.1, on the reverse strand, counting down.
ATCAATTAACAAGTATATCACTTAATGTGATAACTTAGGATCGTTGAAGCACCAAATGACCATTGACCAACGAAACCCAGACCCCAAGAGGACAAAACAAAGTACTTTGCAGGAGCCAAGCAATAGAAGACTTGTGAAATAAAGATATAATAAAAGGAAAAATTCAGTAACAATAATAAGCTACATATATGAGAAAGAACAGGTTCCAAAAGGAAAATAGACCTTTAGTTCCGCACCAGATGCGCCATTCATCTTCTCTGCAATCTTCTTCAAATCAATGCCACGCATTAAGTTCATTTTTCTTGAGTGTATTTTCAAAATATCAAAACGGGACTGCAAATAGCAAACCATACAAAAACACATATCTGTATTAATGCGGAACTGATATAATAATGTATATACATGTATATAAGTGGAGCTCAATGAAAAAATAACAGGTGACCAAAAAATCTATAGTGAAATATGCATGAAGGTGAGCACAAATGCAATCATAAAAAAGAGAACCACAATTTTAGAGTGAAGGATCAAGCTTTCTATTTAGGTACATCTCATTTTATTCATGATTGTAAAGCAGACGTCTGCTTGGTGCAATCCAAAAGACAATCATCCTCCTTGCTTGTAAGCATAAAATTGCTATTGTTATATCCCAAGGAAAATGGCATCAGCTTTAAACAAATTGTTGTTCTACTTACAATCATAACCTGTCCAACCTAAATTGTTGGGAAAGATTCTAAATTGAGGTTTGGTCAAGGTCACTCCAGTGTTGCAAAACCATTTTATCTCAAAACACGGAGATTGGTATCTTAGTAAGCCCCCACATATACCAACTTTCAACTATAGGGCATAATCCTAAACAATTCAAAATGGAAGAAAATAATAAAAAACTATAAGAAAGGATGAAATGTGGTCATAAATCTAACAGCATCTCCAGTTGTTGGTTCTACTGTCTCCAATAACAGAAAGAGATAAAGATGTAGGTCTTACACTCCACTTGATGTTCAAAATGAAAGAAAATAACAAGACAAGTAAAAAGAATGAAATGTGGTCCTAAATCTAATAGCTTCCCTAAATAAAAATGTTTCTACCATTTAAAATGGAAAGAGATAACAGAAGTGGGTCATAGACTCAACTGGACGTGAAGATCAACTGGCACCACAAGGAACGAGACTTATAACCATCATCACCACAAGTCTCAATCCCACTATAGGTGAGACCAACTACATGAACACTATTTTCTATAAGGCAATTATATCCCATTTCCTACCTTCTTCTTCGCCCTTTTTGTCTTCCTCTACCTCTCTTACTACAAACATCATTCATTCCCTTCATTCACCTCCACCTCCATGTGTGTCTATTACTAAATTTCACATGTCATATATTCAATTTTTGACCTACTCAACTAAAAGTATTTAAATTCTAAGGTGTTACTTTATAGTCTAAGCATAGTATCTATGTCTTCTCGAATATGTTTTGTAAGTTCATTCATCACAAGAGCAAAGAGGAAATGCCAAATGCAAATCCAAAATATAGCCCATTGTAATTGAAGAAGTCTTAGTATATCTACCACAAATCTTAACACACATTTTTGCTTGATAATGCATGTCTTTAATAACCTATATATAGGTAATTCAAATTTCTCTCTTCTCTAAAACCTTCCACAAGAATTCTTTAGGGTCTCCATTATAACCTTAGTCCGAGTCTATAAAAACAATATGCAATCCTTCTGTTTGTCTCCATTAGGCCTTAGTGTTCTAGTAAAAAGGTGGAAGGCATCAATCAGATCAACATTTGACTTCATGAATATACAAAGAATGGGACCAAAAGTTATTCCAAAGGATGCTTCATGAACCAAATTCTCATCTCCTCTTATCCACATCCTTAGAAGCATCTCTCATAGAATAATATTTGTTGGCAGATGAAAAATTGGACCTTCCAGTAATCAGAGACTACTCTCCAAGAGAAGTTCACCCTCAATATGGAAAGGTCATATAAAACAGAAGCAAAAACATAATTTTGAGTTCATTATGACACAGATAGGTGGGAAATTGTACCTCCTCATTGGGATTTGGGAACTCTATCTTCCTGTCAATTCTTCCAGGCCTCAGAAGAGCTTGGTCCAGAATGTCAATGCGATTTGTAGCCATCAAAACCTATGAAAAAAAAAAATTATCATTCATCAAAATATCTGTACAAGAGGACAAGTTTCTTATTTAAACAAATCAGTCTGCAAACAATTACAATAATGCACACAACGAAAATAGATAATTACTTTGATTTTATTAGACGCTTCAAATCCATCAAGTTGATTGAGAAGCTCCAGCATTGTCCGCTGCACTTCACTATCACCATTGCCAGATCCAGATTCCATTCGAGCAGATCCAATACTGTCGATTTCATCCATAAAGATAATTGACGGAGCATGCTCCCTGTGAAATATAAACAAAGAAAAATAATTCAGAGAATTACTCCACAAACTTAATTACAACTTTTTATAGAATGAAATGATTAGTAGCTCCACTGTTTAGATTATGGCAATATTAATGCTGTCAGTGAAGAATTTCAAACAAACCTGGCCATAACAAAAAGCTCTCTAACCATTCGAGAACCCTCACCAATATACTTCTGAACCAACTCAGATCCAGAAACCCTTATAAATGTACAATCAGTATGATGAGCCACTGCCCTCGCCAATAGTGTTTTCCCAGTACCAGGTGGCCCATAAAGAAGAACTCCCTGTTCATGACGATAAAAAGAATTATTATTGCCTGCATTATATAACTACCAAACCATGATTTAGGACTAGTCAAACAAAATGACATCCATTACAATTATGGCATATTTTTTTTATGATTTAGGAATTAAGTGAAAAAAAAAAAAAAAAGGATTCCGCTTTCTATTCCCTCAAACTCAACATTCCAGCATTCAGTTTTCCCACGCAGGGAAAAGAAAATAATTAAAAAAAAAATAGAACAGACAGATTGGTAAAGACAGGAACAAGAAATTAGGCCAAATAAAAATGAATTCCAAAAGTGCTTTAATTTAAAACAGTTGGAAAGAAATCATTCATTTCAAGACTCAGCTAACTAAGGAAAATGTTTGTCAAAAGAAATGAAAGTTTGGCATAAATATGTGCATCACTAAGTGAACAACAAAGTTAACCTATTTGAGGATGTAAAGTAAATTCACCTTTGGTTGGGCTATTCCAAGAGACTCAAATAGTTCTGGATGTTTGATTGGCAATTCGATGACCTGGAAAAATTAAGACAACAAATGGATAACTAAGTTGTAATATGTTCAAACAACCCCCCATGCAAGAAATGAAAACAGGGGAAAAACCATCCCTAAATCTTAAGTGGTGAGAGATTTGATCTAGCAGTCAATAATATGATCAAAACCAATAAGTAGCACATCGAAGGAGACACAATAAAATACATAGAGACATGAAAACCAGAAAATAACTTCTAAGCTGACTAACCTCCTTTATCTCTTTGATTTGTTGGTCAAGACCACCAATCATGTCATAAGTAGAATCTGGAACTTTTTCAACTTTCATAAGGTTTACCAAAGGATCTATTTTACTGGGCAATATCAAATGAAGCACATAGCTGTCATTGCGAAGTGCAACTCTAGTTGATGGCGTGAGCTTTGTGATATCTATGTTCTTATCTATATCAACAACATACTTCCCCTCTGGATGAACCTGAAAAGACAACAAAAAGATTATCAATTAATTAACTGATTTAACTTTCAGGTTCCATGTATCACAAAATTACAGGTACATGAAAATGTAGTCCTGCAATCAATCTACAACAATTAAGCATCTAAAAGACTGCTATCTTACCCCCATCCATAGAAAAGACTGACCAGCTAAACACCTAGACAGTTTCAGCTAGCATCTTTCCAATCAGATGGAAGTAGCTAGCACATAAGCACTTCATCCAATTCAATGGCGTCAACATGTACAGGTGTTGATCAATGTTGGACACCTAATTGCACAGTATGCTGCTCCTTAGTCAAGAATAACTCAGAGTAGCTTGAAGCGCGCGCACACCCAAAAAAAAAAAAAAAAGAAGCAAGAAAATGCATGCGGTTCAAGAGTGAACCTCCCAGTAAAAATAGACAAGCTATATTAGAACAAGGTTGTTTAAAATGATGAAGAACAAAGATACAATGATAGTCAGTTCAGGTTCGATCAGAGGAATATAGCTAATTATAAGCATTTTATCAAATTCAATAGCATTTACACGCAATGTGTTCATGCTTGATAGCAAAATATTGTGATGCGGTCACTAATCAAGACTTGACCCAAATTCGATCCGATCAAATCGGAACAGTATCACCAGAATAGTAACAGCAGAATAGTATTTTAATACTTAAGTTTTAGAATTCTACTTGATTTAGGATTCTACTTCATATTTTTACTTGATTTAGGATTCTACTTCATGTTTCTACTTGATTTAGGATTCTATTTCATGTTTGATTAGGATTTTATTTTTATTAGGATTCTAGTTAACTTTTACTTAAAATTTATTTCTATTAGGATTCTAGTTGAATTTTATTTACAAATATTAGATGGATTTGGATTAGCCAAACACTATAAATATACCTAAAAGTTAGGGGTTGTAATCAAGTTTTTCTCAATCAAATTTCAGCAACCTACTTGGATTTTCTTAGCAAAACAGTCTTGTTTTTGTGTCTTTTTGAAAGCCAAGCTGTGTCAGGTGGTATCAGAGCGGTTAATCAACCAATCAGATGATCAATCTTGAAGGTAACGGTAGCAACCAGCCTCTTGACGGTGATCGGGGGCTGCTCGCAGTTTGGAGAGCAATCGAAAAACAACGAGAAATAACTCGTATAATGGAGCAACAATTTGAGCGAATCCGCAACCAATTGGGTGTTTTACAACGATTTAAGGATAATTGGAATCGGACTAATGGCGTAAATCAAGCCGGCTATGTTAAACCGGGAAGACCAGCCATTAATTCTGTCCTCATTAATCCTAGAAGACCAATGATGGATGATAGCGACGATGAGGATGATCTTGGTCGTATGATAGCCAACCCTAGTGGAAAAGGGGTTAGGAGGAATGCACAGCAACACAACCATTAGGGAAACAATGAGTATAAACTAAAGAATGGCTTTTCAGTGAGTTTGGAGCTTGATCTCAAAGATTATGTTGTCCCAGCAACCTCAACGTTTGCAAACTCAGGTTTGGTTTATGCTGCTAACATGACAAAAACTCCAAGGTTGTTGACTCATACTAGGGTATTTTCCAGTCTCGAGGGATCAAGCATTGCTTCGCTATCCAAGGATGGTGGTGTTTCTTCTGATCGATGTGCGACTGTAAAGGAGATGGAAGCCATGGTAGTAGATCATTCTATAGTTTATTCAAGCTCTGGCATGGTTGAATCGAAGGCAATAAGAACATATTCACCTTTGCGATTGCAAAAGCAAGATGATCACAAGGGTCTCTATGTGGAAAGGGGTGTTGAATCTCCCATGATAGTTAACTCGGGTAGTGCAACTGCTTTCGGTATTAATCTGAAATTAGATTCTGAAACTAAGAATACTATAGCAGCTGCTGCTATAGCTGATCAAGTGCTTAGACCAAAGGAGGATTCAAGCATCAATATTTTAAGTGATGGAGCTGGTAGTCATGGAATAAGCCTTTATTCGAAACAGTTGCAAAAGAATGTTTCTCTAGGCAAGAAAAATCTACAGATGAATTCGGAAGCTATTGAGAAGTCAAGAAAGCTGACGAAAGGAGAAGGACATGTGATAAGATCTACTAGATTAGAGAAGTGCTCAAGATGGAATGTTCAACGTCCTCAATCTAACAATAATAATACAATGGAGACAGAGAGAAACAAACACGGCGATGGTTGGACCCATGCCAACGTAGATATGGCTAAGAAGGGGAGGAATGTCTCTGCTCATGTTCCCTTATCAGAAAAGTTCAAGCGGTTCAAGAAGATGTCAAGCAAAAGTTACACAAATAAGAAGTACAAAGCGACAACTGACAAGTATAGGAAGCACAAGGTATTTGAGATTGGAGATAAAGTCATGATATTCTTAAAGAAAGAACGGATTCCAGCAGGAAAGCAGAACAAGTTCAAGCCAAAAAAATATAGTCCTTACAAGATTCCAAAGAAAACCAATGACAATGCTTATGTTGTGGATTTGCCTAATCATATGGGTATTTCTAAACATTCAAAGTGGCTAATCTCTCTTTGTAATTGCCGAACGTGGATTTGTCCAACTCGGATCAAAATTCGAGGGTAAATTTTTTCTCAAGTGGAGGTGAATGATGCAGTCACCAATCAAGACTTGACCCAAGTTCGACCCAACCAAACCGGAACAGTATTACCAAAATAGTAGCGGCAAAATAGTATTTTAATACTTCTTAAATTTTAGAATTCTACTTGATTTAGGATTCTACTTCATATTTCTACTTGATTTAGGATTCTACTTCATGTTTCTACTTGAATTAGGATTCTACTTCATGTTTGATTAGAATTTTATTTTTATTAGGATTCTAGTAAACTTTTACTTAGGATTTATTTCTATTAGGATTCTAGTTGAATTTTATTTACAAATATTAGATTGATTTGGATTAGCCAAACATTGTAAATATACCTAGAAGTTAGGGGTTGTAATCAAATTTTTCTCAATCAAATTTCAGCAATCTATTTGGGTTTTCTTAGTAAAACAGTCTTGTTTTTGTGTTTTCTTGAAAGTCAAGATTCGGTCATTGAAGTTTGTTCTTTTAAGAGTTTATTTTGGTGTGATTTTTTTCACACACACGCTACACACTGTGTCATATTGGTTTTCTTAGCCAAGTATGAGGAAAGAGTAGAATGAAGAATAAGTGTAATTGTGATCCAAATTTGAGAGAGAGAAGTTCACAGATCTTAAGACAGCATTTGAAGCTTGATTTTGCCTCTTAAATTACAAGAATAACAATAAGGAAGAATCCACTACTAGTCTACAACATGGAGCTGCAAACAAGATCACGACGGTCTGCCAGAGGGTAGAAAAACATGTGATGGTAACTACATGATTGTATGAAAGTACTAACGTTGGCCCCTACTAACCAATGTTTATAGGAAGTGCAAAATCTGGATACAAGGCTAACTTATTCTTTACATGTGATGGAGATTTCTATCAGAAGGAAATTCACATGCTCAAATTTGCCAACAAAGCTTTACAAGCCAAGAATGTACCATATGGTTTTGGAATACATCAAAGAGAAAACAAGAAATGAAAGAATCTAGGATGAAGTATCAAGATGCAGGAATCTAAATTATCAATCAACAAACAGGCACATGTGACAGTAGGTCAAGATGAGCAGAATAGGCAATAACACTCTTTCATAGAAATTTATACCTCTTGCTTGCGTCCCCCAGCAAGTGTGGTGCTAAGTTCTTGTTTAACAAGATACAAGAAAATAAGCTACTCAGCTGTCAAGCTGTGAACAGGGATTCAATTTGAATTTGTTGAACAAATTGTAATAAATTCATACACACATGAACAAAGCTCAACAAAACAGTTGCTAAGCTGCTTGAGTGGCTGCACTAATATGGTAATAAATCCACAAATTACCCATTAGATAAACACCATTGCCAAATTGACACCATGCTTTCTATAGACCGTTCACTTGAATTTTTCCACACTTCAAGATATGCTTTGGGTGGAGCTGACCATGGTAAAAATCACCTAGTCAAATGACATCCAAGAACTTATCTCTCTAAGTGAGCCCTAAGAAGCTAAGTACACACTGGTTTAAAAACAACAAAATTTAATCAATAATGAAACAAATAGAAGTGCAGGAAGAACATTAACTAGAAATTTGATAGATAATTGTAGGCTGACCTTCACTAAGACCTTTGATTTTCCCATTACTTTGACTACTTCACCAACATATGAGCCAGGCTCTTGAAGCAGTTGCAATTCTTCTTTCAACATCCGAACTGAGATCAATACAGAAAACATACGAAGGAGAATTGGCACAATAAACAACCAGAACCGACAGAATGATATCTATGCTTGGTACATTATTTCATAACAAGATAATACTACACTGTATAACAGTATGGTAGCTACTGATTTGATTTGTATGGATGATCAGCCAACAAGCGAATTGCACTTGCAATCAAAGATAGAAAAACTCTTATTCACTTCTGTTTGACACATTTACGCTTGTTGGTTTTCTGCGATAGAGGTCATCATGGTAAGTATATAGCCAAAGACAAGGCAAATTATCTTGACATCAGTGTTTTGTGAACGAAACACATTTAAGCACACTTTCTTTTATCTTTTTCACCCATTTTTTTTATAGGAATATCGGGAAATTAAAGCACAGCCCAAAATCACCAAACTAAACGAGAGTTTCAGAAAGGTAATCCCACAAGCACCTGGAAAAAAAGAATCAAGCGAAATCAACAAACATAAAACAACAATAATTTGAATGCCATGCTCGTCAAGCTCCAAAAGCCAGGGTTTACTGGAGATCTAAGATGCACCTTTGGAATTGAGATCGTTGCGCTGCGCTTCGAGGCGATTGAGATTGTTAGTATTCTGGCGGACCTGGAGCTGAAGATCGTGAATGTGTTGGAGATAGTACTGCCTCAAACCCTCGCCTTGCTTCGCCGTCGCCGTTTTGGAGGCGCACGCATCGGTCGACGATGCTCGTACCGGTTGGCTCGTTTCGATCGCTGCTGTTGCCATTGTGAGTCGATTCTGAGTGAAAGCTAGATTCGAAGCCCTAGGAAGTGGGGGAAGATTTGGAATTTGCTTTGGGAATCAAGGCGTGTCTATTTACACCGGGCCACCGGCACACTCTATAGTCTATATAATAATATATAATATAAATAATTAAATATAATACACCTTTAGTATAATATCAATAATTCTTTTAATTTAAATTACGTTTTGTTCTATGAATATGAATATCGTAGTCCTTGCATCGAAGATACAAATTTTCAAAGACTTGCCTAGATTTCTGTCAAATTTTGGAGTTCATATCTAATCTACCTACCCATTTGCTTCAGCTGGCTCCTGTTTGTTGGAACCAACCATATTATTATACCAGCACTTTCATTTTCATTAATCTAGTAGTTTTGATTTAATTTTCAGTCAAAAGACTTAAAAATGCCCAAGCCCAAATGGCCCCATATTTATTGCCCACAATGTTTCAGCTTAGGCCAGCAGAAACAGTATTCATTCAGTTAACCTGTAATAACTTGACGATTTTCCCAGAAAGTTAAACAACGTATGCTTTGAAAGTTCCATTTTCTTGGCATTCATTGCAAGAAAAGAAAGAGAACCCAACAACTAATTTGACCAAGACAAGAGTGAGGAGACAGATACCAAGTTCGGTCCAAAGCTTCACAAGCTCTTCTTCCTAGTCTGTCTGGTCCAAAGCTGAAAACAACTCTTAAAAAAATTCTACAACTAAAAAAATCTCAGCTTCTCTTAAGAATGAAAAAGAATCTTGTGCTAAAACCAACAATCCATAAGTTTTTAGCACTCTGTTCTGTGTGTCTTGGCATCCGAACCTGAAAAAGATTTTAGCCATCCTCATAGGGGCTCCAATTACCAAAATGCCAGAACCAATGGAAAAGGGAAATGTTTTAGGAGAGTTTCAGATGGCTGAAAATTTCGGAACATCTACCGGGAACTGGTGAATCTCATCCATCCATGGATTTTTCTCCTTTGTTGGATTGATAGTCCTCAGAGCCTTCCAGACTGCACTGTTGCACTTAAACCCGGATCCAAACGCTATCTGCCATGTTCTGTCACCCTTCTTCATCCTCCCTTTGGCTTCTGTATATGCCAATTCGTACCAGAGAGAACTGCTTGAAGTGTTGCCAAATCGGTAGAGAGTCATTCTCGAGGGCTCCATGTTCCAATCAGAAAGGCGCAAGTTTTTCTCTATTTCATCCAGCACAGCTCTTCCTCCAGCATGAATGCAGAAATGCTCAAAAGCCAGTTTAAAATCAGGGATGTAGGGCTTTATCTTCATCTTGAAAAGTTTTTTGCCGACCAATGTGGTAAAGAAGAGCAACTGTTCAGACATCGGGAGCACGAGAGGGCCCAATGTGGTGATGTTAGTCTTCAGAGCATCCCCGGCAACAGCCATCAGATCCTTTGACAGTGACACCCCAAGCTTGCCATTCGGATCCTCCACTTGGTAAATGCATGAAAAACATTTATCATCAGAACCTTTGTGAGTCCGGACAGTGTGAACCAATTGGTACTTGGATCGATGCCAATCACGCCTTCTGTTTGAGAGCAAAACTGCTGCCCCTCCCATTCGAAACAAGCAATTTGGAAGCAGCATTGATTTGTCATTACCAAAATACCAATTCAAAGTGATATTTTCCATGCTGATAACCAGAGCATATGTATTGGGATGGACCTGAAGAAGATCTTTAGCGAGATCAATTGAGATCAAACCAGCACTACAACCCATGCCGCCCAGATTATGGCTAATAATGTTTCCTCGAAGCTTATAATGGTTTATAACCATCGCAGAAAGGGAGGGCGTTGGATTGAACAAGCTACAATTCACAATCAAAATCCCAATATCTTTTGGTTTCACAGATGTTTTTGCCAAAAGCTCGTCAATGGCACCATACATTACAGCTTCGGCTTCTTTTCTCGCTTCTTCCATACATGGATTAGGTGGCACTCTTAAAACTGCTTCAGGGAGGTAAGTTGACTCACTAAGACCAGATCTCTCGAGAATTTTCTTCTGGAACTGGATGCTTTCTTCGCTGAAAGAGCCAGTCAGACGCGACCTTTCCACGAAAATCTGCCTTGTGCACTGACGAGCTGCTTCTGGCTTATAGCACGAGAAATTCACAAGGTAAACAGGGCAAGGCCTAGTAAGGAAGTAAAGGGTGGATAAAAACACCAGAAGCGTCGAGCATAAGATCACAGATATGAGATTGAATCGGAGATGGTCCCAAAGAACATAAAAGTCTTTAATTGAGAGTGTCCAAAGGTGAGCCGCGATGACAACGATCATAGGAGCTAAGAATAGATACATTCCATGGGTGATAAGATAATGGTATCCAAGTTTTACATATTTCAGTTTGACAGATTGCTTGAAATCAGGAAGCTTCCTGGATGAAGATGGCGACACCAAGGGTTTCTCCAGTTCCGAATGGCTCATCTTGGAAGGAATTGAGAATCTGGAGTTTGATCAACAATTGATACAATCAAAGGGTTTTGATTATTCAAGCAATACAATTCCCTAGATGGGTAACTTTCCTCGTCAAATACCACTGATTTTCCCCCAATTTCCCTAAGAAAAAAGAAAATGGGTTTCTCAGAAATGACCAAAAGATGACTTTTTCTGCAGAATTTCAGGACAGAGAACAGCCAGAAACACAACCCAAAGAACAGAAATTCCTGCAAAATCAGATACCCAAATATGAACGAGCAAATTAAACAATAACATACCCTATCCATTATACAGAAGCCATGAGACACGTTCGTCAAGTTTCTTACAAACAGATCTAACTTCTAAATGTAAAACAGAACGATGAACAGAATAATCAATAACCCAGATTTAATTAGCACAATCTAATACAAAGGACCAAAAAGGTAACAAAAATGAACCCAAAAGACAGATTCCCAGTTGAAAAGCACCAACCTTGAGCAGTGAAATCCTTCCCGCTCGATTGCCACGCCGAGCTCCGGCGAATAACGAATCAATTATATATAGAGAGAGAAAGAGAGAGAGAGGGATCAGGCAGCGTAGGAAACGAGGACAGTTTATCGTGCACTAGAATAAGGAATCCGCGTTCAGCGAAAGAGGGAGCGCGTGGCCATTTGAATGCCTTTCTCATGTGTCCAAATTATTTATTTAATAATTCCAAAAATCATTAGTTAGTTTCAGAGGCGGCCCGAGGGTGAGAGATGCAAACAAAATGTGGGCCCACCATTAGATTAGAGCGAGGCCCTACAGAATCAAGACCGTACATCGCAACTTCAAGTTCCAAACGGACGGTGCGGATGTAGTCACTTCTGTCGCCGGCAAGATAAGAGGGTCAAACACGAATCAGGACCGTTGCTGTCAAACAATCTGACGGCTGTAAGTTGACGTTGCGTACTCCAATTGAATCCTCTCACGCGTATGCGTGCCTGCTGCTGCTTGGTTTTCTTTTTTGTTTTTCTTTCTTTTAAATCTTTTTATTTGAATTTAAATATTAAATTTACCTTAATTTAAGTAGAAAATTAAGTAGGTAAGCATAAATAGAAGAAACCGTTGGAAATTATTGAAATAGAGTAATCAATTATTTGTTATATTAATTTTTGTAATGAAAAAAATTGATTTGATCATCTTTATATTAAAGGAGAGGGTTTTAGTGCACAATTTTATGCATATGGGGGTTAAAGTGATATACGGTGATAGATAGAGGGGGTTAAGTATAATTCTACTTTTTCTACGACAATTTCAGAAAAATTATAGTTTGAAGCGACGATGCAACGGCACAGATCGAAAGGATAGAAGTTTGAAAGCTTCGAAACCATTAAAACCGAACTTCCGTCTCCACAGAGAGAGAGAGAGAGAGAGAATACGATGTCGTTTCATTCGTTGCCATCCCCTTCTCCGCAATCGTCTTTCTTCTCCAAACCCTTTCACGGCGAGAAACGTCTCCTGAGCTCCCGTCGCAGAGCCTCTGCCGACGTTCCCGACTTTCTCTCTGCTGATTGGTTCTCTCTCTCTCTCTCTCTCTCTCTACATATATAATACAGTGATCAAACCTTGCTTTATATATGCTGTATAGCTTTCTGACTGTAAAATCTCATTAACTGTTTGTTTAGCGCTAACTCGATATTTAAGTAGTTGCAGGGGTTTGAACCAATTAGGTACTGAAGTCTGACCGCACAAGGGCCGTGTTGAAATTAAAAATAGGAATATAAAAGATAAAAGTTAGCCCTTTATCTATTGGTTTAAGATTTTAGACAGACAGTGATTAATAATTTAACAACCATTAGACCTTTTTAGTTTCTCTGACCTTGCAATTTATAGTTATTTGTTTGTTTAGTCAGTTCATGTGAGCCCGTGGAACCCAAGATGATTAACTCAATAGAAGTTCATTTGAGTGGACACTTTTTATGTAAACAAAGAGAAAGATTGAACATGTCCTTTTTTGAGCTTATTTGTTTCTTGAGACGGGCTCCAACTTGTTGCTTAGGCTACTCAAGCTTGATCACGATTGGCTTGATTAATGATTGTTTGAAAATTAGCTTAAGTAATGTTTGTTTCAGACTGTCTTGAAAGATAAATGAAGCAAGGCCGAATGCATTTTTGAAACTTGTTAAATTATCAAACTAAACTGGAACCACCCTGTTGCTAATATACGGGCTTGTGAGTGTCTGTTTCATCATGAAACAAAAGAAGTTTCATCCTTCTTCAGCAGTCACCATAGTTTGTGAGACTCAATTTTATTTGGTTTAAATACATGTGTTTGACCGCTTGTCTTCTATTTATGGCCACTGTTCTTCCTCTATTCCAAAGTAGACATGGACTTTATTTACAGCCATTTCAGCTTTATCTTGCCTTTTTTCTTTTTGGTCACTTTTTGATCAAATTGTGTCTATATGCTGTATCCGTTAGTTTGCGATTTTCCAATCAACCCTTGGCTGCTGAAATGTTGTAAAGAGATTATGATTTGGCCTTGCCATGGGACTTGAGCAACAAAAACCATGGACATGTTAAGTTGGGTTTTGGAAATATGACAATGCAAGGTATTCAAAAGGTTTATTTTCAGGTTCCTGAGCAGTTGGATGGCAGAGGAACAATTAGTATAACTTGCTTTAAGGCTGTAGTAACTTCTAGTGGATGCATATTACGCTGTTAACTTCTACATTTCTAACATTTGAACATGTTCTCTAAGTTTTCTATAGAAAATGAAACTAGAGAGATCTTATAGAAAATTAGAGATAGAAAATCGGAAATCATTTTCCACAACTAAACAGTCTCTAAGAGACTACACAACTGATTTTTGTCTACCTTTTGTCTTGACCATACTTGTTAGTTCAAGTCAGTTGCGGATTAGATGTTTTCTCTCTCATGTAATGTTCAGCTTTATTCCAAGCTGTCTAGTCAAGCCTTAATCTCCATTAAGAATGGATGGTGAATCACTCTGCACTAATTCAGGGATATTCTTTCTGGCAGGCATGAATCTCGCAGAAAGAGACCTTTCGGTCCAAGATTAAATGTATCCTTCTAACTAATAGATTGGATCACCAGAGAATAAACATAATTTTGTTCTAGAAAATCATTGTACTCTTTTTATGGAAAAGTATATCACTCCAATATATCATCTTTTTGTAGTTTACTGCAGACGAAGCAGTCCGCTATCAGCTTGATGCGTTGATGTTTAATGACCAACCTTATCAAGATTATGGGATCGAAGTCATGTATAGGGTAATTTATGACCTCAAACCATATGGTGCTTCCTTAACTGGTTTATATAACATGTGGTGAAGGGCTGTTTTTGTAATGCTTCTAATTTCTTGACTTGACAGTTTGCCGGATTTGATCCTTTCAAAAGGTCTACCTATTTTGGGCCCTTATTTGATTTGGGACAGGTGTTCACTGAGCATTTGCTCTACTCTTTGCCCAACGTAAAATGTTGTGTGCGCTAATGCATTTCCTTCCTTGATGTCTCTATTATTCGTGTAGTTCGATAAGTTCAGGTGGATTTTCCATCATTCAACCTACCGATCCTTAATTGGCCACAGGGAAAGGAAAATATTGAGCAGCTTGCGAGTAAAAGAGGTCAGTCAGGATAGTCACTTTGAGTTTTGAATAGTGTCATTAGATGGAGAGTAATGTACCTTTTCCGTTACGATTATACTTGTGTACAAATGTGCAACAGAATCATTACAAGCAGAGGGTTTGGGTAAGAGGACCTCGTCTTGAAGAAGAAGAAATATTTGAATTTACCATGGTTCAGGTTTGCTTATTGCTGCTCCTTACATGAAGTAGTTATCTATATATTGAGCAATCATTCCTTTTTTGGCTTCCTTGGCGACTAATAACGCTCCCAAATCCCAATTCAAATTGACAGAGGCTTGGCGGTTCATGGGATGGTTATTGGCTGACAGAGTCTCTGCTTCATGAGTGTGATAGTTATCCCGGTGGTGTCGCGTATCCATGAATAATTTACATACAGCTTCTTGTTTTTGGCATTCGCATTGATTTCCTTGATGCGTGACCATGTACATATGTAACGAAACAACTTGTTGATATACCTAAATAAGACATCGTACATCCAGAGTTTGAAAACTTGAAGGTGAAGAAAATACCTTTGCTAGTTGCATATTAGTAGTATGTGTATCTTCGCAAATCCTTTATTTACTTTCTTCCTGGTCTCCTTGAGCATGATACCTTGGGTGGCTGACACTGTTTCTGGCTGTTTTCTCGAAGCTCCTTTTCCAATCTATGTTCCAGGACAACAGTGATAACAGCAATCACTAGCCCCTATCCAGCCTTTATCCATGAATTCTAAATCTCCAATCAACTCTATGAATAGCTAATAAGCACATCATATCCAATTAATCAAGAAAGCATCTCAACTGGTAAAACCATTTCCAACACAAACTACCAAAAGAATTGTAAGTAACAACTTCAATGTCTTAAAACTGAACAATGCGTACTTTCTTACATAGCAACCCCTCCCTTCTAACAGTTTTACAGAGCAAAATACAAAACTGTTCTTGAAATATCGATAGTTGAGGCATTCAGTTCAGCACAAGAATAAGAATTGAAAAAGGTCAAGAACAAAGGCTGCTTCTGCATTCTAGTTCTTTGGAACCTCCAACATTTGATACTGCATTCTGAATTTGAAATGCTATTTCTTTGCTTGAGGTTGATTGATCAACTTTCTGACAACATAGCAATCTGGAGGGGTAATGTTCATGTAGTAATTATGGATGGTTTCTGTGATTTCAAACCCGAATTTCCTATAAAAGTTGATGGCTTCTTCATTGTTTGTCTGAACATGCAAGTAAATCTCACCAATGTTCTGCTTGGAGCAAAGATCAAGAGCATGATTTAACAGCTTTGTCCCTGTATCAATTCCAAAATCATATCAGGTATACATGGAGCGATTTGTTCTTAAGTCTCCATTGATTCTGTATTCTTTTCCTTCTACGACCAGACTTTGGCAATTAGTCAAGAACAAAGAAATGCTAATCCCAATAATAATATTGTGGCAGGAATGAGCTGTAACTCATTGGTTCTGGGCTCTCACTCTTGAACACCAATGTCTGTCCAAGAAAATATATCAATTTCGGGTGTACAGCTCACCAAAAAATAAGTTGCAAGAGTAGAATATTGGGAATTGTAAACAAAGAAATACTAATCTTGACAATTATTTTTTGGTAGCTATCAGCTGTGATTCATTGGGCAGCCTCACTATTGAAAACCAATGTTTGTCCCAACAAAAAATGCAAATTTAGGGTGTACTACTGGACAATAAATTAGATGGTGGCACTGGATAAGTTGCAATAATAGAATTAAAGGGAATTGTGATTGGTCATGATGCTACAAAAAACTAGTCTTATGTATCTGCACCGATGCCTTATGCTAAGTATTGAAAGATGGTACTTTTTTATGAGCACAAAAACTGAGTTTCCCATTGGGAGGAGTGACATTTTTAAGTGCGATTCTTTAAGGGTTTCTTGTGCAATTTGTACATCAAATAAAGTGCAGAAAACTTACCAATACCTAGGCCACGGTATGGTGCCAAAACACCCAATGTCATGATATAAACCCGGACAGCCCCACCTTCTTTCTTCTCAAGCCGACATGCAATTGCACCAACACAAATGTCACTGTAGTAAGCTGAGGAAAGATAGGGGAAAAAAAATTAAAAACTTGACAAAATTAGTGATATATTGATATGCATAGAAGCACCAAGAAAAAGGTGAAATTTCAGCAGATGATGCCACTAGATTTAGTGGTTAACTTGCTCGCAAAAGCTCATTCACAGTTTCCTCACTTGTTAAATTAAAAAAAAAAAAAGAAGCTTTAAATCCTACAGGATTGAATACAGATTTGATTAACCATTTGATAATTGCTATGCTTAGTGTGTGACACATAAGAATACAGTATCATCCAGGGCTGTCTAAGGCAACTCTTAGACTCGTACCATCTGATGATGCTATCATTGCAATGCAAACCTCAAGTGTACACTAAATCCAACCCTCAGTTAGAAGTTCCATACAAGTGGAAAAGCAGATGATACAAGTGAACTTCCACAAGGTTCAATCAATCCAGTAAGGTTGTAGATCACCTTCTGCTTCTTGTTTGTGCGTTTAAGAATTCCATCCAGGATAAGATCTCTCCTCTCTTAAGGCTAGTATGTTGCCTCAACCATTTCCTTTTATGCCTCAGCAACTAATCCGTAAATGCAAGCACTAAAAACTGTCACTTTTGAATATTAGCAAGAGAACAATAAAAATCATTGAATTTGCATAACCAGAAGAGAAATAGATAGAAAGCAAAAATATGAAGTGATGAGCTAAAATCAGTTTCTCAGGCCTGTTTTATAGGCTTTTCATTTTTTGCTTTCATTTTCTCTATTTTGACAATGAAAATAGAAAATGGAATTTGGATGCTTCTTTTGAGAACAATAAAAGGTGTTATCACATTTTCCATTTTGTTTTCATTTTTTCTCCTCCCCCATCACTCACTGCTGGCAATCCAATGTTGCTGGAATATCACCAAAGTGATCACCAGCTACCCTAATCCAAGATTTGCCACTCCCAGAAATGGAGAACTACAGACATCATTAATTGAGGGAGAAGGGTTGTGGACAGCAAGCAGATTAGAGAAGGAAGAAGAAAAGGGAGGATGAAGAAAACAAGGGCAGGATGGACTGTGTTGTTTAGGGTTTTGGCCATGGTGCTCACTCTGGTAGCCACAGCAGTAGTTTGTGTTGATAAGCAAACTACGTCTGCAAATTGCTGGTAGTTACATTGGTAAGTTACTATCATGGACCTAATGTTTGTAAGGGTTTCTTGGTATTTTTACAGCAGTTGTACTGTAACTAGCCGCTCAAAGTTGTACTTTGTACTTTGTATTGGCAGCCTTGTTGGTGCCAAACTAAACTGCCTGGATTAGTATAAAAACCTAATCCAGCTGAATGCAAAGGCATCAAAAAGCATATTTCCAATTCTCTGTTTCTCTCTCTCAATTTCTCTATCTTGACTTTGCTTTCTCTCTCGCCTACTTTTGTCTCTTTCTCCAAATCTTCCTCTCATTTCTCCCTAAATTCTGCCCTAATTCTCTCAATTAGCAGAGAATTGACCTTGTCAGATCTGAGGACCTGACAGTTACCAGAGCAGTCGCCAGCCACCTCTGGTGTCTCCTCTGGTCGACTGTCGACAATGATAGGAGTGTGTGAGAAAATAGAAATAAAAAATAAATACAAAAATGAAATTAACACAAAGTTCAGAAAAAAGTCAGCTTTTTTTTTTTTTAAAATGAAAACCAAAATGAACATAAAATATTTAAAATGAAAACTAAAAATTGAAAGCTTTGTCAAATGTCCCCTTAAGTTTTACATAGGCAGATTCAACAGAATATGTAGTAAAAGGGGAAAAAAAATAAAAACCTATGAAGCATGGACATGAGACACAAAACACAACATTTTAAAAAAAAGTAGCACATGGCACAGTTGAGATACGTTAATTATTAAAATATTTTTTTATATTTTTAAAGCAGAATAAAGTATCAAAAGATTCAAAATTATATTTCATACTCCAAATATGCATTTAAAATTCATGAGCTGAAATTCCAAATGAATAACTCTAATCTAATTAGCAATCAACTCATAGTCTATTCATCCTTGTCCCTCACAATCCAATTGATGTTTAAAGAGCTAGAGAATAGAAGAGTGAAGGGTATGAAAACTGAACAATCCCACAATCAAAACATGGAAAA
The DNA here is from genome assembly GCF_014633365.1 of Diospyros lotus. Taxonomy (NCBI): domain Eukaryota; kingdom Viridiplantae; phylum Streptophyta; class Magnoliopsida; order Ericales; family Ebenaceae; genus Diospyros; species Diospyros lotus. Next base: position 36,975,707 of record NC_068338.1, on the reverse strand, counting down.
ACAAAAGAATCATGCAATTACCAAATTGTAAAACAAAAGAGTAAAAAAGAAAACCCTACTTTTTAGTCTTTGAAGTGTCCGCATAGGGGACACGCGTGTCCCCTCCCATATCCTTTTAAAAAATTTTAAGATGGACACACCATGTGAGCATGCCCAATACATGTCGGCAGCATGTCAGAGTGTCCGACTTGTCGGTGACACTAATATGACAACCCCTAGGAAGTGTCCATGCTTTATAGGTAAAAATAAAACAAATTTAGAACTAGAATACCTAACAGCTGATCAGTTTCAAATCATTTAGAACACTGAGAGAATCAAGCCATTGAACATCAAGCAATAATAAACCATAACAAAGAGACAAATTAAACCTATTTGCACTGATCAGAAGTAAATAAAGAACTCTAACTTATTTATAGGAATCCAAATGAATCAAAAGCACCAATTAAGTCTGAATTGCTAGTCGGAAAAAAATTAAAAGAAAACTCCAAAAAGTTAAAAGGAAAACCAGAAACCAATAAAACTGCAAAAGGGGCACAAACAAGAAGCACTCAGGGAAATGAAACAGTAAACAGAACACAGAGCTAAAACCCAACACTATATTAAACCCGAAAGAAATAAATAAACCAGAATCAAAAAATAAAAAATAAAAAAACCCTAAAGCAACTACTAATAAAGGACAACTATGACCCTCAAAAGATTGAACTGGCGGTAAGGACCTATAATAACCTCATTTAAAACCTCCCTGAAGCAAGCCTACGCAGAAATTTCTATGTGCTTACCTGGTGCACGTGATTCGTGAACTACACGTCCAGTGATTTTATTCAGTGGATACTAAAAGTTTGAAGTGGCTGCAGGTTCGGGGAAAAAGAAAGGAAAATCCCAGGGCTTAGAATAGAAAAGAAGCCCTCTCACTGATAGAACTTCAAGCAATTCAGATAAACTAATATACATACCACGAATGGCAGAAGCTGTAAGCCATAAATTCCCACAAAAGCTACAGACATGTAATATTGATTGTTACAACTTGTAACAAGAAAACTCATAAAAGAGTAATCTACAACAATCAAAACCAAGGGTCTAAAATTAAAAAACAGATGGTAAAATTTATGGGCCAAATTCAAGCCATCAAAATGAACTATTCGTTAAAACAGTAATTCCAATGTCAGAAACTAACAACCCAATTCACTAGACAAGCCAATGTGGCAGAGCATAAGGACTGTCACAAGTTCATAACAAGAAAATGAAAATCCATGATGATTAAAGAAGAATAAGCAAAACCTCGGGCATAGACACCTGAAACCAAAATAAAATCCCATTTATGGTAGATTTCAGCCCATTCAATTGAACTATCAACACAAAGATCATAACAGGAATAACAACATACCAACCCTTATGCAAACTAGTTAGGATCAGCTAAATGGATGTTAGCTCACCTATCACCTCTATTACTGACCATATCTATTGTAAGGTTATCAAAATTCATGTCATGCCTAAGATTTTCCAACCAATTTTTTATCATTCTCTACTTATTTTATCACAAACTTCTTTTTTATTCCATTCACTCTACTTACAAAACATCAATTGGTCATCCTCTCACATGACTAAATCATCTTAAATTCTTAATCATGTCCTATGTATCTTATTATAGATAACAGGGCCACTGTTAACTTTATTATAGATAACATCATTATTTTGTCCTTTATTGTATAAGCATACATTTATCATTACATTCTCATCTCAATTGTGCTCATATTTTGCATACATTGGTGTTTTACTGCCCGATATTTTGTGTCATACAACAGAGCAATAATTTATAACCATACAATAAACTCTCTCTTTTAGCTTGCAAGGGATTTTACAATCACTTCTCTATTATAACCATTTTGTCTTAATTATGTGAGTAGCATCCTTATCCCCTCGTCTTATTGGACAACTGATCCAAGATTGTTAAATGGGTCTTTTCTTGAAATGACTTGATTTTCAAGTCTATAATATCATTCATACTTCTTGCATCTTTCGCTGATCATTCCTTCATTACTAATACCTTTTAATTTTTGTCTTTCATGCACTTTATTTGGTTAAAATCCCTTGTTCTTTTCTTTTTCTTCCTCTAATCAATTATATAATTTTTCATGAACTTTTGACTTTGCTTCATCAATGACATTTTCTTGTTTCTTTTTAGCCAAAGTATACATCTCCAAATTTTTCTTTATTTTTGCATGTATGCAAAGTTGTATAGAAAATTCTGTCTTCATTTTTTCTTGTACCCCCTCAATCCACCACCACGACTCCTTTTAAGTTGGAGATTCCCCCCCCCCCCCTCCCCCTCCCCTCCCCTCCCAAAAGTCTCTCCTAAAATGGTTGTTGTCATGTTTTGGATAGTAGTAGCCATCCTATTCCATATTAGATTTGCCTTGATTTCCACAATCCAATCTTTCTTCTGTCACACATTTTTTCTTGAAAGTAACTTGCTTCGCCTTTCACGTATAATCATCCTCCTTCCTCCACTTTTTGATATAAATTTTTATGGAGTGGTTAGGCAGTAGGCAAGCACCATAATGTTAAAACCTTATGATCCTCATAAGACAAATGATTCATTTGCCTCATAAGGAGGAAGTTTATTTGTGGATAAATCACTATTATAGGTGATCAGATGTTCATTCCATTTCTTAAAAATGGTATTAGCTACAATAAGATCATATGACATATTGGATTTTCCCTAATTATTTTTTTTTTCTCCAAAGCATGAGTGACCTTCATGCACATCTCTATTACTCATTCACTTCACCCAAATTTTGCTTCTTTTTTTTTTGTTTTGTTCAGTGTTATTAAAGGCGCGTGTCTAGGCGCAAGGCACACCAAGGTGCACCTTGGGCGCCTGAAAGCCTTCCAGGCGGGCGCAGACCAAAAGGCACGCTTGACCCAAGGCGCCTAAGGCAAAGGCACGCCCCTTGGGCTTTTTAGTTGTTTTTCAAGTTTTTTATTTCACTGTTTGGTACTTTATTTAATTTTTTTACTGTTTAGGATTTAAATTTATTGCTTCAACTATAAATTTGACAATAAATAAAAAGGCTACTACTTCAAATACTCCAATTGAATTTGAACTAGGAAGATGGATAGGGAGAATTGAACAAATTCAAGGCATGCAATAACAAAACGCAACATTAAGTCACCAAAACAAAGAAAGATGCAAATTCAAGTCTAGTATAACCTACCAAAAAAATGTATGAAATTATCATCACACTTCTAAACCATAGAAATCATCCAACAAGAGGAGTAGATGATGCGGAAGAAGATGATGATGCTTCTAATGATGAAAATATAGAAATGTTTGGTCTTTAGAGTGATTTTTTTTATAACATGCTTGTTAAAATATTATTAGAAGTTAGGACCTATTTTATACCTTTTTCTTCAACTATATTTTTATTTTATTTTTTTTATTAACTTGCGCCTAGTTCCATCAAGCTCGCGCCTCACCTTGCGCCTCAGACTTCAAGACCCTTGTGCGCCTTGCACCTTTAATAACACTGGTTTTGTTTATGTCTTCTCCAAATCCAACAACATATAGATCAACCACATAAAGAAGTTAATAAAAAAAAAACAACCAGAATTCAATTAAACGCCAGCAAGCATACAGAGAACTTAGACTGCCGCAAATCCCTAACAAGAAAATCCATCAAAAATTAAGCACGAAGAAGAAAAACACAACAGAAGGCAACAAAACAGAATATATATTTGTCATAAGTTCATCAGAAGAAGAATGCCCAATAAAGATTAAGCAGGAAGAAACCAAAAACCAATGCCTTTAAGAATTAGAGAGAGAGAGAGAGAGAGAGAGAGAGAGAGAGAGAGAGAAACACGCAGAATCACAAAAAAAAAAAAAAAAAAAAAAAAAAACGAGGCCAGAGAATAAAGATTGTGACAAGCCCATCTGGGGAAGGGAAAGTAGAGAGAGACCTAGCTTGGTGAATTCGGCAGAGGCGAGGGCATCGGCGTAGTATTTGTCGTTGTAGCGGACAGGGAAGAGGGCGGTGTTGAGTTTCTTGAGCTGCATCAAGTTCTTGTCTCTCACTCCGTCCAATGAGATTGGAACCTCCCTACCTGCCCCCATTTTCTCTCTTTCTCTGTGCAGTTACAAATATGCAAAATCCGATTAATAAACCCTAACAAGCACACAACACAATCTGCAATATAGATATTATAAATGATAATCGTATACGCAGAGAGAGAGGGAAGAAGAGACTACCTACAGAGAAAACTTGCTTTATTAAGAGCTCCTCTGCCTGCTCGGCCGGCCTTCTTGCGTGCTCCTCCACTCTCCCTCCTGCTGCCCGCACCCGCATGTTTATGCCTATGCGAGCGAGGGCGAGGAGCGGATCGGCTGAGGAGAAACGGCAGCGTTTTCATTTTCCTTTAGCCTCCCTATAACCATCTCTTTCATCAAGATTAGGGCCCTACCAATCCTACATTGCCAATAAGAGATTACACTGGTTTTTTTTTATTAAAAATTTAAATTCTTATGGGCATCACATATATTTATATGTTTACTTAATATACATAATTTATAAATTATTAAATTTATCTAATCAATATTTATTAATAAAAAAATACTATAGAGGTGTATAAAGAATACACTTACTAATTTCTCTTAAATTTTTTTAAATAAATAACTATTATTTAATTACTCTTTTCTATTCAATAAATCCCGCATCGAATTTTGTTTGGTATATTAATATTTTCAGTTTTTTTAATTAACCCCCAAATTTCTTTAAACAAAAATAAATATTTAAACTTTTAAGATCTACCATCCCCCCCCCCCCCCCTCTTCTCTCTCTCTCTCTGTGTAACAGAAATTTAAAACTTTACTAACACAACCTAATACAATTACAATATAGAGTATGACATTATCAAAAACCTCTTGTCCTAACTCAGAGAGACTTTTATAATTTTCAAATAATCTAGGTGAATTTATACACTGAGAGTATCTAAATATTTTTCTTAAAATAGTCCACCCAACAACAAAATCTTATTAGGTATCATCTACCAAGAGAGAAAAAGATAAGTCCCAGCCCTGCCCTGCCCTGCCCTGCCCTAGCCTAGCCTAGCCTAGCCAACACACTCCTTCCATAGCCCCCCCGTGATTTTATCGGACACAAAACACTGAACACGTCGTCGTCGCCGTCCATTTAGCTGCAATTCCTCTGCATACTTCCTCTTCAAGTAATGGTCCCAATTCACATGGGGCTGCTCAGAAATAAATTTAAATACATATCATTTCAGACATAGGGAAAAACTCTAATTTCAAATTATTACATCACATAAAATCTCTCCTCCGACTCCCACAGCCTTTACTAAAACTCCCCTCTTCGTGTGTCTTCATATTTCCATTAGAACAAAGGCAACTTGATATTGGAACAGAACAATTTTACACCAAAACTTAACGCGCCTTGTCGTGATCTGATCAATTAACAATAAGATGGATATATCATCTCGGTTGCATTTCATTTGTCGCTGCCATCTCTAGAAGAAATGCCAGACGATAAATTAATCGCAGAAGACTAGGTCATTTTGGAAGGCCATGTTGCCTGGGCTGACATGATTATTCCAACTATTACTCCAAACAACCCGAGTGCACTACCGAATATTTCAATCACAAGAATCTTCACAAAAAGTGAGGAGTTCTGGGCATCTGATAATGCACAGCTGCTTCCAATAATTCCTACACATAACCTGACCAAGCAAAAGGCGATACAGTAGCTTGGTAAGTCGTAGGAATAAAGGCAGAGACTAACCTAAAAATTTGTCGCAAAATTTTCCAAGGAAATGGAGTAAAAGCGGACTAACCCGCATACAAGGTTCGCAAAACCCACGATAATCCCAGACGCAAAGATAGCATAACCTGCTCTAAGTGATTCAGGTGCATATATTTTTGACGATGGAACGCTCTCCAACTTTGTTTGTAGAATAATTGCCACAATAACTCCATAGATAGCAACAGCTTCACAGAAGATCACACTGGCAGGACATCAAGAAATTTTGTCAAATTATGGTCTCCAAAGATGTACAATAGAAATCAAATAACAGAAACCAACTCAGCCAATCCTGGCTAGCCATACTTGGCTACAGCTGCACAGAAGATCACAAGAAAAAACATAAGAAATTGCATTAAATTATTATCTCAAATTGCCAACCAATAAAGGGCATCGCCTAAGAAAAATTGCCAACCAATAAAGGGCATTGCCTGAGAAAATCAAATCAGTGTTACACATTAATAGCAACACTTTGACATGAGATCAAACTGACAACACAAAAAAAAAAAAAAATTGAGCAAAATTATCATGTCAACAGGCATCCATGACATCATAAAAATTTCTCACAAGCATGCAAGGAGTGAAGTGAAGGAAAGATAAAACTGAGGCCTTTATAAAGAGAGCACATCCCATGGCAGATGTACTAGCTCTTTGGAGCCCAATGCAAAGAATTTTGTAACTCATACCACTAGTAGCCTCTTGTTCATTCACAAGTAGATTAACAGGAGGGTGCGGTAGATTCTGCACTGGCACAGTGTTGAATGAGTGCTGCTCTTCCCTAATGGAGAAAGAACCTGAAAAAACAAACTAATATTCTCTCTACAGTGTGAAGTGTCTTTTCTAACATAGTGCATATCTGTCTATGCAAATTAGTTTACCGTATTGTCAACAACCAAGCAAAAATTTTGATCCAGTTAACTGAGATTCAAAATGGTTGTCCAAAAGCAGATATTTGATCAGTTGACTGACAACAAATATTCAAGTATATGTAATATTGATCAAAAGCATCATATGTATATGTTATCAATATTTACAAAGAATAACAGAAACAGCTGGAATTTATTAATAAAGCCTTCACTTTCTAAAAATATAGCAGTATTCAAGAAGAAAAATAAAATCTGAGACTATTTACATTTAAGAGTTCAACAAAATGTTATTCAAAGCATCTAATTCATAAAGTATCAATCCCGACAATGAAACATAAGCTCAAAAAAAGTTAAAAGTGAAAATTTCAAGGACAATTAAAAATGACTATCAGAAAGTACTTCTCAGGATGATTAGTAGGCAAATTCTACTTGGCACACACAAATAATGTATTTATAGAGTGTGTAGATCACTAAGTTTGCCAACTTTTGAGTTTGAGCATCAACCAAAGGGTGCTTGATTTGTCTTAGTAAAAAAATAAAGTTTCATGGCATTCGGAAAGGCTTATCATGTCTGACTCTGTAAAAGTTCTAGAGAACTTCAAAGACTCCTCGTGGGCTAGCTGCAACCACAAGTAGCCACAAAGTGACAAAATTCAGAAAGTTTTCTCATTTATGACTAGAAGGTGACTATTTCAAGTTATGGAGATAGCTTCTTTGCAAAGCAAGACTTGCGTGCAGAAATTATTTCCCCAACCCTCACAAAGCAGGGAGCTTCATACTCTAGACCACCTTTTTTATTCAAGTACTTATCAAGGGCAAATTTTGGAGGCAGTTTCAGTCAATATGTATCAGGAAAAGGATATATTTCAAAACAAATCTAATAGATGGAGACACAAATCCCAAGATGAAAAATATTGCATTAGCTTGGGAGAAACACCTAAGACCCATTTGAAGTGTGGGAAGGTGCTTAAGTAATGTGCCAACAAAGCAAGGAGAGTGGCAAGACAACAATTTTAGATCAAGAAGATTGGTTCTTGATTAGGGTAACTCCATATCATTCTCCACCACTGTCAATAGTGTTTGTAGATTACATCTTCCAAATGTTGGCAAATTTCACATGTCCATAGTTGTTGGAGTGTTGTCCACGTGTATTCTGTTTTAATATATTCTGTAAATATCGAGTGCTAGAAAACTTGGAAACTCTTGAACTGATTAAGTCATCAACACAGTTAATTCTCCAATTTCAGTGAGTCAAATTTCTAGGGAAAATCTATGAAATTTCATAAAAATAAATGAAATAAAAGAGCTAGTAGGCTATATTATATTTGATGAAATTGGAAGCAAAATGAATGTCTAATCCAACTACTTTTGAGTGTACGGCATCCATCGTCTATTTCAACTAGAACACTGGATCAACTGTAATTTTTAAAACAATTATGGAAACAATATTTCAAAAGTCAAAACAATGAAACTCAACCTTACTTAGAAGCTAATGCTAATGCACTAAAACTACTTACAATGAGCCACATTGCCATTGAAATTTGGAATCAGAAGGTGCCAATCACCAAAAAATCATCCCCCCCCCCCCCCCCCCCCAAATTCACATCACTCAAACTAGATCATCTAGACTTGGACCATACTGTGAGACAAAAACAGTCAGTTGTAACTTGAGTTGCAGTACTAAATAAAAAAACTGGTCCTATTGGTTTGATTTTACTAGGAACCGAAGGGAAGTTTTGCAAACGTTTTCCAACTTTAAATTGAACAATGAATCCTCGACACACAGTGGATTCAAAATTTAACACAAGAATGTTTCAGCATGAAAACATTCAATCAAATGATCACTAGCAAGGTAACAATTGTACAACAGACGATGGTCTCCGTCCTCCATTAAAACACGGCATGATTCATTTCAGAGCCAATTTAAACTCGCGACACATCAGAATTTAAAATTGATCGTCAAATTGATTTTGGAATTAACTTGCCAACCTTGAACTTCAATGCAACAATTAGCATCCAAACAGCATTGTACAGTGGAGAATTCGTTAAATCGGAAGAGCTAGGGTTTTCTTACCTGATGAGATTCTTGGAGGTGATTCGTGGCGCTTTGATTGCCGCACCTATCAAACTACTGCCTGTAATGTAAATCCCCCTGGACACAAAAATTTCAAAATAAATCAAAAGCCTTAACTCTGTCTGTCTCTAAGCATATGCGTGTACATATAACACAAAATACCAAGCAGCGCCGAGGACGGAGACGCCGATGGCGACGGCGATGCCGACGGCGGAGAAGGTGTATGGAGAGATCTGCAACATGGCGCGAGACCACGAGGAGGCTGCATCAACCGCTCCCATTGTCGAAGAGCCCGAAATCGGTTCGAATTCTCTGCCGGGGTTTCTCTATCTACCCTTGGGGAGATGGCCAGAATAGTAAATATGGGCCACGAAGGCCCGGCCCGGTTCTGTTATAATTATTTCTCAAGAAGCCCATATTAAGAACTACAGAGTTTAATTTGGTTGAAATCACGGTTTCAACAGTATTCAACGTACATATATGTTTTTCTTAATCAACATATTTTATTAATAACAACAATTATTAATTCTAAAAACTGTGACTTATTCCTCTATAAGATAATTTAACAAACTAATTAAGGAAATCGTCCGAACCAAGTCTCCAAAGAGGTTTTTGGTAACTCGATCTCTTTCGATAAATATTGACTAACTATGAATAGTTATATTAATATTTGGGTGGTATAACGATTTAATCATCCAACTAAGTAAAAATAAAAAATTGTTAAGAAACGCAAAAAAAATCTTAATTAGTAGCCACATGTTGTCAAAGTATAAAATGAGATTAGGGAAGCAAATAAAATAACAATTTTGATAAAAAAAATTATATTAAATTACTATTAAAATAACACAATAAACCTTAATCCCATTAAATGGAAACCCATCACTATCATCATATAATTATATATTATCTTATTAAAATATTAATTAATGGTTTTGCTTGGGAAAGAAATGAAATGATGTAATGTGAGCCAGCCAGCCAGCCAGCCAACCCAACACAATGGGATTGGGGAAGAGATCGAGATTCCATGAGGGGCATGGAATCATATGCTCCATCTCTTCTCGTTAAGGAGGTTTTGTTTTGTTTTGTTTTAAAGACAGATTCTGGCGGAGTCATGTTGAAGTGTTTGGGTTTGCAAGCTTTGTCTCATCTTCAAACTTACAATCAATCACTGATGCAAACTTATTGTCATGCGTGACGCTAATCAAAGCCAAATAAGACAACCAACGAATAAAAAAAGGAGAGGATTAGTTGGAGATTATTATGCAGTTGATTAATGCACAAACTTCTAATTAATTAATATATACAAAATGAAACTTAAATGCTGGGCAGGCTAAGTTGGGTTTTCATTTTTTTTTTTATTTTCATATGAAACATTATTATAATAATTTAATTAATATTGTCAAATGGGTGGCAAATGAAACTCAAATTTGTTTTTTTTTTTTTGAAAAAAAGGTTTATAATAAATTAATAATCTCACCATTTGTTGTGAATGGGTGACAAAATTTCAACTCAAATGTCGGCAATATTACATTTAAAAAAAATAAAAAATTGAAGTTTTATAAGAATTTAATTATCTTGTCAAATGGTTGACCTCAAATCAATAACTTAGGTAGGTGCATGCGTCATATTAGAATCAAACGATCTGAAAACAATGACAGAAGAGGATATTCTAATTTCTAAGGTTTGAGGCAAACTCGGATTCTCCTACACAAATAGACAAACTGATCTTTATATATATATATATATATATATATTTATTTATTAATTTATTAATAATTGAGTGTACCTTGCCACCCCCCTACTAGGCGTATAACTAATTAATAATATAAAGCTTTAAAGGGCCTAGCTCAGCTCATAATAATAATAATAATAATATAATAATTGTATGCAAAGCCAAAAAGCCTCAGATGGATCAAAATAGTTGCAGCTGTCGTTCTGTTAATTAATACACTGCTGAGTATCATTATTATTACATAACTCATATATATATATATATATATATGGTTGCAATTTCCATTTCAATTAATTTGTTTTAAAATTTATGTTAAATTGGATCATCCTTTGAAACTGCTTTAATTAGGTTGGATTAATTCAATTCTATTCTTTCTACTATTGATTTGATTCAGAGATTAATTTAATTTAAATATAAATTTATCAAAACCCAAATTAAACCAACTTTAACTTGTAATCACCCCTACCCTTGATTGCATGAAAGAATGAGCTATAAAGTAGTAACATATTAGGATATCTTCAATACGTGGCCAAATCCTAATTAAGTCAAAATTTAAAGAGAAAATCATTGAAAATCATTTCTAATGGCCTTCATATTTAACAATTTTCTCAAATTTGTATGAAGCTTCAAATAGTTTCTTATAGTTGTGAAGTGAAAATTTGTTTCTTAATTTTATTTTTCCAACAGCTCTCTTTTGCAGCTCTAAAATTTGAAGAAGACTCTAGTGACGAGCAGTAGCAATGGCTATTGATGGCGACCAACAACGATGATGAGCAGAACGATAGTTGGATCTGGTGTTAATGACGAATAACAGATCATCTTCTCTGAGTTGAATGAGGACCAGATCGATTTGCGTATGTGTATATTTGAACAAGGATTAGAAATTGTTTGGGGAATTTTTGTGGAATTGTTTAGAAATTTTTTTGGGGTATTTATTTATTGATTTGTGTATTTAATTATTAATTTTATGTATGTGTATATTTAATTATTTTGTGTATTTAATTAATTATTAATTTTGTTTATGTGTGTATCTAATTATTTTATATATTTAGTTATTAATTTGTGTATTTAATTATTAATTTTGTGTATGTGTTAAAATTATAAATAAAGTAAAATAAATAGAATTAAAATTTATAAAAATATATAAATAAAATAGATAGTGAAATAAAGAGTAGAATAGAAAGTATGAGTTGGAGCGCACACAATTTTTGAGACAAGTTAAAAATAGAGAGTGACAAAAGAAGATCAGTTGGAAATCGACTTACTATTAACAAGTGCACATCGAAATGGTTCTTATTACATAAATGTTCGCTTTTGCGTCGATCTCTGTTCATCAACCACCACACCTATGCGCGCGCGCGCACACACGCACACACGCACACACACATATATATATAAGTCAGGCATTGTATTGATTCAACAACTGAAGCTTCTTTCAGAGAGAGAGAGAGAGTGATGAGAAATTAAATCTTGAGTTTTCACGGGTAGGTTTCTTTAGCTTAGCGGAATGACAATGGAGAGCACTGCAGATGCACACAGGGTTAGCAGTGCGCGTATTAGCAGCTCGAACATATGGAGGAGCAGTGACAGAGATATTTTCCCGAGGTCCTCTAGGGAAGAAGACGATGAAGAAGCACTGAAATGGGCTGCAATTGAGAAGCTGCCGACGTATCTTAGGATTACCAGAAGTATACTGAACGAAGAGGGCAAGCCGAGGGAGATTGACGTCAAGAATCTTGGATTTTTGGATAGAAAGAATCTGTTGGAAAGGCTGGTGAGTATTGCGGAGGAAGATAATGAGAAGTTCTTGTTGAAGCTCAAGGACAGGATTGACCGGTAACCTCTTCAGACAAACATATATATATATAAACTTTTTGTACTTCACTATTGTAGTGTCCTGTTTGATTAATTAAGTGTTTGTTTCGGTTTCCTGTGTTTCTCCAATTGAAATATATAGAGTTGGACTGAAGCTTCCAACCATCGAAGTCCGATTTGAGCATTTGAATGTTGATGCTGAAGCTTATGTTGGCAGTCGAGCATTGCCAACGATACTCAACTTCACTATCAATATGTTAGAGGTACTTCATAATTTTAGAGTGATATCAACTTGAACTTTGTTGTATTTTTGTTCTTTTTCATTTATAAAATGAAGTGACACTGCAATCAACATATATTAGCCTAAATTTTGTTGCCATATATTTTTTATGCCTGTAATTTCTCTCTATGAAGGGGTCCTTAAACTACCTCCATATTCTTCCAAGCAGAAAAAAGCAACTGCCAGTCCTTCATGATGTCAGTGGAATAATCAAGCCTGGAAGGTGAGAAAAGCTATAAAAAAAAAAAAAAAAAGTTAACAAGTTCTTCCAAGCTCCAACACCCATTTACCATGCTTTTTCTTCTGGTTTTTGTAGAATGACATTGCTTTTAGGCCCACCGGGCTCTGGGAAAACCACATTACTTCTAGCTTTGGCTGGAAAACTTGGTTCAGATCTAAAAGTAACAAATTTCAAGCAATTTCAATATTTTGAGTACATGTGCTGTGACTTAATTCATCTTATGATCTCTGCATAAACCTTCTGTAATTGCAGGTTTCAGGAAGGGTAACATACAATGGTCATGAAATGGACGAATTTGTTCCACAGAGGACATCGGCTTACATAAGTCAGTATGATCTTCATATTCCAGAATTGACTGTGAGAGAAACATTAGCATTCTCAGCAAGATGTCAAGGAGTCGGGCCTCAATATGGTAGGTTAGATTCAGTAGATTTTGTCACATTCCAACTCATTTTTAGCAATTTTAGTTGTCTGAATCATTTGGCCGGAATTTTGCAGAAATGTTAGCAGAATTGTCTAGGAGGGAAAAGGAAGCAAACATCAAGCCTGATCCAGATATTGATGTATACATGAAGGTGCAGATAATTTGGTCGTGACTCATGCAGGATAGAATTGTTGATGGATATTGTTTTGCATTGTATTAGCACCTTTTTTTTTTTATTCATAGTGTTTTGATTCTCTCACTTTACTACTACATAGGCTGCGTCCCTAGAAGGACAGGAGGCCAGTGTGGTCACTGACTATGTACTTAAGGTACTAACTTGAAGTACATCTAAGCTAATTATAAAAATATTTTCGAGAAAGTTCCATAAAAATCTGATGTTTATGTCCATTTCATCTTTCAAATTCATAGATTTTGGGGCTGGAAGTTTGCGCAGATACCTTGGTGGGTGATGAAAATGTGCGAGGCATTTCTGGTGGGCAGAAAAAGCGAGTCACTACAGGTAAAAGCACAGGACAGCATATCGTACTCTTAACAAAGGAACTCCAGACTTTTTCAAGATATTTACTTATTCAAAATCTAAAATTCTGAAGTTGCCACTTTTCTTAATTAATAATCCTAGTTTCCTGATCAAATGTGATTCAGGGGAGATGCTGGTCGGACCAGCAAGAGCACTCTTCATGGATGAGATTTCAACTGGCTTGGACAGTTCCACAACTTTCCAGATTGTGAATTCACTCAGGCAGTCCATTCACATCCTTCAAGGGACAGCGATAATCTCTCTGCTCCAGCCAGCACCAGAAACTTATGATCTATTTGATGACATAATTCTCCTATCAGATGGGCAAATTGTGTATCAAGGCCCCCGAAATAGCGTTCTAGAATTCTTCGAATACATGGGATTCAAATGTCCTGAGAGGAAAGGCGTTGCTGACTTTCTACAAGAAGTAATCTCTATCTTTCAACTACATATTCAGATACCCTTTTCGGTAAGATTTAGACACAGTTACTTATAACCTCGTTTTCCAATGTCTTTGTTGCATGACCATAGGTGACATCAAGAAAAGAACAAGAACAGTACTGGGTAAACAGAGATGCGCCTTACAGTTTTGTTACTGTCAAGGAATTTGCAGAAGCATTTCAGTCCTTCCATGTAGGTCGGAAACGAGGTGATGAGCTTGCCGTTCCATTTGACAAAGCTAAGAGCCACCCATCTGCTTTAACAACCAAGAAGTACGGCATTAACAAGAAGGAATTGCTGAAAGCTTGTACATCAAGAGAGTACTTGCTCATGAAGAGGAACTCATTCTTCTACATATTCAGGATGGTGCAAGTAAGTGTCATTCTAAATCATCTAAACATTCATAATTGACCGAGCAAATGCAGAACTAATGGTTGCACATCTCTGTTTCAGCTTATTCTTATGGCATTTATATCAATGACAGTATTTCTGAGAACTGAGATGCCTAAGAAAACATTAGAAGATGGAGGAATTTACATGGGGGCCTTGTTCTTCACTCTCACTGCCATTATGTTTAACGGGTTTTCAGAACTTGCCTTGAGCATCATGAAACTTCCTGTTTTTTACAAGCAAAGGGACTTTCTCTTCTTTCCTGCTTGGGCATACTCTTTGCCCACAATGATTCTCAAGATCCCAGTCTCATTTGTAGAAGTTGGTCTATGGGTTTTTCTGGCTTATTATGTCATAGGCTTTGATCCAGATACTGGAAGGTAATGAATAGCTAAGCTCCATACAATTTTTTCAATTCCCCCCCTCCCCCCTTTTCTTTTCCTTTAATTACAAGATCTGATGGTTATTCTCAATGGCAGGTTTTTCAAACAATACTTTCTGCTCATATGTGTTAACCAGATGTCTTCTGGGCTCTTCCGATTCATCGGGGCATTGGGAAGAAATATTATCGTGGCAAACACATTTGGATCATATGCATTACTCACTGTTTTTGCTTTAGGTGGATTTATCTTGTCAAGAGGTAACAATGACAAACTTCAGAACATGCACACACGTAGACACGTTTTTCTTGGAAATCGAGTTGAATTCAATTCTAAGAACTGTTCTATTTTCCTCAGTCGATGTAAAGAAATGGTGGATATGGGGTTACTGGTTCTCTCCTATGATGTATGGGCAAAATGCTCTAGCAGTGAACGAATATCTTGGCAATAGTTGGAGATCTGTAAGCATTCTAAGAATTTGGACAGAAGAAAAACAAAATAGGCCAAAATGTCTTATCAGCTAAACTTATGTGTATGTTTGCAGATCCCTCCTAATTCAACAGAACCACTAGGAGTGCAAGTGTTGAGGTCCCGCGGGATTTTTCCAGAAGCTTATTGGTATTGGCTTGGAGTGGGAGTTACAATTGGATACTTTTTCCTATTCAATTTCCTTTTCACGTTGGCTCTAGCTTATCTCAACCGTAAGTAATCAATAGATTTAGAACTTTATGCTTGAAGATTTGCTACGTGATAGTAAGAACTTGTCCTAATACTCTGTCAACTTGATGCAGCATTTGGCAAGACTCAGCCAGTTCTTTCCGAGGAAACCTTAGCTGAAAGAATTGCTAGCAAAACTGGAGAGCCAATTGAGTTATCATCAAGAGGAATGATCCCTTCAGGTGTGAGTAAGCTATATTAATTGTGCTCTCAATCTGATTTACGAGTTTCAAGTTTGATATATTCAATCAAATTAACGTGCAGAAAAGGGAAATGCAGTAGGAAGAAGTGCGTCATCAAGGTCATTGTCATCAAGAGTAGGAAGCATTAGTGGAGAGGATCAGCAAAGAAAGAGAGGAATGGTTCTGCCTTTCCAACCCCTTTCTGTAACCTTCAATAAAATCAAATATGCAGTAGATATGCCACAGGTATTTTCTAGAATATACAAGAAACAATTTTTTTTTTTTTTTAGAAATGCTTATTCTACTTGCATTTCTTCCCCCATTTATATTCATTCTTGACTGTCAAACTTTGATGAAGAATCCAAACTATTTTCACTGCCAAATTAACTTGAATGTGAGCTATAATTTTCACTTTCTTACAGGAAATGAAAGCCCAAGGTGAAACCGAAGACAGGTTAGAACTTCTGAAAGGAGTCAGTGGCGCTTTTAGACCAGGAGTTCTTACAGCTCTCATGGGTATCACTGGAGCTGGCAAGACCACCCTGATGGATGTGTTGGCGGGTAGGAAAACAGGTGGATATATCGAGGGAAGCATCACCATATCTGGGTACCCAAAGAAGCAAGGAACATTCGCTCGCATTGCGGGATATTGTGAGCAAACTGATATTCATTCTCCTCATGTTACAGTATATGAGTCCCTGCAATTTTCTGCCTCACTTCGATTGCCCCCTGAAGTCGATCCTGCAAACAGAAAGGTGACTTCTAATCTTAGTTCTTGAACCAATGGAAACCTAGGCATCTTGAGTCATTAAATATGAACCTAACCGATGAACTGCAGATGTTTGTTGATGAGGTGATGGAACTCATGGAGCTAACCCCATTAAGGGAAGCACTAGTTGGATTGCCTGGCGTGAATGGTCTTTCAACGGAGCAGCGCAAGAGGCTGACAATTGCAGTCGAGCTTGTAGCCAACCCTTCCATAATATTCATGGATGAACCAACTTCAGGACTTGATGCCAGGGCAGCAGCTATAGTGATGAGAACAGTGAGAAACACAGTAGATACTGGACGAACTGTGGTGTGCACCATCCATCAGCCAAGCATCGACATATTTGATGCTTTCGATGAGGTAGATGATCATTCTCTAGATTACGGCAAATAATTCCTATGTTATTTTTTAATTTTTGTGAGCCTCTGACGATCAACTACCTTGAATTGCAGTTGCTTCTTTTGAAAAGAGGGGGCGAAGAAATATATTTCGGTCCATTAGGCCGGCTTTCTTGCCATCTCATTGAGTACTTTGAGGTAAAGCTGATAAACCCATTAAAATTTTATGTGTGTTGTCTCGAGGACTAACATTTTCTACTTATATTGGTAAGGGAATCAATGGAGTCAGTGAAATTAAAGATGGATATAATCCGGCAACCTGGATGCTGGAGGTGACTTCAGCGGCTCAGGAAGCTGCTCTGGGGATTGACTTTGCCGATATATACAAGAACTCAGAACTATGCAGGTAAGCTCTTAATTTATCACACGCCAGGAAAGTCAAAAGATGGAGTTGAAGAAACTTGGCATACCGAGTACTTGATCAGCGAGCTAACATAGTCTTGAAAAAATCAGGAGAAGCAAAGAGTTGATTAATGAACTTAGCGTACCAGCTCCAGGCTCGAAAGATCTGCACTTCCCTACTAAATACTCGCAGCCTTTCTTCGGGCAATGCATGACTTGTCTGTGGAAACAACACTTGTCATATTGGCGAAATCCACCATACACTGCAGTGAGACTCTTGTTCAGCACTTTCATAGCTGGAATGTTTGGAACAATATTCTGGGATCTTGGCTCCCAAAGGTTGGTATACAGTAAAGCGAAAAATAACAACATTGCATGCGCTTTAGCATTCTTTTCTGCTTTTCTCCACTAACCCCAAATTTATTCGATTTGCAGAAAAAGGAAGCAAGATTTTTTCAATGCTGTGGGGTCTATGTATGCTGCCATACTATTTGTGGGAGCACAAAATGCCACCTCAGTGCAGCCAGTCATAGCGATTGAGAGAACAGTCTTCTACAGGGAAAGAGCAGCTGGCATGTACTCGGCTTTGTCATATGCCTTTGGACAGGTAAATTAGTTTCAATTTTCAGTTGAAAGCTTTCAGGGCAAGTGCCATCAATTTTTACTCTCTAAATCCTTTTCTTTGAGCAGTTTGTGATCGAGCTGCCGCACATACTTTTCCAAACTGTCGTCTACGGTGTGATAGTGTATGCCATGATCGGATTTGAGTGGACAGCTGCCAAGTTCCTTTGGTACCTCTTCTTCATGTACTTCACCCTATTATACTTCACGCTCTATGGAATGATGACAGTTGCAGCCACTCCCAACCAAAACATTGCTGCCATAGTTTCGACTGCCTTCTACATGATATGGAACCTTTTCTCAGGATTTGTCATCCCCAAAACAGTAAGCCCTTCAACTAATTCTTGTGCATTTTCTTGCATAACGAAAGCATGATTGATAACTGAGAAAATTCCATTTTCCTTGGAATGACAGAGAATCCCAATGTGGTGGAGATGGTACTACTACATTTGCCCCATTTCTTGGACTATTTATGGATTAGTTGCTTCGCAATATGGAGACATAAAGGATAAGCTTGAAACTGGTGAAACAGTGCAGCAATTTGTCAAGAGTTACTATGGGTTTGAACATGACTTTGTGGGTTTGGTGGCAGCCATTATTGTTGGAATAACCGTGCTTTTTGGTTTCATCTTTGCCTTTTCAATCAAGGCTTTCAACTTCCAGAAAAGATAGATAGCAGTTTCGTATAATTTTTAGCTCATCATAATTGTACTGGACCCTTTATGATCCCATGCTAGTTCATGTCTTATATAATTAGTGTGTAACATAAATTTTTTATGGGTTTGATACCTTATTTAGGCAGTTCTTATGTTGCCCAATATAAAATTAATACAAAGGAGTAGGTGTGTAGGTCCCACACTCCTAATAGGGCTCACATTCCCGCCTCTCATTTTAAGAATTGTTCAATGTGAATAACGGAACTAAATATTTACGTGTGATGTATTTATCTAAAAAAAGATACAAAATTCATTATTTATTTTTTCAATTTTAAGATTGTTCTAATTTTTTATCAATATGAATATGGGTAAATGATAATTTCTCAAAATTTTCATGCACAAAAATAGTGTTACATCCTGCATATATATAGTGATGATATTTTATATTAAAAAATAACTTCCAAATAAAAACTTACATAATAATAATAATTGTGAAGGTTCGAGCTCTAAGTTGTAAAGGCTTAATTAGATGGTCCAAAATAATCCAAAGGCACTCCAGTTCCGTGTCCTGTTAGCACAAGATGCTAATTTTTGTTTAAGAAAAGCACTTCAAGACCCTTATAAAATGGATGAAAAAAGGACATGCTATGGGATAAAGCTGTTTCTTTTTTTAATTTTAAAGTTATTTATAGGCCCATTATATATTTTGCATATTAAAACATATCGTGATTAGAAATAAAAAAAAGTTTTATAAATTTGTATTAATGTCAGTGTAACTTTGATGTCATAAAATATATTTTTTTAAAAATCATTATTTATCAAATAACAAAATATAATAACAGCTTACTGTGTAATTTTTTTCTCTTTTTGGTCCTCTTTCCTTTTCTATTTTTCTCCCAATTTTTATAGGTAAACATTATTCTTATTGAGTAGCATTTGTTAAAATCACTAAGATAAGATTGTAATATTTTTCAAACCAAGATATAAAATGATTAAAATAAAACAGAAAAATATTTCAAGATTTATATCAGACTTTTTTTAAAATTTTTTGAAATTCATTGAGAAATTTACTTTTTTTCATATATTTATTAAATACATATGATAAGTATCAAGATAAGTTTTTTTTTTTTTTTTATCAAAATATCCCTATTTACTAAATTCATTCAAAACTGTATTTCAATGTCAACAATAAATTTATGATTAAAATAGTGTTTTATAATTAATGTAAATTGTCAAAAAAATTAAAATTAAAATTTTATTTTTAAATACATATTTAAAAATAAATTCTAAAAATAAATAATTATTGGTGGAATTACAATAACTCTATATAGATAATTAAAAATTACCAAAACATATTTTTATGATAGATAATAAAATATAAAATTGAATAAAATAATTTTAAAAAATTAGTGAAAGGAATTTGTATTAGATGATATATATACGTACATACATATATATAGAGAGAGAGAGAGAAATTTAAATTTTAAAATCGATAAAAAGAGTAATTTTATTTAAATTTTAAAAATTACTAAAACATATGACAATTTAAAAATATATTAAATGATATTAATTATAAAATTTAAATAAATAATTTTTTTAAATCAAGCTTATTGTAAAAATAAAACTTAATAAATTTAAATTATTTTAAAAATGTATTAAATAACCAATAGAATAAGTCAGAATAAATTTTTTTCAGAGAATATCAGATAAGTTTAACAAATATGTTATAAATGATAAATATCCAAAATATTTTGATATTTTTACCTTATATTATGATTAATAAATATTATTTTAATAAAAAGTTATCACTCACTTAAAACCTATATTTAGGCACTTAAGTAACGAAATAGAATAAGTGGTGTGCTTTCTTTAATTTTTATTCTTCATTTTTTTTTCATAAGCTAATTTTTTACCATATCACATTAAATGCACCCCAGCATTATTGTATTTTTATTATAGGAGAAAGATCATATACTTACTTTTTACATTTATTTTCTTAAAAAAATCTATTTGCAATCACCTTTTTTATTCTTGGCGACCACTAAAAATTTACATTTTCCCTTTTACCCTTTGTAGCTACATTAATAATTATTCGCAGCCAAAGTTTTTCAAAAATATCTTCTTTTATTACCATCGCACATAACCACAACCATTCACACACAACCATCCCTGAACACATCCTCAAATCCCAATAACTCGAATCGTCAGCTGGTGTTTATTGACCGACCGTGTGGACGTGGGTGTGGGCCTTTTCTATAAAATTAGAGGTGACATCGTGGTCGCCACCATTACGGTAGATACACACACACATATATATATACACGCATACGTACATACATTTATATATACACACAGAGACATTAGGCATGGCGCCCATACCCCATTTATGGCCCCTGAACCCCAGGGCTTAAGGGTGCTTCAAGACGTCTCTGAACCCTAGGGTTCAAGGACCATTAAGGCACCCCGAACCTTAGCGTTTAGGGCGCCTTTTCGAGGGGCCATGGAGGTGGTTGTCGCCGGCTGGCGTGTAACACCCTACTTTCTTGGGTGTGTTATAATTTGGGACAATTATGGAATAATAATTTTTTTCTTTTAAATATAATATTAAATCATATCATTCCATATATTCATTCCAAAATTTCCATTCATATATCTTTAAAGATAATCATCATACACATCTGTGGATGCATTGGGTTCGTCCCACCTCGGTCACTCAAAGGGTGACTGAGAGGCTCATAAGTGCGATGGAAATCTTGGTTGTCAAAGAGCGATAGCTATGACCTAACCCGTGATTGTGGGCCCATGATAACACGATGTGTGTAATACCCCAAGAGGCCAGAAGAGGGTTGTATTTATCGAGAATAAGTAAGGAAGGAAAAACACCAACTGGATACTTTTTGGGCTGAATGTAAGCAAAGAACTCTCAATTTAAGCATGCTTAACCTGGGGTGATCCAATGATGGGTGACCCCCTGGGAATTTCGCGTAGGCTCATCAGGGTAAGTTGTCTAGGACTTTCCTATCGCTCGATGTAGGGTGTTACGAAAATGTGTGTCAACAACATCTAATGCGGAAGTTAGAATTGAATCTTAACTTTAATATTAACCAATAATAAGATTATACATCATCATTTTTCAAAACGTTCAAAATTCAAAATAGCAAAACTTAAATACATGGGCTATATAAGATACAATCAATTTATCATAAGCTTTGCTAAGTGTCATTTCATGTCCCATTCATTCTCATTTTTGTTACAATCTCCATTTGAAACGTTTGAATATTCCAGGGGGTAAAACTCAAGTTAGATGATGAATCATCTAAGTAAAAAAATAATAAACATATTTCGTGTATGAATGCAAAATGTCATCAACATATTCCAAGTTTCAGTCGACCTCACTCAACTGTTGTTCTCCATTTTTACAACCTTTTTACCAGACCGAGGTGTATGAGTGCACTCTTGGTAAAACAACGGTGCCAGTCCGTAATCCCAAACCCTATACAATGCATGACCAATAATATCATCATGAATGTATGCATATTTAATCATAGCATGTAAATGCAATCTGCATGATATATTCACATCAAGACATGACAACATGATAAAACCATTTACATAAAATCAAGTTTTGGGTCGAACCACTTACATCGAACGTATCTCATAACATCTTGATTCTCGTGCCAGGCTTCTAACGTACTCAATTCGGATCTTCAACATACCATTACCATCATATTTATTCAAGGATATCAATATCCTATTTTTTTCTAAATTTCTCATAATTTTTCTCTATTTTTTCATATTTTTTCTCAATAAATCCAAACTAAATATTTCTCTATAACAATTCATAAAATAATTTTTCTGATTTTCTAAGAAATTTTACTCGCCTTCACTTAACCTCTCAGGCTTCTTCAATATGAGTGTCTTGATCTTGAAACACGTCCCTGAACAATTTCTTGGCCTTGGGCATGCTCTCCTAGCACCAAATTAATTTTCAAAATTTACTGAGATTTTTTAGAGACTTTTTCCATATTTTTCTTCCTTTTTCTTTTCTTTTTCTTTTTTCTTCATTCTTCTTCCTCCCCTGCTTCTCCTTCCTGCGCACAACACCTGAGCATACCGCCGGCCACCTGCTACCTGGACTCCGCCAACCGCCACCTCGCCCAATCCTGCCATCGCCGGTCGCTCCTCATTACCATGCGAGCGCTTCCATCGACAGCAACCATCGCGGTCTTTAGCACTAGCCGCCCCTGCGAGCAACCCCGTTGTTGGAACCCCCCACCATGGCCAACCACCAATGAGCACCACCACGAACTTGTTGGCCGCGACCCCATCTCCGTTCGCCTCCACGTGCACCACTGTGGGTTTGTCGCCCTGTTGCTGCTGCTTTGTTTCGCGTCGGCCATGATTATCCCCGCTACTGCTGCTTCCAACCTCCTGTGGCCACCCATGATGATCGACCATTTCCAACTCAGCTTTCTCTCCTTCGAGCTCTACTCTCTCTCGATCTCTCACAACTCTCGGCCAAGCTCTCACGAGCTCTCTCTACTTAAATCTCAAGAAATGGGGCATTGTTGCCCGCATGGGCAGCTCAGCTAGGGGCACAAAGTGCCTCCAAGGTGAAGTTTGGGACAAGAAATGGGGCATTGTTGAAGCCTTGGTCCCCAAACACGCAAGTACACATAACTATAAATATTATACATTTGCCCACTATAACTCCTTTTAATTTTACTTACGGATTTTATTAATTGCCATTGACCCTCCAAGACCTTAAATTAATTACCATCAAGCTCTCAGATTCTTGATTTCCACAAAATTAATTAATGAGAGTTACTCGATAAATTTGATTTCATCCTTGCGCTTTCACGGGACCCTTGTTTCGTCCCGAAACCACTTAAGGGTTAATCTTTATGCAAAATCGAAGTCCCTTCAAAGTTCTGTTGACTTTCCCAAAATCCGCTACGATGATTCAATTTTTCAGTTTAAATCGAAGTTATACAAAAAATTATCTCGATTCCGATTTCTTTTAATATTATAAATCCTATCTCGAGACGCTCATTAAGACTATATCATTTTCCTTAGATAATTACACTCCGGGGCACTCCCTGTAGTCGATTCGGTACTGATAATTATAAAAAATATACTTAAACCTCTAATTTTTTGATAATTTTACCTATGACCCAAGTTAAAATTACTTTTGAGCTCTTTAAAAAATTCGATATATTACATGGCAGTCTCTGCGGGCAGGTATCCACTGCCAATTGTGTGCATATGTATGTGTGTATATATATATATGTGTATATCTGTGTATGTATTCGGATGCATCATCTTCTACTCTATGGCTATATTTTTATTTTATTATTATTTTTTTTTGGTCTTCGCCCTATCATGAATAGGCAATCACGTATGGTGGTTGGACGGTCAATGCGTATGGTGGTTGACTATCAATTTATTAAAAGAGAAAATAATTGCAATAAAAAGGTATAAATGAACTTTCAAATAAAGATACCTCAGGTATACTTAGGTGAGTGTGAATAGAAGTTCCTTATCTCATAATTATAAATTATACTTGAACTGTCTTTCTCGTTACCACAAGCACATGTACATGTGTTGCAATCTTCAGCTCTGAGGATTGCATGGTCCAAAAATTGACCATGCGTTCCATTCCCTTCGGTTACGTAATCCCATGCGTTCCATTCCTTTCGGAAACGTTAAAAAATACTTTGAAGGAATTGCGGACACGACAAGAACGACTACCTCCTCCAGGCTATACCTTAAATGTCAGCAATGACGCAAGCAACCGTTGAATGCTAATTTTGACTTCAAAAAATTTAATCACCTTCCCTACCCTTAAATTAATCCTGAAAATTGCTATTTTTAGACAAAAATGTATTGAGAATTATATTATATATATATATTTATTAAAATATATATGACAAATACCTTTCTTATTGTATTAATTCTCTCTCTTTTTGTGTTTGATATGAAATTCTATTTTATTCTCCACCTCAAGTTTATAATACATGGGCTAGCAAGGGAGCTAGAACATATATCCATCTTCTTATATTTGTTTATATCAAACAAATATTATCTTACATAATATGAACAAAATAACATTTTTTTTCCGAATATGATAACTTAAAAAGGTGGAGATGTGATTGACACCCAAGAAAAAGGAAATAGAAAATCTTCCTTCATTCATTCAAAATGTAAATTTAATTTGTTCCCAAAACACATGTCAAATGGTTGAATTATGATAAGTTGGAATTCGTATTAATAAGTTATGGGCTGAATTCGATTCTTTATTTTACGTAATGAGACAAAATCTTCACATGCGATTTATCTTCTCTATCAAAATTGAAGGTACGAGCAACGAGAGAGCGCACAAAAATAATAATTCAAAAATATAGATTTAATTTGTTCCACTTATTAGAATCTCACCCATTAAAGTAGACGAAGAAGCCTATATCAAGCTACAACTAATTTTTCTTTCATAATCAAATAAATTGCTAGGATTACTTTTTATAAGGAGGATCAATCCGACGAGTCGAGGGAGATTAAGAATTAATAGTCAAGAAGTACGGAATTATTTTTCTTTTTACGAGCATTTATTTTAGGATAATAATGTGATGAATGACGTTATTTATCAAAATGTTATTTTTTTCTTTTTAGAATATAACTCTCTTTTAAGATAAAATTATAAAATTAATGCACAAGCCGCACGTGACTAACTAACTTTTGTTTAATAAATTATTTCTAAAACTAATTGTTGGTTTTTTAAGTTGAATTTTGAGTTGGAATAATGTTGAATGGGCCATTGACCCATTGCGAGAAGATTGCGCCCAAACGGCTAACTATATATCACGGCCAGCTTGGCATAAAAAAAATTCAAATCTAGCCAAATCAGACTGTTGCAGTATCTTTGACACAGATTTTGCTACTTTGGGAGTGAGGCTGACCTACAATCTTACGAACGAAGATGATATATCGCAATATATATCATTCACTTCATTCTTTTTCACACCTTCTCTTATACTTATCCTTCTTCTCATCACGAACCTTGAATTTTTATTTTTCTTACACGTGGCTAACCACCCGATTTATACATCATTTTATTAATATAAGTATATATATTAATTTGATAATATATCTAAATTTCATTAGAATTATTTTATTGATACATTTAAGATTTATCTATTAAAATTTTTCATTAATGTGTCTCGTTATAATTATTTTAATAGAACTTTTCAAAAATTTTGTCTTATTAAATTTATCTGTTAAGATACTTTATCATTGTAACTCATTAAAATTATTTTATTAAAATATTTTTTTTAAATTATATTTTATAAAACACTTAAATTTAAATTTGTTTATTAGGGCACTGAATTTTCTCTGATGATTGTGAGTTGCAGTTTCGCCACCTCATCTTGAGTCTGATCAGAACTTCACAATTCAAACGTTGAATCATCCTTAACAAAGTCGAATTCCACTTGGATTTTGCAGCCTGAATATGCCATCAAACCAACCTCTCCTCCAATAAAAACCCATCTGTTCTTGAGCTATCAAGAGATTCAAGCATTCCGGGAATGGAGAGTTCCGATCACATATTCAAAGTGAATAGCATAAGATTGAGCAACTCCAACATATGGAAGAACAATGACCGGGACGTTTTCTCGAGGTCTTCTAGGGAAGAAGACGACGAGGACGCGCTGAAATGGGCGGCTCTGGAGAAGCTTCCCACCTTTACGAGGCTGAGGAAAGGGATTCTGGCCGAAGAAGAAGGGCAGCTCAGGGAAATCGACGTCACGAAGCTAGGGCCGCTCGAGAGGAAGAATGTGCTGGAGAGGCTTGTGAGGATTGCAGAGGAGGATAATGAGGACTTCTTGTTGAAGCTCAAGGAAAGAATGGACAGGTGAGTTTGGAAAAATCAAGAAAAAAAAAACACTCAAGTTTGGATTGTATTTAGCTAAGGTTGCTCCTTTGTGAATTGAGAGTTATCTAAACAGTCTCTGTGCAAAGCAAGGATAAGGTTACCTAAAAAGACAACTCTCCGAAACTTTCACAAAGCAAGGAAGCTCGCCCGCTTTTTTTTTTTTTTTTGGTCTGGGTTGATTGGTGAGTTGGGTTTCTTGTGTTTTTCCTCTGTTCTTGGGAGCTTTTTTATGGAGACCTTACTTGCTTTGGTTTCTAGCTGTTGTTTTGGTAATTTATCTTGCTTCCAGTGAACTGACCTGGGCTGTTTGTGAAGTTGGGTTTCATGTGTTTTATAATTGCTTACTTTGACTTTGCCCACTCTTCAAAAATTAGTCATAAGTCCTGTAGAACTGATCTGGGTCTTTTTTTTTTTTTTTTTTTTGTAAATTTGGGTTCATGTGTTTTTTGAATTTACTTACTTTGGCTTTGCCTGCCCTTCAAAAATTGGTCTTAATTTCTGTAAAACTTATCTAGTCTTTTTTTTTTTTTTTGTGAATTTGGGGTTTATGTGTTTTATGAATTACTTACTTTGGTTTTGCCTGCTCTTCAAAACTTGGTCTTAATTCCTGTAAAACTGATCCGGGTTATTTGTAAAGTTGGGTTCATGTGTTCTATGAATGAATTATTTTGGGTTTTCCTGTTCTTCAAAAAATAGTCTTAATTCCAGTAAAAATGATCTGGGTTGTTTGTAAATTGGGTGTTTCTTTATGTTTTTCCTTCGTTCTTGGAAGCACTTTTGCTTTTTCTCCTTTGGTGAGCTAATTTGGCTTTTCCCTGGTCTCTGAAAATTGGTACAGAGTTGGAATTGATATTCCCACAATCGAAGTCCGGTTCGAGCATCTAAATGTTGAAGCAGAAGCTTATACCGGCAGTAGAGCACTGCCAACAGTTCTCAATTTCGTAATCAATATGATAGAGGTACATTATCTCTTTTGATATCAAAGAGACCATATATTTTTTTAATTGAAAATTAACCTTCCAAAACTGTGTTTTATCTTTGTGAAGGGCTCCTTGAATTATCTGCATATTCTTCCTAGTAGGAAGAAAGCATTCACAATCCTTAATGATGTTAGTGGAATCATCAAGCCGGGCAGGTAAGAAGTGAAAAACATTGACACGACATATTCTGAATTCATCCCGTTCGGTTTTGAGTACATCGAACCATTTTGATCTGCAGGATGACCTTGCTTTTAGGTCCACCAAGTTCTGGAAAGACTACCTTGCTGCTAGGTTTGGCCGGGAAACTTGATCCGGATCTAAAAGTAAGAGAATACGATTTGGATTCTTGACAGGTGCATTATCTATTCTTAGTTCTTACGAAAATGAACTGAAAAAAAAAAAAAAAAAAATTGCAGGTTTCGGGAAGAGTAACATACAATGGGCATGGAATGAATGAGTTTGTTCCACAGAGGACATCGGCTTATATAAGTCAACATGATGTTCATATAGGAGAAATGACAGTGAGAGAAACATTGTCTTTTTCAGCAAGATGTCAAGGGGTTGGAGGCCGTTACGGTCAGTTAATTCTCCCATATCAGTATTAGCTTGTAAATATTTATGGAGGGCTTGAATCATATGGTTCAAAATTTGGAAAAAAATATGCAGAAATGCTGAAAGAGTTGAATAGGAGGGAGAAGGAAGCAAACATTAAGCCGGATGCAGATCTTGATGTATATATGAAGGTAACTGAATGGCTGAGTTTTTTTGGGGGGGGGGAGATAGAAAGCATTTCTCCGAACTTAATTAATTCTTGTGAATTCTTTCACTTTTTATAGTATCTAACTGTAGTCTTGTAATCATTCAGGCAATATCAATTGAGGGGCAGAAGACCAATGCAGTCACAGACTATGTTCTTAAGGTGCTTTTTCAAAAATTCAACTGAGCTGCTGAGAAGTCTTGGGAAATTAATCGTGCAAAACTCTTTATATCTGTTCTGGTTTTCTAAATTCACAGATTCTGGGACTGGAAATTTGTGCTGACACTATGGTGGGTGACAACATGATGCGAGGCATTTCTGGTGGGCAGAAAAAACGAGTCACTACAGGTAAAAAGACACGGAGAGCAGATTTTGAAAACAAAACAAAATGGCACTAAAAAGGAACGCTTAAGAAATTTGATCGAATGTGAAACAGGGGAGATGCTAGTTGGACCGTCAAGAGCACTCTTCATGGACGAGATATCAACTGGCCTGGACAGTTCTACGACTTTTCAGATTGTGAACTCGCTCAAGCAGATAGTTCACATCCTTCAAGGAACTTGTGTTATCTCCCTTCTTCAGCCGGCACCAGAAACTTACGACTTGTTTGATGACATAATTCTCCTCTCAGATGGCCAAGTTGTATACCAAGGCCCCCGTAAAAATGTGCTAGAGTTCTTTGAACACATGGGATTCAAGTGTCCAGAAAGGAAAGGAGTTGCAGACTTTCTTCAAGAAGTAATTTCTCTATCCTAAACTCAAAATGTTTCCTTTATTATTTTCCAAGAATTCTCTTCATGGTTTAGCTGTAACTGGAATCTGAACTCATGTGTTCTGTGCAAATGACAGGTTACATCCAGGAAAGATCAAGAGCAGTACTGGATGCGGAGAGACGAGCCTTACCGTTTTGTAACTGTCAAGGAATTTGCAGAAGCATTTCAGTCGTTTCCTGTTGGCATGAAACTGGGCGATGAACTTGCTGTCCCGTTTGACAAGTCCAAAAACCACCCTGCAGCTTTAACAACTAATAAGTATGGTACCAGCAACAAGCAACTGTTTAAAGCTCTCGTATCCAGGGAGTTTTTGCTCATGAAGAGGAACTCATTTGTATACATATTCAAGATGACTCAAGTGAGTAAACATTGGTGGATAACTCCGGGAGTTTTCTGCTGAGTTCACAGAATGCTTACAGTAGAAAATGGTTGAGAAAATTCAAACTATTGATTTCTTTTTTTTGGGTCTCTTTTTTCAGCTTGTTATAGTGGCATTGATTGCAATGACAGTATTTCTACGGACAAAGATGCACAAGAGAAACGTAACAGATGGTAGAATTTACAATGGTGCTCTGTTCTTTACGATCATGGTGCTCATGTTTAATGGCTTCGCAGAGATGGCCTTGACCATCCTGAAACTTCCCGTCTTTTACAAGCACAGAGATCTTCTTTTTTTCCCTGCTTGGGCCTATGCTTTACCTTCATGGATCCTCAAGATCCCGTTATCAGTTGTAGAAGTCGGCCTTTGGGTGTTCTCAACTTATTATGTCATAGGCTTTGATCCATTTGTTGGAAGGTAAGATACATACAACTCTTTTAACTTTCAGGCTTCGGTTCAACATTTTCATTTTGTGACCTTATAGCATTTTTATTTTTCTCTTGACAAGTAAAAACCGATTGGTTTATTAATGCCAGGCTGTTCAAAATGTACCTCCTGCTCCTTTTGCTTAACCAGACAGCTGCTGCACTGTTTCGACTCATTGGATCTGTAGGCCGTAACATGATTGTGGCAAATGTGTGTGGTTCTTTTATATTACTTACAGTTCTTTCCTTGGGAGGATTTATCTTGTCGAAAGGTAAGGGAAGTGAAAAAAGAAATTGGCATGCAGCGGAGTACCCATATGATTGCACACTTGTATTTTCTTGTCATTTTCGTCCTATAATTTTAATTGTAAGAACTACCTTCTCTCCTTCAGACAATATAAAGAAGTGGTGGATATGGGGTTATTGGATATCGCCATTGATGTATGGGCAGAACGCTATCGCTGTGAATGTATTTCTTGGGCACTCCTGGAGCAAAGTAAGCCTAACCTTTAATGAAGTTGGACTGTAAAGAATTTGAGTTAAGATTATCTGAAACTAACATATATATCTATATATATATATATTTGCATTATAGGTTCTTCCAAATTCCAATGAAACATTAGGAGTATCTGTGTTGAAGTCTCGCGGTATGTTCACAGAAGCACGCTGGTACTGGATTGGAGTAGGAGCTCTGATTGGTTACATTTTCCTGTTCAATGGCCTTTTCATTCTGGCACTTACATATCTCAACCGTAAGTAACCAATGTATACGTTTTGAATTTTGAACGATTTAATATTTTACGTTCACAATGCCAGCTCAAGTTTCTTTGGATTAAACTTCTACTAAAAAAGTCAGTTTGATGCAGCATTTGGGAAGCCACAGGCCGTTCTGCCTGAAGAAGAGACCTCGACTGAGAGAAGTGTTGGCAAAGCTGGACAGTCCATCGAGCTATCATCAAGGGGAAAAAGCTCTTCGGGTAACTCAAATGTTCTCTTCTTACAAATTTCCAATTTGGCAGTTTGTAGCCATTCACGTTCTTGTTTTGTAATTCTGCAGAAAAGGGAGATGAGAATCAAGGAAGTGCAGCATCGATGTCTTCAAGAGTAAGCAGCAGCATTAGTGAAGCTACCCAGAAGAGAAAGCAGGGAATGATTTTACCTTTCCAACCCCTTTCCATTGCTTTTGAAGATATCAGATACTCGGTAGACATGCCTCAGGTATCGTCAATTTTGTGGTCAAGTTGATATAACAGTTGTTTAAATTCAAGACGCAGGATGAAATCCTAGATTATGCAATAAACATTTCTAACAATGCTTACGCTTTGGGTTCTCATTTAAATTCATTCTCAACATAGTCTCCAAATTCAAAAGCAGAACTCTTATCTTCGCAAACTTGAGAACTAACTCATGGGCCACCAGTGTCTGCATTGCTGACCAGCTTGGACTAGTACTGAATTGGTTCCTGGAATTGCAGGAAATGAAAACTCTAGGCATGGCTGAGGATCGGCTAGAACTTCTGAAAGGTGTCAGTGGTGCTTTTCGGCCTGGAGTTCTTACAGCTCTAATGGGTGTTAGTGGGGCTGGTAAGACTACTCTGATGGATGTCTTGGCTGGTAGGAAAACAGGCGGATACATTGAAGGAAGGATCATGATCTCAGGATATCCAAAGAAGCAAGAAACATTTGCTCGGGTATCTGGATACTGTGAGCAAACCGATATCCATTCTCCTCATGTTACAGTTTATGAGTCCTTGGAGTATTCTGCATGGCTTCGGTTGTCTCCTGAAGTTGATGCTGCCACCAAGAAGGTGAGTGAGTCCTGATCGTTTGAATCAAACACAAGCATGCACAATACTTTATATTCTATTTAGGCATGTTAAACCACTGGTTCTAAACCTAAAGGATCAACGGCAGATGTTTGTTGACGAGGTGATGGAGCTCGTTGAGCTGACCTCATTAAGGAATGCACTCGTTGGATTGCCCGGTGTCAATGGTCTTTCCACTGAACAACGAAAGAGGCTGACAATTGCAGTTGAGCTTGTAGCCAACCCCTCCATAATATTTATGGACGAGCCAACCTCAGGTCTCGATGCCAGAGCTGCTGCAATAGTGATGAGAACAGTGAGAAACACAGTGGACACAGGGCGAACTGTGGTGTGCACCATCCACCAGCCAAGCATTGACATATTTGATGCTTTTGATGAGGTAGGTTTCTTCCTTTCTAAGGATCCAAATTCCAATTGCTTAATCTAGTTTCTGCTTTCTTAAGAGAACTAAAGAACCACCATTTTGGAAATGCAGCTGCTGCTTCTGAAAAGGGGAGGAGAAGAAATCTACGTTGGTCCATTAGGCCGCCAATCTTCCCATCTGATCAAATACTTCCAAGTAAGGCTGTTGTAGACTTCAGATCATTCGAAATTTCACATTTCTTATCAAGTACTAATTACTACTCCGGTTTATTTCAATTAGGGAGTCAATGGAGTTAGTAAGATTAAAGATGGATATAATCCCGCAACCTGGATGTTGGAGGTGACTTCACTTGCACAAGAATCAATTCTTGGGGTTAACTTTGCCGAAGTCTACAAAAACTCAGAACTACACAGGTATGGGCATCTTACATGCTCAAAACAAAGTTTTGAGATGCGATAACCATCCGTAAGTTTAAACCATTTCCCAGCTAGATGTTAACTCTGAATGTTGATTCAATCAGGAGAAACAAAGAGCTAATCAAGGAACTCAGCACCCCTCCCCCGGATTCGCAGGATCTCTACTTCCCCACCCAATTTTCCCAATCTTTCTTCACCCAGTGTATGGCATGCCTGTGGAAACAGCGCTTGTCCTACTGGCGAAACCCGCCCTACACTGCCGTGAGATTCTTGTTTACAACCTGCATAGCTCTGATGTTCGGGACAATGTTCTGGGATCTTGGCACGCGAAGGTACATCCTGACAAGAAAGCCATAATCATGGCTTCCAACTCTTGACATTCTATAACAGATTGAGGGTTCTTAGACTGATTCAATTGCTATGGAATTGCAGGAAAAAGTCACAAGACATCTTTAATGCAATGGGTTCCATGTATGCTGCTGTCCTCTTTCTCGGAGTGCTAAATGCCAGTTCCGTCCAGCCGGTAGTCGCCATAGAGAGAACCGTCTTTTACAGGGAAAGAGCGGCCGGAATGTACTCAGCTTTGCCATATGCTTTTGGTCAGGTAGTTCAACCAAAGTCCTTTCCTACAAGAGAAACTGTAAAAACGTTAACAGGGTCTTTACTCCAGTGGAATTGGACCTGCTAAAAACTGAAAGTTCTGTCGAAAGGGCCCCCCCCCCCCCAACAGCTCTCACAGTTATCCCGACATGTTTCAGCAACTTATCGCGAGTAATTGTTTGCAGGTTGCCATTGAGCTGCCATACGTATTGGTTCAGACGGTCATATATGGAGTCCTGGTTTACGCGATGATAGGGTTTGAATGGACAGCCGCCAAGTTCTTCTGGTACCTCTTCTTCATGTACTTCACCTTGCTGTACTTCACATACTACGGGATGATGACAGTGGCTGTAACTCCAAACCAGAACATAGCTTCCATAGTCTCCTCTGCGTTCTACGGAATATGGAACCTTTTCTCTGGATTCATCATTCCTAAGACAGTAAGTAGTTCTCTACTCATCTTCACAAGCCCAAACTAGAAACGGGTTCTAAAAACATGCTGCTTTTGTTTTGTGTGAACAGAGGATTCCGGTGTGGTGGAAGTGGTACTACTACATCTGCCCTTTCTCCTGGACTCTCTATGGCTTGGTTACTTCACAGTTCGGAGACATCAAGCATAGGATTGACGACACCGGCGGGACAGTCGAGGAATTCGTGTCAGACTACTTCGACTTCGATCACGACTTCTTGGGATACGTGGCCCTCATCATCGTCGGGATACCCGTCCTCTTCGGTTTCATCTTTGCCTTCTCAATCAGGGCATTTAACTTCCAGACAAGATGAGGAGTGAACGGTCAAAATGAGAGCGTCTATCTTATTCTCTTTTATGGATTTTCTTGTTCCTTTTCTCATCTGGTTATCTTCTTCTTGCAGTAAGACGTGACAAGTTTGAGACCATTTAATATTAATTCATCTGTATGCATGTGTCGAATAGGTGTAAAAATGACAAAAAAGAAGAATCCGATCAGTTATTTGAATACATGTCTTCTCTTGTACTGAAATATCAACAGCAGCAACTCCTTACAAGCCTTTGGATTTATTAGCAAATATAATAACACAATACCAAAGTAAGTAGGGCCTGACCGGACAAAGTAAAAATAAAGTTGTCAAAAGAACAATAAGAAATAGGTATTGAACGTGTCAGTAACTAAATCTGAGGCCTAGAATTAGGCTGGAACAACATAAAAATCAAGGTCAAGAAAACATAATATCAAAATGTTATACAGCCGCATATGTTACAGTTAGACAATGGTTCTCTCCCATCACATAAAGTACAAGATGGAACTTCCGAAAGTAAAAACCAAAAAGAAAAAAACTAACACAGAGAGAGAGAAAGAGACGAGTTTTTATCGAGTGTGATTTTGTTCACCCCCTTTAACGGGGTGACCATCACCCTCACTGCTTTTGTGAGAGCCGTTCCCCCACAAAAGCAGTGAGGGTGATGATCACCCCGTTAAAGGGGGTGAACAAAATCGCACTCGCTTTTATCCCCATGTCAAATACCCAAGCCATCCAAGCAGCTCTTTAACTCTGTCAACCCCTCGGCAGAAATGCTCCTGTGCACCCTTGAACGGGGAGCAACCAAATTGGGGGGAGGCTGAGACCGGAAGCAGACCACAACTGACAAATTGTCGCCACTCTTCCTCTACAACTAGATCCTTGCTACACACAACGGGATCATCGTGCTCCTGACGTCTTCGTCGTGCAAAATCCACTGCATTTTGGCTCATAAACAAGTCCCAGATTCCGTCACAGCCAATGATGAGGAATTCATCCTCCTCTGTAAGTCTCATGCTCATAAGTTCAGGCGCAAAGTGGCCCACCAGCAAGACCCTTTAATCCTTCCACGTGCCAGTCTCCGAAAGCACGAGCTGAAGGGCGGCAGCCAAAAACGCATCAAAAACACCAACTCAGTGTGAATCTATGCAAAGGTTTTATAATCAAAGCATTATTCAATAGAAAAATAGCACAGCGAAAGCATAAAACATACACAGCGAAAACCAAAATCGACCTCACAAGACTTGATATTCATCATCCATATGCAACAAAGGAAAACCCATGCCATATGGGATTTAGATATACCTTTCAAAGAAAGATCTGATGCCGGTTGCCCACACGGTGACTGCTTCCTCGCTGACCAACAATCTTCCAACAATCTCCTCGTTTGTTCCTCGTCCTTGCAAGCACTCAAGTGACCAGCCCGCCTCCACAAGCATAGAGGACTTGGTTGGTCCATGCCCGAACTACCACGGAACCCTCCAACAGATCCGTGCTAGGACCCTCTCGATGGAGGTGACCCAAAGCTGTGTGCAGTCCCTTCCTCAGTTGCTTGGTGGCTGTCCAACGATCTCTCTATGAGGGAAAGAGTGATGAAGAAGTTGTGTCAGCCAAGCCTGGAGCAAGAACGAGCAAGGCCACAACTCAAGCAAGGAAGAATAAGCGAACAGCAAGCAGGAGCCAGAGAAAAAATGGCAATGGAAAAAGAAAAACAAGGAAGAAGAAGACGCAGAAGGGAGCAGCTCGTGAACCTCCTCACCCTCTCAATCAATCTCTTCTCTTCTCTTCTCTTCTTCTCAACAACCCCTCTACCAACCCTTCTCTTCTCTCTTCTTGTAGTCCACGCCTCCACCTGCTTCTCATGCCTTGCCCATCACTTGCATCAGAGCAATAAATGCTCGGATGAGATAAAATAAGTGGCAAAAAATGATCGACAGAATGAGGAACCCGGTTGACCATTTTAAGGTAGTCAACTCTCCTTATGCATCGGTCAGCAGCATGCAAGCACCGGTCGACTGTTACCACTCCATGTACCTGTCAACAGCACAAGACCAATCAATAGCATGAGAGCACTGGTCGACCGCTCTATGTACCTGTCGACCGATTCTATCTGTCAAGCTCCAACTTTGTCCAAATGCCACTAAGGCCCTGCTATCCAATGGCAGCTTCCCATAACCATAGATCCACGAGTTTCACACACACAAGCAACCAACATCACTGACTAACAGCAACGAGGAAACCACCAATAACAATGAATCACTAATCGGCTACATTACTCGGTATGCGTGTGACTTTCTAGATTCACAACCATGTAACAATCAAGATACATCAACTCCTTAACGTCGGTCAATCCCCATCGACCTAACTAAAAGGATCTCTCCAAATCCTCATAGCACCCTGAAAGATCTTGAATATCCTCCAGACAAGACTCAGGACAATCCTAATGGAGGTCAATGGATTTTCAATCACAATCACCTACATGGATTACATAGGATGTTCGCCCCAACAAATGGAGGTCAATGGATCTCATCGACAAACATTTGCCTCTATACACCATTACACAGAGACCGCACATAAAACATTCTCACCTCTTACATCGGATAGTTCCGCTCAACAGCAAATCCCTGACACCAATGCACAAGACACTATGTCGCCTCTAGTCAAAGGACCAGATACACAATCGAGAGCCAACAACATATCATTAATCCTCAAGCCATGTGATATGTCGCAGGTGTCACATTCAGTGGATGTTTTTTCAATACCTACCCACATGTCTACTATTTGTACATGCAATGTAGCGTGTGACACACCACCCCATCTCATTAGCATCTCCATGCTAAACAATAGTAGTAGCCCATGTGCCGGTCGCAAACCAACTCCATCGCAGCCTCCATCGCAAACCTAGGTTGCACGGAAATGAAAACATGAGACGTTTCTGATAGGAAACAGAAACGCGGAAACAACAATTTTCCAAAACAGCATATAGGAGTTTTTTTGTAAATATAATTTTTAATATAGAAAATTATATGTTAGAGTATCTCACAGCTTTCCACTCTATTCTCTCAACCCAACCAGCTTCCTAACTCAAGAATATACTGATAACAAAGAACAGAAAAGAAAACAAAACATCCACACGAGAAAACAACAAGATTTATCCTAGTTCGGTCTTGAAATCCAAGACCTACATCCAGACTGCTTAGGAGCCACTGAAATCCACTATCTTGAAGCCACCAAGGATGATTACAACGAGTACTTAATCCCTCCCGCCCATATACACTGAAAGCTATAGGGAAAATAGGGAATACAAGCTAAGAACCAGCCACTCCCAACCTCTCGCACTCAATCCCAACTTAAGACAATAAACCGGAAACAATCTTTAACGATTTCTGGCACACTAAGACTCACACACTTACAAACCTATCCACGACCTCTATTTATAGGATATAGGGGTGGCGGAGCACAAGGAATAAAACTAACTAACAGCCTAACCGAATAACTAACACATAAAGCTGGCAGCCTTCTTCTAGAAACAGACCTTCTAGGAGAACAAATTAAGTCTAACACTAAATTAGGAATTAAAATATGTAGCAATACAAAATACATGATTACATTTAATCTAATCTAATACAAATGTTACAACATTATAAAAAATAGTTCAAACATAATACAAACAAATATAAACAATAAACATAAGTTTCATAATGCATTCAAACAACCATCAATAATATTTAGAAAGTTCTATCTATAATTTACATAAAACAATACTCAACAAATTGCAGTAAGAGTTAATGCAATTATCTACAATTTACTTAAAAACCATAATTGAAAAACCCCACCAAGAAAACCACAAATAATAAACCCACTAGATGAAAACATAAAACACTCAAAAACACCAAACACCATCTAAAAAGACCATGGATAACAGAAGTGCAGCCTCCGGCATCCAGTTCTAGCGAAGAATCAATTCACCTAGAAATGTTGGCTAAATTTTTTGATAAGGTATTTCAACACTCAAGTACCCAATTAAATCGGAATATAGATGAACTTACTCTTAGGCAATAGTCATAGGCATATATACACCAACTGAAGTAGAAAATCAGACGGAGAAAAAGAAAAGAAACAAGTCACCAGTGCAAATTCTAGGTCTTCCAAATAAAGAAGGAACGATCGGTGGCGAGAAAAAAAGATCTCGAGCTAAGGGAGCACCGGAGCAAATGGCGGAGGGCCGAGAAGGAATGACTGGAACCGAGGGAGCGCCGAAGCGAGAAGGCCAAGAAAGACTGGAAGCAAACGGTGGCGAAGGCGATCGAACTGGAAGCAATAGCTAGAAGAAGAAGAAGAAGAAAAGAGGGAAAAAAAGAGGCAGAGCTTTTTTTAGGGATTTGTGCCTCTACTGGGTAGCAATCGCCGGAAGCGTTTCTGGCCAAGTTTTCTAAATTTCGAAACGGCCTGCAATTTTTCGAAAATTACACAAACGACCCGAAAAAGGTTTCAAGCTGTTTTTCCCCGTTTTCATGCTTCACAATCACAAACCAACTCCATCACGTCGGAGGCGAACAACGACTGCTGCAAACCAACTCCCATATTCGTTGATGGCGACGGCTTCAATGGCAACGTGTGCGTGATGACAAACGACGGATCTGCTATCACGGGCAAAATCTAGAGACAAGAGACCACGGGCGAAATCTAGAGACAAGAGATAGAGAGAGAAAGATGGGGGAAGCAAGGAGAAGAATGTGGGATGGGGAAGAGAAGAGAGAGAGAGAAATGGGGGAGGTAGGAGGTTTTAGGGTAAATTTATTGAAAATAATAGTAATCAAACACCAAAAATTATAAAAGTACAATAATTTTTAGGTTAAAAATTAAGCCAATCAAACACTTTTAATTGATAATTTTTATATAAATAATTTTTAAGTAATTCAATTACCTAGAACTTATTTTCTTTTCATGCAAGTTTCATATTTGCAATCAAACGCATGCTTAGAGAATGTGTGAGAGAGAGAGAGAGAGATGAAGACATAAAAAAACAAAAAGAATCACAAAAAAAGGCAAGAGAATAAAGATTGTGACAAGCCCATCTGGGAGAGAGCGAGAGACCTAGCTTGGTGAATTAGGCGGAGGCAAGGGCATCGGCGTAGTATTCGTCGTTGTAACGGACAGGGAAGAGGGCGGTGTTGAGTTTCTAGAGCTCCATCAAGTTCTTGTCTCTCACTTCGTCCAATGAGATTAGAACCTCCCAACCTGCCCCTCTCTCTCTCTCTCTGTACAGTTACAAAGATGCAAAATCCAATTAGTACACAACACAATCTGCAATAAATGTTATTATTAATAATAATCATATGCGCAAAGAGAGAGAGAGAGAAAGAGACTACTTACAGATAAAACTTGCTTTATTAAGAGCTCCTATGCCTGCTTGGCCGGCCTTCTTGTGTGCTCTTTCCCTCTCCTGCTGCCCACATCCGCATGTTTATGCAGGCGAGGGCAAAGAGCGGATCAGCTGAGGAGAAACGACAGCGTTTTCATTTTCCTTTTAACCTCCCTGTAACATCTCTTTCATCAAAATTAGGCCCCTACCAATCATACATTGCCAATAAGAGATTACACTAGTTTTTTTTTATTAAAATTTAAATTCTTATAGGCATCACATATATTTATATGTTTACTTAATATAAGTAATTTATAAATTATTAAATTTATCTAATCAATATTTATTAATAAAAAAATCACTAAAGAGGTGTATAAAGAATAAAAACTTATTAACTTCTCACAAGAAATTTTAAGTAAATAACTATTATTTAATTACTCTCTTCTATTCAATAAAGTCAAAACAATGAAACTCAACCTTACTTAGAAGCTAATGCTAATGCACCAAAACCACTTAGAAGCTTTAGCTAATGCTAATGCACTAAAACTACTTACAATAAGCCACATTGCCATTGAAATTTGAAGAGGCCAATCACCAAAAAATCAACCCCCCCCCCCCCCCCCCCCCCCCCCCGGTGGCCAAAAAAAAAAAATTCACATCACTCAAACTGGATGTAGACTTGGACCATACCGTGAGACAAAAAAAGTCACTTGTAACTAGAGTTGCAGTACTAAATAAAAAACTGGTCCTATTCGTTTGATTTTTACCAGGAACCGAAGAAAAGTTTTGCAAACGTTTTCCAACTTTAAATTGAACAATGCATCCTCGACACAAAGTGCATTCAAAATTTAACACAAGAATGTTTCAGCATCAAAACATTCAATCTAGTGATCAGTAACAAAAGCAACAATTGTACAACAGCCGATGGTCTCCCTCCATCAAAAACATGGCATGATTCAATTCAGAGCTAATTAAAACTCACGACACATCTGAATTTAAAATTGATCATCAAATTGATTTCGGAATTAACTTGCCAACCTTGAACTTCAATGCAACAATTTAGCATCCAACCAGCATTATACAGTAGAGAATTCGTTAAATCGGAAGAGCTAGGGTTTTCTTACCTGATGAGATTCTTGGAGGTGATTCGTGGCGCTTTCATTGCCCCACCTATGAAACTACTGCCCGTAATGTAAATCCCCCTGGATACAAAAATTTCAAAATAAATCAAAAGCCTTAACTCCCTATGTCTCTAAGCATATGCGTGTATATTTAACACACAATACCAAGCAGCGCCGAGGACGGAGACGCCGATGGCTACGGCGATGCCGACGGCGGAGAAGGTGTAAGGAGAGATCTGCAACATGGCGCGAGACCACGAGGAGGTTGCATCAACCGCTCCCATTGTCGAAGAGCCTGAAATCGGTTCGAATTTTCGGTCGGTGTTTCTCTTTCCATCCAGAGGGAGATGGTCGGCGTAGTAAATATGGGCCACGAAGGCCCGACCCGGGACTGTTATTTCGCAAGAAGCCCATATTAAGATAATCATAAGACTACAGTTTAATTGGGTTGAAATCACGATTTCAACAGTATACGAGTTACATATATTTTTTTTTTTTTCCAATCAACATATTTTATTAGTAACAAAAATTATTAATTCTAAAATAAGATAATTTGAAAATTTTATAAATTAAGAATTCCCTTAATAAATTTTTTTCCTCTGGCCCACTTATCATGGGTTAGCCAAATTTGCAAAGAGGTTTTTGTAACTCTATTTTGAGAGTTAATGATTGACAATCAATAGTTATATTAATATATGGGTAGCATAATCACTTAATTATCCAACCAAACAAAGATAAAAGACTGTTAATGAACATAAAAAAATCTTAATGAGTCACCTCTTGTTGTCAAAGTACAATATGAGATTAGGGAAGGACAGAAGACCAGTGTGATGACTGACTATGTATCGTAAGGTACTAATTTGAAGTACATCTAAGATTTAGATACAGGTACTTGTAACCTTGTTTTTCAAGGTCTTTGTTGCATGACCATAGGTGACAATTACATCAAGAAAGGAACAAGAACAGTACTGGGTAAACAGAGGTGGGCCTTACAGTTTTGTTACTGTCAAGGAATTTGCGGAAGCATAATTCAGTCCTTCCATGTAGGTCGGCAACTAGGTGATGAGCTTGCCGTTCCATTTGACAAAGCTAAGAGCCACCCATCAGCTTTAACAACCAACAAGTACGGCATTCACAAGAAGGAATTGCTGAAAGCTTGCACGTCAAGAGAGTACTTGCTCATGAAGAGGAACACGTGATCCTCTTTATGTAATTTTCGGTAACCAAATTTGTAATTATATCATAAAAAATAAATGACAGGTTGAGTTTTTAATCTTTATGCAGGACGAATATCAAATTTATAACCCATCAAATTGAATCCGACATATTATTTATGTGATCGTTCGTTCGACCTATGTCTTTAAGTATTAAAGAATTCATTTTCTACATATTCATGATAGGATAGTGTAAGCAAGTGTCGTACTAAATGATTTAAACATCCATAATTGACTAAACAAATGCAGAACTAATGGTTGCACATCTCTGTTTCAGCTTATTCTTATGGCATTTATATATCAATGACAGTGTTTCTGAGAAGTGAGATGCCTAAGAAAACATTAGAAGATGGAGGAATTTACATGGGTGCCTTGTTCTTCACTCTCACTGCCATTATGTTTAACGTATGGGCTTTCAGAACTTTCCTTGAGCATCATGAAACTTCCTGTTTTTCACAAGCAAAGGGACTGCCTCTTCTTTCCCGATTGCCCACAATGATTCTCAAGATCCCAGTCTCATTTGTAGAAGTGCAAGTCTTGAGGTCCCCCGGGATTTTTCCAGAAACTTATTGGTATTGACTTGGAGGCGGGAGTGGGAGTTACAATAGAACAAACCTGTACTTACGTACATAAAGTGACCAATAGAACAAATCACGTGCTTTTTTTGATAAATTAAATGTCAGAACCTGTGCCTTACTATTATTAGGAGAGATAAACCTTATCCCAACCCACTCTTAAATAAATCATGATTTAATCTTCAAAAAATTTTGAACTTAAGACCTCTACTCTTTTTTGTATTTTTATTATATAAAAAAGATGATAACCTAATTCTTTACACTTATTCACCTTCTATCCTTTATGTTATAATTGTAATTATACTTAAATTGTTTCTTTCATCTCACCGCAAACACCGCTATATGTATATATTATATAATAATTCAGATATGTATATAAATAAATATTTCATTATTTTTTAGACATTACAAAATAAATTATTAACAAATCAACTTATCCTTGCAATCTTTAACTCTCACGGTCCAAAAATTGACCGACTTTAGTGGCTCGGTACCCTAAAAAATAATAACCATAATAATAATGGTGACTGTAATATCACCCGGAGTTTATTACTTAAGTCATTCGATTATATTATTTATTTAAATTACTTAATTTGGTAAACTTAGGTGTCACTGACAAGGACTGTAACCACCCAGCGTTTGTACTTGATTTCTTATTATTATTATTAATTGAATGATTAAGTCAAACTAGGAATTAACAGATTATTTGTTTATTGATTAAGTGACTGTTAGTTACTTACTGTTGTCCTTACGCACGATAAATAGATATATAATTTTTTAGATTTTGATATACAATGTTTTTTTTTTTTTTTACTTGAAGATATTTTATGTCAAAACAAATAGAGTCCTAATTTAAAATAATTATCTAAATACCCAGTGAATATTAGTGCATTTTTTTTGTCATTTTGTAAATTTATAACAAAAACTAACAAATGTTAATCAAACACTTCATACATTCATTTAACATTAATAAATACAATAATATATTACCCTCAAAGCATATGTCAAGTGGTCGACGAGTGGTACGTTATGTTGGAGTTAGTACCTGTAATGCCCCGTTTTCCCACAACAAGCGTTAACTCGAGATTTCGGGAATATAT
This sequence comes from Diospyros lotus, assembly GCF_014633365.1. Lineage (NCBI taxonomy): Eukaryota > Viridiplantae > Streptophyta > Magnoliopsida > Ericales > Ebenaceae > Diospyros > Diospyros lotus. The sequence continues at coordinate 36,932,433 of NC_068338.1, read as the reverse complement.
ATATATATATATATATTCAACATCAAACACACAACATAAGTCTCTCAATACATATGCCTTCATCATAATCATTTCCCGTCAATCCCGATCGTACCTTCTTAGCATATCAAAATTTAATAATAAATAAACTAAGACAGGTATTAACAATCACATCAGCGGAAGCAAGATCGAAACCTCAATGATATATAACCGACAATTCCTTTACAATAACCAAATCGATGTTTCATATGAAAATATCAAAATATTACATAACCTCTGAACATCGTAATCATGGACAAAACCTACGAAAACTAAACATAGCCGCTACATCTCGATGATATTCTTTCCCTTGGCGCCACTACTTTCACCTGGAACGTTTGAATATTCCAGGAACATAGTCCAAATTAGATGCTGAATCATCTAAGTGAGAGTTCAAAAACTTTTTCAAGCAGATATGAATCATATACAAAATCGATAAATCCCGACATGCACCAGCCTAAGAGAATCCCACATAGCACTTAACCCTAACCGAAAAAAATGCAATCTTTCTAAAGGCGACACAACCACTTCGGCCCATTGGCAAAACAATCATGCTTAAGAGGGACAACATCGACATATGAACCCGGGAATCACCCCATTGTCATTGTTAGGCTTTATGCTCCAACTCAAAAGCAATCCAAAACCCAACGCAATCCTAGCCCAAAGAGTGTCACATCAGCACTATCCTCAGAATCGACGTCACCTCGGCATTAATGCTATCGCTCAAAGGAACCTGGGGTGGTGTCTACTCGCAGCCCCGCCACTTGAGCCAACAACCGGGGTGGTGTCCACTCTCAGCCCCGCCACTTGAGTCCCGTAGGGTGAAGTCCGTCTCAGCCCCGTCCCAAGTGGGTCACCTAGCATTAATCCTAGGTACGCATCCTGAGTGCTGTCACTCTGGGCTACGTCACAGGTTACCAACCCACGCCCTACATGGACAACACAAAACAAGCCAATGCCGAAAATTCATAACATGCATAAAAATCAACATCTCAATGTATGCAATTTACCGTACGAAATTCAATGCATGTGTAAATAACTTGTTTGGATAACCATAATAAACCAAGCCATAGGGATGAACATTCACAGTAAACCATTCACATGTCGCTTAAAATCTTTCGGGTAGAACCACTCACAAGTCAAAACAAAGTTGGGGGCGAACACTCACTTTGTAATTCAACTTTCTTGAAGAGCGCGAGTTGCCTCGATTTGCGTGTCTGTCTCGGTTTGTGTGCCTAGCCTCGATTCTCGCGCCTGACGCTCTTATACTTTAACCTCGAGCTTCTACGATACCCTAGTCATCACGTTTGTTCAAAATCATATCAATATCTATTTTTCCAATTTTTTCATAATTTCTTCCTATTTTCTTTATATTTCTCCTCAAAAATTCTAATAAATGCCTACTCAAGATTTTTCCTTGATTTCTCTTCATAACAATTCATAAATAATTAATTCCTAACTCCCAAAATTTTCTAAGGATTTTCTAATTCCTCTTCCTATTTTTTATAAGTCGTATTTATTTTGAAAATTACAAAATGACTATTTTCTCCAACATTTTTCTAAATTTTCTTGCATCATAATTCATAATTTAATTTTCTTAAAATAATAAAAAAAATTGAAATTACATGAGGTCTCACGCTCCCTCACGCGCGGGCGTGTGGCTGACTGGTTTGGGCTGGTGCGTGGCAGTCACGCGCCACTTTTTTCAACCTTGAGCCGGCCGCCGGTGGTTGCTCCGATCACCACGAAACGGGTACCGCCTGAAAGCCCATGAAGATTTGATCCTAGCCCCACCGGTTTCAAGCCGAAAGGACGCCGGAAAGTGCTTTAAAACTTGAGTTGCAGGTCTCGGTGGCGGTCCGCCTAGAGCTTTTCCGGCCACCTTCGAAACACCCTCAAACCTACTCCAAAACGCCTCAAATCGATCCCAAAATGATCCTTGACTCATAGAGACCAAAAGCCCTCTATTAAAGCTCCAAAAATCGTTCAAAAACGAGCTCGATTTGGTGTTTCCTTCTCGGCCGAAACCCTTGGCTATTTATAGTCAAAATCCGCCCCTACGTGGCCGATCTCCGGCCAAGGCTTCTTCCCCATGCTTCCTAGACCACCCTAGGCCACTCCCTGACGACCCTAGGCTGCCCAAATCGTCGGAAAATCAGGCCAAAATCTCGGCCAAATCTGCCATGTACGTGCGAAATTTCTGAAAATTACAGTTAAGCCCCCATGAAATTTTGTTTTGTATTTTGGTCCTTATCCTCAAGCCCCTGATCTTTCTAACACTCTCACTAAGACCCTCAAGATTATTATTTCTCATTTCTCCCTTGAAACTTTCAAAAAATTGCCGTTTAGACCTCCCTCGAGTAATTTTTAAAAAATTACACTTAGGCCCGACTGATTTATTTGACCTCAAATCCACTCGATTCAACCTAGAACCACTTAAGGGTTGTTTTATACATTGAATACTAGTCCTTGGCACTCTCCGTTGACTTTTTGGACGTCGTTTACAGCAATTCGGTAATACGACCTAATTGGCAGTTGTATTTTTGCTGTACCAAAAACTGTTCCCTATCTCATTTCTTTTATCACTAAAAATCATAATTTTAATTGCTCGTCGATACTATACCATTTTCCTTGGCTATCTAGGGTCTGAGGTACTCCCTCTGATTAATTTGATCGTCCAAAGCTGTGTTAGTGTGTCCTATAGTCTTATTTTTCCCAAAATTCCAATTATGCCCTTTATCAAATATCATTTTTATCCTCAAAATTATTCTCGGGTGTTACAGTACCAGTAGATTATGAGTTCGATACTTGGTCTAGACAAGGGTCAAAAGTCCATTTGTAATTTATTTCATCTGTCGAAATTGAAAACACAAGCTGTGGAAGACCCAAGGACAATAATTCTAAATATAATAATATATTTAATTACTAAATATTATTCTTGAGATGATGTCCTGCGATCATACCCTTTTAATGACTAGAAGATAAATTCGGATATTATCCACCGGTGGTTGCGTTGGGAGAGGCTTCGAACCTGAAGATTAGGTTTGTCCACCTCTCCCAACTGACTATTGAGGCCATCCCATGTTAAATATTTAGTAATAATATTTAATTACTAAATATATTATTCTTATTAACACTATTTGGCTGCTTTAAGTAACGCCAAAATAAGCCCTAATTAGTGGATTGTGGGGGTAACCTAAAAGCACGTGGGACATGTCACTAACCCACCTGCGTTGCAACTTTAATGCCTCATCATGTCCTCACAGCAAGTGCGAATTTCCCCATTATTTTTTTTAAAAAAAAAATATTATTGATACGTCATTATATATATCTCAAGCTACACAATAATGTACTGATATCTAAAATATTCTTATAAAAAATTTAGTAAAACTAGTTACATACAAGTATAATAATCCTGACATTATTTGAATCTCCCATCTTGATTCAAAGAGAAAAATTGAATAACTAAAACAATATAAACGTACCTAATGAATCCATTGTTGTTATGCTAATTGAACGGGTATTTAATCTTCCAATTTTGATACATAGATCTCTCAAGAATTCTCTGTTGATATGGGGATGCAGAGAAAAATAAATCCACGTACAAAATAGGAACCATGACCCCTTTATTTGCAATTACTAATTTTGATAACTGCATCCAACGGTTGACAAAGTTAGTACTTTCAAATTGCCCCTTCATCAATTTGGAAATATTAGTTTGTTCTCTACACATTAAATCCATAACAGTTTAATACTTAATAGTCAAAAATTACTGAAATAGATCACTTTTATTTGATTAAAATTTCAGATAGCATTACACATTTAAAAATATATTTATGATTCTATATATTAAATCATTTATTTTCAACGACCCTTACTAAAAATGATAAGATTTAGTGAAATGAAAAAATATTTATATTATTTATATATCTTATATAACCTAAAATATACGTAAACGATTTACGAATTGCAGGAAAATGGCTGGGAAAGCAAACCTCAACACGGCGAATGATGCGATTCGATGGTCAAGGGTCACGTAATCCCATGTGCTCCGTTCCTTTCGGGAGCTTTAATTAAAAAAATTGCACTTTGATAGATGGATGGAATTGCGGACCCACCCGAGGAGACCGACAACTCCAAGCTTTGTCACTAATTTTCGACTCTTGCAATTATTCAAGCAACTGTTGAATGCTTATCTTTAACTTGCTTGCATGCACGCAAATAAAAATAAGAAGTAAATATAATACGAAATAATAATAATAATAAAACGTCATTTTTTATAATATTACAAAATATTTTTACAATTATAAAAATAATTTATTTTTATTTTTTTTGATATTTTGAAAATGACGAAATGGTGCCCCTAAAATTGCATGTTAATCCCTAAAAATTGCTACTTGTAGATAAGAGTGCAGTTTTGAAATGATGTAATAATGACGTATTTAGAACTAATTATATTTAATTGTTATCTTCTAGATTAGATGAATTAAGAAAAAAGAAAATAAATTTTGCTGACAAATATTATTTTATTTGTGCATTCCTTAAAGTTGTTACACTTCCCCTTCTCTCTCACCTTTCTCTTTCTTTATTTCTTTCTGTTTTTGGTAAATGATAACTTAAAAAGGTGGAGATGTGACTGGCAGCAGCCAAGAAAGTGGAAATGGAAAATCTTCCTTCATTCACTCACTCACTCACTCAAGGTGTAAGTTTAATTTGTGTCCACTGCTTCGAATCTCACCCATTCATTAAAGTTGCTGAAGTGAAAAAGACTCAAACCACTAACTTTAAGTTAAAAAGTTCGAATGTTTAAATAATAAAAATATATAAATATAAAAAATAAAATATATATTTAATGTATAAAAATATATAAGTATGTAACTAACTTTTGTTTAATAAATTATTTCTAAACTAATATTTGGTTTTTTAAATTTTTTCATTTGGTGCATTGAACAATAAGTTAAATTTTGAGTTGTGACTTGAAATAATATTGAATTAAATAATAGTAAAAGTTATGATTAATAATAATATCATCAATTATATAACGTTTTTTAAAAAAATAATAAAAATCATATATTATTATCTTCCCAAATTAATACTCTTTTGAATAAAAATATAACACATCATTGATACGCGCATGAGATATAGCATTTCTCTATTGAATTGGACCATTTACCTATTTTAAGATTGTCACCCAAACGGGTCATCATCATGTCGCCAGCTTGGCATAAAATTTAAGTCTGATTTTATAATAGAAAAATATTATTAGTATATCTGTATGTATATCTTAAGTTACATAAAGGTGTATTAATGACAAATAAGTTCCTCATGAGGAGCGTGAGGTGCATGTGAAGTGAAGAATATTTTGATCATAATATTCCTTTATGTATTTTAAAATGTACAAAAGTGATATACATCTAGCATTATTTTAATTAATATGGTTTTAATCAGTTGTTTAAGTAATATAATAATAATATTAAATTGCATGATTTGTGCGGTTGAAGCAACCTTCCAAATACTACAGTTTATGTTACTTCTCTCTTTAGTATGTATATATATATTAGTATACTTCTTTTTACTTAAAATTTTAAGTAAATAAGAAAATTTACTCAAAACCTCCCTCTTTGGTTATTCCAACCATGAGCAAATCTTATACATTGCTAAAACTTTTTTTTTATTAATTTATAAGCTTTAATTAATTCATTTGCTTAAATTTATAGACAATAATAATATTAACAATCGAGCTGACTAATCAAATAATTAATTTTTCATTCTCTGTATTATTATTATTATTATTATTATTATTAATTTGGTCAATCCATTATTGCTTAATCACATGAACCGAAGATGTTTACTTAAAAAGAAGAAAGTGAAAGTGACGGCGACAATGCGTCATGACTTGGTTGGAAAGGGTCGATTAAAATAATTAAAAAAAAATTAAGTGACATTATTTTATAGTTTAGAGCAATTGCTAAAAGTCAAAGAGAGCATGCATGTAATTTAGCTAAATGTCAGGGGACATGAATGTAAAAGTAAAAAAAGTGAATGAATGAATGATTGAATAAAACAACAGTTACAATATGATGAAAGAGTTTAGGGACAGAGAGTCAAAAAAATAAATAAATATAATAACGCATTATCTCATTATTTATTAATTTTATTATTTGAGCACAACACCCTTTTCAAATTTTTTATATATTCTGAGCCAGCCAGCCAGCCTGTTAATATTTACAAAAAAAAAAAAAAAACTTTATTTTATTTTGTTATTAAATTCTTTCTTATAAAAACTTTGAGTTTTGCAATATTACCATTATTGCCCTCACCCTTTGGCCAACCTCCACCTCGAATATCCTCCTATTCCCTGTGTATCTTCTGGGGATTGCCAGTTGCCAGTTGCCAGTTGCTTGTCAGTTTCGCCACTTCATCTTCATGTTGATCGCAATTCAAACGTTGAATCATCCTTAACAAAAGTCCAATTCCACTGCGATTTTGCAGCCTTAATATGCCATCAGACTAAACACTCCTCCAATAAAAACCCCTCTGTTCTTGAGCTCTGAGCTTCAAGAGATTCAAGCTTTCCGGGAATGGAGAGCTCCGATCACGTATTCAAAGTGAATAGCATAAGATTGAGCAACTCCAGCATATGGAGGAACAGTGACCGGGACGTTTTCTCGAGGTCTTCTAGGCAAGAAGACGAAGAGGACGCGCTGAAATGGGCGGCTCTGGAGAAGCTTCCGACCTTTACGAGGCTGAGGAAAGGAATTCTGACCGAAGAAGAAGGGCAGCTAAGGGAAATCGACGTCACGAAGCTAGGGCCGCTCGAGAGGAAGAATGTGCTGGAGAGGCTTGTGAGGATTGCAGAGGAGGATAATGAGCGCTTCTTGTTGAAGCTCAAGGAAAGAATGGACAGGTGAGTTTGGAAAAAAAAAAACACTCAAGTTTAGATTGTATTTCGGTAAGGTTGCTCCTTTGTGAATTGAAGGTTATGGTTTCTGAGTTATCTAAACAGCCTCTTTGCAAAGCAAGGATAAGGTTACCTAAAAAGACAACTCTCCGAAACTTCACAAAGCAAGGAAGCCCGCAACCCCATTTCTTCTTTTTTTTTCGTCTGGGTTGATTGGTGAGTCGGGTTTCCTGTGTTTTTCCTCTGTTCTTGGGAGCTTTTTTCTGGAGACCCTACTTGCTTTGGTTTCTAGCTGTTGTTTTAGGAATTTATCTTGCTTCCAGTGAACTGAACTGGGCTGTTTGTAAAGTTGGGTTTCATGTGTTTTATAACTGCTTCCTTTGACTTTGCCCGCTCTTCAAAAATTGGTCATAAATCCTGTAGAACTTATCTGGGTCTTTTTTTTTTTTTGTAAATTTGGGTTCATGTGTTTTATGAATTTTTACTTACTTTGGCTTTGCCTGCCCTTCAAAATTTGGTCTTAATTTCTGTAAAACTTATCTAGTCTTTTTTTTTTTTTTGTCAATTTGAGGTTTATGTGTTTTATGAATTACTTACTTAGGCTTTCCCTGCTCTTCAAAAATTGGTCTTAATTCCTGTAAAACTGATCCGGGTTATTTGTAAAGTTGGGTTCATGTGTTCTATGAATGAATTATTTTGGGTTTTCCTGTTCTTCAAAAAATGGTCTTAATTCCAGTAAAACTGATCTGGCTTGTTTGTAAATTGGGGGTCTCTTTTTGTTTTTCCTCCGTTCTTGCAAGCACTTTTGCCTTTTTCTCCTATGGTGAGCTAATTTGGCTTTTGCCTGGTCTCTGAAAATTGGTACAGAGTTGGAATTGATATTCCCACAATCGAAGTCCGGTTCGAGCATCTAAATGTTGAAGCAGAAGCTTATACCGGCAGTAGAGCACTGCCAACAGTTCTCAATTTCCTAATCAATATGATAGAGGTACATTTTCTCTTTTAGATATCAAAGAGACCATATATTTTTTTAATTGAAAATTAACCTTCCAAAACTGTGTTTTATCTTTGTGAAGGGATCCTTGAATTATCTGCATATTCTTCCTAGTAGGAAGAAAGCATTCACAATCCTTAATGATGTTAGTGGAATCATCAAGCCGGGCAGGTAAGAAGCGAAAAAAATATTGACACGACATATTCTGAATTCATCCCGTTCGGTTTTGAGTACATCGAACCATTTTGATCTGCAGGATGACCTTGCTTTTAGGTCCACCAAGTTCTGGAAAGACTACCTTGCTGCTAGGTTTGGCCGGGAAACTTGATCCGGATCTAAAAGTAAGAGAATACGATTTGGATTCTTGACAGGTGCATTATCTATTCTTAGTTCTTAAGAAAATGAACTGAAAAAAAAAAAATTGCAGGTTTCAGGAAGAGTAACATACAATGGGCATGGAATGAATGAGTTTGTTCCACAGAGGACATCGGCTTATATAAGTCAACATGATGTTCATATAGGAGAAATGACAGTGAGAGAAACATTGTCTTTTTCAGCAAGATGTCAAGGGGTTGGAGGCCGTTACGGTCAGTTAATTCTCCCATATCAGTATTAGCTTGTAAATATTTATGGAGGGCTTGAATCATATGGTTCAAAATTTGGAAAAAAATATGCAGAAATGCTGAAAGAGTTGAATAGGAGGGAAAAGGAAGCAAACATTAAGCCGGATGCAGATCTTGATGTATATATGAAGGTAACTGAATGGCTGAGTTTTTTTGGGGGGGGGGGAGATAGAAAGCATTTCTCCGAACTTAATTAATTCTTGTGAATTCTTTCATTTTTTATAGTATCTAACTGTAGTCTTGTAATCATTCAGGCAATATCAATTGAGGGGCAGAAGACCAATGCAGTCATAGACTATGTTCTTAAGGTGCTTTTTCAAAAATTTAATTGACCTGCTGAGAAGTCTTGGGAAATTAATCGTGCAAAACTCTTTATATCCGATCTGGTTTTCTAAATTCACAGATTCTGGGACTGGAAATTTGTGCTGACACTATGGTGGGGGATGACATGATGCGAGGCATTTCTGGTGGGCAGAAAAAACGAGTCACGACAGGTAAAAAGACACGGAGAGCAGATTTTGAAAACAAAACAAAATGGCACCAAAAAGGAACGCTTAAGAAATTTGATCGAATGTGAAACAGGGGAGATGCTAGTTGGACCGTCAAGAGCACTCTTCATGGACGAGATATCAACTGGCCTGGACAGTTCTACGACTTTTCAGATTGTGAACTCGCTCAAGCAGATAGTTCACATCCTTCAAGGAACTTGTGTTATCTCCCTTCTTCAGCCGGCACCAGAAACTTACGACTTGTTTGATGACATAATTCTCCTCTCAGATGGCCAAGTTGTATACCAAGGCCCCCGTGAAAATGTGCTAGAGTTCTTTGAACACATGGGATTCAAGTGTCCAGAAAGGAAAGGAGTTGCAGACTTTCTTCAAGAAGTAATTTCTTTATCCTAAACTCAAAATGTTTCCTCTATTATTTTCCAAGAATTCTCTTCATGGTTTAGCTGTGACTGGAATCTGAACTCATATGTTCTGTGCAAATGACAGGTTACATCCAGGAAAGATCAAGAGCAGTACTGGATGCGGAGAGACGAGCCTTACCGTTTTGTAACTATCAAGGAATTTGCAGAAGCATTTCAGTCGTTTCCTGTTGGCATGAAACTGGGCGATGAACTTGCTGTCCCGTTTGACAAATCCAAAAACCACCCTGCAGCTTTAACAGCTAAGAAGTATGGTACCAACAGCAAGCAACTGTTTAAAGCTCTCGTATCCAGGGAGTTACTGCTGATGAAGAGGAACTCATTTGTATACATATTCAAGATGACTCAAGTGAGTAAACATTGGTGGATAACTCGGGGAGTTTTCTGCTGAGATCACAGAATGCCTACAGTAGAAAATGGTTGAGAAAATTCAAACTACTGATTTTATTTTTTTTTGGTTCCTTTTTTCAGCTTGTTATAGTGGCATTGATTACAATGACAGTATTTCTACGGACAAAGATGCCCAAGAGAAACGTAACAGATGGTGGAATTTACATGGGTGCTCTGTTCTTTACGATCACGGTGCTCATGTTTAATGGCTTTGCAGAGATGGCCTTGACCATCCTGAAACTTCCTGTCTTTTACAAGCACAGAGATCTTCTTTTTTTCCCTGCTTGGGCCTATGCTCTACCTGCATGGATCCTCAAGATCCCGTTATCAGTTGTAGAAGTTGGCCTTTGGGTGTTCTCAACTTATTATGTCATAGGCTTTGATCCATTTGTTGGAAGGTAACATATAACTCAACTTTCAGGCTTTGGTTCAACATTTTCATTTTGTGACCTTATAGCATTTTTATTTTTCTCTTTACAAGTAGAAACCGATCGGTTTATTAATGCCAGGCTGTTCAAAATGTACCTCCTGCTCCTTTTGCTTAACCAGACAGCTGCTGCACTGTTTCGACTCATTGGATCTGTAGGCCGTAATATGATTGTGGCAAATGTGTTTGGTTCTTTTGTATTACTTACAGTTCTTGCCTTGGGAGGATTTATCTTGTCGAAAGGTATGGGAAGTTCAAATAGAAATTGGCATGCAGAGTACCCATGATTGCACACTTGTATTTTCTTGTCATTTTCGTCACTTAATTTTAATTCTAATAACTACTTTCACTCCTTCAGACAATATAAAGAAGTGGTGGATTTGGGGTTATTGGATATCACCATTGATGTATGGCCAGAACGCTATAGCGGTGAATGAATTTCTTGGGCACTCTTGGAGCAAAGTAAGCCTAACCTTTAATGAAGGTGGACTGTAAATAATTTTGAGTAAGATTATCTGAAACTAACATATATTTATATATATATATATATATTTGCGTTATAGGTTCTTCCAGGTTCCACTGAAACATTAGGAGTATCTGTGTTGAAGTCTCGCGGTATATTCACTGAAGCACGCTGGTACTGGATCGGGGTCGGAGCTCTGATTGGTTACATTTTCCTGTTCAATGGCCTTTTCATTCTGGCACTTACATATCTCAACCGTAAGTAATCAATGTTTTGAATTTTGAACGATTTAATTTTTTACATTCACAATGCCAGATCAAGTTTCTTTCGATTAAACTTCTACTAAAAATGTCAGTTTGATGCAGCATTTGGGAAGCCACAGGCCGTTCTGCCTGAGGAGACGTTGACTGAGAGAAGTGTTGGCAAAGCTGGACAGTCCATCGAGCTATCATCAAGGGGAAAAAGCTCTTCGGGTAACTCAAATGTTCTCTTCTTACAAATTTCCAATTTGGCAGTTTCTAGCCGTTCACGTTCTTGTTTTGTAATTCTGCAGAAAAGGGAGATGAGATTCAAGGAAGTGCAGCATCAATGTCTTCAAGAGCAGGCAGCCTTAGTGAAGTTACCCAGAAGAAGAAGCAGGGAATGATTTTACCTTTCCAACCCCTTTCCATTGCTTTTGAAGATGTCAGATATTCGGTAGACATGCCTCAGGTATTGTCAATTTTGGGTCAAGTTGATATAACAGTTGTTTAAATTCAAGACGCGGGATGAAATCCTAGATTATGCAATAAACATTCCTAACAATGCTTACGCTTTGGGTTCTCGCATAAATTCATTCTCAACAGTCTCCAAATTTAAAACCAGAACTCTTAAGCAAAATTATCTTCACAAACGTGAGAACTAACTCATGGGCCACAAGTGTCTGCATTGCTGACCAGCTTGGACTAGTACTGAATTGGTTCCTGGAATTGCAGGAAATGAAAGCTCAAGGCATAGCTGAGGAGCGGCTAGAACTTTTGAAAGGTGTCAGTGGTGCTTTTCGGCCTGGAGTTCTTACAGCTCTAATGGGTGTAAGTGGGGCTGGTAAGACTACTCTGATGGATGTCTTGGCTGGTAGGAAAACAGGCGGATACATTGAAGGAAGGATCATGATCTCAGGATATCCAAAGAAGCAAGAAACATTTGCTCGGGTATCTGGATACTGTGAGCAAACCGATATCCATTCTCCTCATGTTACAGTTTATGAGTCCTTGGAGTATTCTGCATGGCTTCGGTTGTCTCCTGAAGTTGATGCTGCCACCAAGAAGGTGAGTGAGTCCTGATCGTTTGAATCAAACACAAGCATGCACAATACTTTATATTCTATTTAGGCATGTTAAACCACTGGTTCTAAACCTAAAGGATCAACTGCAGATGTTTGTTGACGAGGTGATGGAGCTCGTTGAGCTGACCTCATTAAGGAATGCACTCGTTGGATTGCCTGGTGTCAATGGTCTTTCCACTGAACAACGAAAGAGGCTGACAATTGCAGTTGAGCTTGTGGCCAACCCCTCCATAATATTTATGGACGAGCCAACCTCAGGGCTCGATGCCAGAGCTGCTGCGATAGTGATGAGAACAGTGAGAAACACAGTGGACACAGGGCGAACTGTGGTGTGCACCATCCACCAGCCAAGCATTGACATATTTGATGCTTTTGATGAGGTAGGTTTCTTCCTTTCTAAGGATCCAAATTCCATTTGCCTAGTCTAGTTTCTGATTTCTTAAGAGAACTAAAGAACCACCATTTTGGAAATGCAGCTGCTGCTTCTAAAACGGGGAGGCGAAGAAATCTACGTTGGTCCATTAGGCCGCCAATCTTCCCATCTGATCAAATACTTCCAAGTAAGGCTGTTGTAGACTTGAGAGATCACTCGAAATTTCACATTTCTTATCAAGTACTAATTACTACTCTGGTTTATTTCAATTAGGGAGTCAATGGAGTTAGTAAGATTAAAGATGGATATAATCCCGCAACCTGGATGTTGGAGGTGACTTCACTTGCACAAGAGTCAATTCTTGGGGTTAACTTTGCTGAAGTCTACAAAAACTCAGAACTACACAGGTATGGGCATCTTACATGCTCAAAACAAAGTTTTGAGATGCGATAACCATCGATAAGTTTAAACCATTTCATAGCTAACTGTTAACTCTGAATGTTGATTCAATCAGGAGAAACAAAGAGCTAATCAAGGAACTCAGCACCCCTCCCCCGGATTCGCAAGATCTCTACTTCCCCACCCAATTTTCCCAATCTTTCTTCACCCAGTGTATGGCATGCCTGTGGAAACAGCGCTTGTCCTACTGGCGAAACCCATCCTACACTGCCGTGAGATTCTTGTTTACAACCTGCATAGCTCTGATGTTCGGGACAATGTTCTGGGATCTTGGCACGCGAAGGTACATCGTAACAAGAAAGCCATAATCATGGCTTCCAACTCTCGACATTCTATAGCAGATTGAGGGTTCTTAGACTGATTCAATTGCTATGGAATTGCAGGAAAAAGTCACAAGACATCTTTAATGCAATGGGTTCCATGTATGCTGCTGTCCTCTTTCTCGGAGTGCTAAATGCCAGTTCAGTCCAGCCGGTAGTCGCCATAGAGAGAACCGTCTTTTACAGGGAAAGAGCGGCCGGAATGTACTCAGCTTTGCCATATGCTTTTGGTCAGGTAGTTCAACCAAAGTCCTTTCCTACAAGAGAAACTGTAAAAACGTTAACAGGGTCTTTACTCCAGTGGAATTGGACCTGCTAAAAACTGAAAGTTCTGTCGAAAGGGTCCCCCCCCCCAACAGCTCTCTCAGTTATCCCGACATGTTTCAGCAACTTATCGCGAGTAATTGTTTGCAGGTTGCCATTGAGCTGCCATACGTATTGGTTCAGACGGTCATATATGGAGTCCTGGTTTACGCGTTGATAGGGTTTGAATGGACAGCCGCCAAGTTCTTCTGGTACCTCTTCTTCATGTACTTCACCTTGCTGTACTTCACATACTACGGGATGATGACAGTGGCTGTAACTCCAAACCAGAACATAGCTTCCATAATCTCCTCTGCGTTCTACGGAATATGGAACCTTTTCTCTGGATTCATCATTCCTAAGACAGTAAGTAGTTCTCTACTCATCTTCACAAGCCCAAACTAGAAACGGGTTCTAAAAACATGCTGGTTTTGTTGTGTGTGAACAGAGGATTCCAGTGTGGTGGAAGTGGTACTACTACATCTGTCCTTTCTCCTGGACTCTATATGGCTTGGTTACTTCACAGTTCGGAGACATCAAGGACAAGATCGACACCGGTGTGCCAGTCGAGAAATTCGTGTCAGACTACTTCGACTTCGATCACGACTTCTTGGGATACGTGGCCCTCATCATCGTCGGGATACCTGTCCTCTTCGGTTTCATCTTTGCCTTCTCAATCAGGGCATTTAACTTCCAGACAAGATGATGAGTGAACATTCTTGTAACGGTCAAAATGAGAGCGTCTATCTTATTCTGCTGCAAGTGTGTGTCTATTATGGATTTTCTTGTTCCTTTTCTCATCTGGTTATCTTCTTGTTGCAGTAAGAGGTGACAAGTTTGAGACCATTTAATATTAATTCATCTGTATGCATGTGATGAATTGATGTAAAAATGACAAAAAAGAGAATCCGATCAGTTACTGGAACGCACGTCTTCTCTTGTACTGAAATATCAACAGCAACAACTCCTTACAAGCCTTTGGATTTATTCGCAAATATAATAATAACACAATACCATGTAAATACGGCCTGACCAGACAAAGTGAAAATAAAGTTGCCAAGGAACAAGAAGAAACAGGTATTGAAAGTGTCAATAACTAAATCTGACCCCTAGAATTGGCTGGAACAGCTTAAAAATCAAGGTCAAGAAAACATAACATCAAAATGTGCTACAGCCGCATATGTTACAGTTTGACAATGGTTCTCTCCCATCATCTAAAGTACAAGATGGTACTTCGAAAAAAAAGAAAAAAGAAAAAAGAAAAAACTAACACAGAGAGAGAGGAGCTTTTATCACCATGTCAAATACCCAAGCCGTCCAAGTAGCTCTGTAACTCTCTCAACCCCTCGGCAGAAATGCTCCTGTGCACTCTTGAACGGGGAGCAACCAAATTGGGAGGAGGCTGAGACTGGAAGCAGACCACAACAGCTGACAAATTGTCGCCACTCTTCCTCTTCAAAGCCTCTTCAACTAGATCCTTGCTACACATAACGGGATCATTGTGCTCCTGAAGTCTTCGTCGTGCAAAATCCACTGCATTTTGGCTCATAAACACGTCCCAGATTCCGTCACAGCCAATGACGAGGAATTCATCTTCCTCTGTAAGTCTCGTGCTCATAAGTTCAGGCTCGGCGCTAAGTGGCCCACCAGCACTACCCTTTAATCCTTCCATGTGCCAGTCTCCTAAAGCACGAGCAACATTTAGTTGTCCATTGAGGTAACCATCATAGACATACCCTCCAGAAGCTTCAATTCTCCTCCTCTCTTCTGAGCTACATGGTTTGTGATCCCTGGACATCTCAATTGCTTTACCCCGGCGACAGAGCACTGCTCGGCAATCTCCAGCATTTGCCACAATCAAAGAACTGCCACCAGATACAGATATCAAAATGGAGGGGGAAAGAGAAGACAACTGAAAAGATTTTACTGCTTATCAAACCAACCCATCCATTGTATATACATAAAAAATTACTTAAAAAAAAGGAACTGTCCCCAATCCAGCTCTCAGAAGAGAGACTTCTGGAGTTGATAAATAACACATTGCCAAATATCGAACAGGACCTTCATGTTACTTTCAATGCCCGTAAGCATTATTGGTAAAATAAACAGCAAGATTAGAATATTTAACATAAGCACTGACATAGACCAGCCATTTTTTAAGGCTCATTGCTTCATTCTAAATTTGGGTTCTACAATCTCGTAATTTTCTTAATCCTCTGTCCTTTGATGAGGCCTAGCAGAGTGATTGCCTACATTTTGTATTCTCTAGCACTTCAGCCATGTCATGGACTCCCATCATGTAGACTCCACCAATTATCATCTTATCCCTTCCTAACATGATGCCCAGACAGGCACACAAATGTGTAATAGCTACGAACCAAGAAAATGATAAAATGCAGTTCGATGTGTAGAACCATCATAGACTTGAATCAGATCCACACATTTGGATGATAGGATAACTACTTCCAATGATTATTTCCTTTTTGGGGACATTAAGAAAATAAAATAGAAAGGAATTTTTTCAAAGAGTAATGTCGGAAAAAGTTGATTTGAAAAATCATATGATAATATGGAAACCAGCAAAGCTCTCTTGCACAAATTACAGTCTCCATAGGAGAATATTGCTCCTTAAATTACAAGCTCCGCATTCCTGGTGATATTACTAAATACATTTAATCCTTCAAGGCAACTCCATATAACAAAGATATAAGCTGGAAAACAAATAACTATTGAGTCAGCCAAGGCCCTTCTAAGCAGGTTTGAATTAAATTGGTGTGTGCCTGCATGAACCCTCATTTCTACACATTAGGGCATGCAGAAGAGAGCAAGAGACATCAT
This sequence comes from Diospyros lotus, assembly GCF_014633365.1. Classification (NCBI taxonomy): domain Eukaryota; kingdom Viridiplantae; phylum Streptophyta; class Magnoliopsida; order Ericales; family Ebenaceae; genus Diospyros; species Diospyros lotus. The sequence goes on along the minus strand of NC_068338.1, from coordinate 36,916,072 downwards.
ACAAAAGAGAAAACACGTGTGTGTGCACACATACTTGGAGGAAGATAGTGCTCAAGACTGGATGAGTAACCAATCTCAACTTGGACGTTGGCTATATGAATCTTACTTCACCATTCTGTTCTATAATTATCATAACCTCAGTTAAAAGGAAAATAAACCTAGTTACCAGAAAAAATTCATCCATATACGCAATCATCAAACAAGAAATGTAAAACATGCGTTCTACCAAACAACTGAAACAGATAGTATTTTGCTATCTTTTTCCAGAAGACTGCATGAACATGGGTTATGATTGAGAGATAGAAAAGCTCTAGCAAATATTTGCCAGATGATGATAGAAAACCCTTACCTCCCAACAACAAGAGCTGCCAATGCTGTGGTACCAGAAGCAAGGGCAGCATCCAGTGAACAAGCTTCTGCAAAAGCAGTGTCTGTTTGTAGAAATGCTGAGGTGAGAGCCCTCTCAATTTCCATTGGAAAGTCTCCATCCTCAACTATGAACCTTGGCAAATGGTTGCATGCAAAGTCAGCTGCATGCTTTCCTCCATGTCCATCAAAAACCTGAGATAACCAAGAATGGTAGATCAATGTTTGTCTTGTCAAATTGTTTCCAAGAAATTACCCAGTAAAGCTAACTTCCCACAAAGACGTTAACAATCCCAAAAGATGAGAAGTCAATTCCTAAAGGTTGACACATCAACAAGTACAAACCAGCAAATAGCATAACTTCCAATCATTGTGACATTCATGACACCTGGTTACAGCATTTTTCCTCGAGATATAAACAGATTGAATTACTATCCATTGCATTAAGATAATTTTTTCACTATTAGTCAAAAGAAATGGTGAGGTTCTATCCCAAAATCAGGCTTACCCATCCGAGGAACCTTTTGTAGACCGAAGGAAGAGTTTTAAGACCACAACCAACTATTTGCTAATTTTTAGTAGCTTGAGTAGAGGACTATATCAGATGACTAAGAGGCAGTTACAAGACTAAAACAAACTATCCATAGAGTTTTAGCATCCTGAGTAGAGGACAATATCTGTTGAAACAGAGGTTCTTAATAGAGAGAGAGAGAGAGAGAGAGAGAGATGAATCAGCAGCATGATGGAGTAGGAGGTCCAACATTTTACATCTCAAAAAAAGAAAATGCATCTAATTTGGAGAGTTTCTAGAGTTGGTCAATGCCTGCACAAAAAATACAATAAGAACAAAAACATATCGTGTCTCCATTCTATTAGGTAGGTTTGGTTACATTGACTCTGGCTTGCCAATTATCTCTATATATGGTCATCTATAAGGCCATTAAAATGCATATCATGCCTAATAGTTTTCCACCATTTTTTTTAAATCTTCCTTTAGCTTTTCTACTAAAGACTTCTTCTATTCCCACTCCCATCCACTATCATCACAGGAACACGTATTGGACTTCTTCTCACATGTCAAATCATCTTAATTGCACCTTAGACATCCTATCTTCAATAGGAGTCATTTTTACCTTATATCAGATAACCTCATTTCTCCATCATCTCTTGTATAATTGCATGTCCACTAGAATATCCTCATCTCCATAATGCTTAAACTTTGTGCATGTTAGTGCTTTCCATGCTATGCAACAAACCTAGTCTACAGTCATCTGATAAAAATTGTTAAAATTTTCCTATTAACTTTAATGGGATTTTACTATCACATAACACGTCATACACACTTCTCTATTTTAATTATCATGCTTTAAGTGAGTAGAGTCCTCAATAATCTCCATGTCTTGGACAATTGATTCAAGATATCTTAACTAATCTTTTCTCCAAATGACTCTCACAATAACATCATGCACACTTCTATTTCATTAAACTCCACAACAGATGTCAAGAGAAAAACAGAAACATATAACTAAAGCCAAAGCTTTTGCTTGTACCAGCTCCCTCAAAAATGATACATTCACATCCTGAATGAGCTCAAATTTAACCATCAGAGATGCTAAAGTGGCCAAGCACCTCCATAAAGAGAATTAAAATTATAGAAGGCATAATGAAACTAGGTACTACCATGCTTTGTTCATACCCTTCATGTTTATATAGGTAGTAGTGTAGTACGCTCTTGAAACCAAACACAATTCTCACACATCCATTCTGATTAAACTTTGTCCATACGCAACAAAACTCAAAAGGCAATAGCAACCTCTCAAGCAAGCCTACATCAATGAAAAGGCAACCTTTAAGGCAATAAATTTGATGCAGAGCACATCAGGTCATTGCATTTCAGCACAGCAGGGAAAAGATGGTATCCTGTTTTGCAAGCATTATCATAGATGAATCACCAATATGCAACTCAATGATGCAAATTGCATACGTATGCATACTAAATTAGGTAATACATACAAATTGGTTAGTCTTAAAATAATCACCTGTCAAAGGACTACTCAGTAATAATTCTATCAAAATTTTCTGTTCGCTTGAACAAAGGCAACCAAGGATAACTTCTAAGAATTGAACCCACAGAAAAACACTGATTTTCACTCAAACAACAAATCAAAAGGCAGGTAATAAGCTCATGAGACAACAGCATCAAAAGTAAAATTAGGAAATGAGAACGTCCTAACTCAACACAAGGAGCAAGGGAATGATTCATTATCTAAACATAACCTCAACAATCCCACTAAACCCACCTTACGTTAACTGGTGTATAAATCATTCTGACACAAGGAATGGGAATGGGAACATGTTAATCCTACATGTTATAAAAGGTGGAATGAGTAGACTTGTTTATATTATTTCTACAATCCAAGATACTCATCAATTATTTTCTTCTTAGAAAGTAAATATCAAATAACATTCCACAATGGACTCTTCGTTAAAATTAACTATACAAGAACATATTTTTTGAAACATGATGGTCAGATTTTTTATCAACAGAAAACCTACTGATTGCAGATTTCCATTTACCATATGTTTTTTTCCCTCCTAAGATACAGTAAAGCAAACAAGTATGAAAAGATGTTGAGATTACAAGAATCCCTAGATTCCATGTTTTAGAGAAGAAAGAGAGGGAGGGAGGGAGAGAGAGAGAGAGAGAGAGGTATCTTATATTTCAATTCAAGCTTCCAGCAGCTATTAACATGTTCCAGCATCTTTTTATTCATCAGCCTTAGACAATAAAACCTTATCAATGAAAGCAACATTCCTCATTTCCTATTGCTATTTTCAGAAAGATAGTAGTGTGAAAGTTCAAATTAAATCTCTCAAACTTTCTGTATGGCTTATTGGCTTATAGTTTTGCTCATTTCATTCAACCCTCCAAAGTCGTGGTCCAAAACTATCTTCAACAACAGATGTTAAATTCGTACAAATTACAGATCTGCACATCTTGCATCTCCAAAACTACATAAAAAAAAATAAAAACTTGGCCCTGGCCCCATTTAATTTTTTTCTCGTAACTAGGTTCATAATGAACCCAATTAGAATTGGAATCACCTATTTATGCACAACTTCAAGACCATTTAGAGCTAATGAAAAAGCCAAACTAATGAGGAATAATAAATATTGAATTTTTATGTTTGATATTAGAATTTAGGATTTATTTGAATTTAGTTATTTACTTTGTGCAGATAATTGTAGTTAGGTTAATTATATTTAGTATGATAGGATTTCGACCTATAAATAGATGTATGATTTGTATTCAGAAATAAGCCCTTTGATGAATTTCTCTCCCTGATTCCTCTCTCTTCTCTTCTCTCTCTCCCCGTTCTTGCTTCTTCTCTTCTTCTTCCCCTGACTTGTTCTCTTTCTCTGTCTTCAATATTCTACAAATTTTCTACTGTTCCACATAAAAAATAATTAAAAAGGAAAAAAAACACATTGATGAACAATTAACAAAACCCATGAAAAAGCACCATCTACCCAGTTCTCCTTTACAAGAGTCATAAATGCTTTTAGCTTCACACACCCCAAAAGAGTGACCTTGATAATTAAGGCACTGATGCGCTATCCTTCTTACTTTTCAGACACAAAAAAAGGTGAAGCCACAAGTACTAGAATAGAGGAAGTACCCCATAGAAGGCATTCGGCCCTTCCTTGAAATTCTTCACCTCATAATCATGCACAAAATTGTCCACACAAACATATACGTCCTCCATGCTTGAGCGAAATCCAATATCTGCCCATGCTCCAGACCGAAGAGTAGGAATAAACTCATTGTCATGATCCTCCACATGCAATCTTGGTTCAACAGAAATACTCAATGTCTCCGTCTTACCCTGTTAAAGATCCAGTAAAAAACAAAATGTTCCCACCAAAAAAAAAGAAAACGATTTTGCATAGACAACATCACATGCATCAAATATATATTATTCACTGTTAACAGAGCCATATTTGATGTAGGTATACCATGATGATCCTCTAAGAATTTAGCTTGACACAAATGAAAAACAAGAAGTCTGTTACTACTGAACTTTATAACCTTCCAAAAGTTGTAATCTGGAAAAAGTCAGGAATCTGGAAATAGTGTTGAGCAAGACATCATCAATACAGGGGAATTTGAGTATCAACTGCTTCTGTAAAGTTGCTTTATTTTTTGGATAAGCAACCAAGGAGATTCAAGAAGAGGCAACAAATATTGATGCATTCATGTTTATGCACACGCAAGATACTTAGTAATCATGCTCTCATTGGTTATAGTTTAAAAATAATAATAATGTGCAATTTGATTGCATCAAAATGGTAGGAGCCTTTTAGGCTATTTCTTAAATGTTTCTGGAAGCAAGGGAAGCGTGGAAACAATTGGCAACTTTATGTTGGACAAGGATCAGTTATAGTATTTCTGATAGCTTAGTGAAAATCCACCAACCCTAGCAAAGTAGTAAGCCTCATGCACCAGAGATGCTGTTTTTTAGCAAAAATATTCCATCCTCAAAATACTGTGGTTGCCTCTCCCTAAATAGTAACTTCAAGGGACATTCTAGTTGATGCTTCCTAATTGGAGATTTTCACTTCCATCTTTTAACAGTTCAACCCTGTTCAGTTTTCATCATATTTTCAAGTGGTGAATAAATTGGATTGAAGCCTTTCGACTATTCTTAGTTATTAGTTTATTTCCAATGTGTGAATATTTGTGGCTTCTACGTGATTAGTTAATGAAGGGTCGTTTAACTTCAACACAACAACTTAGTGCTTCAGATTAGTTACCATAATTCTCATAGCAACTCACCCATAGAACAACCCTCAATAGCACTCACTCATTCATGGTACATTTAGGTCATGGTTGAGAGAGAAATTTTACGAGACACAAAATTCTTGGATATCTTCAGTTCAGAACCCAAAAAAAAAAAAAACTATATTTATAGGCAGGCCCCAAGCTATGTTATGCCAACAAAACAATGCCCTTGAATAAACTGGTTTCTATAAAGAACTTCTTGCCTCTCTCAAGGATGGTCATGGAACCCCAAGATACATATGCAAGCTCTAACACATTTCAAAAAATTGTGTAGATATACACTTTAGTAGATACATATGCACTTACACTGTATGAAATTATGAATATATAAATGTCTACACCATTATGCTAGCCAGTAGGTTATAACTAGTGGTATAACACTCTACCTGAACACCACATTGTCCTAAACATCTGAATATGTAGAATAGAATGCATGCCGTCATGCCATGTGACAAAGATTAGCATAAGAACATAGAAAGTAGGCATGCACTGGTCAAAGAAAGATGTGTTCAATAATATACATTATTAAAAAAATATGATAGACTTGATGTCCTCAAATTCATTTGTCCTACAATCCACCTCAATAAGACACCCTGTCAAATTGTAACGTCCCTAAAATAACTCAACAACCAATTGAATCAAGAATTGTATTAAGTAAACATGTAGATCAATATGCTTCCAAACTACAACTACCTTTTGAACCCGATTTCACAGGAACCATGTACCCGTGACAGTTTTAACACAATCGGGTCAGTACAATAAATAAAGACAACCCTAGATGCATGTGCAATGACCACAAAGGGATACCACCCCTAGTTTAGCAATATCCAAAAAGCGAAACACAATGTGCACCAAATGAAGCAGGTTGGTTGACCATTATGATTTTTTTTTTTTTTCAGGAAAAAAAAAAAAAAGAAAAGCACATGATGGGAAAACAATAACGATATAAAAGAACATATGCATGAGCGGAGTATTCCCCAGTGCACAACGTCCCCCCACTTCGCAATGGTCGGGGAGGATCATATAAGAATGAAATCTTCCTCTTGCTTTTTATTATTGTAAAGAGATTTTTTCTACTAATCAATCCTGTGACAGTATGTTGATAAAGGAGCAACCTTATTATTGTCATTTAAACAATAAAGGGACAAAGAGTTCACAAATGAAAAAAAATAAATAAATAAATAAAGAGAACAAAAAGGCAGCAAATGTACGGTAATGACAAGAACAATTAATTAAAACTGCAGGGAGTTCAAAAGAATAGCAAATCGTACGCGAATAAAATAGAAGTGAAGCCGTACACGAATATGACATTTGGCCTATTTGACATAAAGCTCTTGTCGGCCCTTTTTGTGTGGTTTGGAGTTTGGACGATTGTAAAAATTGATTTTGTACGAAGAAAGTATTTTTGGGAGAAATTATATGGGGTTTTTTCCGTGTGAGAACAGAGCAAAAGAAAAACATTAAACTGTTTTCAAATTAATCAAAATTATCCTAGCAAACAGCCCACCAAAGTGACTGTTACACACCAAGAACAAACAGACGCTATCAACAGCATGGAAATTACAGTTGAAACAGTTCAAAGAACCCATTCATCATGCACAAGCTGACAGTGAAGACTCACCAGAGACGGATGCCGAACCAGGGAATTCTTGCAAGGCGACGCCGCGACACGTGAGGCGCCGAAATACTGTCGGTAAGTGGCGGCGAGCGGGTTCGGAGGGCGCCCCTCGCTGGAGCTCCCATTTTCCGCCAGTCCTTTACTTCCTTCCATTCTCACACTCAACCATCCCTAATCGATTCCAAACCCTCACTCCTCCCAACTCTCACTCTCAGAGAGAAACCACACACCAAAAACAAGGAGAATTAGGGCTGACTTGGAATTTTCTAGGGTTCGGGATTGGGAGCGAAAGTGTCTAGGGTTTTCTTTGTGTTGGGGGGGGGGGGGGGGGGAGAGAGTAGATGAAACAGTGTTGAAAGAGAGAGAGAGAGAGAGAGAGAGAGAGAGAGATGTTGGTGGCGATTTCGATGCGGAGAGATCTCTGTTTGTTTATGGAGAAACCAGATTTCCATAACCGGTGTTTTCGCCGCTGCGATTTGGATAGAAACGACGTCGTGCTGGAGGCCGATGGATAAACGACGGAGCTATTCCCGAGTGCGATTTTGTTCACCCCTTTAACGGGTGAGTATCACCCTCACACTTTATGTGAAGGTGAAAAAGTAACAGAACGGTATAAAAATATTAATTACCGTTCCGTTATTTTTTTCACCCTCACAAAAAAGTGTGAGGGTGATGCTCACCCCCCTTAAAGAGGTGAACAAAATTGCACTCGTTATTCCCAGTTTAATATTAATTTTTTTAACTTTATTAAATATACACACTCACACCTGTCAATGCTGTCATAGTATCTACGTCAAGCAACGTCCCCGGAACTTGACCGACCCCCCCCCCCTCCCCTCCAGTCCATCATTTTATATTTGAAACTAGCCTGCCTCCCTCTGCCTGCACGTGACTTATTCATAATTTATAAATTACCAATTAAATGTTCAAAATTAAAAATTAACTAAAAATTAAATCTTATTACAATAATAATAATAATACTTGCAAGTAGATTTTATATTAATTATTGGCAATGGAGGCAAAGACATAGTCGGATATATAGAGATAGCATTAATGAAGAAAATGCCCAGCTATTTGAAGCAAACAAGTTTATACTTAACAACATAGAGAGAGAGATGGGATATTTTAAGAAAATGCCCCCCCACCTCATTTGAACAACATTTAAAGCATTAATTAATTAATTAATTAATTAAAAAAAAGGAAAGTTAAGACTTAGAGTGCCAAATAAGCAAATAAGCTCTAATTTGATTAATTTAATTTAATTACGAATATTATTTTATAAATCCATTGAAATACTCCCCCCAGTGTCCCCCTATTTAAGAGACTGCTCCGATTCTAACAAGTAATAATTGCTGCCTAAGTAACTATAGGGGCAGTGAAGGAAAATTGGAGATATAATGGGCGTTTCCAAAGGCTAAGCCCAGAGTAGAAAGGATGGCAGGCCTGCAATGGAGACAAGTCCAGGCCCATGCCAAGACCAAGAGCGAGCCCTTTCCATTTCCAATAAGAATTAAAATTAAAAATATAATAATATTCAACAAATTAACTCCTAAATAAGCACCCAAAATGAAATGAAATACCCATTTGACCTTATACTCAGTCCACCCTTATTATTTTTTAGCCTACAAACTATATATATATATATATGCTTCTAAATTAAGTAGCCCTTTTTATGTATTATTATTGTATTTTAAATATAAAATTAGAAAAATAAATGGAAAATATTGATATAGAGAGAGAGAGAGAGAGAGAGAATCTATGTAGATTGATAATCTAATCAGGAGGGAGTTGAATATAGAGGATAAGCGTGCGATATCTTCTTGCAAAGGCTGCATCATATCCTGCATGCATGGAGCCACAACCACTTTCTAGCTGCCTACATTACATAGCTAGCCACTACTTACGGTTCTCTCATTGCCAACCATACTATATATATATATATATATATTAATTGTAAAAAATAAGCCCCGTTCTCTTTATCGTTTTCGTGTCATTTTTTATTTTCAATTTTTTAAAACACTCAAAACGTGTTCTCTTTATTATTTTCAAAAACATATTTTCAAAAATAAGTAAAAATTTTATAAAAAAAAATCCAAAACAAAAAAAAACTCGTTTTGGTTGTTTTCAACCAAAACACGGGTAAAAAATGAAAACACGAAAAACAGCATTTCTTCTCACGCAGTGGCAAACGCTCCCCCCCCAAGCCCCAACCTCCATTCTCGAATCTCTTCTCTCTCCTCTCTTCTGTCTCTCTCTCAAACCTCTGTCAAACACTGTGTCCGCCATCTCCGTTGCAGCCAGAGCCGTCGTCGACCTCGCGCACCATCTCCATCGCTGTCAGAGCCGCCGTCAACCTCGCCTACCACCATCGAAAGCCTCCATCGACCCATCCCTCTCCCCCCAAATCTGGCATACCCTATCCATTCTCTCTCTCTCTCTCCTCTTTTCTCTCCAAAACACCCAAAAATCACAAACCCAAAAACAGAGCACCGTTTCTGCCACCGTCGTCGACCCTATTAGCCACTGCCACCACAACCATCGCCGTCAACCGCGCCCGCCACCAGCCGTGAGAGTCGCCGTCTACCGCCCACCGTCGCTCCCCTTGCATCTCGCGTCCACCATCATCGCCTCCCCTCCATGCGAGACCCCATCCATTATGTGTTCTTTGTTTTGAATTCTTTTTTTATTTGATTTGATTTTTATTTTTTTTTTTGTTTTATTTGAGTAGGAATGTGTAATATGATATGTAATATAATTTTTTATTAATTTTTTTAATAATTTATAATTTATTAATAATTATTTATAATTTATTTTAAATTAAATTTATTAAATAAAATATTACAAAATGATGTTTTTCAAAATTTCAAAGCAAACGTGTTTTCTAATTTTTTGTTTTAAGAAATAATTTTTCAAAATAACAAAAAGAATACGTTTTCAAAAATCTCAAAATGAATACTCAAAACACAAAATTGAAAATAAATTCAAAACTTAAAATTAAAAAGTAAAACATAAAAGAAAACACAACCTAATTGACTGAGTTAAAGTATTTGTGTAATTATATAAAGCATCAAATATATATTGTTGATGATGAGGAATAGAGCAATCATATAAAGTCTGGAGATCCCTTGAATCCAAGACGAGTGGGGCTTTGTCGTTTCACGCGGCCATCATCAACGCATGGAAAATAAATATATTTATATACAGGTTTTTAGATCTTCGTCAACGTTAATATTTTTGTCGTCTTATGTACGTGTGTATGTGTCTGTCTATATAGATAGATTGAAGATGAAGATGATGATGATGATGATGTGAAGCAATCCTAGCGAGATAGATGCAATTCCTGCACCTCTGGGTGGCGAGATCTATATCTATATATATATATATTGGTGAATTCCGATGCAGTTGCAACTTGAGGTACGGTTGATCGATCTATCCATCTGAAAAGGGAGATCCATTCCATCCATCCCCAAGTCACTTAGTGCTTCTTTTTGCTGTCTCCAGTCCTATATATATAATATTCAACAATATAATAATATTGATTCTCTGTATAATAATAATGTAATATAAAGATGGAATTCAAACCCTAAACCCTAGTCTATTCAACCCAAACTTACATATGATTTTACATAATCCCACAGCAATGATAAAAGATAAAAGTTTAATTAAAATAAGTTTATAATGCTTTTTTGGATTAATATATAAAATAATTAAGATAAGTTTAAGAAATATTTTATGATAATTATATTTATATATATATATATTTGTTAAAATACATATGATAAAGCAGTGAAATCATAATTTTTTATCAAAATATCCTTATTCCTAAAAAAATTTACACAAATGAAATCAATACTTAATACTAATATTTACATAAAAAAATCAAGAAATAATACTTAATACTAATATTTAATATTTATTTAAATTAAACAAAATTAACATATAATACTCATTTGTTATAATAGATGAGTTACAATAGCAGCTTAGCACGGTAGAAACAAAGTAAGTGCCAACAGAGATGATAACGACAGGCAAAGTAGGTCGCGACAAAGGTGACAACTAAAGGTGAAGTAGGTTACGACAGATGCAATAGCGGGCACAAACAATACACAGATCAAGAAAAAGAACAAAAGAAAAAAGACGAAAGCAAAAGGAGATGAACAGAAAGATAAACAATAAATAACATGAAAGAACAAGAGAGGAGATAAAAAAAAAAGAAAAACACATGAACAAGTGAAATAAAAAGAGACAAGCGATGATTTTATAAGAAAAGGCATTTGCGTCATTTTTTTTATTTGTAAAATTTTAAATAAAATTTTAATTTTAAATAAAAAATTACGTTACTCATTTTCAATAGATTATCAAATAAAATTAATAAATATAATAAAAATTATTTTTATTTAAAATATTTTTTATATCTCACTTTCTTCAACTCATATATTGATTAGTATTTGAAAATTTTGCCTAGACGGCCACTGGCCATGGCGATTTAGGGCTGCTCGGCACCCCTAGGCGTTGGGCCCGACTAATCGGGCCACGGCGACACCTAACCGCCTGGGTCATGCACGGCCTAGGCTGCCTAGGTTGTGCGCGACCTTGGCCAACCTTATTTCCCCCTTCCCCTTCCCTTTCTCTATTTTCCCTTTCTTTTCTCTCTCTGGTCATTCATCGCTGGTCCTATTTCTCTCTCACTTGCCTTCGATCTCCTCTTGGTCGTTCGCCACGGCCATCGATCTCTTCTCTTGGTCCTGCTCTCTCATCGCCATCGACCTCACATGTTGGTTGTTCTCTCTCGTCGTCGCCAATCTCATCTGTTGGTTGTCATCTCTAGTCATCGATCTCGTCTTCCTCTTGTATGTATCCATCTTCCTCCGCCTCCGGTTATTTAGTAAAAAACATTGCTTGCTACACCAACAACTTGTTGCTTGCTGCTTGTTGCAGCAGCAAGTGCTTGCTTGCTTACTGCTTACTGCTACTGTAGCTGTTGATCTATAATACCAGTTCATTAGATGAATAAAAATAAAAAGAATGATGAATATTTGATGAGATCAACTGTTAATATCTCTGAAATTGTGGAAGGGGATGACAAAGATGAATTGCAAGAGTTAGGTAGCAGAAAAACATCCCCTACTCTTGGCCCTATGGATAAGTTTGCTAGCTCCATCAGCCCTGAAACTTGTTTGAGTGCGGGAATGACCCAAAGGCAGCAAACTATTAGTGAAACACTATTTAAAGAAAGAACACAGTCTGTTCGTGAATATTATGCTAGATGATGTACGAAACTGGTATACCTTTCAATACTATTGACCATGATAGCTTTAAATTGTTTGTTAAGGAGGTTGGTCAATTTGGGTCGGGCTTCAAACCTTCCAGTCAATACCAGTTGAAGGAACCATTATTAAAGGGAGAAGTTTACAGAACAAAAGAGTTATTGAAGAAGCATGAAGAAGAGTGGGCCCGAAATGGGTGCTCCATTATGATAGATACTTGGACAGATAGAAAAAAACAAAGGAGCATCATGAACCTATATGTTAATTCTAATGCAGGTACTGCTTTCATTTCTTCCAAAAAGTCTTCAAAGGAAGCACATACAAGTGAACTCATCTTTCAGTATGTGGACAAGTGCATTGAGCAAGTTGGGCCACAAAATGTCATCTAAATAGTAACCGACAATGCTGCCAACAATATAGGAGCAACAAAATTGTTGAGGGTGAAGAGGCCCAATATCTTTTGGACCTCATGTGCTACTCACACCATCAGTTTGATGCTTGAAAGTATTGGAAAACTGCCGAGGTATAAGAAAGTCATTGATCAGGCTAAGAGTTTCACAATCTTCATTTATGCACACCATAAGACATTGTCCTTAACGATGTCATTTACGAAGAAAATGGATATAATGAGACCAGGAGTCACTAGATTCACTTCTGCTTTCTTGACTTTGCAGAGTTTCATGGAGAAAAATGCCCAACCGAGGGCAATGTTTACTAACTCTGAATGTGAGGAGTGTAAATGGTCGAAAATTGTTAAAGGGAAAGCAACCTATGCTACTGTGATATGCATTACTTTTTGGAATGATGTGATTGTATGCCTTAAGGTTTTTACACCTTTGGTGGAGGTGCTTCGAATTATTAATGCAGATAGAAAGCATTCTATGGGCTTTTTATGTGGAGATATTAAGCAGGCAAAAGAAGATATTAATGAGGCCTTAAATAATCTTGAAAATAACTATAAACCTATTATGGAGATTATTGAAGCAAGGGTGAAAGATACGCTAGATAGTCCACTACATTTTGCAGCTTACCTTTTGAATCCTTACTACTTTTTCGAGAATATGGATATACAACTTGATAATAAAGTGATGGATGAGCTTTTTAATTGTGTAGAGATATTTTATGATGGTGAATTGCAAGGTCATGTTATAAATGTTGAGTTACCAAAGTATACTCGTAAAGAGGGAGATTTTGGAAAATCGTGGGCAACTCAAGGGTGTGCGAAAAATGATGACAATTATAATCTAGGTATAAAATTTATTTAATTATTTCTATTGTATATTAGTGTATAAATTAAATTTGTTTACTTTATACTTGTTTGATCTATGTAGTTACATGGTGGATGACTTATGGAAATCAAACTCCAAACTTGCAACGAATAGCGATAAAGACTCTCTCGTTAACCACTAGTTCATCTGGTTGTAAAATAAATTTGAGCACTTTTGAAGGAGTTAGTATATATATGAATTATATTTATTTAATATCATTTAGTTATCCTTATCCACTTATCATTTATATTGATATTGTTTTTATTTTATTTATGTAGATACATACAAAGAAAAGAAATAGACTAGGCGTGAATTGATTGAACAATCTAGTCTATGTTTAATTTAATGCGAAATTGATAAACAAGCACAAAAGGGAGAAGGAAATAAATGTTGATGTACTACTTGCTTAGTGATACTAGTAATGCACAAGGATGAATCGTTGATAGAAAAGATGATGAAGAAGTTGAGCCCGGTACGGGGCTCACTTGGGAAGTGGTTGGTGAAGTATCAGAAGCAGACGAGATGCTTCAAACTCGAAGAAGTTCTAGGATGAGAGAGATTTGTGAAGATGATTTTCAATTAGAAGAAGAAGATGAGCAAAAAATCAATGAATTTGATTTTGAGTCCTATAAAAATTGTGTATTGGAAGAATATGGAAAGGAAGAAGACCAATTAGATAGTCAGACTTAGATTATTCAGATATGATTTATGTTGTATTATTGTTGCATCTTCTTGAACTTATAACTAATATAATAGTTTATTTTATGAGTCTTAATTTCATTATTTCACTTGTATTTTTAATTTTGATTTATTTAAAAATAATATTAAATTACATCAAAAGGTCTTTAGAAAAAAAAATAACATTTTTCCTAGTCGCCGCCTAGGCGCTAGGCCTCAGTCTGGCGCCCGACTAACGCCTAACGCATTTTTGAACACTAATATTAATTAACAAATACTACCTTAATGGATTAAACATTTGGAATGTATGACTATTTTTGTCTTTACAATATAAATATATCAAACCATTCTATCTCTATCCAAATTTATCTTTTTAATTTTTAAATTTGATGTATTGTTTAGATAAAAGGATAAATTGGTGTTTAATTTGGTAATTAATTCACGATAATACTTTATAGGATTAATATAACCCTGGGCTATACCTTTTTACCCAAACATGATACATTATTATTTAATTATTATATCACGATATTATTTAATTCAGATGCCAAACATGCCATTAGAACTCTCTTGTGAGGGCAGTGGTTTGTAAAACATATAATTAATAAAAGATGAAGAGGAAGACAAAATAAATTAAACACATACTTAGAGTTGATATTAATTATATAATATTATAAAAAATAAATTTATAGATACAAATGAATAAATAATTAAAGTTGATATTACAAATGAAGATTAAAATTTAATATATTATTATTGTTTATGAAAATATAGAAAAATATTATTTCATGATTAAGAAAAGAAAATAGTATATAAACCAAACAATTAGATGTTAATTATATATATATATATTATAAGTTGCTGTGATGTCATGACTTACGAATGTGTAGACGAAAGTCCATGTAGAAAATCAAGCAATCAAGGGCCAATCAAAGGATGTCATCTGGGCAAAGGTCAATGGTACTGGCCAGATGCAGGCGCAGCCGTTGATGGCTTCGTAGTCCGTGTGATTGGACCCCATTTCCTCAATCTGACGGCCCAATATCCATCGTCAGTTTACACTTGCAGAGCCGGACGTATACATTCCATATATAGAAACTTAAAATGACGAAAGTAACCTGGCACCGTCCAATCAGGCTACGGGAAGGGCGCTTGGGTCACTTCGCCCTGCCCCCCCGTACCACTTGCTTTCACCGTCGAAAGTTCCCGGGGCGTTTTGGTCATTTCATTCTCTTTCGTGCGGGGCAGCATTTGGTTCGCTGGTTCTTATATTTTTCCCCGGCGTTTTTAATAATTGAAAACTTTGAAATTCTTTAATGTACTCTCATTTTTCGGAACAATTGCAATATCAACCTTTCGGTCTCTCTTAATTATAAAAAGTAATTTTTTTACAAGTAAATAAAATAACTACTTCACCCGTCATTCTCTCTCCTTTTTTTTTTTCATTTTTCTCTCATTTCTTAAATATTTTTTAAAAAATATTTCATAATTTATGACCCAAACAGAGCTAAGATAAATTTAAATTCGTTGAAAGGTAATAAGTATAGCACAAGTGAAAGGAAGTTGACCATGGACAATGATGTGGCTACAAAGGGAACTTCCATGAGAGAAAAAGGGACGTGAGGAGAGGAAATAAGAGGAAAAATAAAATAAATGAGAATTATTTTTGGTGGATTTGCTCCACGTAGATAATAAAATGAGATTTTATCATAACAATGATATATTTCATTATTTAGTAGCAGAAAGAAACATCAATATTAACAATAGAGACTAGGGTTGGCAATGGTTCGGTTTGGTTTCGATTTTTGCCAAAACCATAATCAAACCAAACTTAAATTACTAAAATCAAAACCAAACCATTACCCATTTGGTTTTAAAAATTTAAGACTATAACCAAACCATTCGATTTCGGTTCAGTTTCGATTTAACCATCATTTTTTTAGTTTAATCCATATCAATAAACACAGACAAATAACATTCATAAATTTTTTTGATAATTTCACAACAAACAAAGATAAATTCTAATAAAGTTACCTTATTCTTGCATAAAGTAACAAAACTTATTGGATATAAAATCACATTTCCAAACCTACAATTGTTAAGATCAATAAATTAATATGTGCATAATTAAATTATAATTTAAGCTAAAAAAAATTAGTTACGAAAGTTAATACCTTCATCAACAACATTAATATATTCTCTGTAAATTGATGCATATGCATCTGAAATGAATGAGCCAACTCCATCTAACAAAATTATAAATATAAAAAATAAATTAATATAAAGAGAGATGAGGCAGAGAGCGAGAGACAGCGAGGGTGAGAGAGATCGAGGGCGAGCGAGAGCGAGAGAGGCCTAGCCCTAACGAGAGCAAGAGAGATCTAGTGAGGGTGAGTGAGAGCAAGAGAGATGCAGAGAGCGAGGGCGACTGGCGAGCTCGCGCAGAGGAGCAAGAGAAAAGAGGCAGAAAGGGTGAGAGAGATAGAGGGCAAGCGAGAGCAGGGGCCGAGCCCTAGCGAGAGCAAGAGAGATCCAGCGAGAGCGAGCAAGAGCAAGGGTGAGGGCGCGCGGACGAGCGAGAGGCAGCGAGGGTGAGAGAGAGTAAGAGCAAGGTCGAGAGAAGAAGGAGAAGAGAATGGGAGAAGGGTTTGCAAGCAAGGCAATTGGGCTGGGGTGGGCGGAATTATATATAATATATTATATATATTCGGTTTGGTTTCAGTTTGGGTTTAGTGAAAACCATAACCAAACCATACCCATTGAAACAGTGTTCGGTTTTTCCCCGAACCAAACCATTACCCAGTTAAACAGTTTTTAACCACGTTGACTGGTTCGGTTTCGGTTCGGTTTCCACGATTTCGGTTGCAATTGCCATCCCTAATAGAGACTCATATCTTCCTACCAATCGCTAACTCATTATTTTAATCCTATTTTATGCATGGATCGGTACTTGTATTTCATGCGATTATGCGATAATCTCCAATTCTTGATATCTCACTTAGGTAGTATTTTTAATTAATATATAGACAAAAAAAATAAGATATGAAAATTATTCAAAACTTTTGTCTTTTCTAATATGTTTGTTAAACTTTTATCCTTTTAATATGTCTTTTCATTATTTAGTGGCGAGGCGAGGATGAGAGAAGACGGAGGCGAAGAACGGCGGCAGGTAAGGTTGCAGCGGCGAGAGAATAGGGGAGAGGGAGAAGGGGATGAACAAGAATCAATAAATCGCGATATATCATCTTTGTAAGCATTCTGTAAACATACTTCTATACAAATAGCATCTTCCTATATTTAACTATCTTCTTTCTAGATAAACATATATTGAACTTTACAGATAAGAAAAAATGATTCATATATATTTCAATACATTTCAAAAAATTTAATAAATAGTTGGATAAAAAACTTAAAATATTTCATAACCTTATCTTGATTAAGAAAATATTCAAATCTTATCTAAATATAATTTTATCTTATTCATTTTAATAAATGCTTCCCTAGAGTATATTAGTAAAACTTCTATAAACATCAAAATACTATATCTAACTTGTTATTAAATTACTATGACCCTCAGGGATATATGAAGAAGATAGAATTCTTCATTCCCATAAATATTATTATTCAAAAAAATATTATCTTAGACTTGAATATGGAATAATGTTTTTCTTGGTACCATCACAACTCTGTTTCTTTTATACAATTTCAAATCCAAGTAACAATTTTGAATTATCACTTAAATAACAATTAAATGATTATCTCATTTAAGTGATTATTAATTAACTACTGATGATTTTTACATGTAAACACATACATAAATTAAGAAAAAACGCCAAACTTGCCGCTCCACTCTCCGATTTTGGTATTTAGCCCTTAATTTCTTTTGGCTCAAATTAATTTTTAAATTTTTAAGAGCAATTTGCTTTGATTCTTGAAATATTAAGGGTTATTCTTTTCGTATTTTAACTTTTAATTTTGAGTTTTGAATTCATTTTTAATTTTGTGTTTTAAGTATTTATTTTGAGATTACTAAAAATATGTTCTTTTTGTCTGTAGCGTTTTTTATATTTTAAAAATTTTAAGGGTGTCTATGATGAAAATAGTTAAAATGACTTATGTTATTTTGACTTTTTTTATTTTTAAGAATATAAAAATAAAAATACTTTCACAATTTTAGAAAACTAAAAATGACCTAAAAACAGTAAAGAGAACAGAAATTTAGAGCCTGTTCTCTTTCTTGTTTTCCTTTTTCAATTTTTGAAAACACTTAAAACATATTCTCTTTGTTATTTCAAAAATGCGTTTTCAAAAACAATTAAAATTTTTGTTAAGAAAACCCAAAACAACATTTTGTTGTTTTGGCCGTTTTTTAGTGAAAATACACTGAAAACACAAAATAAGTGCAAAACGTGAAAAACAACCCCTCTCCCCACCACTCGCACAGACCCACTCCTCCCCTCTCTCTCTCTCTCCTATCTTCTCTCCATTCTCAACTCCTCTTCGGGCCATTGACAGCCACCGCCATCGTCATTGACCTTCAACTCCACCGCCACTGCGACTAGTACCACGACTAGCGCCTCCCACCGCAACCATCGTCATTGACCTGGCCCCCCACAACCACGGTGACAGTACCCCTCACCGTAACCTCGACCAACGCCCCCTATTGCCACCGCGACTAACACCCCCCGCTGCAACCACCGTCATCGACCAGCGCCCCCGATCGCCACCGCCATTGCCACTGCGACCAACGCCCCCACCACCACTGCGACCAGTACCCCCTATTGCCACCGTGACCAGCGCCCCTCATAGAAAATCCTAGAAGAAGAAGGTGATCCCACAAAAATCCTAGATGAAGAAGATGGGTTGCAGTTCCTGATTTGATTTTTTTTGTGTTATTTGATGTTTTTTATTTATTAAACTGAATATGTGATATATTTTGTTTGAATTAATTTTTTTAAATGATATTTCTAAGGTTGTTGATTTTTTTGTTTGAATTTTATTTTATAGTTTAAAGTATTTGAATCGAATTTATATTTTATTAATAAATATTTATTATTTATTTTAAATTAAATTTATTAAATAAAATATTAAATAACAAAAAAGAAACCGTTTTTAAAGTTTTAAAGCAAACGCGTTTTCTAGTTTTTGTTTTGAGAAATAATTTTTCAGAATGACAAAAAGAATGCATTTTTAAAATTTTCAAAACAGACAATCAAAACACAATATTCAAAATGAATTTAAAACTCAAAATACAAAACTGAAACACAAAGAGAACACAACCTTACTTTTTGGGTTCAAATTTATCTCAAATTAAATCATTCAAAAAGGTTTGGGATGAATTTTAATTATAAATAAAAGTTGGAAAACTATATTAACCAAAAACAAGAAAGCTGATAGAAGAGCTAAATTCAACTTTAATCCTAGCTAGCTAGAAATTAGGTGAAAAAATCAACAAATTATCTGTCATAATATATTATTAATAATCTGAAAAGATAGATGGAAAGGTGAGGTGGATTTGAGTCCAGGCGAGGAGGCAAGGCGACATGTTTCCATGTCGGCAACATCTACCCCATGGATCCATCCAAGCTTGCATGCATGGAATCTCCACACACTTAGACCCGTCATGCTCAACATTTGATTAATTAGAAAACTAATTAACAGTCCAACAAATATCTTATCAGATTAGACTTACAAAATCTGTAATTGAAAACAAAGTAATTATAATTGTTTGCTTTCATTAATTAAGATAATTAAACAAACAGAGCTAGCCTTGATATAAAAATAAATGATGTAACACTCATACAATAATTAAACAAATATCTTTTTTTTTTTTTTTTTTTTTGGTTTGGGGGATCTGGCAAGGGATATATACATGTGTATTTAAGTGCTTGGTGTTGCCAGTTTGTATCCACAACAGCCCCCAACTCTCTGAAAGAGCCTTGAGAGAAGTAGAAATCCAAATCCTTTCCTTAAGCTTCACGCCTCCATCAAAGCCATAAAAACACTCTGCCTGCCCACTCTCACTCCGTTTCTCTGCCTTCTATGCATTTAAACCCTCAGTTCTAATCCATTTTCCCACACTTTCTCGGGAAAACCCAGCCAACAAGCTCCCAGTTAATTTCTCTGCCGGCCACCTCCATTTCTTCCCTTCCATTTCCTCGCTTCTCCGAAATGGGTTTTTGTAAAGCGCAAGTGGCGGGTAATCATCCGAAATGGGTGGACGGACCCATCATCGTCGGAGCCGGACCGTCCGGCCTCGCCGTCTCGGCTTGCCTGAAAAACAATGGCGTTCCCTCTTTAGTCTTAGAAAGGAGCGACTGTTTGGCCTCTCTATGGCAAGAGAAAACCTACGACCGCCTCAAGCTCCACCTCCCCAGAAAATTCTGCGAGCTTCCATTGCTTGGTTTCCCCGAAAATTTCCCCAAGTACCCAACCAAGCACCAGTTCATATCCTACCTCGAGGCATATGCCCAACACTTCTCCATCCATCCCCTCTACAGACAAGCGGTGGAGAGGGCTGAGTTCGATCAAAGCGTTGGGCTTTGGAGAGTGAAAACCCAGGATTCCGAGTACGTTTCCCGGTGGCTGGTTGTCGCCTCCGGCGAGAACGCCGAGCCGGTTGTACCAGAGATTCCGGGGATTGAGAATTTTGAGGGGCCAGTGGTGCATACGAGCTTGTACAAGTCTGGTTTTGGGTTCAGAAACCAGAGGGTTTTGGTTGTGGGATGTGGAAACTCCGGCATGGAGGTCAGTTTGGACCTCTGTAGGCACAGTGCCAACCCCCATATGGTGGTCAGAAACACTGTGAGTTCATCTTTCATGTACTTTTTCCCTTTTAGCATTAATCATATCTTTTTCCATTCAATTCTTGTTTTGAGTGTGGTTATAAATCTAAGTTTTGAAAAGCTTAAAGTTTTTGGCAGGCAAAGCTCATAAAATTATCTTTTTTTCCTAATCAAAATGTGTAAGTGGACTCTAGTCGACGCATGCGTGCACATAGACGAATAATTTTAACTAACTGGTTTACTTATAAAATTTACGTGTAAACAAGTGAATACTGTACTATGTAAGCTTTCAAAAAAAATGAAAATATCTGTGTTAAGCATTAATAGCAATATCATAAGCTCTTAAATGGAGTTAATAACGAACATTATTTTTTCAAATCTTAAGATAAAAGAGGAAAGCTGTTTATGATCGTTTTCTTTTATAAGAAACTTCCACTATATAAAAAAAAGTCAGTTTTAAACACAAAAAAAGCCATCAAGATAGGGTTTTTTTTTTTTCTTTTTATTTCAAAAGACAACAAAGTTGAAACTTACATTTTTATGGGATTATCTCTTTGTGAGAGTATCACCTCTGTATATTTTAATCTGGTGAAATTTTCTATTCAAAAGTTTTCTTACATATAATATGCATGATTTACTCTATTTCTTGCATGAAAATGCTTCGTTATGGTACAGGTACATATCCTGCCAAGGGAGATGTTTGGCTTCTCAACCTTTGGCATAGCCATGGCCCTTCTCACATGGCTACCCCTAAGGCTGGTAGACAAGTTCCTAGTCACGGTGGCCAATTTCACTCTGGGAAAGACAGACAGCTTCGGCCTCCGGCGGCCAAAAACCGGCCCGATCGAGCTAAAAAACGCCACCGGAAAAGCCCCTGTCCTCGACGTCGGGGCACTGTCCCAAATCAAATCAGGCAAAATTAAGGTAAAATCCAAGCAGGGCTCACTTTTTGTTTTGTACTGCCACTAATTTCTTGTCATTTTTAGAATCATCTTGACCTAATTCGGTTAGGATTGCGGTTACGCATTTATACATGTACAGGTGATGGGAAGTGTGAGAGAGATAACAAGAAATGGGGCCAAGTTCGTGGATGGACAAGAAAAGGAGTTCGATTCTATAATTTTGGCAACTGGGTACCGGAGCAATGTGCCTTTTTGGCTCAAGGTTTGTGATTCCAGCAGCCATGGATTTTTAGTTTGTAGCTTTATCTTATTATCAATCTCATGTCCCTTTCTGTCTTCCCGATGCATGTAGGCTACAAAACGGCTCTTAATCCTCTCGCTACAAAAGAGAAAATCTGACGCTATTTGTTTGGACTATTCTCACAGTTTCTGGAGATATTTGCTCTGATAAAAAAACTTCAAATCTTTTTGTAGGCTGTGTGATGAGAAGTAACTTTCATGATGCATGCCATTTTCTGAGGATGTTTTTTGTTTTTTCCCCCCCGAGAAAATGACACCCAGTCGGTTTTCTTCTAGCTCCCTTCTGGCGAGACTCGAAGAATGTTTTGGCAGTGTAAAATTAATGGTTTATTTACAAAATTATTATATATAAAATGTTCCCAAAATAGCATGATAAGCGGCTTTCTTTTTCCTTCTCTTTTCTCTTCTTTTTGCTGAATATAAGGAGGAGCGACCAGCCTCTCACCGAGACCCATTAATTTGGGTAGTTTTTGTAATGAATTCAAGTGTTATTTACGAGACGTACAATATCACTCATTGTGAAGTCTTTTTTATTTCTGAAAAGTAATCGTATTTTTTGTGTTTTTGTGACGAAATGTAATGCAGGGAAGCAGCTTCTTTACAGAGAAAGGGATGCCAAAAACGCCATTCCCAAGCAGTTGGAAAGGAGAAGAGGGGCTGTATGCAGTTGGGTTTACAAGAAGAGGGCTTCTTGGCACTGCTTCAGACTCGCTCAACATTGCCAAAGACATTGCCAGCCAGTGGAGGAGTTTGGCATCCCAAATTACCCTTCAACGATGAAGTCATTAGCTAGGGAGAGAAGAAGGGATACACATTGGGAGGATTAGTAGACGGGTGTTTATGGTAATTTCACAGGGTTGGTGTATATGGGCTTTGTTTTTGTTTGTTATTTTAATTCTTTACTAAAAATCAAGCAGAAGCTGCAGAACCCCCCACCTTGATTTCCACCCCCCCAGTTGTAAATCAACCAATTTTGCATGGATTTCTCCTCAGCCCTTTGTATTATATAGAACTCTTGAATATGAATGCCATTTGGTGGTTTCGCAAAGTTTCTTCTTAGCCTTACCCAAGGTTGGGTGACCTCTACCACTTCACTTGTTGCCCCAAGGATTGGGGAATGTCACATAATAGATAAGTGCAAAAGATTCCTTTTTTTTTTTCTAATTTTTTTTTCAGAAGTTTTCTAAAATATTTAAACACTAAATGAGTAATTGTTGTTATCAAAATACGATAAAAAAATTATTTGACTAGGAAACGTCGTTGTCAAATTGTTTGAATCTATAAAAATTAAAATAGTTAAGGAGTGTGTGAGGATTCCCGCGTAAATTAATACTCAAATATTTAAATCAGACATTGAAAATAATAAAAGTCTAAAAATAACATTTACACCAGTATTTTCGATGTACTTTATTTTGAAATAAGTGTCTGTCTATTTATAAAAACTTAAGAGAACAATCACAACAAATAACAAACTTTGATACATAGCTATATAAATAATAAGGAATACTAAACGACAAAATCTAAGCAATACATTAATGATTAGCCATAAATTATTATTTTCTCTTGAGGTTAGATAAAATTCGTCTTTTGTAAACACCTCTATTATCTCTCTCTATTTCAATTTTGGCAATATCTACTAATAAATTAATGATGTGACAAATGCATCCCGAAATAATTTATCAATAATCCCACAAATGTCCTTTTTAACAAAAAAAAAAAGTTGTAAAAAAATTAAACCAAAAAATTGTATTAACGAGATTTAAATTTTATGCAACTTATTTCAAACACTTCTAATATATTAAAAATTTAAAATTTTATTTAAATTCAACTTATTTTATTAAAATTTTGCCTAAACAAGTTAAAAAATAAACTATAATCATCAAAAAAATTATTTATAATTATTTATTTTATTATGTGAGTTACTCGTCTAATATATTTGAAAATGTAAATTTAAAGAAACAAAAATCAATAGATAAACTTTACACATAAATATTTAATTTTGTGAAGAAAAATGGATAAAATAGAATTATTATTTTTTCCTTAACGAGAAAAAGATATACAAAATAAAAAAGGAAATTGATGAGAAATAGTTAAATATGATATTAATTATAAGAAAATTTTATATATGTTTTGGTTAATACATTATATAATTAATTTATCTTGATGAAAAATAAAATGTTATATTAAAAGATGATGGAATAAATTTAAACATGTTACATATACATAATTATCATATAATTCATATGAAATTATATGAATCATGTATATTTGAGATGACTGTTTTTGTGAGGTTTTCGATATTTGTGCTCTCAATTATGTCAGGGGAGATAAATCGTAGTTTAGACTTTTGAGTTTTACGTAGATCGATGATCGAACTCGTAATTTATTGGATTGACACCAACATATTACTCATCCAACAACTTGATTTATGTATTGGGAGCATGAATCATATATACTTTATTAATACGGATGAGTAATATGATATTTTCTTAATTTTTGTTAAAAGATATTGACAAAATTAAAATATAAAGGATAATAAAGGTATTTCAAAAACATAAAGTTGTAATCATGAATTTTACTTAAGCTCGAAAGGAAATAATAGGGGTGTTCGCGGTACGGTTTGGCCGATCTGAATCATTTTTAGCACGCCAAATCGCTAGTGCAGTTTTTCAACCAAATCGGACCGCGGTCTGGTTTGGTGTGATTTATCGCAGTTTGAAATGCTATTTAAAATCACTAAAAAATATATTTAAAAATAGTAAATAAAGACACAAATATTGATAAATAAAGACAATTAAATGTAAATAAATAAGAGTAAAAAATAAATAGAATGGGCTGCCAATTATTAGATTTTTATAATAATATTTTTTTTATTATTTTTTTGGGCGGTTTGGCTTAAAACCGAACCGCAAACTGTCCAAACCGCAAACCGCGCGGTTTGGATAGAATCCAAACCATTTTCGACCGCAAAAAAAAAAAATCGATAGGATCGATTTGGTTCGGTTCGGTTTGACCGATTTTCGCGGTGTACCGATTTTTTTGAACACCCTAAGAAATAATAATCTCTCTCTCTATCTATCTATAGATAAAATTTTAAAATTTTTTAGACTTAGATGTGAAATGGTCAAGATAAGATTATAAAATATTCTAAAATTTTTATCAAACTGTTTGTTAAATTCTTTATAATGCACTAAAGGCCATATATATGTATCATTTTTATCTTATTTGTAAAGTTTAATATATGCTTATTCGAGGAGAGATAAGTGCATTTAGAAAATACTCAATAAGAAGTCAAGTAACATTTTTTCAATAGTCAATAGATAAATTTAATAACTACATTGAAAATGACAAAACTCTAAAACTGCGTTCTATTTATTTTTCAATTTTCAGTTTTGAGTTTTAAATTTATTTTTAGTTTTCTATTTTGGTAGTCTATTTTTAAAAAATTGAAATACGTTCTCTTTGTTATTTTAAAAAACTATTTCTCAAAATAGAAAATTAGAAAACATGTTTTTTTTGAAATTTTGAAAATATTTTTTAATAATATTTTATTTTATAATTTGATTATTCAATAAATTAAAAATATTTAATATTAATATATTATTAAAAATATATATACATTTTTAAGTTAATGAATTTTGTATTATTTTTTTCCATTATAATAATAAAATATGAATAAATAAATATATTTTGAGTTTAAAGTTTATTTTGAATGAAAACACTCAAAAAATAATTTTTTATTGTTTTAAGTTTTCTTTATATATTTTTTTATTTTCAAAAATATAATTTTAAAAATAGCAAAGAGAACGCGTTTTAATTATTTTAAAAAATTAAAAACTAAAATTGACTTAAAAATAGCAAAGAGAACGCAGCCTAAATGTTTTGCATATCTTATCTTCTTTCGATTTATATCTTAATTAAGAAACACTATCTTAATATAAAAAGAAAAGAAAAAAAAAGAGAATAAGAAAACCAATTGTGTTACAAGTAATGTATTACTTTTTTGGCGACAGAATTTTCGTCCCAAAAATAAAAACTAGCTAGCTGCATTAGGGTTTGACAAAAACCTAACAAAAAAGATAATAATATGATTTATTGTCACCAGCTGATAACCAAAACATAGCCATTGAATTTATAAGCGACAAGCAGATGTTTTGTCACGAAATATATTCTTCCTCAAATATATATATATATATATATATATGTAGCGGCTAAATGTTTAAAGAAAAAAGAAAATATTTTTACAAAGACTTCAATATTACAATTATTATTTTCAAATTACAATTTTGACCATTTTTTATATGAATTTTGAGAAAAAAATGCAAATAATTTTTTGTACAAAAATATTGTCAGAATATTGACATTTTTTATATGTTATTAAAAGTCAGAAGAAAATCTTTTATTTTATTTTTGGTTAAAAAAAATAGAATCAAGCAACCTAGCTAGCTGATGCCTTAAGATTCAGTGAAATTATAATTATTGATAATTTAATTTTAAAAATGGTAAAAAACTCTAATTTAATTAAAAAATAAACAATTTAACCATTTTACCTGTTAATTTAATAAACTATATATTTTATAAATAAAACGTATTGTAGTATTTTCTTAATCTTCATATGAGAGCACCAAGTTTATCAAAATTTCTAAAATTTATTTATTCAAAATTATATAATTGCATATATAAATTAATTAAGTAGTATTTGTTAATTAAGATATGAGGTGAAAAAGATAAGATATGTGAAATATTCTGAACTTTTTAACGTGTTTATTAAATTTATCTGAAAAACTCCTCACATGACTTCTTATTTGACTTTTTACGAATTAATTTATTTGGCACTTACTCTAGATAAATTTATTCAAAATTTTACACGTAAATTACTCATATACTCTTTGTATAAAAGCTTCACCCATTTTTTTTCTCACATGTTCATCTTCTTCCTTGCCACCAAATCATTCAGCTACCAATCTTCCTTGCTATTGAACCATCGATTGAACGACCCCTAGCTCATCGATCTTCCTCGCCACCGCACCATTCGATGACCTCCTACTCATCGATCTTTCTCGCCACTGAGCAATCCGACCACCGCTGAACTCATTTTTCTCATTCGTTTCACCATTCAACAATGTAATACCCTAAGTTCTATGAATAAATTTAATTCAATAAAGTATGTAATATGATATATATATATATATATGCTTAGTTTAATATGATAGGTAATTAATTCAGGTGTATGCCAGAAATTAATTTATTAAGTGTGTGTATAGATAATTAATTTATATAAGTATAAGTAAGTAAATATGTAAATATAAGTATATAATTAAGTATTTAAGTATATATGAAAATAAATACATGAAAATAAATATATACATAGCTTACGGTATATAATTTGGTATATATGTATGTATGTAATCTTGTAAGTATATATATATGATATGCATATATATATATATCCGTATATATGTAATAATAATAATAAAAATTCAAAAAATTTAGATTTTTGCAAAAGCAGCGCGCGGCCAAAGCATGGCCGCGCCTGCAAATGACGATCAGGGAGTGGGGGGGCCATTAATGGTCGAGATGACCGGCGGTATGGCTTCCCGGCCATGTGGGGTTTCGATTGGACGTTCGTGGCAGGATTTTAGGCTATAAATAGCCGAGTTCGCGCAAGCCCACTCATCCGAAAAATTCAAAGCTTAGATCAAGTGCTTGGGTGAGTGCTTGGGTGAGTGTTTGAGAGATTTGTGAGTGGGCTCTTGGTCTTTGAGTCGTGGGCATCGTTTTTTGTCATTTTAGTGGCTAACGGAGCAACCAGGAGGGAGAATCGAAGCTCGTCGGAAAAGTCGCGATTCGCCGGAGCCGAGCATTTAAACACAAAATCGAGGTATTTTGAGTTATTTTTCCTCAATTTTGATGCTATATTTGGGTTCAGGAGGTCGAGATTTAGGGGGAGGGAAGCTTCTTTCGAAGCTTGGGGCAACCGAGGCATCGCCAGCGACGAAATGGCCGCCGGAGAAGATGGCTGCAATCAGGCACGTGGTGGCACGCGCCCGCGAGTGGGAAGAAGGCGCATGCCTTCCACGCGCCCGCTAGAAAGAAAAGAAAAGAAAAGAAATAAAATAAAATAAAAATAAAAGAGATAAAATTTTGTAAATTTTTTTATTAAATCTAGAATGTTGTTTATGATTTATTTTGTGAAGAAATTTCTGGAAATGCTAAATTTATTAATTATTTAAGTAGATTTTTCTATTATGAAAATAAAGAAAAAATAAGATTTTAATTCAGAAAATTCTAAGGAAATTTCAGAATGTTAGAAGTATTATTTAAGAAATATTAGTGAAGAGAAATTGAATAAAATGAAAAATTAGATAATTATTATGTAATAAGTATATATTTAGCTATTAAAAAAAATAATAAGAATTTAAGTTGAAAATTCCCAGAGAAATTCCAGAATAATAGAAACATTATATAAGAGATATTGGTGAAGGTAAATTTTTTTGAGATACTAGATAATTTTATGCAATTCTTGAAGAAATAAGATTTAGAAATAAAGAGAAATTATGAAAATTATGAAAAATAGTAGAATAATATAAGTTTAATGTCTAGGAGTCTTTTGAGGGTGAGAAGTAGCCGCTCGACACGAATTTCGAGACTGACACGTCTTTCGAGGCGACGTACCTGTAAGTGTACCCTTTTGAACTTAGTGCAGTTATAAATGTTTAATTTCAGAAATGCTTTTATCATATTGACATGCTATGATGTGAACCCAACACGTAGATTGCATCGATGACATGATCGTGAAATGGATAAATTCACGTTGATATTGATTGGTCACACGCATATGAGGTCGTAGGGAGTACGAACTGGCACTACTGTCTTACCAAGGGTGAACCCATACACCCCGGCTTCAATAGAGGTG
Source organism: Diospyros lotus (assembly GCF_014633365.1). Classification (NCBI taxonomy): domain Eukaryota; kingdom Viridiplantae; phylum Streptophyta; class Magnoliopsida; order Ericales; family Ebenaceae; genus Diospyros; species Diospyros lotus. The sequence goes on along the minus strand of NC_068338.1, from coordinate 36,887,129 downwards.
GCCGTTAAAATGGTAGGCGGTATGAGGGTGCAGTTGACGCCTATGAGGTAAGACATTGCATGCACGCACGACATTGCATTATGCCCCCTTACTTAGATGATTCATCATCTAACTTGGGAGCGATTTAATGAGAAGTACTTTCCCCTAAATTTGAGAATAAAAAAGAAAAGAGAATTCATGGAGTTAACACAGACCGGGGACACGAGTGTCGCCCAATATGAAGATGCTTTTAGCCGATTGATCCGGTATATGCCCATTTATGAAGGAGACGAAAGGATTAAGGCTCAAAAGTTTTGGGGGGGGCTGAACCTGAAACTTCAGAGGGCGTTGAGTAATATAAATACTTAGTCCTACTCAGAAGTGGTGCTGCAAGCTTTTACCACTGAGGCCAACCTAAGCCGAATCGAGGTTATCCAAGGAGAAAGTTAATAAAGGAACAGTCATAAAGCAGGCAAGAAATTGGAACCCCAAAGGCCAAAGTTCAAACCTAGTACTCCATGCCAGAGATGTCAAAAGCAACACCATGAAAAGCCGTGCCGATTTGGAATGAAGGGTTGTTACAATTGCGGGGAGGAAGGTCATCTCAATCAAAACTGCCCAAAGAAGGGAATCACTTGTTACAACTGCCAGCAGACTGGTCATTTTGTAAAGGACTGTTGTAACGACCCGATCAAGCGATAGGAAGGACTGGAACAACTTACCTTAATGGGCTTACGCGAACTTCTCAGGGGGGTCACCCATCCCTGGATTACCCCAGGTTAAGCACGCTTAACTTGGGAGTTCTTTGCCAACATTCAGCTCAAAAGGTATCCAGCTGGTGTTGTTTCCTTTCTTACACTATCCTCGATATATACTAACTTCTCTGGGCTCTCGAGGTTTTATATTCTCCCCCCCTTAAGCACATGACGTCCTCGTCATGCGACCTTACAACCAGTCCTAAATCTCCCCCCTTGCATGGTCGATGTGGGATTCGCCTAAGGTACCTACACGCACCCCCCATAGGGGCCTACACACACCCCGCTCGGGACTCAGCCTCCTCGTTGAGGTTTGCCCCACCACTGCGCTCAGAGGCTCGGGAGTCGGCTCTGATACCACCTGTAACGACCCGATCGAGCGATAGGAAGGACCGAAACATCTTACCCTGATGGGCCTACGCGAACTTCCCAAGGGGGTCACCATCCCTAGATTACCCCAGGTTAAGCACACTTAACTTGGGAGTTCTTTGCCAACATTCAGCCCAAAAGGTATCCAGCTGGTGTTGTTTCATTTCTTACACTATCCTCGATATATACTAACTTCTCTGGGCTCTCGGGGTATTACATTCTCCCCCTTAAGCACATGACGTCATCGTCATGCGACCTTTAAACCGGTCCCAGATCTCTCATCGCTTGCATGGCTAATGTGGGATTCGCCTAAGGTGCCTACACACACCCCCCATAGGGGCCTACACCCCCCCTCGAGACTCAGCTTCCTCGCTGAGGTTTGCCCCACTACCGCGCTCAAAGGCTCGGGGGTCGGCTCTGATACCACCTGTAACGACCCTATCGAGCGATAGGAATGACCGCAACAACTAACCCTGATGGGCCTACGCGAACTTCCCATGGGGGTCACCCATCCCTGGATTACCCCAGGTTAAGCACGCTTAACTTGGGAGTTCTTTGCCAACATTCAGCCCAAAAGGTATCCAACTGGTGTGATAGAATTAAGCTGATGTGTTACACACTAAGAGGGGGGTGAATTGGTATATAAAAAAATTTCTTTTGAGAAGTGAAAATACTTTCGTATAAAAGGAATAAAAGTGTAATCTTATCAATAAAGAAGAACAAAGTCAAAAGTGCAAGGATGCAAAAATAAAAGAGAAAGGATGAAGGGCAGTGAAGACACAGATTTATAATGGTTCAGCCTTCCAAGCTTAGTCCACTACCTTAGCTATCCACTAATGATTTTTAAACCAATATCACTATCAAACCCCTACTCAATATGAGCAGGTCCTCTAGTGCTTGACTAGGCAGTGTACAACCTCAACCTCCCAATTTAATGGGCCTCTAGCTACTGCTAGGAAAAAATACAAAAAATGAAATAGAGAATCTAAGAGTTACAACTCTTAGTTACAATTTCTCTCTTTAAATAAATGATCGAGGCTTAAAAAATAATAGAACAGTAAGTTATCAAAGCCTCTAAAATGGAATTACAAAGTGAAAATTAAAAGCTTGATGTAACTGTGAAGGCATGGTAGATAAAGATATTCAATGATTTTCCAGCGACCTTTAATGCATCTTCAACCATCTATTTATAGTTGACGGTGAGCACATTTGAATTTTGGACTGTTGTGGGTGGTTGGCAAGCATTTAATGCGCCAAAAACTAGCCGTTATAAGTTTCTGTGAAACACATAGTCGACAGAGAAAATAGGTTAGTCGACTATTTTATCAATTAAAGCTAAGCATAGTCGACAGACAGAAAGTGATAGTCGACTATCTTTTAATACAAAAATCTCATAGTCGACAGATACAAGAGTATAGTAGATAGATGTGAAAATATGAAGAAAATTTTGAATTTACAGAACAAAAATAGTCGACATATGAAAAACCATAGTCAACTATCCTTATTTGATAGTCGACAGATTAAGAAATAGTTGACAGATGCCTCACATAGTCGACAGATCAAACCAGCATAGTCGATTATCCTTATACATAGTCGACTATCCTTAACAGCATAGTTGACTATTCTAAAGCATAGTCAACAAAATGAAACACATAGTCGACTATCCTTTTGAAAACATAGAAAACTTTAACAAATCCTCATTTTGATCTTTTTGGAAGCAAGTTGAGATCTTCAAAAGTTTATTTTAAAACAAATCATTCTCAAAACTTATAGCCATTTATCATTCATATAGATTTTCATATCTTGCTTCCAAACTTATATACTTAAAAATTCATTTTCTCATTCATATAATCCTCATAGTCTAAATTGATTTTCATATAGTCATTTATCAAAACCATTTCATTACTAAGAGTAAAATATCATGGTGTTGTTTCCTTTCTTACACTATCCTCGATATATACTAACTTTTCTGTGCTCTCGGGGTTTTACAACTGTCCTAAGCCGCAATTGGCAAGTCAACCTCAAGGGACGACCGGAAATGCTAGAGTTCAACAGGGAAGGGTGTTTCATCTGACACGACAAGATACGGTAGAAGACCCAGCCGTAATTGAAGGTACCATGCTATTATCTGGTATTCCCATGCATGCATTAATAGATTCAGGTGCAAGTGACTCATTCATTTCGCATGCATTTGCTAAAGTATTAGGAGACAAACCAGAAAATTTGAATTGTCGCATGATTGTCACAACCCCAATAGGGAAGTCTCTAGAAACTTCATCAGGATACAAAAATAGAAAGATTCGGATATGAGAGGTTGAGTTCCTGGTGGATTTAATCATTCTAGAATTTCAAGATTTTGACGTGATCCTAGGAATGGACTTCCTGACCAAGTACAATGCGACATTGGACTGTAAAGCTAAAACAGTCTGTCTTAGGAGTAGGGACTTGAACGTCAAGTTTCAAGGGAAAGTGATAGGAGGTGGATCTCGGCTCTAAAAGCTGAGAAATTATTACGACAAGGAGCACGAGGATACTTGTCTTGTGTCCTAGAGAAAGGCACGGAGCCGTTGAAGATCGAGGAAGTGCGAATCGTCAGAAAGTTCAGAGATTCGTTTCCCGACGAATTGCCTGGATTGCCACCTAAGCGAGAGATCGAGTTTACAATAGAAATCGTGCCAGGGCAAGACTGATTTCGATACCCCCGTATAAAATGGCCCCTGCAGAGTTAAGGGAATTAAAGACCCAATTACAAGAGTTGCTGGACAAAGGATTCATAAGACCAAGTATGTCGCCATGGGGAGCACCAGTACTCTTTGTTAAGAAAAAGGATGGGAGCCTGAGAATGTGTATCGACTATCGACAGTTAAACAAGATAACGGTCAAGAATAAGTATCCACTCCCTAAAATCGAGGAGCTGTTTGACCAGTTACAAGGAGCAAAAGTTTTCTCGAAAATCGATTTGAGATCAGGGTACTACCAACTGAGAATCAAGGTAGAAGATGTACCCAAGACAGCTTTTCGTTCTCGATACGAGCACTACGAATTTCTAGTAATGCCATTCGGACTGACTAACGCCCCAGCAGCTTTTATGGATACCATGAATCGAGTCTTCAGGCTATTCTTGGATAAGTATGTGATCCTGTTTATAGACGACATATTGATATACTCTCCCTCAGAGGAAAAGCATGAGACACACTTGAGAGTGGTCTTACAAACATTGCAGGAACATAAGTTGTATGCCAAATTTTCGAAATGCGAATTTTGGTTGTACAAGGTGGCATTCTTGGGGCATGTAATATCGGCCGAAGGAATATCGGTCAACCCGACCAAGATAGTAGCTGTGTCAAATTGGAAGCAACCTCGGTCGGTTACTGAAATCAAGAGCTTCTTGGGATTAGCCGGGTACTATAGGAAGTTCATGGAATGGTTTTTCAAGATTGCAACACCCCTCACCAAGTTAACTCAAAAGGGGCTGAAGTTCGACTGGAGTAAGCGGTGCGAAGAAAGTTTTCAGACACTTAAGGATAAGCTGACAACCGCTTCAGTACTAGCTATGCCAAATGGATCAGGAGGATTCATGGTCTACACTGACGCCTCGAGAAACGGTTTAGGGTGTGTGCTGATGCAACACGGTAGGGTCATTGCCTATGGATCTCGGCAGCTCAAGAACCACGAGCGGAACTACCTGACTCACGATTTGGAGTTGGCTGCAGTGGTGTTTGCCTTAAAGATTTGGAGGCATTATTTATATGGCGAGAAGTTCGAAATTTTTACTGATCACAAGAGTCTGCAATATGTCTTCTCGCAAAAAGAATTAAACATGAGGCAACGGAGATGAATGGAGCTGTTAAAAGACTACGACTGTACTATTCAATACCATCCCGATAAAGCTAATGTCGTAGCAGATGCCCTAAGTAGGAAAGAAACTCCTTGTATGGCCGGAATGATGATGGCAGAGTGGAAGCTAGTTGAAGCTTTCAGCTTAATGACGGTAGGAGTAGTTTTCCGAGGAAAATCAGCCTACGCAGCCAGTCTCACGCTGCAACCAGAGTTAAAGGATCAGATACGACAAGCCTACTCAGAAGACTCTCGAATAAAAATGTGGGTTGACGAACTCGGGCAAGCAAAGAAACCAGAATTTGAGGTAAGAGAAAACATCCTTCGTTTTCAAGGGAGAATATATGTACCTCGGGTGAGGGAGTTACGGCAAGCAATTTTGGGAGAAGCTCACCGATCTAGATATTCGATACACCCCGGCGCCACCAAGATGTACCAAGACTTGAGGGCTGTGTACTGGTGGCCAGGAATGAAGAAAAGCGTGGCAATATACGTAAGTTAATGCGACACGTGTCAGAGAATCAAGTCGAGCATCAGAAGCCAGGTGGAAGTTTGCAACCGTTAGAAATTTCGGAGTGGAAGTGAGAACACATTACGATGGATTTCGTAACTGGGTTGTTAAGAAGTCCTAAGGGAAATGATGCTATCTGGGTGATAGTTGACAGACTATCTAAGTCTGCTCATTTCTTGGCCATGAAAGTAAGCCAACCAATCAACAAATTAGCTCAACAGTATGTAAATGAGATTGTCAGGTTACATGGAGTACCTGTAAGCATTGTGTCAGACCGCGACCCGAGGTTCACTTCTAGGTTTTGGGGAAGTCTGCAAGAGAGTTTAGGTACTCAACTCAGGTTAAGTACAACCTATCATCCCCAGACAGATGGACAATCAGAAAGAGCCATTCAAACCTTAGAAGACATGCTACGAGCTTGTGCTATTGATTTTCCAGGTAGCTGGGAGGAGCATTTGCCATTAGTAGAATTCACTTACAATAACAGCTACCACAATAGCATTGGGATGTCACCCTACAAAGCCCTGTACGGACGAAAATGTAGATCCTCGATATGCTGGACCGAGGTAGGTGAACATCAAATTTTGGGACCCGAGATAGTTCAGAAAACAACAGAGAAGATAAAAATCATTCAAGAAAGAATTAAGGAAGCTTAGAATTGCCAGAAGTCCTACGCAGATATAAGAAGAAGAAAATTGGAGTTCCAAGTAGGCGACAAAGTATACCTAAAGGTATCTCCACTAAGAATGGTGACTAGAAGCAACAAGAAAAAAGGCAAGTTAAGCCCCCGGTATATAAGACCATACGATATAGTGGAGAAAATTGGGTCAGTTGCTTATCGACTTGCACTATCGGTAGCCCTGTCAAACCTCCATGATGTGTTTCATGTATCGCAACTCTGTAAGCACGGGCCAGATCCCTCCCAGGTAATGCCAGTTGAGACTATCGAGATTCTAGAAAATCTTTCGTACATTGAGAAACCGATAAACATTTTGGATCGTAGAGATCAAGTTCTAAGAAATAAGTCAATTCCCCTGGTGCAAGTTTTATGGAGAAACCCGGTAAGTGAAGAGATAATTTGGGAGCGAGAAGAAAACATGAAGGTCAATTATCCATACCTATTCGAAGACCCCATACTTAGAATGAGCGAATAATCAAATTTCGAGAACGAAATTTTTGTAAGGAAGAATGTAATACCCTAAGTTCTATGAATAAATTTAATTCAATAAAGTATGTAATATGATATATATATATGCTTAGTTTAATATGATAGGTAATTAATTCAGGTGTATGCCATAAATTAATTTATTAAGTGTGTGTATAGATAATTAATTTATATAAGTATAAGTAAGTAAATATGTAAATATAAGTATATAATTAAGTATTTAAGTATATATGAAAATAAATACATGAAAATAAATATATACATAGCTTACTGTATATAATTTGGTATGTATGTATGTAATCTTGTAAGTATATATATATGATATGCATATATATATCCGTATATATGTAATAATAATAATAAAAATTCAAAAAATTTAGATTTTTGCAAAAGCAGCGCGCGGCCAGAGCATGGCCGCGCCTGCAAATGACGATCAGGGAGTGGGGGGGGCCATTAATGGTCGAGATGACCGGCGGTATGGCTTCCCGGCTACATGGGGTTTCGATTGGACGTTCGCGGCAGGGTTTTAGGCTATAAATAATCGAGTTCGCGCAAGCCCACTCATCCAAAAAATTCAAAGCTTAGATCGAGTGCTTGGGTGGGTGTTTGAGAGATTTGTGAGTGGGCTCTTGGTCTTTGAGTCGTGGGGATCGTTTCTGGTCATTTTGGTGGCTAACGGAGCAGCCAGGAGGGAGAATCGAAGCTCATCGGAAAAGTCGCGATTCGCCGGAACTGAGCATTCAAACACAAAATCGAGGTATTTTGAGTTATTTCCCCTCAATTTTGATGCTATATTTGGGTTCGGGAGGTCGAGATTTAGGGGGAGGGAACCTTCTTTCGAAGCTTGGGGCAGTCGAGGCATCGCCGGCGGCGAAATGGCCGCCGGAGAAAACGACTGCAATCGGGCGCGTGGTGGCACGTGCCCGCGAGTGGGAAGAAGGCGCGTGCCTTCCACGCGCCCGTCAGAAAAAAAAGAAAATAAAATAAATAAAAGAAAATAAAAATAAAAGAGATAAAATTTTGTAAATTTTTTTATTAAATCTAGAATGTTATTTATGATTTATTTTGTGAAAAAATTTCTAGAAATGCTAAATTTATTAATTATTTAAGTAGATTTTTCTATTATGAAAGTAAAGAAAAAATAAGATTTTAATTCAGAAAATTCCAAGGAAATTTTAGAATGTTAGAAGTATTATTTAAGAAATATTAGTGAAGAGAAATTGAATAAAATGAAAGATTAGATAATTATTATGTAATAAGTATATATTTAGCTATTAAAAAAAATAATAAGAATTTAAGTTGAAAATTCCCAGGAAAATTCCAAAATAATAGAAACATTATATAAGAGATATTGGTGAAGGTAAATTTTTTTGAGATACTAGATAATTTTATGCAATTCTTGAAGAAATAAAATTTAGAAATAAAGTGAAATTATGAAAATTATGGAAAATAGTAGAATAATATATGTTTAATGTCTAGGAGTCTTTGAGGGCGAGAAGTAGCCGCTCGACACGAATTTTGAGACTGACACGTCTTTCGAGGCGACGTACCTGTAAGTGTACCGTTTTGAACTTAGTGCAGTTATAAATGTTTAATTTCAGAAATGCTTTTATCATATTTACACGCTGTGATGTGAACCCAACACGTAGATTGCATCGATGACATGATCATGAAATGCATATATTCACGTTGATATTGATTGGTCACACACATATGAGGCCGTAGAGAGTACGAACTGGCACTACTGTCTTACCAAGGGTGCACCCATACACCCTGACTTCAATAGAGGTGGACGCTAAAATGATAGGCAGTATGAGGGTGCAGTTGACGCCTACGAGGTAAGACATTGCATGCACGCACGACATTGCATTATGCCCCATTACTTAGATGATTCATCATCTAACTTGGGTTCGCCCTGGAACATTCAACGTTCCAGTCGAGACTTGCAGAGATGATTCTGAAATCGGTGATGAACAGTGACGCGAGATGTCAAAATGCGAATAAATGTACCATGTTATGTTGTAATATGGATAGTTTAAGAATTGTGTACATTGTATTATCATCAAACGCTTATGTATTAACGTTGTAATAAATGCCAAGTCCAGTTATTATTATGCCTTATCATGAGCAGGTTCGATTCAGCTTCCGCTTGTAATTATTTTTCTAGCATAGATATCTCGTCTAACACTAAATACGATCTTAAGAAATTTCGGGATAGTGAAAAAATATATATATATATAGTCCAAAATTCCTAAGACATAACACGCCTGAGAATGTGGGCTGTTACAAACAAGCTGGTGGTCTGCTTTTTCCCCCTTGTCTTCACCATTTGGCAACCCTTGCTCACCGATCTTCCTCGCCACCTTAATCATCTGGCTGTTGTTGGTTTTCTTTTCCTCTTGGCTTCACCGTCTGGCGATCATTGGTCTTCCTTCTTGGCTTTACTGTCTGGCAACCATGCTCACAAATCTCCTCATTTCTTTCACCATCCCTTGTAGATTCCTTTCACTTATTTTTAAATTATTTTATTCAATTTTATATGTTATTATCAAATATAAAAATATGTTTTGACAACTTTTAATTATCTAAGTGGAATTATTGTAATTCTACCAATAATTATTTCTACCCTCTTAGTCTTTTTAGAATTTATTTTTGAACATGAATTTAAAAAATAAAATACTATTTTTAATTTTTATTTTTTAACAATTCGTATTAATCATAAAACACTATTTTAATTATAAATTTATTGTCGGTGTTAACATATAATTTTGAATTAATTTGGTAATAGGGGTATTTTAGTAAAAAAAATCCTTATCTTGGTACTTATCATATACATTTAATAAACATATAAAAAGAAAAATTACAATTCTCAATAGATTTCAAAAAATTTAACAAAGAAATCTTAAAATTTTCGCATTCTTATCTTGATTAAAAAAAATTTAAAACTTATTTTGATACAATTTTATCTTATTTATTTTAATAAATGATATCTTAGAGATGAAGCAAAGATTGAAGGGAAAAAATCACTAAGATAAGTGCATGAGATGATCACACACGGACGGACAAACTTTGATTTGACATTAAATGATATTTGTAATACCCCAAAAGTTTAGAGAAATGTAGTATGTATCGATGATAAATAAGGAAGAAAATAACACCAGGTGTATATCTTTTGGGCTGAATGTTAGCAAAGAACTCCCGGATTAAGCGTGCTTGAGTTGGGGAAACTCAAAGATGGGTGACCCCCTGGAAAGTTTGAGTAAACCCATCAGGGTAAGTTGTTCTGGTCTTTCATATTGCTCGATGCGAGATGTTACAGATGATATTAGAGCCGACCCCCGAGCCTCCAAGCACGATGGTTGGGTAAACCTTAGCAAGGACGCTGGGTCCTTAGGGGGGTGCGTGTAGGCACCTTAGGAGAATTTCACATCGACCATGCAAAGGGAGAGATCTGAGATTGATTATAAGGTCGCATGAGGAGAATGTTATGTGCTAAAGGGAGGAGAATGTAATATCTCAAGAGTCTAGAGAAGTGTAATATATATCGAGAATAAATAAGGAAGGAAATAACACCAGCTATATATTTTTTAGACTGAATATTGTTAAAAAACTCCCTGGTTACGCATATTTGAGGTGGGGAAGCTCAAGAATGGGTGATTGTCTGGAAAGTTTGCGTAGGCCCATCAGGATAAGTTATTCTGATCCTTCCTATCACTCGACTGGGGATGTTACAATATTAATCATTATTAATTAAGTAAAATACTTATTAAATCACTTAAAATCCAAAAAGATTAAAGAAATTTATAAGGATGTATATATATAAATATATGTGTCAGTGTTGTTTTGATGTAATGCTGCTGGGCGATGAGCAAAAGGGTTTTTTCACATTCCCATGATTCAAAAGCAACATACCACTGAGTGATCTGAGACTCACGCACAGATGAACAGAACACAACAGAAAGTGGACCCGATCGAACGATTAGGTAATGGAGAAGAAAACAAGTGGAATATACGTTGGGAGAAAGACAAGACAGAATTTTTGGTAGCTGCTGTGGACTGTGGAGTGGACCCTTTCATATTTGGTAAGCTCCAAAGAACAAACCCCTCTCGAAACAGTCCAAATTAACCCCAGAGCGCCAGAACCAAAACAAAAACTCCAGGCGCAGTATATAGTAGTGAATCAGATATCATCGTCGTCGACTGGAAATCGCCATTTTATTTTGGCATCTGCATGCACACATCAGTGTTATGATCACTACCTTTGCATGCCATGTCATGCCAATCTATACTTGCGAGAGAGAGAGAGAGACCCATTTAGATACGCGTCTCCACCACCACCACCCCCATGGTCCGTCGTCGTCGTCATCGTACATATTATATATATTCTGCAAGCCTCTCTCCCGGAGAGTGACGATCACGCGCCTCCTTGGACCTCCCAAACGGGAAAAGAACCCCGACGCACCAGACCCTTGACGGGAAGATGCAGATTCCGCCGCCGGGCGTGAGTTCCATTCCTGCGCGTGGAGTCACGCTCCACAGTGTGGTATCACGCGCCGCCGCGGGCAGACGGGTGGGGTAGAGAGAGCAGACCCCACCGAGACCTTTTGGGGGAAAAATGCGGTTTCGTACAATGGGTTTACCCTCTGTGCCGTCATGAAAATGGTGTTTTTCATGGTTCCGTGTGTTGCCCGATTGAAAATTTGGAGGATGAGAGAGAGAGGGGTGGGTAGGTACGTCTGACCGTGTATGATGCGTCCATCGCCACAACCATGCAAAAAAACTGGTGAGTCTTGGGTCTGAGCGAGCCTGCCAGAATGTCAGTAGGGTTAGAGTAGCTGTAGCTACCAGTGACGTAGTTTGGCGTGCATGAATTGAAATTCCATACACTCTCTATATAATTAATGATAATATATATATATATTATTTCAGTAGTTGAACGAGTAGTAGTGTTTGGACTCTGGGGGCAAGCAAGCAAGCTAGAGAGCTCCAGTAGTACTGGCTGGGTTTGGACTTTTGCTGATTTCTCTATAGCTTGCTGCTTCGCGCGGCGCGCCCTGATAATATATATATATATATATATATATTGTCTTGTACATGGCGGCTTATATCCGCGTGCGCGCGCGCCCGCAGAGAGAGAGAGAGAGATTGTATATATATTTATATATAGAGGGAGTGAATATTAATTGCTTCATGGTTGCATCAGCAGCAAATGAAGCAGCTGGGAGTGGTATCTTCTGAGAATTGGTGGTACAGGTACACTATCAGAGCCCCATCATTGTCTCAATAATCAGCGATCCAGCCGCTGTACGTACTACTCATGAAGGCGAAAACAAAGATAGAGATAGAGATACTGCTGTGATGAGCAGTGCTCTCTCTCTCTCTCTGAGCCATATAGATAGATAGGAACGACGGCACGTTGGCACCTTCCTTCCCTGTTCAATGCTTATGTCACCTTTTACTCATATTTTGTCCTAATTGATGGTCACATTGGATACTGGGAAAGGGTAAAATGTTTAATTATTGTCTTAATTTTAACAACTATTTGTAATTGTTTAAATTAAAGTAATTAATATATATATTAAACATTTTATCAAATGAAACCGCCAATTTTAAAGCTCTAAATCACTATGCCTCAATATCATTATTGTTTGATAGATAAGTGAACCAAACAAATTAATTTGTTCATTTCAGTTTGATTTTTTTTTTTCCAATTTAGTTAATTTGATTTTAATTTTATCTTTTCAAAATTTATTGACATTAATTTGAGTTATATTGGGCTAAACTATGGAGGCTCATTAATTTGGGTTGGATTGGATTTAATTATGGGCCGACTTGGAGATTGGGCCAGCCTGATATACGCAACCATTGGGCCTCACCCGGCATTCTTGTCTTTTCGGCTGCTCTGTAATCATTTTCAAATCCAAATAAAGCTGAATTTTGTTGGTTTTGGGGTAATTTTTTTATAAGGTTTTGTTAAACTAAGGTGATATAAGGCCTCTCCACTCATAATCCCTATCTCATCCTTTATTATATTATAAATAACTCACCTCTTATTTTTTATTTTATTTTAAAAATAATGCGTGTTCCAATTACACTTCCGATTCTCTTTTTTTATTTCACTTCTTATTTTATTTATTTATTTATTAATAAACTTTAATTTTATTTATTTTACCTTACTTATAATTTTTACTATTATAAAAAATTAATAAACACATACGTAAATAAATAATCAAATACACACATACACATGATCAATAATCAAATACATATATATATATATGCACAAACTCAATAATCTAATACACAAATCAATAACCAAAATACACAAATACACAATATCACTCATAAAATAATTCAAAAATAAATACAAAATATCCCTAAATCATATACCAATGTTCTATCTGCTCAACGAAGAAAAAGATGACACCACCACAACTACTAGTTCTACTCGTCGCCTTTGCCTGCAACTCTTCTTATTCGATCGATTTAGCTTTCACTATGTTTGGTTATTTCTCTTTCTTTATTGATGGTTGTTGGAGGTGGGGGAGAGATGGCGAGGAGGTTCGATAGCCAATTATGGCAAATTTTTCAAAGTTATCAAAATATTTTGCAAGGGAAATTGGTTATGGCTAGTTTCCAACTTGTTTGAGAAATTTTTTTTGATTTGGTTCCTCAAATTTTGGCTTAAACCATAATTGGAGACGGATTAATTCATATTATTTTTAATATTTAAATATTTTATTAATTAATAAGAATGTATGAATATTAAAAAATATACATTTACTACACTTTAATAAGATACTACCTAGCAAAATTCTTATTTAGCAAAACATAAACAAATTAAAAATGCGATTTCTGATGGAAATTACTCTAATTAAAAATAATATACTCAAGACATAAGACATGATTAAAATAATGATAATTTAACTTGCAAAGAGAGGAGGAGAGTTAATAGAATAAAAATAACATTGATATATAATATTAATTATTGAAGTTTTTCAAAAATTTAATTAATAAATAAAAATAATTGGTAAATTAAAATTTATATTTATATGGACGGTATTGTGATATTGTGATACAGTAGAGCGGACCGACCTAAGGGGTTTAAAGGTAAATTCAATGGCAAGAGCCAAATCATATCTTGTGGGGGGGGGGGGGGCAACGGAAGTGAAGGGAAGAAAGAGAGAGAGAAGGAAACCCAGCAAAGCTACGAGAAAGAAAAGAAACCTCAGACAAAAGGCTACATTTTTACTCTAATGCAAGGGAAAGCTCTCAGACAAGAGATTTCCCTTCTCTCTTTTCTCGAGCTTGAGTACGTATCCGTGCCTCTATCCATCTTCCTTCCATTGTTTATTCTCAATGCCCAATATTTAATCATTCAAAGATACGCCCAACCCACTACTTTTATGCAATTGTTTGGAATAAAAAAATTATCAATTTTCAGGCGCCACTGTTGCAGAGAGATATTTCGTTTTCTCAATTTATCTTCCTGTTTCGGTAGTATTTTACTATTTTATTTCATCCTTTCTGCTTATTTTTGCTGTTTCTCTGCTTCTGTGCCTCTGTCGATGTTGTTTTTCGGAGACTCTTCGTTCTGATAGCGAAAACCCTTTTCCCTTTTCCTTTTCCTTTTCCTTTTCATTTTCATGGGTGATTGTATTAGGTTGATGGAGTAGAAGTGGAAGAAACCATTGGATTGGATTGGTGTTATTGTTGGATTGAACAAAATGTCGCAGAACAACTGGGAAGCCGACAAAATGTGAGTGTTATTTTTAATCTTCATTACCTTCTGTTCTTTTTCTTTCCCTTAATTCCAGAAGCTAAGCGGGTTTTCTTGCATTTTCGATGAATGGGTATGTTACTTTCTCTTCTGTAGATTTGAGTTTGATGTTTGATTCCGGGTTTAGTATTCTATTTATTAAAACGTTTCCCTTTCTCCCCGCGTTTTTGTGTGTTTAAATGAGTTACTGTCGTTCTGCTCATTTTGGCATTTCTAGGGTTTCTTTTCTGAAATGTTTTCCTGGCCTGAATTTGTGCAAATCTGCTTTTTCATGGCTGATTTGCTGAACTTATTTTGCTAAATAGTTAGGATTGTAGGTGCTGGTTCTTAATATTTTGTAGTCTCTCTATGTTGCGGCGTCATAGAAATTTAAGTCAGCTTTGAGTTTGAATTTCTTGAACACCAGTTTTCATTGTTAAATTTATTGATTATTCTTGCAGAATGTTGTCTATTTCCTTGGGCATTTTTATCATTGTTGTTGGGTTTTATGCATGCAAACGTCAGTCTCTGTTTATGCGAAGTTTCACTTTTTCCCCTGATATTTGGTGCAACATGTTCTTATTGGACTACAGGCTAGATGTGTATATCCATGATTACTTAGTGAAAAGGGATCTAAAAGCTACTGCACAGGCTTTTCTAGCTGAAGGAAAAGTATCCTCTGACCCAGTTGGTAAGCAAAAAATAGAACGTAAAGATAAAGCCTATCTGAGTTGTGAATTCAGTTTTTTCATTTACAATTCTTTTGAAATACTGGGACATGGATATTTCAGCTATTGATGCTCCTGGTGGCTTTCTGTTCGAGTGGTGGTCTGTATTTTGGGACATATTCATTGCTAGGACAAATGAGAAGCACTCAGAGGTTGCTGCATCGTACATCGAGGTCGTTGTGTGAACTTTTTCTTCTCAATATTCTATTCAGAAAGAATTTTGGGCTGTGTTTAATTGGATTCAATGTTCTTTAATTTAACAGTCATCAAAAGGTCCTGCAAGGCTCAGTCCCTTTTTAGCTTGTCCTTAGGTGATTTACTCTTGCTCGCTAGCTAGTGGGACCCTCATATGATTTTGGGTAGAGATGCACATCATTTGTAACACATGCATAAATTTCACACATAGCATATGCTCAGCCAATCTGACAAATGCTTAATGTCAGTCTTTTTTAGTTGACTCATTTGTCTTAACTCAATTCATTAAAAAAATCTACTGCCACTATTTTTTGTTTTTTAACATTGTTTACTAAGTGGTTGTTCTCTTCATCATCAATAAGAAAAAGCACTTCTATTTTACTTTCTGTTTTTCTTTTTCAAAACGAAATTGCATTTTGTAGATTGTGGTTTTGTGGCCTTTAGCTAACTAGTTATATTTAATTAAGGAATGTAACTTTTGCATTTTCTCATTCCTCCCCTAATTTCTCTATCTTCTGTTGTAAATTTTTCCCATTAAATTATGAGACTGCCTAGTGTTTTATATCCCTAAATACTTTTCTACTTACCAGAAATGCTGCACATTTTTAATATCCTGGCTGATCTAAAACATGGTTTATTTGTCAATCAATTCATAATTGAGGCGGGTTTGGAATTGGAGAGAGACTTACTGATTTCATATATACAACTAGTCACATTGTGGCAAACCCATATCTTAAAGTGTTTTTAGATCTTTACTAACGTTAAAGTTGAAGTCATTTACTCTATTTTAGACAGGCTGGAGTTTTAGAGTTCCCATCAGTTATTGAGAATTTGCATTGATCATTAACCTTTTGGCTGTGCAAGGAACGTGGTCTATGACGGACTTGTTTAAAGATCTCTTGATTATTGAGAGGAAATTTGGGGCATGATGGAAGAACTTCTTCCTTCTCATTATTATAAGAAAATGTTAGGAAAGTTGTGTGTGCTGAATGGGTTGGTGATGTGTTTTTACTTGCAAAAGCGTGGTGAAAATTTGTTCTGGCTCCAGTGCTGAGTTGTTTTAGGAAGTTTCCCAATTTACATGTGAACGCACTTATGCTGAGAAGCACAAAATAGACATGGATGCAATGTAGTAGTCACCTAGAGTTTTAGGCTTGTCTGATTCTAAAGAATTAGAACAAACAGCAGAACAGATTTGGATGTGTCTTTCTAGTGATTATTGCTCTCAGCATTTATCTGGCAATGATATTGCTCCTTGTTAGAACTTAGAAGCATCCATGCTTCTTGGGGTGTACTTATATGTTTATATACAGCATGTTAACTGGTACGGACCTGACAATTGCAGACTCAGGTAATGAAAGCCAGGGAGCAACAGCAGCAGCAACCTCAACAACTGCAGCACCCGCAACAGCAGCAGCTGCAGATGCAGCAGCTCTTTCTGCAGAGGCATGCTCAGCAGGCACAACAGCAGCATCAGCAACAACAACAACAGGTGCAGCAGCAGCAGCAGCAACAACAACAGACACAGCAGCAGCAGCTGCAGCAACGAAGAGATGGGGCTCACGTCCTAAATGGCTCAGCTAATGGGATTGTTGTCAATGATCCCCTTATGAGACAGAACCCTGGAACGGCTAATGCTTTGGCTACAAAGATGTACGAGGAAAGATTGAAACATCCTCTGCAAAGGGATTCTTTAGATGATGTGGCTATGAAGGTATAAATTTGTTTTTTGAATTGTTAACCCTGTTCCAGTTTTAACCCATTGTTTTTGCTTTCAGCAAAGATTTGGTGAGAATATGGGTCAGCTTTTGGATCCAAACCATGCATCAATGCTAAAGTCAGCTGCTGCAGCTGGCCAGCCTTCAGGGTACTTTCTGTGCAATTTCATCAGTTTACATTAATTTGACTCGATAACTTGGGTGGGGGGGGGGGGGGGGGGGTGATGGGTATGTCAAAAAGGGACAATGCATTTCACCATGTTACATTTTTACTTGAAAATTCTGATCTTTGTACAACTGCTTTCTGCTGATATAAAGTTTATGTTTTTGAGGTTCATGTAAAACAGATGGGTATGTCAAAAAGGGACAATGCATTTCACCATGTTACACTTTTACTTGAAAATTCCGATCTTTGTACAACTGCTTTCTGCTGATATAAAGTTTATGTTTTCGAGGTTCATGTAAAACAGATGGGTATGTCAAAAAGGGACAACGCATTTCACCATGTTACATTTTTACTTGAAAATTCCGATCTTTGTACAACTGCTTTCTGCTGATATAAAGTTTATGTTTTCGAGGTTCATGTAAAACAGATGGGAAGCTTTGTTCTCATGGAGTTTCTTATGGAGTTTTCCTCCAACATAATATTATATTAATAAAATTTTCCCAAAATTACTTACTTCAAACTTATTGCTGAATTGGTATTGGTCCTTGAACACAGGCTGCCACAGAGGCTTGTGGCATGTGGTGAGGCATAAGCGCTCTTGGCAAGACGTTTATGCAGCTGGCTTATAAACGCTTCTGGCAAGAGCATTTATTAAGCCATAAACACTCTTACCAAAGTGTTTATGGGCAAAGCCATAAAAGAGATGCACTGAGTTCTACTTGTCTTATTAAAGGCGTATCTATGAATCAATCTTGGTCACAGGCCACCAGAACAAGGCCACAACATTCTGGAATTGGCTCTTTATGCATTCCATCCATATAAGAGGGCCACAATGGGAAAAGGACAACATCCATGTCTTGTAGCATGGCAATGGTAACTGAAACTAATTCCTGAAGAAACTAAAGAAGGGGGGACATTGAAGGAACAGGAATTAACATACAGAAAATAGGTCGACAAACATTCATGATGAAGAAGACAACCATTAATGTTCATTCTATAGGATATTATTAGGATTGAGTATGCAATCTTCTAGGTTTTGCTATGGAGAAGACAAAAGTTGATTGGCGACTAAGCAGGCATTAATTTAATGGAGCAGGCCCATAATGCTAAGAGCGTTTGTGGGCCGACTTTCCCCCACACCTATACTAATTGAGCAAGCATTAATTTAATGGAGGAGGCCCATAACATTGAGAGTGTTTATGGGCCAACTTTCCCCCACACCCATACTGACCGAGCATGCATTAATTTAATGGAGCAGGCCCATAATGCTAAGAGCGTTTTGTTATGGTCCATTGCAAGGTATGGAACTTGTTCCACATCGGGAAATATGGACTCTTAGTGTGGGGTTTATAACCTCTTGGGCACCTTTCCCTCAATAGCTAGCTTTTGGGGGTGAGTTCTACGCAAAGGGTTGTAATAGTTGTATTAGAGTCGGCCCCATGGCTCCCAGTGCAATCGAGTAGCAACGGAGGTGATGTTGGCATTGCAATGTTCGTCCGAGACTAGTTGGGCTAGTGCACAGCCTGCCATCGTGGGCGTTGGGCTGTGGAACGTGGTGGTATGTTATGGTTCATTACAAGGTATGGGACTTGTCCCACATCGGGAAGTATGGGCTTTTGGTGTGGGGTTTATAACCTCTTGGACACCCTCCCATCAACAGCTAGCTTTTGCGGGTGAGTTCTATCCCAAGGGTTGTAACACGTTTATGGGCTAACTTTCCCCCACACCTATACCAACTGAGTAGGCATTAATTTAATGGAACATGCCCATAATGCTAAGAGTGTTTATGGGCCAACTTTCCCCCACACCGATACCCTTCCCATGCTTAGATTTTTTTTTTTTTGCTTAAAAATGTTTTTTGGAAAGAATGTTTTTGCCTTACCCATTGCTATGCAACCACCCCTGCTCATGTGGCACGTTGACTAATTACCCCAATACTATTTTGGTAAATAGTTTCAAACAAATACTATTTTGGAATTTTTTTCTTAAAATAGTATTTTAATAAAAAATTCTTTCTTTTGACATCTGTATTTTATCTGAGATAAACAGTTTCGTTACCTCATTCATGCCCTGTTATAACTGTCCTCATTTTTCAGGCAAGTTCTGCATGGTACAGCAGGTGCTATGTCACCTCAAGTTCAATCTCGGAATCAGCAACTTCCAGTGTCAGCACCAGTTAGTACTTTCCTTTTCCTAGCAAAAAACTGATTCATATGGGCTCCATCTTGATCATTTCTCTTACATCAATAAATTTGTCTTGAGCAGGACATAAAGACTGAAATGAATCCAGTGCTGAATGCAAGAGCTGCAGGCCCTGAAGGATCATTAATTGGAATTGCTGGTATCTTTTAATTGATTCTCCTCTTTTCATTGAATAGCTTGTATCTTTCTTCTAACATTTGTTGGTTACATTAAGCTCAGCATTTCTTGGTTTGTTCTGCCTTTAAATTTTATGTTTGAATTTCTTGAAGAATTCCTGGAATTTAATTGCTCTGTTATTTCTTTTGTTCACTTGATATGGGCATGCTTGTATCTGATGGTTCTTTGTTGTTTTAGGATCAAATCAAGGTGGTAACAACCTAACATTAAAAGGATGGCCTCTCACAGTGAGTATGCCATGATTCCCTGCTTTTGTTATCTTCACATACAATGAAAACCCATGCCTGTTTTAGTTCATTTTATTTCACACATACTTATGTTGGACCTAGTGTCATGTACCGGTGTCTATAGGATATGAGGATGACATGTGGTAAGGGTGTGGGATATGTTTTTGACACCCATACCAAAATTTAGCACTTGGATCCTCCAAATTTTAGTAATTTTTGAAGAAAAAGAAGCACAAATTTGATGGTACAGAAAATTTTCAATAATTTAACATGGATATGAGATATAAATAATGTAGGAGCAGATTCTTTGTTTATTTGTTATTTTATTTTAGTTTTATTTGTTTTTTTTATGGTTAGTATTTAAGTTATTAAGTTTTGGAAACTTTTTTTTATTATATTAGCTTTAATTAGTACTCACGGGATATGTGACTTAAAATAGATGGATTCCTAAGATTAGAAGGATTCCTTTGTGATCAAGGATTCATATTTAATTATTGCTGTAACCCTAGTCTTTTAAGACGCTTTGTAGGCAGCCATTTTACTCTAATTCAATTTTTTGAGGTTTTCTTAAACCCTAATTTTAATGTCCTCGTTCCAGATTTGATCTTTCATTGTTTGAACTCAATTTGTGCACTTGTTTTTGTTGATACTTCCTCTCACACTACATCAATTAATCTCTTTTTCATCTAAGTTCCAATTAATTTCAAATACATTTCCAAATAATAGCATCATTAAATCTAGAGTGGTACACAATATAACTTGTTTTTATTTGTTCACTACACGGTCCATGTATCGTTAGCCAACTTTTGGATAAATATCATTGTTATCCCATGGTTAAAGATTTATGAAGGTCTGATGCTTGGACACACACTGGCGTCTCATACAGGTCTGTGTAACACAGGTTGAACTTTTTGGTGTTTCCCATGATTCATAGACAGCATTGATGCTAAAAAGAAAAAAATTACTGGATGGCTATAAGAGGAGTCATGTTTTGCTGTAAAAAGTGTTGGCAAATGGCAACTAAGAAACAAAGGTTTAACAGCTGAACTGAGGATGCAATGTTGAATGAGTAGAAACTAGAAGATACATAGAATTCTGAACTTATGAGTATGTGAGACAATAAGGGTAATATCTATTGAAGATTAATGGAGAGAAAGTCAGTTGAGATTGGTTGAGTTGAGTATGTATAACATAGGTCAATATCATATTTGGTAGTCCAATCATCTTAATCCTAATTTCTTATTATATTTTGTGCTGTTTTACCCATTCCTTTTCTATAGGGTTTGGATCAGCTTCGCTCTGGGTTTCTCCAGCAACAAAAATCATTTATGCAGAGTCCTCACCCCTTTAATCAACTTCAGATGTTGACACCACAGCACCAGCAACAACTCATGCTTGCACAGCAAAATTTAACCTCTTCATCTGCCAGTGATGTTGAGAGCAGAAGGTTAAGAATGCTCTTCAACAACAGAAGCATGGGTCTTGGGAAGGATGGACTTACAAATTCTGTTGGCGATATAGTTCCAAATGTTGGATCACCTTTACAAGCTGGTTCTGTTTTGTCTCGAGGGGATCCAGAGATGTTAATCAAGGTGCTTTTTCCCTTGTCATGTTCCTTCTATCTGCAATTAGAGTAGTTGTTTCTCTGGATGCTCTTCTCTTTCTTCATTACCATTTTGACATTGAACTTAAGAAACCACTGCCTTTGAGTTTATATAACTTATCCTTTGTGTGTAGTTAAAAAATGCCCAGCTACAGCAGCAGCAACAAAACAACAATCAACAACAGCAGCAGCATTCTCTTTCTGGCCAACAATCTCAGTCCTCAAACCACAATCTTCATCAACAGGATAAAATTATAGGTGCTGGCAGTGTCACTGCAGATGGTAGTATGCCAAACTCCTTTCGAGGAAATGATCAGGTCTGCCCTCTTCTACTTACACTTTTTCCCAGATGAATCAGTTTTTTTCTAGCCATAGTGTTTTGCATGTTGAAAATATCCTAGTTACTAGATCACTAACCTGTTCAACAGCTCTACTTGGGCTGTTAAATTACCATTGATAAACCTTTTGACTGGCTCTATTGACTTAATAATATGCTCTTTTTCTCTCCCTCCAAATGCAACCTTGATTTGTAAAACATGTAATGTGACAAATGTATTATGGAACTTCATGGGATTTACCAGTCTACAGCAGTAAAAAGACACGAATGCTGGCATGTAATAAGTGAATATTATGAGATATAACCATTAATAAAATATAGCCTCTTTTAAGTTACAACAAAGAAGTTCATTACATGCAATAAGGGAACTAGGCAACTGAATCGGGGCTGGCTATTTGTCTGAGGGAAATTAATAGGAAAAAAATGCGAAGGAATGGAATGGACCTGCCCCCTCCCTCCTCTTCTCAGTTATGCTTTATTAGATTTTTTAGGACATATGTAGAGTTCCCTGTGTGTCGAAGTAATTTTATACTGTTTCCTCTTGCTGTTCCTCTACTGTTCTGCATTAGGCTTTCTAGAGGAGTTTTTATAGAATGCTAACACTATGAGAATCAGGAGGATGTGGTTGTTTTTATTTTGCAAGTACCTAGGATAATATATCAAGGTCAATGAACGGCATTTACATCTCAGTCTTGGGGGGGTGAGGCATCACCCAATGATATTTCTGTAATTGTTTGTTTTAGTGATAGCTTTGAGTTTAAGTGAACTTTGTTTTATAATTGTAGAGTAGATTCCTAACATGGTCTTTGGTGCATTTAAAGGCTTTGAAAAACCAGACTGGGAGAAAGAGAAAGCAGCCTGTGTCATCTTCTGGTCCTGCCAATAGCTCGGGAACAGCCAACACAGCAGGACCTTCCCCAAGTTCTGCACCCTCAACGCCATCAACTCATACCCCTGGAGATGTGATCTCAATGCCTGCTTTGCCACATAGTGGTAGTTCAAAGCCCTTGATGATGTTTGGCACTGATGGTGCAGGCACTCTTACATCTCCGTCAAATCACCTGGTGAATGAGCTCTTTATTTTTGCATCATTGGAGGCAAATATAATTTGTTGGTTACTTCTTGAAATATGGTCACATAGTTATATAAACTCAATTGGCATTTCATTTTTGCAGTGGGATGGTAAAGATATTGTGCAGGCTGATATGGATCGTTTTGTGGAGGATGGATCTCTTGATGATAATGTTGAGTCTTTTTTATCTCATGATGATACCGATCCTAGAGATACAATTGGACGGTGCATCGATGTTAGCAAAGGTGAGGTGAAACTTCTTCCATTGGCGCCTTCATTGCTGTAAATTCTTGGTTTATATAGACACCATAGTAGTTTGCCATGAAAAAAAAAAAAAATTGCCTAGAAAATCTATGTATTGGAGTTCTTAATTGTTGAAAGATAAAGATGCACAACCAATCCTAAAGGATTGAGGAGATGATTCGTGGATGAGATGAGAGGAATAAGAGGAAGCTGATCTAATATATCTTGTGTATTATTTGTAGATTAGTTAGAATTATTTTATCTTGTACTAGAATTTAAGAGTTTATCTAGTTGCTAAAGTTTAGGAGATAAGTTTGTATCAAATAGGAGTCTTGTATATCTAATCCTAGCTGCTAATGGAGAAGAGTACGATAGTTTTCATTATTCATGGTTTCAGAGCTCGGTTTCGAGTTTCTGTGGCCACCAATTATTTAGAGTTCTAATTGTAAAAGAACTCTTTAACTTGCACCATGGCTAATGATCAAACAGCCAGTACGGGGACTTCTATTCCTCTTCCAACAAAGAGCAGTTCAGTCTCTGCAACCTCGTCACATTCTTCCTTAGTCTTCGATGGATCTTCCCTCCAGATTACTTTACACAAGCTGAATGGAACCAACTTCCGAGAGTGGTCCCAATCAGTTATGCTTGTGATTAAAGGAAAAAAGGAAGGTAGGCTTTCTAACCGGAGAAATCGTAAAGCCTAGCCAAAATTCAATAGCATATGGAGTATGGGAAGCTGAGAATGCCATTGTCATGGCATGGCTAGTAAACTCAATGGAGCCAAAGGTAGGAAGAACTTACCTCTTCTACGAAACAACAAGCGAGATTTGGAATGCTGTTCGAGAGATCTATTCAGATCTTGAAAATACTGCCCAAAGCTTTCAAGTTCGATCCACCATTCGATCAACAAAGTAAGGTAACAACACGGTAACTGAGTACTACAATACCTTGACTAAATTATGGCAAGATGTTGATCTCTTTCATGAGGTCACATGGGAATGCTCGGCCGATGGAAGGAAGTGTAACAAGATGGTGGAGAAAGAAAGGATATTTGACTTCTTGCAAGGTCTATATTCAGATTTGGATGAGGTAAGAGGACGATTGCTTGGAACTTATCCCTTTCCCTCTATGAGAGAAGTATTTGCCGAAGTAAGAAGGGATGAGAGTAGGAAGAAAGTGATGCTACCTAGTGGTTCAACAAACGAAGGCATGTTACAGAGTTCTGCCTTAAAACATATCCTGTAGCCGGTCATCTATTACGACTAAGGGAGAGTTGCAGCAAGATAGGCAATAGTGTGATCGTTGTAACAAGCCCCATCATACTAGGGACACCTGCTGGAAGCTGCACGAGAAACCAACCAATTGGAAACCAAGGAACCAGCGAAAAGGTGTGCAATCTGCCTATATGGTGGAATCTGAAAAAGGGAATTCAACACCAACGCCAATCTCTTTAACCTCAGATCAACTAGAAGTCCTCCAGCAGTTGTTGAATCAACCCAAGGTGCAAAAGACAACCGAAAGTATGGACAACAACAACAATCAGGTGGTATCCTTAGCTAAAAAGGTAAGATCAGTCATTCTTTGTTCTCCAAAAGGTTGACCACATGTGTTTGGATTATAGATACTGGTGCATTAGATCACATGACAGGTGATCTTGAAATTCTATCCAATTTTAAATCTTGTGATCAGAATATTACTGTATTTATGGCTAATGGAACTAATACTTTAGTCCAAGGAAGGGGCACAACTTATGTAGTAAGGCTAAAATTAGAGTCAGTTCTTTATGTGCCAAATTTGAGATGTAACTTGCTGTCAGTAAGCAAGATTACTCAGGATAAAGACTGTTCAGTGATATTCTCTTATTCTCATTGTGTTTTTCAGGACAAATCTTCGGGGAGGACGATTGGCAAAGCTGAAGAGAAGGGAGGTCTATATCAAATCATCAATCTTGATTACCAAAAGGAGTGTAGGTCATTTGTTCAATCCTCTTTAGCTGCAGTTTTAGATTCTGATTAAATGTTATGGCATCAAAGATTAGGACACCATAGCTTCGAGTATCTTAGAGTCTTGTATCCTTCAATTTATATCAATAAAATTTAGGATTTCTATTGTGAACATTGCATTCTTGCAAAACAAACTAAGAGCTCTCATCCGAAACACTCCTACAAACCATCTCAGCCATTTCATTTAGTCCACAGTGACATTTGGAGACCAGCCAGACTTTCAAATCTAACAAACACTCGGTGGTTCATCACCTTCACTGATGATCACACACGAGTTTGTTGGGTCTTCCTCATGAAAGATAAATCTGAAACCTATATGGTTTTCAAACGGTTTCATCTCATGGTTAAGAATATTTTCCAAACTTCCATTCATATTTTAAGAAGTGACAATGGTCGTGAATACTTCTCAAATGACTTTAATCATTATCTAAATGAGCATGGTATTGTTTACCAAAGCTCTTGCCCATACAACCCTAAACAAAATGGGGTAGCCAAGAGGAAGAACCGACACTTACTTGAAAGGTTGTTCTTACAACAAAATAGGGCTCTTATGTTCACTCAATCAGTTACTCATTCTTATTGGGGAGAGGCTGTTCTTATAGCATCTTATCTCATCAATTGTCTTCCTTCAAAGACCTTAAACTATAAAACCCCCTTAAATGTATTCCTTGAAGCTTTCCCTCATTATTCCAGGGTCTTAAATACTCTTGCTCCTAAGGTCTTCGGGTGTACCTCCTTCGTACATCAGAACCAGTTAAATCCATCCAAGCTCGACCCAAAAGCGCTTAAATGTGTGTTTGTTGGATACTCTTTTACCCAACAAGGCTATAAGTGTTATAACCCAACAACCCGCAAGTTCACTATTTCTTGTGATGTCACCTTTCTTGAGAACCAACCATTCTTCCACAATACTATTCAAAATGAAAATCCAGTCCACAATTGGAGTACAGTCATCTTCGTGCCTCTCGATCCCCTTACTAGTCTTCCTCCTACTGAAACTCATCAAGGGGAGGAGAAAGAGGAGACTGAAATCCAGCAAGGTGATTAAGACTTGACTAAACCTCTAAAGGCTTATTCCAAAAGACCTAAAACTGCTATTCTTCAGCCAACCAATCTGTCCAATCTGGAGGTAAGTCCAAACAAGACAATTGATACTGATATACAATAACAACTTGCTGATGACCTAAGTGTCCCAATTGCATTGAGGAAAGGTAGAAGGATGTGCACCAAGCATCCTATTAATGATATCATCGGATACTCAAAATTGTCTCCCTCCTTTAAGGCATTTACTATCAGTTTAGACAGTGTAGCTATCCCTAGAAACGTTTATCAAGCATTGCAGGATGCAAACTGGAAGATGGCAATTATGGAAGACATGGCAGCCTTGGAGAAAAATGGTACATGAGAAATTATGGATCTTCTGGAGGAAAAGAAGGCAGTTGGCAGCAAGTGGGTACTCACTCTAAAGTATAAATCAGATGGAAGTCTGGAAAGGTATAAAACAAGGCATGTAGCTCAGGGATTTACTCAAACTCAAGGTTTGGATTATGAAGAAATGTTTGCTCCTGTGGCCAAACTCAATTCAATTCGGATTCTATTGTCCTTAGCCACAAACGTGGACTGGAAACTACACCAATTGGACATCAAAAACGCCTTCCTAAACATAGATTTAGAGGAGGAGATTTACATAAGAATACCATCGGGGTTTGAGAAAAACAATACAAGAGATAAGGTATGCAAATTAAAAAAATCTCTATATGGCTTAAAGCAATCACCTAGAGTGTGGTTTAAAAGATTTAGTGATACTCTATACAAGCTGGGATATAAGTAGGGACAAGCGGATCACACACTCTTTACAAAGATCAAGGAGGATGGTAGGAGAACAATTATAATAGTTTATGTGGATGATATTATTATCACGGAAGATGATAACTAAGAAATTGAGAAGCTAAAAGAACAGCTAAGGCAGGCCTTTGAAGTAAAAGAGCTGGGGGAACTGCAATATTTTCTTGGTTTGGAAGTTGCAAGAAGTAAGAATGGCATTTTTGTATCCCAAAGAAAGTACATTCTTGACTTGCTAAAGGAGACAGGCAAATTGGGGTGTAAACCAGCAAGCACACCTCTAGAACCTAACTAGAAGAACAGAGAAGAAAAAGAAGAGCATCCAGTGGACAAAGGCACCAACGATTGGTAGGCAAACTAATTTATTTGTCTCACACAAGACCGGATATTACCTATGTTGTGGGTATTGTTAATCAATTCATGCATTCACCGACTGAGAGACACTTGAAAGCAGCTTATCACATCCTTAAATATTTTAAAGGAACACCAGGTAAGGGTTTACTATTTACAAAAAGCCAAGACAAAGAGATAATAATAGGCTATGTAGATTCTGATTGGGAAGGTGTTGTGGAAGATAACAAATTCACATCAGGTTATTGTACAAAATTATGGGGTAACTTGGTGATTTGGTGGAGCAAGAAACAACAAGTGGTAGCTCGCAGCAGTGTTGAAGCAGAGTATCGCTCAATTGCTCAAGCAATTTGTGGAAAGACTGTTGAATGACTTGTCTATGTCGATATTATCTCCTAAATTTCTTTATAGTGATAGCAAATCAGCTATCAACATTGTCAACAATCCGGTGCAGCATGATCGGATGAAGCATGTCCGAATTGATCGCCATTTTGTCAAACAAGAGCTTGAAGATGGCAACATTAAGTTGACTTATGTTCCAACAGAAGAACAACATGCAGACATTTTGACCAAAGCAATGGGAAAACAAGGTTTTGAATATACAAGAAGCAAGCTGGGAATATTTGATATATATTCCTCAGCTTGAGGGTGGGTGTTGAAAGATAAAGATGCACAACCAATCCTAAAGGATTGAGGAGATGATCTGTGGATGAGATGAGAGGAATAAGAGGATAACTCCCGAGTTATCCTCAAGCTGATCTAATATATCTTGTGTATTATTTGTAGATTAGTTAGAATTATTTTATCTTGTACTAGAATTTAGGGTTTATCTAGTAGCTAAAGTTTAGGAGATAAGTTTGTATCAAACTAGGAGTCTTGTATATTTAATCCTAGCTGCTAATGGAGAAGAGTGCGATAGTTTTCATTATTCTATCGGATTTCTTCATTAATTTATGTATCTGTTCCTTGTATGGCTCTTTTTGTCGTAAATCCTGAATTGTAAATGTGACAATTGGTGTGAATGTGATTACACTTGAGTGGTTATTAAGCCACATGCGAAATCAGTGTTATATAGTGGATGTGCTTTCGATGATAATCTTGCTTGTTCCACTAGGGTGCATTCTGAGTGTATTACTTTGCATTGATTTCAGGTTTCACGTTTACCGAAGTCAATTCTGTTCGAGCTGGTGCAAGCAAAGTTGTATGTTGCCACTTCTCATCAGATGGTAAACTCCTTGCAAGTGGTGGCCATGATAAAAAGGTGCGTTCAAGAGGATAATAAGGATTTAGGAATTGTTGAAAACTAAACGTACCAAGCATTTGTCCCACTATTTGGCTAGGAATTGTTGAACGACAACAAAAATTTGAAAGCTACAAAAATGAACTGCAGGGAGACTCGAAGCTCCTTTGTATAGATTTATTAATCTGGGATGCGTAATGTGTTCTCTTTCAACTTTATGGATTTTGTTGCAGGCTGTATTGTGGTATACAGATACTTTAAAGCCAAAAAGTACGCTTGAAGAACATTCTGCATTAGTTACTGATGTCCGTTTCAGTCCAAGCATGCAACGTCTTGCAACATCTTCTTTTGACAAAACTGTCAGGGTCTGGGATGCTGACAATGTTAGTAAGCCCATACTTGGTTCATCATGCTCCTGTTTTTTGTCCGTTGATTTAAATTTTATTCACCACTATTGTTGCTTTCTTGTGACATAAGATGTTTTGCTTCTGAATATTATTGAAAAATCTTCAATATTTTGGGATTCTAAAATATACTGTCTTTGATTGAGAAAACAAGGCCGCCATTTTCTAGTGTTCACAGTTTGGCAGTATATTGGAAGGATACTTAGGTTACCTCCATTTCATGATCGGAAAAAGAATAAATTTTGAATGGAACATGAGGAATATAGATATTGCATAACAAATCCACGCTGCAAATATTGGATTGATTAGCTTTTCTTTGAGAGAAAAGGTTGGGGGTTGAGGGGGAGTTGTATTATTTAGTTTCTCAACACATGACCTCACATGCTGATGGCTTCTACTTCATAAGTAGGTCAAATGAACTCAAGTATTGAATTATTACTTTATTAGGTACATGGAGAATTTTGAACTTGTAGCTTTTCAACAAAACAAAAAATAAATAAAGGAAGAAAGATGAAAGCAGGAAGAAAAGAAAGACAGAGAGAAGAGAATGCCTATGGATTAGTAAGAGAAGAAAAGATAGCTCAATTGCGTCAGCTCTATCTATATTTATAAGGCACGAAGTGCAAAATATCCTGATTATAAAATAACATATAACAGTTTGCTTTGATGCATAAATTGTGCAATAGGGGATGAGAATATTAGTTACAAAGTTTGTCTTTGTCTGTGGGCATTTCTATCTCCTTCTTTGGTGTGATGGTCCTGCCTCATGCAGCATCTGTTTAACTTGATTTGACTTCAACTGCAGCCTGGCTATTCACTTCGTACTTTTACTGGACATTCTGCTTCTGTCATGTCTCTAGACTTCCATCCAAATAAGGATGACCTTATCTGTTCTTGTGATGGAGATGGCCAGATAAGATACTGGAGCATTAACAATGGTAATTGTGCAGGAGTTTTTAAGGTAGATCCTAATGAACTACTTCCCTTGATTATATAATAGTGGATCCATTTTTTCATAGTTATTTATTTGATTATTTTTCTTTCCCTTCCCAGCTAAGTTGGATTTAAGGCTTGGTGCACTGTTATTTTCCTTCCTTTCTCCAACTAGTGGGATTAAGACTCGGTGTGTTATTTTCCTTCCCTGCTGGGAGCTTGTTCTCATCATTTTTCCCCTATGTTTTGATTAGGGTGGCACAGCCCAGGTGAGATTTCAGCCCCGTTTGGGAAGATATCTTGCTGCAGCCGCTGAGAATGTTGTGTCCATACTTGATGTGGAGACACAAGCTTGTCGGCATTCATTACAGGTTAGTTTATTTCAGATTATAGCCCTATTGCTTAGGCAGTAGTGGCATTTGCTTGAATAAGCTGTAGTTGTGCACTTGTACCCACTTTGGGCATCAAAGCTTCTCTGGCAACAGTGGTCCTATTCTTGTCCATAAATAATGCCATAATATAAGTTTTGACTTATATGAGAAGAAGTAATTGCGGTCGAAAGTCATTACTATCCAATGCCAGAAAAAAAAAAAAAAAGCAGAAAAATTGGTGCTTGATTTATGTAAGTTTCAACCTGTTTTACTGAATTGAAATTTCTTTTTATAACAAGGACAAGTCTGAATGCTTGCCCACTGAAGGCTATTGAGTTTGATGCATGAGGAATCTATTACACTTGGACATCATTGTTCATTGACAAATTATGTACAGCAAGCATGCATTCTTAGCTAAATTGAAACCATACTTGATTAAGTCTTCAAACTTGACGTGTAATTACTAGTCTTGCTTGATGTTTAATGTTGTTAATGCTTAGGATATGCTTTCATGATATCATACTGTTGCTGGTCAAAATTATTATTGTTGGTACTTAGTAAGTTGATTCAAAATGTTTTTCCGTAGGATAAATTGGTCAACTTGTGTTTTTCTTGAATTACTCCGGTCTCTACAACGTAAACATATTTTTTTGGAGATTTATTGCACGGAGTGTTTGTGTAGCTGGTTTTCACCGAACAATTTTGGCCTATAAAACAAAACAATTATAATTAATTAGTTCTGAGCAAATCCTGAGTTATGTTGGTGTCCTCAGGTTTTGGAAACCGGACTATGTTTGAAGGTGTATGTTCTGTATGTGCTTGTGAACTACATGTATAAAAGGATGCACCCCTAGTACCAATTACTGCCTCCATTGCTTTTATTTGGATTGAAATTAATGCATGTACAGTTCTCAGGGGTATATCAAATTTGTAAGTTCTTTTGTAATAGGGATGACATGAGAATGGAATCAAAAGCTATTTCTTTTTTGATATATGTTGGAAAGCTTTTTTTTGTAGTAAGTAATTACTGGACAGAGTTAGTCATTGTCGAAGGAGATGATCCTGTGAGAATGGAAACTGTGTGGTTGCAGGTGCTGTAACGTGAAGTTAGAGTGTGTTTGATTGCACATGTTTACCATAGAAAATGTATAATTATTACATATATTTTCTATGGAAGCAATCAAACACTCTTTTAACTTTTTTATGGAAAATATATGTATGGTACAAGCATTTAAAGCTTCTTCCCATGGAATTCATTTTCCAAGAAGGTAGGGTGATTTTTGTTTTTTTAAGCAATCATTTACCTAGAATTAAATTCTAGATAATGCAATCAAACACACCTTTAATGTGTCATGGGAGAATGTGGTGTGAGGGCATGGCCAAGCAAAGAAGGGAGCAATGGCCTGTAAATTAAGCAGTTATTTGCATCCAGATGGAGGCGTTATATGCTGTTTTCGCATAGGGATCAAATACATCCTGATATTGCAATATTGGTTCAATCACCTGAATGAAATTGCTTGTAACATGAAACACTTTGAATTGAGGTGCAGAAGAGAGAGATGTAAGGAAGCCAACAAAAAAGATTAGATAGGACAATGGGCAGAAATTATGGGTGTCACTCTGTTTGGATGGATTACTGTAATTTGCATCCTCATTTAGGTTAGAGCTCCAATATATAGATGATAGCAATTAATTGCTCCTACAACATGGTCTCTGTCAGGGACAAGGATAAACCCAACCTGGATGAGTCGTGACCATCCACGGATATGGTTTATCCCCTAGAACCGTTCCTAATAGGATTGAATAAAGAGCTTCTTGTTTTAACTGAAGTTGACCTCCTGGCACCGAATTTACTCTGTAGTGACCAGAAGAATAGTTCCTACCACCCTGGCAAAAAGGATAATGAGAAATAGAAGAGGAAAAAGGGTTATGATTGCACAAGGAAAGCTGATTCCTATAGCTTTTGAGAGGTTAGATAGTGTCATGTGTGAATACCTTCTGGATTCTTTAGGTTTTCTTTTTCTTGGATTGGAAGCAAAATGTCTCCTGTGACTTTGGAAGCTTCTCTACATCCTTTAAAAGTATGAAATTCAAGCAAACCAAAGTTGGATGATCTGGTTACTTGAACTATGATATTGTGAACTTAAGCAACCCACAAGCTGCACACTTAACCAGTGGCATTTCTTTCTTTTTTTTCTTTAAATCAAAAAATTAAAAATCCGTCCTAACCTGGACTTTGAAGCATGATCACACGAACCAAGCTGTTGTTTTTTAATTTGTGAAGCTACTATTTATGCTACGGTGTAGTATGTAACTATTTATGCCTTCATATATGAGTTGTTTCTGATATTGTTATCTCTTTTTTATAACAGTCGTACTTGTAGCAAGCCTTTTCTTTTTTCACTTTTTAAATGCTTTACGTCTTCTTGCACTATCCTCCCTTCCTGTGGTTGATATTACTGCTTGGTCTGGGATCCGTTCTTGTAGGGGCACACAAAACCTATTCATTCTGTTTGCTGGGATCCTTCTGGGGAATTTCTGGCCTCTGCCAGTGAGGACTCTGTTAGAGTTTGGACACTCGGAAGTGGGAGAGAAGGGGAATGTGTTCATGAGTTTTGTAATGGCAACAAATTCCATTCCTGTGTCTTCCATCCCACATATTCTTCACTGCTGGTCATTGGCTGTTACCAGGTATGTCTTGTATGTGTTCTTGTACGTCTGTGTTATGGTTTTGATACTTCTCATCTATTACTTAGTTGGTATTGCAACTGTTCGTAATATCAAAAAACATCAGTATTGTGTTCATTTGTAAGGTTGGTTAATTAATCAGTGGTACAATGATACCGGATCCTACATGAATTAAACACCACCTAAATCCAAGTCGCCCCACACAAACCAGATGGTCACTTTGGAATTCGTTAACTAATCATGCGAGCAAGTCACCTTGAAAGAAAGGTAGATCAAGGTAACTCATAATTGAAGAATTGCTTTTTCACATGAATGGGGCTCACAAGTTGGGCAACTTATGCCGTCCACCATGAACGGGTGACTAGAAATTAGGTCTTTCTAATGTTTCCTTGTGAAAGCTCAAACTTCTTTGCCAAGTCAGTTTAAGATTCCTATATATATATATATATATATATATATGTATGTATGTATGCTTCAACATGATCAGCGTCTACTTCATGTTTTGTCTTCTATCTCAGTGCCTAAGCTTCTGTAATCACTAGCGGGCACTGATTTCTGTTTCTGATGAACTCAACACCGCTGCCATTTTGCAAGAACCTCGAGCTTTGGAACATGACGGAGAACAAGACGATGACTCTCTCGGCGCATGAAGGACTGATTGCGGGCTTGGCTGTATCAACAGTGACCGGTTTGGTTGCCTCGGCTAGCCATGACAAGACTGTTAAGCTTTGGAAGTGAAGTTACTTCCATTCTGAGCTGCTGCAAAATCTGCTCCAGACTGAATTTTTGCCAAATTGTGTGCTGTAAGTTGTGCGTATTCTGAGAGCAGTTTCCGATTTCTGTGTTTTTACAGTTTGTCTAACCCAAGAACTAAGAAACCAGCCGTCTATTGCTGTTGAAGATGCCATTTTTCTCATTTGTTTATGTGAAATATCCCATCTTTGTTGAGCTCTGTTTTTGGTTTTGAGCATGATGAGGTCTAAGTTCGAAGATCAAATCAACCCGACTCACTCACCAACATAATAACATCCTAATAAAACAAAATTCCATGTAAATTTGGATTGCTTCCGTCCAAATGCAAAGGGAGTAGTATTATGTGGTGTGCAAAAATTTCTTCTTTTCCAAATAAAATAAAAATGAAACCACTGGTAATTGTCGCTCTAAAAAATTAATTTAATTTTAGTTAGATTAATTTGTCACCAACTATTATTCAGTTTCAACAATGGATTGATTTGTCTTTTTATCTTTGTAAATATTTTTCTTTAAATGATAATGTGACAAATTTAAATGAAATATATTTAAGTAATGAGGCAACAAATTTATTGACCACCTTATTGGGGGAAATTTTCAAAACTAGGATCACCGTTACTAAAATATGCAAAAATAAGATATTTTGAAAATTTTTGCAAAACTAGGATTTTCGTGAGTTGAATGGACAAAAATGTCTCCGCTTTTAATAACCCCGTTACTTAGGGATGGTCTTCTCCCTCCCTCCCTCTCTTCTGTCACTCACATTCTGACTCGGCCGTCGTCAATCTCTCACGCTCGTCTTTCTCAGAGCCATTGTTGTTGTTATTCACTTGCTAAAGTGCTGCTGCTTCTTCTTCATCAAGCGTCTTATTCGCGCCCATTGTTCTTATTCCTTAAGCGTTGTTGAGCTCGCACATTAATCGGTTTCTCTCGATCTAGGTATTTAGTTATTTTCCAATCTTCGACAAGATAGTTTTTCCTCTTTTCCAAAATTATGAGTGAAAAATTATGCATTTCGCTAGTTTGGACATATATCGGTTGATATATCAGCAATTTACGTCATGATATAGGTTTAAACACAGAACCAATGATATCACATATAAATGATGTCTCACAGGTCGTCAAATAATTTTGAAAGTTAAGAAATTAGTTATGGGGAAAACAATATCGGTGAATTCATATCGATTAATTAATCGATGTTTGTTAACCGATTAATACTGAGGAATTCGACATCTCGGTCAAATAGTATCGATTTATATTCGATGAATCAGAACCGATATAATTATGACACCTGTAACCGATCTATTTCCTCTAATAGAAAGATGTCAAACTAATGGACATTAATGAGGACATATTAACAGTTAAAACATATATATTGGTACGATATAATTTACAATATTACTAAGATGATATATACATTACAATAGTTTAGTTTTCCTTTCTCTTCTTGGGATCTTTGGTATCAAGGTCGGTTGCAAAATCCAGTGCATCCGATACTGCAAAAGCATAAAGATCCACAGCCATATGAGACCTGTAAAGTTCAGCATGCTCTTGGGTCATCTCGTTTATTGAGACATTGTGGGCCATGAGTTCCATCCATTTGAGAACAAATATTCCACAATCACCACCCCTGTCAATTGTAAGCAAATAACATTTATATCCATCATAATCCAAATAAACAATGTGCTGAATAACCTTAACCTTACCCAATTTGCTGAGGACCTTTTTGAACCTTGAAGTCCCATTTAGGCTTCAACTTAAATCCAAGTGTTAAGACGTCGTAATTACAATCTCTTAGAAGCTTTGGAACCATATGTACAAGATACTCAAACTTAGTTTTGTAGTTTTTTGGTGTGGTCGAGGTTGATCGAGGAAATTGTTGTTGTGTAAACGGGATGTATTGAAATGAAATGAAATTGATTAATCTACTGATTATTTTGAGAATCTCAATGGACGTGTTACCTGATGTGGCGAACGTCGATGGTCCGATCGATTTAAGAGGAGGGACAATTTAATCTACTTACGCGGACCGGACCATTTAAGAGGAGGCCGATCGGGCTCTACAAATAGAAATAGTCCGATCAGAGAACTCGGATCGAACTCTTCACACTGACGTTGACCGTTAATAGTCCGATCGGATAAATGAAATTGATATTAATACTGATTTTTTTGAGAATCTCAATGGACGCGTTACCTGATGTGGCGAACGTCAATGGTCCGATCGGAGGGATCCAATCTGATCGGACAATTCTTCACTTATGCGGACCAGACAATTTAAGAGGCCGATCGGGCTCTACATGTAGAAATAGTCCGATCGAACAATTCAAATTCTCGGATCGGACACTGACGCGGACCGTTAATACTCCGATCGGACAATTGATGATCCATGGGACAATTCATACTTCACACTTAAACGGACCGTGAATAGTTTGATCGGGGATACATAGCAATCGATTTTATGAAATGAATGTTCTGTGTAAACGGAATGTAATTAAATGAAATTGATTAGCTACTGATTATTTTGAGAAGTGATTACAATCTCAATGCATGGATAAGACTCTTCATATAAATTCGATCGAACAAAACTTACGCGGACCGGGCAATTTAAGATGCCGATCGGGCTAATCCGATGGGACAATTCACACTTCACATTTAAGCGGACCGTGAATAGTTTGATCGGGCATCTCTAACACATAAGAGTAGTCCGACCGGACTCTTCATGTGTAGGATCACATTTCACAGCGAATATGCTATCGGTTATTATATCGTCGTATCGATTATACCATATCCGTGTCTGACCGATTATATTAACCGAGACTTACCTACATATATACTTTGCTAAGATACGTCGGTTTCCTATATCGATTATGAACCGATATATATATAGCCGATATAAATGTTATTTGCTGTAATTGGCAGGGGTGGTGATTGTGGGATATTTCTTCTCGAATGGATAAGACATCCTTTATTTATATGTGATATCATTGGTTTACAATGTATTATGTGGATAATATTTCCACATATACATCGGTTATGTTTCATCGGTTTGAAACCGATACCCTTTTTCTGATATCCTCTTCTTGATATTTCGTCGGTTATGTTTCATCGGTTTCAAACCGATACCCTTTATCCGATATTCTCTTCTTGATATTTCGTCGGCTAACACACATCACACATCGGTTAACTAACCGATAATCGATTCCATAAGACAAGAAATTCGACAAATACTATAATAATGGTGCCTGTTACATTGTGCTTATTAAAATATTGACCTTTTTAAATGTTTGAAATTACTGAATGTATGTTAGACGACGTTTATGACAGCAAAGTTATTAGATTAGAGCAAGTTTGGCGATTGTGACCAATTAAACCACAACGACTGCATTTTACCCTCCTCTTCTCTTCACCGGCTGAGGGAAT
This sequence comes from Diospyros lotus, assembly GCF_014633365.1. Classification (NCBI taxonomy): domain Eukaryota; kingdom Viridiplantae; phylum Streptophyta; class Magnoliopsida; order Ericales; family Ebenaceae; genus Diospyros; species Diospyros lotus. The sequence continues at coordinate 36,850,084 of NC_068338.1, read as the reverse complement.
TCGACAAATCTGACGTCTTCCACGTTTGCGTCTATTTGTCGGCGGTAGCAATTTAATAGACGCAATTTCCGCCGGCACGGTCCAGTTGGCTTGGCTGCCCACAGGCATTATTTGATCGGCATAGGCATATAACAGAGCTTCTGTTTGGTAGTATGAGGAGCACAAACTATATGGGTGAATATTGCGTGAACGTGCAGCAGCCAGGGCATGACCACATGGCAATTTGTCAAAATCAAACACTCTACAAGTGCAAGTTCTCGCTTTCAAGTCGACAATACCCCCAAAGTGACCATCATGAACATTGAATCTATACATATCAATCGGCTCTGGACGCCAATTCCGAGATAATGCCAATCTTTTGCCTATTTCTCCCTCAGCCCAAGCTATTATATATCCACCCATTTTACTAACATCACCCCGTCTCTCATAAAACCATTGTTGCAGCATATTCCTGATATACTCCATCAAACATTGAATCGGCAATTTACGCGCATCCGCCAGAGCTGCATTAAGGCATTCCGCAATGTTTGTGGTCATTATATCAAACCCCTTGCCATCCGAATATGCACGTGCCCAACGACTGAAACCAGCCTCTCTAAGATAGGCACCGATGGCTGGAGCATATCGCTCGAGCTCAATAAAGTATTCATTAAATTCTGATTGTCGATATGCCTTCGCAGCCTTGTAGAACAGAGCATGCACATTTTCCTTTTTGAATTTAGCCTTTATGTTTTGGCCAATATGATATATACATGAAACGTGCAATGAGTTAGGAAACACAGTCGTGACCGCCTTATGGATGCTCTTGTGCTGGTCAGACACAAATACCAAATCAGGTGTATCATCACCAAGGGCAGAACGTAATTTATTGAAGAACCATTCCCATGAGGCATCATTCTCAGAATCTCCGACTCCCCATGCTATAGGATAAACATGATTGTTACCGTCTTTGCACGTGGCAACAAACAAACTACCAAGATACTTGCCCTTAAGGAAACAAGCGTCCACTGCAATGACAGGCCGCATCTTGCTACGAAATCTGGCAAGGCATGCACCAATGGCCATAAAAAGGTACTTGAATTTGTTCCCACTGTCACTCTCGAATTCTGCAATAGTCCCGGGGTTATTCAACTTCAACATGTACAGATAAGATGGAAGCAACTGGAATGATTCCTCCGCACCCCCCATGATCATGTCCAGAGCCTTTTCCCGCGATCTCCATGCCTTTTCATAACTTATGTTGACCCCAAAGTCCTTGCGAATATCGTGGACAATGTTCTTAGGCTTATAAATACGCTTAACATCCTCGAAACTGCTTTTTATATAAGAACCAATTATTCCGCTCTTCGCCTGACAATGATCGCGGCGCATTATTGAATATGAACATGAATGAGTATTTACATATTTCCTAACTGTCCAACCAAAAGAAGTGCCAAGCGTGGCTGCCCTCAACCGCCATTTACAATCACCGTGCTTACATTTCATGTAAACTACCTTCTTAGTTGACTTGACCACTCTGTATTCGTAATTATTCTTCAAAGCCAACAAACTCATCCGTTCATGCAATTCTGATTTTGACGAAAAAATTTCGTTCAACTCAACATCTGACGCAGCCGACGATGTTCCCGCACTAACCCTTGATAATCTCGAAGATGAGAGAAAAGTAGGCTGCTCAGCACAATCCTGTGAGTCTACATTGATAATGTACAAATTTTCAGCATCATTAGCATTAAATGCATCTTCAAAACCATGTCCAGCATCATCCCGTTTAACATCTTCATAACCATTTCCAGCATCATCCCGTTTAACATCTTCATAACCATTTCCATCCAAAGCATCATCGCGATTAACCTCGTCTTTCAACGATGTCGAACTATCGATGCCCAAGCGTGTCAGGGGAGAATTCTCCGCCACCACTTCCTTAGGTTCTGTCCGCGGTAGTAATATGTCCACAAAATCAACACACAATGGGATTCTGGACTCTATCCGAGAGCATTCCAATAGAAAGCACTCAACATCTGTATCATTACGTATCTCTAATGGAAGTGCAGATGGAACCGAGTGCTTATACTTGTACTTCAGCACAACTGACTTCTCCGCCGTACTAACGTTGAACTTGCTGTATAGGGAACTTACTAGTTGGTCGAGTGTGCAATCCGGTTCCACACGAAGTACCGACCCACATTCTTCGGTCATGTATTTATATTCTTTTGCATCAACATCATATTGCCACTGACCTCCATACATCACAACAACAAAGACAGGTCTTTGAGATTTAACCATTCCTATAACATACATTGAAACGATTTCTAAATTAAAATAAATTTAAAACTTTGCAAGGTTTTATCGGTTTCTAAATGTCGGTTGTAAGAGCCATATCGGTTAATATATATCAGTTAACATAAGACCTCAACCGATATATCGGTTAATGGTTCTGTGTTTAAACCTATATCATAACGTAAATTGTCGATATATCAACCGATATATGTCCAAACTAGCAAAATGCATAATTTTTCACTCATAACTTTGGAAAAGAGGAAAAACTATCTTGTCGAAGATTGGAAAATAACTAAATACCTAGATTGAGAGAAGTCGATTAATGTGCGAGCTCAACAACGCTTAAGGAATAAGAACAATGGGCACGAATAAGACGCTTGATGAAGAAGCAGCAGCACTTTGGCAAGTGAATAACAACAACAATGGCTCTGAGAAAGATGAGCGTGAGAGATTGACGGCGGCCGAGTCAGAATGTGAGTGACAGAAGATAGAGAGAGGGAGAAGACCATCCCTAAGTAGCAGGGTTATTAAAAGCGGGGGCATTTTTGTCCATTCAACTCACGAAAGTCCTAATTTTGCAAAGATTTTCAAAGTGTCATATTTTTGCATATTTTAGTAACGGGGGTCCTAGTTTTGAAAATTTCCCTCTTATTGAATGTTCCACCTCAAGTGTGTAGGTTCGTGTGATTACTTATTTAGAATAATACAATTAAGGGAACCTCAACAATTTAATAGTACTTATTTAGAGTCACCTTGTGGAGTTTGGCCCACTAGTACCTAATTATACAACATCAGGTCTTTAAAATACCACAATGGGGTTGACTAAACTAATTTTACAATTTGATATGGAATTTTATTTATAGTCTTATGAAACATCTTTATAATTCATATTTACTATTTTTATAATAATTTTTATTTTATAAATTGTTAAAGGTTATCAGTACTACAACTAGTAAAAATATTAATAAATTTGTAAAATTGACTAATAATGAATTGAATTGAATTATATTATATTATAATATAAAACAATATATGTATCTAAAAATGTATACATATTTTATCGTTTGCACCGAGTATAACGTTTAACTTTCAACCGCGGGAGGTAAATTTTGTAATTTATTAATTCATCAAGGGCATTCAATGCAATTTTCCAAAAGTTACTAGCGTCGTCGGAAAAAATCAGTTTACTGTACCACACGATCGTAGCATCAGAAAATCGGGCTTCGTCGATCTCCTCCCTCCGGCATAGTTCTGGTTTTGTTCATCTGCGAATCCTCCTTTCTCACAACAGCGGCATTGGAGATGGTAAGTTTCTCTCGCTCCGTCGATTCATATTCGTATGTACGTGTGTACTTGGATGCATGCTTTCTTCAGTTTAATTTTGTTAATGGAGATGGAATTCGTTAAAGCTGTTTATGAATTTTGGATCACGTTATGATTATATGGATTGGAGTTTCAATTGGGTTCCTTTGATGAAAAATGTATCCGTTATTAGCTCCAGGAGCGATAGGGGAATTCACGGCCGTCAAGTGATTTCTCAATTGGTATTCGTTAGGTATATTATCTTAGCAATAACTTTGGCGGGAAGATTATGTCCTGGTGATATTGAGGGGACCTTAGGGCTCTGCTGTATGAAACCGGCAAGTGGATGACATTACAATAAAGTTGGGTTGATAGTTCAGTCAGAAGGTGTGGCAGGTTTTAGGGTTTATATATATAAGCAACGGATAATGGAAAAAGGGACTTATAACAGATGAAATGAATGTCAGGCCAATCAGAAAAAATTTGTGTATCTTAAATCCATATACTTCATTCAAAAGTGAACAACATTCTTCTCTCGTCTGTAGAAAAGGATTATGGAGGGAAGGTGTGATCTTCCTGCTGCTTAACTTATCCAACACCCCCCCCCCCCCCCCCCCCCCCCCCCAAATCACACACACACACACACACACACCTGGCGTCCTTGTTAGTTTTCTCAGTTACTTTTATGATCATATTTGATGGTTTTGATATGCTCAAATGTAACATACCAGATGGAATTTGGCTTGCCTAATGGCTACTGCTTAGGCAGTATGGTGTTCTTTTCCTACCCATTATCACTTGTTATATTTCTTGTTTGGAGCGGGGAGGCTTTGTGTTGTAACTTAAAATCTTGTCATAATATGTATAGAAAAAAGAATGGTTGGACACTTGTGACTCAGATTGTGTTCCTCTTATTTATTTATTTATTTTTTTGTTGGAGTCTGCATGCCAATCTTCTCTAAGGAATCTTTACTGAAAGTATATCTTTTTCCCAATCTTACTTATATGTTAATTCTCACTTTTGTCTCACTAAGTTATTTACTTATTTATCATTGTGTGTGCCAAAATGCTTTATGTTAGCTTTTCCTTCAGATATCATAAATGCTTTCTTCTATCTTTTTCAGCAGATGCCTTCTCTGATTTCATAAAAAGAAAATGAAAGAAAACTTGTGTAGACCCTTACCCATTAGTTGCTATAAGATGCTGCATCAAGTACTAGGGAAATATTTTTGGTATGTCTTGTATGTGACGCTTCTACCCTATGCTTGGAACAAGAACTTGTAGAAGAAAAGGAAAATAAGTATTCTTTTGTGCATGTAATTCCTTGGACATAGGTTGGCAAAAAAAGAAAAAATCCATGGACACAAGTGAATTCGTATTCCTTTTATTTTCCTTCACATTGAAAAATTCTAATTCCAAAAATAACCTTAAGGTCCATTTTGCTCATTCTATCACATAAGAAATTACATCAAGTTACATATTTCTCTCTATCTTTCTTAGGAGCTCAAGTTTCGCACATAACAAGAAGAAAGTATGAGTTTGTTGATGAAAGGGTGTAAGCATTAATCAAATTCTTGGATTGTCACCCTTGTTCAAAAAGATTACTCAATCCTGTACTAAGTCATTTCTACTTAAGACGGTGATTTATTTTTCCTAGCATGTATTTTTAATTAAATTGGTAAGGCTCGTTTTCTTCCTTTCATCTCTGCATCATTTTAGGCTTTTTTTCCTTGGCACAACTTTGTCTAAATAAACAACTAGATAATGTTAGGTCTGCTTGGTTACTTGCTCCTGGTTTGATGGGTTTGTTGATTGCCAATGCATATCTTCTGAGGTGGCTTGAATGCATCTTCCTTTTCTTAATTGTTACCAAAAGTCGTCTTAATGAATGTAGTGCTATGAGTTTTTTGTTAACTTCCCATTTTAAAACTAATCCAGACAAAATCATATCTGGTCATTCTGGTTAGTTTGGTACTTTGGTTTAGCATGCAACTCAATGAAATTGTCTTTATATGCTTGATTTTTAATTCATGCTGCATTAGGCTGAAGCGCTGAGACCAAGTTACAACCTTAATTTCTATAGGATGTGAAATGTGGTATTAGTATTTTTTAGTTCCTGACAGAATGTGAGATGTTGTATTAGTATTGTTTAGTTTTTGACAGAATGCTAGTTTTCATTCTTAGGTTACTTGCAGCAAACAATCAGTTGAAGAGGAGAAGCATGTTGAGGAGGAGCTGAAGAAAGTAGAGAGTTCAATAGCTATACTTAATACTGACCTGGAACAACTGGTCAGATTTGTTCTGGATTTATTTAATAAAAGCATGTGGCCAAACTTGTTCTTTTTATTCTGGTAACTTCTTTTATGCTGTTCATCAGAATGAGAGAAAGAGTAATTGTTTGAATAAGATGCGACATCTTCAAGACAAAATCAGCAGGGAGGGTGCTGATGTTGTGGTGCAAAAATTGTTCACACTTTCACAGTCACTGAAGGTGTGATGCACTTTCAGAGCTTGCTTCATTGTTTACGTGATTGGCCAAAGTTATTTATGTTTTTCAATCCTAGCATTCAATTCTTGACCACAAAATTCATCCACTGGAATCAACCAAGAAGCAAACCCATTTGCCACCTTCAATCTTAAATTGAAAAGAGAAACATTCGATGTTGAGGATAGGATCTTGTTGATTGTTTGGATAAATCTGAATGTGCTGGAAGCCTGGAACACTCGAAGGTCTCTCGTTTTTTTGTTGTCTCTTTGCTTGATCTTAGTTGGTTCACATATAGTGAGAAAATGTGAGTAGGTCTTCCACATTTTCATAGAGCCATAGCAAGAAACCCATCGAACAGGAAATTCAACTTCAACTCCCAAAACTATATGAACTTCAGAGCAGGAAATTAATGAAATAGGAGACTCATCAAACTACAAATTGGTCCAAATTCCCAAACCAGTAGGAACTGGAGTTGCTAGAATTATAAAATCAGTTTCTGTCTTTCAGGATCTCACTCCATGAGCTCCAAGAAAGACAATGTTTTGGCCACTTGCTCAAATGATTACGCAACAATCAGATAGAGCTCTCTGGATTGAAATGAATGTTTCTTGTTCTGGTGCCCTCTTTGTCTCTTCATTAGGTTCCACTCTTAAACTGTGTTTTTCCTTTTGACTCAAATGCAAACTCAAGATTCACAATATGAATAGATTTTTTCCCTTTTTTTTTTTGCCTCCCAATGGAATGGCCTAGGAGGGCAAATTGTAAATATCTTTACATTTTTATCTGCAGCTCTAGTTTTCCATGAATGTTCTAGCCATTCTTACTAAACTTGTGATATTCTTTTCCTCTAGTTATTTTTTCCCTATTTATTATATCTATCTCCCATCTAAATACTTGAAGTTCTCTTCAGGCTCTAGAGAGGCATGCATCTGACCTCCAGTCTCATTGTGATTCAAAAGCTTCTAAATTGCAAGCTGATGTTAATGAACTGGAGAATGTAATGTTCTGTGGTAAAGATGGCAAGAACTTCTCTGATTGTCTTGATAGTTCTTTACACAATTCTCTCGAGAGACTGAATTCTGCAAAGAGGGTATGATTCTTTTACTGTCTATGATATGATTCTTTTACTGTCTATGAGCGTTTATCAATCACAAAGCACATTTAGCTCCTTTAATATTGTCATTTGTTTTTATTTATAATCATATATGAGGATGCCTATTCAACTTTATACTTTTTTTTATAACTATATATTGCCATTTGTTTATATATATATATATATAATTATTTAATATTCAATATTACCATCTATTATACTTGTTTTTCCTTTATATATCTTAAATTACCTTGGGTAAATTATTAAAGCTCTTCTACTTTTTTGGGATGTAATCCTTCTCACAAGTTGCTTTCACATTTTCTGGTGTATTCTTTCATGGCAAATTTTGTAGCAATGTAAGGTTGCTCATTTGTGACTAAAAGGTCACGGGTTCTAGTTGTGGAATGACCTCTCTTTGCAAACTAGCAAGGGGAAGAGTGCATACAAATACGACCCTCACAAAGTAGGAAATCTCAAGCTCTGGGGGCACCATTCATATGCTCCACAGAGCAAGTTTATGGGCACATACAGGCCCCCTTTTTTCTTTTTGGGGGGAGGGAGGGTCTTTCTACTTCTTGGAAGAGTGCTCTGTTAGATATTTACACACAATACTTTGGTGTGCATTTTCAAACCAGTCTTGAATTTTCGTACTGCTATCTATAAACTAAAAAGTAGTGAAATTTATGGTAGGAACTTGCAATAAAGCTAAGGGAAATTGTATGGCTCAAACGGCAGCTTGATGATGTGCCATCTCAAGCAGAACTTATCCAGTATGTCTCTTCTCTTAAATTTTTTTAAACATAATTTATAGGCAATGTTGCCAATTATCATGACTCCTCTTGTTCTTCAACATGTGTTTGTGTAGTTTCCAAAATTGTTTGAAACTCTATGAGATTAAAGAAGTAGTTCCTTTTCTAAAGCAACTGTAGTTCAATACTAGTTTGAATTTAGAACTCCTGTCAATTTGTGTTTAGTTTTGTAGAAGCCAGGAATAGGATCACTGTGGATATGGCGTAAGAGTTGCCACTATGGAAACTCTATGAGACTAAGTAGTTCCTCTTCTTGCTGTCCTGCATCACTAAGCCACCCCCAGACCTAAGTAAATAAACCTTATCTCAACTAATAAAATGATACTTAAATAGTATGGGGCCTTAACCTATAAATTTTTCTTGTTATAAAAATTTGGAAATTGGGTTTAATTTATTTGAATTTGCATGTTGAGCTCCTAGTTAGTTTTCTATAGGCAGGGTTTTTAGGTAGATATGGAAAAGTAGATATTACATGTTAGACTGTTGAGATTGAGGATTACTCACTTGGGCTTTGCAAAATTTCAAGCTAACCTTTATTTGAAACTTAGACAATTTGTCTCTATCTTTAAAGTTTTGAAATCTGAAACTAAAGTTGAACTGTTGGCTTATGTTGTCAAATGAAGTCAATATCATTTTGTATCTTCATAAGAAATTAATTTGGCAGACATGTCTACTACGAATACAGTATTACATTTATACCCTCCAATATCAATAAAAATAAACCACTTTAGAGATAATCGCCCAGATTAGAGAAATTGACAAAGAAGTAATTTATCAGTTTTAGCACTATTGTAGTGGCATAAACATGGGATCATAGACTAATTTGAAGGTGCATTGCTTGCAGATTAATAACATTGGACCAGGGTGTGTACTGTGTAGTGAAGCTGTAATTATGAATGTTGATTAATTTGAAATTATTGAAGGAACTGGAGTTAAGAATAAAATGCTCTCACCCAAAGCAAGGTTTATGCCTTTATTCCATCTTGGGCAATATGAGCTTAATTCGAGCATCAGAGGCTTATGAAATTAATAGAAATGTGAAAAGTAAGCACTGGTGGGAGTACTAGTACAGTGGCCAAAATTGATTTTCCATGCTTCATGAACAGTAGTAGTGCTCTTTCACTGCAGTTGGTTATGGGAGCTGCATGATAGGACCCTTGTTAGTCACATGTACCAGCAAAGAAATGGGAGGGAAGAAGCAGGGGGCAGAATAGGATATTGGGAGAGGGGGAAAGTGACAAAAACAGTTGAAGGGCAAAAAGGGGAAGAGCAGCCAAGGGAGCATGGCTGATAGCTAAGGCCGGAGGGGAGTGTCGTGGGATAACAAACTATAAATAAGAGAGGCTAGGAGAATATTGGGGATGATTTTGGTATTGAGTCTTAGGGAGAGTTAAGGGCCTCTCGAATGCCCTATTGTTCTTATTTTTCCTTGCTGCAAATTATTGGAAACCATTGATATTCGATTGCTGTTGAATTTGCTATCTGGTATCCTAACAATTTGGTATCATAGCGTTTCGATCCTAATGGTGAACTTGACTGATCCAGTCGGTGATTTGGAGATGAGGGTGGAAGGCATTCCACTGGGAGATGATGCCATGAGGAGTGCGTTTCAAAAGATGGAGAGACACCTAGCGAACCTGCTAGAGCTGTTCGTGAGGATGCAAGCGAGATGGGAAGAACAGGAGCGGGCAAACAAGAGCAAGAGGAAGAACGAGGAGAGACGGGAGGAGCAAGAGAGAGAGTGAAAGGGGGAGCGTGATGAGGAAGACCAACCTGCGGATTCGCCCGTGTCAAGGGAGGGAACGCCGGTAGCTGGAGGGAGAAATGGCGAAGGGGGCGGCTGGGTCGATGGTGTCGGAAGGCAGCAGTACCGTGGGAGACGCCTGGTAATACCCAACTTCGAGGGAGATGATCCAGATGGCTAGGTCTTTAGGGCTGAGCGCTACTTCCTGGTGAACCAGCTGTCCGATGCGGAGAAATTGGAGTCAGCGGCCTCATGCTTTGAAGGAGCGGCTCTGTCGTGGTTCTAATGGGAGCAAAGACGACGACGGGTGAGGAGCTGGACGGAGCTCAAGGCGATGTTGAGGGATAGGTTCAGGACCGCATAGGAAGGCACGGTGGAGGAGAGGTTCCTTGCGCGTCGACAGTGGGGCTCCGTCAAGGACTACCGCCTTGGCTTCAAGACTCTGACCTCACCGCTCACAGGCATGCCAAAGGCGTCGCTGGAGGGCCACTTTATCAACGGAATAGGGCCGGTCATCCGAGCCGAGATGAGGGTGTCAAGGCTGATTGGGCTGGAGCAGATGATGGACCTAGCCCAACCAATTGAGGAGATGAATCTGGTGATTCGTGGAAGGATTGTTGGACCTAGCCCAAACAAAGGTCAGGCCTCGTCGTCCCCAATTTCGAATCACCAGTGGGTAGTGATATTGCCTCCTTCGATGATGGCACAAAAATGGGGGATGCCCAGCCCCGTCTCATCACACTGGCCTTCGGCCTTCGCTAAGGCGATGGGTGAAGGGTTGGGAGTTGCGGTGTTGGCTGACGAGAAGACGGACACAACAACACTGTGTTTGGAGGGTGCTGCACCTCCATGGGCCCAGTGGGAGCGACGGAGACGAAGAGAGATTCGTGTGGGTAAGAAAGCAAACCTAAAAGACGAATCCATAGGGAGCCGCCATCGCATCTCTGCTCAGGCAATGGCGAAGAAGGGGAAGGCGAAGAAGAAAAGGCCGGTGACTAGACAACCACAAGGTGACAGCAAAAGCGTCAAGAAGAAACGCAGGAAGAAGAAGAAGCTTCAGAAATACCAAGCTCCAGTCCCGACCAAAGACACCGCGATGCCAATTCAGTCCGATTCGGACGCCGACGATGATTCCTCCTCCGGTGAGACCAAGCCCGAGAAGATCCAGAAACTTCTCGAGCCCTACACCAGGTACCAGCGGATTATCTTCCTTGTCGGCGCCGCCGTGCCCGACACTTTCCTCTTCACTCGCCTCCGCGATGCCGCGAATTGCGACATATCTCGTCGCAAGCTCGTCGTCTACGGCCTCGCGCGGGACACGACTTGAGAAACCTTAGTCTCTGCTTTCGAGTCATACGGCGAGAGTGAGGACTGCAAAGTCATCTTCGACCGGGTCATGGGCAAGACCAAGGGCTACAGCTTCGTCCAATTCAAGACGAGACGGGAAGCGGCCAAGGCATTGAAGCAGCCGAGGAAGAAGATCAGGAATCTGATGTCAAGGATGGCGGATCTGGTAACGTCCAAGGAGGGCCCCTTACCGATGATTGGGGCGTCATTTGCTTTTGATCTTAAAAATCTGGGCCAGCAAAAATATGAGGAAGCTGGTAATTTGGTGGAGTCTCTCACCTTGAGGACAAGGTGAGTTTCATGGGCGGAAGTAATGATAGGACCCTTGTTAGTCACATGTACCAGCAAAGAAATGGGAGGGAAGAAGCAGGGGGCAGAATAGGATATTGGGAGAGGGGGAAAGTGACAAAAACAGTTGAAGGGCAAAAAGGGGAAAGGCAGCCAAGGGAGCATGGCTGATAGTTGAGGCCGGAGGGGAGTGTCGTGGGATAACAAACTATAAATAAGAGAGGCTAGGAGAATATTGGGGATGATTTTGGTATTGAGTCTTAGGGAGAGTTAAGGGCCTCTCGAATGCCCTATTGTTCTTATTTTTCCTTGCTGCAAATTATTGGAAACCATTGATATTCGATTGCTGTTGAATTTGTTATCTGGTATCCTATCACTGCACTGTGGCTTTTTACAACTCCCCTCCACTCCAATCCAAGGGGGATACTTGTGACATGTCTGTCTGCCTTCCCTTTGTCTATGCCTCTCTTTGTTACTGTACTTTATCATTGCCTTACATACCACATTAAGAAAACAACTTGGTATGGCAGAAGGCTAAGGCTGGCAACTTCATTCCCTCCTCCATGGTGATATATTTGATCTCTCATTTGCAGGTATGAACACCGGTTTTCAGAACTTGATGTTCAAATTCAGGTATGGAAATGCTCTGGAATATAGTTGTGTAAATGTTTAATTATCTTTAATGATTCCCTTATTGGCTCAAGCTGATTAATAGAATGAACATATATTCTCTGCTAATATACAGGAAAAGCTTCGGAAAACTCGTAAATATTATGCCACCTTTAATGCATTGTTGGAGATAAAAGACTTGATGCTAAAGGAAACTTCCTTGTTAAACTCTATAAGTTCCCAGGTATATTAGTGAAGTAGGATTTAACTTCAAGTTGTAACCTCGCTTCTTTAATTCATGGCTCCATCTTTGCACAAACATATGTGTTGCGATCTGTATCCATTACTAATCAATATAGTATTTTCTTCTGCTTGCATTTTTTTGGTTGCTGATTGACCTTACATACATTTTTTTCCTTTTGGATTTAAAATTCTTGACTTATTTATTTGCTTGTTTTTCCTAGGCAACCCATGGCTTACTACCTTTTTTTTTGTTAGGTAAATGCAGCTTACTAGTTGTTTTTGTTCATATAAAATGTTTGCCACATGTTGCTTTGCCATCTGAATTGGGTTTTTGTTTTTGTGATGTCCGAGTTAAGTGTTTATCACTGAATTTTAGTTAAAAGATCAGTAGATTGTGTGTCTACATATCCTAGTTAACTACAATTGTGTTTATGTATTATCCCCTAGATTTTGATCATGCTTAGTTTGAAAAGCATATGAGAAAACTCGTTTGGGGCTTGTTCTTTTATATGTTTGTTCTGGGTTTTTTGGCGAAGAAGAGAGAGGGGAGGCGCTTTTATTTGTAATAAGGTCGGAGTAGATAAAGTACGTCACACAAGATTAAAATGATTTGGTCATGTGAGAGACCAATAGAGACTCCTGTGAGGAAAGTTGAATGAATGGAAGAAACTCGGGGGTTGTTCAAGTGTAAGTCTGTTCAATTTTTAAAATAGCATGACATGTTTGGATGGCATGATGAGGAGTTCTTGATTAGTGTCAATTTCAATATGTGGTCAACACAATATGGTACCTCTTAAATGGTCCATTCTTCTTAGTTTTATTTACAAATTTTTACACCAATAAAAAAATTATTTACAACAAAAATAAGAATATATAAAAGTTTTAATCGCACTAGGTCAGCCACATGAATTTTAGCTCACCAATCATCTTTATTCATAATCATATTATATTTCATGTCATGTTAACTTTTCCACCAAAATTTATTTGGTCTAGTACTACAAGCTTCTTCCATTCTATCAATTTTTCTCATAAGAGCCGTTCTCATGCCCTTATCTTAGTCGTATCTCGTGCATCTTGCCTGTAATAGGCGCCCCTCTAACTTTATTGTTGATTAACTTTATATTAATTGTCTTTTCTTATATGATTGTGCATCTACCATAACATTCTAATCTTATTTATACTCATATTTTGCACATGTTAGTGCCTAAATGTTTTGAAGAATTTCGGTAGAAACTTGAATGAAAACTACCGTGATTTATTCATTCAATGGTAATGGAACTTTATACACAAAGAGTCCTAAAAATAGTTAACTTTATCTCCTAGATATTCTCCTATAATCTACAACCTTTAAATTCTAGAAACCTTCTTCTTCTATGAGATTATCTTCCAAGACTCTTAATGGATTACAACTTCTTCCAACACCCTCCCTCAAGCTGTGGAATAGATGCTCATCATTCCTAGCTTGCTTCTAAAGATTTCAAAACCCTATTTTTGCATGGCTTTAGTTAAGATATCTGCCTCCTGATTTGCTGTAGGGATATACATCAGTTTTATGCCTCCTTCTTCTATCTCTTACTTGATAAAGTGCCTGTCAATTCTGACATGCTTCATTCGGTCATGTTGAACCGGGTTGTTCACAATGTTAATGACTGATTGGCTATCACTATAGAGCACCTTAGATGATGACATAGGCACAGACAGGTCACTCATTAATTTTTCTAACCAAATTACCTCACAAATTCCTTGAGAAATGGCCCGATATTCCGCTTCCACACTGCTCCTAGCTACAATTGGCTGTTTTTTGCTCCTCCAAGTTACTAAATTGCCCCAAACTTTGGTGCAATACCCGGATACTGATCTGCTATCTTCAATTGAACCGGGCCAATCCGAATCAGCAAAGCCAACAATCCTCCTGTCTTGATTTTTCTTAAATAACAGCCCTATCCCGGGTGTCCCTTTGAGGTATCTAAGAATATGAAAGACTGCCTCAAGATGTCTCTTGCTTGGTTGGTGCATATACTGACTTATAATGCTCACAGCATAGGCTATATCTGGCCTAGTGTGAGATAGATAAATCAGCTTTCCTATCAACCTTTGATACCTCCCTTTATCTACCAAATAGTCTCCATTCTCTTCCTTATTTTTTTAGTTTGGCTCTAGGGGAGTACTTGCTGGTTTGCAACCCATTTTTCCTGTTTCTTGTAGCAGGTCCAGAGTGTATTTTCTCTAAGATATAAATATGCCTTCACTGCTCGTAGCTACTTCCAATCCAAGGAAATATCTTAATTCCCCTAAGTTCTTCACTTCAAACACTTGCCTCAGCTGTTGCTTCAACCTCTCAATGTCCTGCAAATTGTCCCCTGTGATGATAATATCATCCACATACACTATCAAGATAGTTATTTTTCCATTTTCTTCAACTTTAGTAAAGAGAGTGTGGTCAGCTTGGCGTTGCTTGTACCCTAGTGTGTATAGAGTATCACTAAACCTTTTAAACCAAGCTCTAGGAGATTGTTTAAGCCCATAGAGTGATTTCTTCAATTTACATACCTTTCCTTTAGTGTTGCCTTCTTCAAAACCTGGTGGAAGTCTCATGTAGATCTCTTCTTCCAGCTCTCCATTTAAAAACGCGTTTTTTACATCTAGCTGGTGTAATCTTCAGTCTAGATTTACAACCAAGGACAATAACACCCTGATGGAGTTCAATTTTTCCATTGGTGCGAAGGTTTCATCATAATCTAGGTCGTGGGTTTGGGTAAACCCTCTTGCAACAAGCCTTGCTTTGTATCGGTCAATTTTTCCATCAGATCTATACTTTATGGTGAAAACCACTTGCTTCCCACTGCTTTCTTTCCCTCTAGTAGCTCAGTCACTTCCCAAGTATTATTTTTCTCCAAAGCTGTCATTTCTTCCATAACAGCTCCCTTCTAGTTCTTATCTTGTAGAGCCTGATTAATATTTGTAGGAATAGTCTCCTAATCTAGACTTGCAGTAAATGCTCAGTATAGAGGAGACAATTTTGAGTATCCCAAGTGATTTGAGATGGGATATTTTGTACAGGCTCTTACCCCTTTTCTTAGAGCAATTGGAATTTCAAGGTCATATTCACCTCTGCTCTCAGTTGCCACCCTGCCTTCTTCAACATTTTCTGCACTTATCCCCAAGTCAGATGAATGTGTAGGCTGAGGATTCTAAGGTCTTCTTGAGTAAACCTGGAGAGGAGGTTTATTTTTAGCTTGATCTTCCCTACAGGTCTCAGTATTTTCTCCTTCCCTCCTTGGATGATCTAAGAGCGGATTGATAGAGTCAGTCTTTAGATTAGGATCATCTTGAGAATTCTTAGGCTTTGGGGATGGCTCACAAAGAGAATTTGGATAAGGATGACTAGATGTAGGCAATAGAGTACTCCATATATCTTCTGGGTTGTTGGTACTTTCTTGAGGCTGATGGTGTTTGAAGAAAGGCTGATATTCTAAGAAGGAGACATCACAGGAAATAGTGAACTTTCTGTTAGTAGGATCATAACATTTATATCCTTGTTGAGTGGGAGAATACCCAACAAACACACATCTCGAAGCTTTAGGGTCTAGCTTAGATTGGTTTGGTTGTTTTTGGTGTACAAAGGTTGTACATCCAAACACTTTTAGAGGCAGAGAATTGAGAACTCTAGAATGGTAAGGAAAGAAATCAATAAGGACGCTCAAGGAGGTTTGGAACTTCAGAATTTTTGAGGGTAGCCTATTGATGAGATAGGCGGATGTCAGGATAGCTTCCCCTCAATAGTTGTTAGGAATTGATCTAGCAAACATTAAGGCCCTGGCTGTTTCAAGAAAATGCCGGTTTTTTCTTTCTACAATCCCATTTTGCTGAGGATTGTAAGGACATGAGCTTTGGTGAACAGTACCATGCTCATCTAGGTATTGACTGAATTCGTTTGAAAAATATTCTCGGCCATTGTCCGTTCTTAGAACATGAATGGAGGTTTGGAAAACATTCAAGACCATTTAATGAAACCTTTTGAATACAAGATAGGTTTCAGATTTGTCTTTCATAAGGAAAACCCAACACATTCTTGTATGATCATCAATAAAAGTGACGACCCACTAGGTATTTGTTATGTTGGATATCCTAGTTGGTCCCCAAATGTCACTATGAATCAAGTGAAATGGTTTTGATGGTTTGTAAGCATGTTAAGGATGAGAGCTCTTAGTTTGCTTTGCAAGGATACAATCCTCACAATTGAAATTATGAAGTTTATTTCTAGGAAGATTTGGATACAAAAACTTGAGATATTCTAAGCTAGGATGCCCTCATCTTTGATGCAATAACATCAATTCTGACTCTGAAACTGAAGCTAACATGTTTTGTAAAAATAACCTAGACTCTGTAGGAGATTCAAGCTTATTTATTTGATATAATCCTCTTCTTTCCTCAGCCTTGCCAATCATCATCCGCGAGGATATGTCCTGAAAAACACAATAAGAGGAGAAAAATGTTACTGAGCAATTCCTTTCTAAAGTTAATTTGCTTATTGATATTAGGTTGCATCTCAGATTTGGTACATAGAGTACCGTATCTAAGCTTAGGCCTGATATGTAAGCATTTCCCTTTCCTTGGGCTGAGGATTTCAAACCATCAACTAGTAGTACTGTTATTTCTTGATCCACAGGTTCAAAATTAGATAAGGTTTCCAGGGATCCTATCATATGGTCAGTAGCTCCCGTATCTACAATCCAACAATTAGTATACGATCTTTTAGATAGGAGAAAGTAGTATATATTACCTTGTCTTGCCAAAGGCATCTCAAGATTATCTGTTACTTCCGAACTCCCTTTTCCTTTAGAATGATTTAGTAATTGCCAAAGAGCCTCTAACTGATCGTCTGTAAAAGTAGGCATATTTGAGTTACTTTTCTCCGTTTCTGCAACATATGCGGATTGACCACCTTTCCGTTGATTCCTTGGTTTCCACAAAGCTGGCTTTTCATGTATCTTCCAACAGGTTTCCCTAGTATGATAGAGTTTATTGCAGTGGTCACACCACTGTTTTTTTATCTGTATTTCACCTTTTGTGGAGGCAGAGGCCTTTCCTCGTGACATACTCAATGATGAGTATCCTTCGTTTCTTGCATGTCCAGCATAAGGCAGCATCGCTCGTTTCCTACTTTCTTCTTTTCTTACTTTAGCAAACACTTCTTTTAGAGATGAGAATGGTTTAGTACCAAGCAACCTGCCCTTTACTTCATCTAGATCTGAATTTAAGCCATGTAGAAAATCAAATACTCTCTCTTTTTCCATCATTTTATCATACTTCATTCCATCCGAAGTGATCTCAGAAAAGAGATCCATCTCTTGCCACAATTCAACTAAGGTATTATAATACTCAGTGACCGAGTTATTACCTTGCTTTGTGGTTCAGATAGTGGATCGGACTTGAAAACTTTGTGCTGTGTTCTCAAGATCCGAATATATCTCCTTGACAGCTTTCCAAATCTCGCTCGTCGTCTTGTAGAACAAGTATGTCCTACCAATCTTTGGCTCCATGGAGTTTATTAGCCATGCCATGACTGTGGCATTTTCTGCTTCCCAGACTCCATAAGTTGCTACTTCTGCACTCGGTTTTTCTATCTCTCCGGTCGGATAGCCCATCTTGCCTTTCCCTTTAACCACAAGCATAATTGATTGGGACCATTCATGAAAATTGGTTCCATTGAGCTTATGCACGGTTATTTGGAGAGTATGGCTATCAAGAGCTGTTGTAGAGACTGGAATCTGATGATTCCTAACCTGGGAAGGAGGATCAAAGGCTGAACTCTCACTTGGTGTAGAGTTCTCAGCCATCGTGAAGATAGATGAGTTCTAGTTGAAGTAGAACTTTCGATATACTGCCACAAACCGTGGCTCTGATACCATGAAGAATTTCAGTAGAAACTTGAATGAAAACTACTGTGATTTATTCATTCAATGGTAATGGAACTTTATACACAAAGAGTCCTAAAAATAGTTAACTTTATCTCCTAGATATTCTCCTATAAAATAGTGAAAGATTACAACTCAATTTACAGCTAACAAGATAATCTACAACCTTTAAATTTTGGAAACCTTCTTCTTCTGTGAGATTATCTTCCAAGACTCCTAATGGATTACAACTTCTTACAACATGTTTGCATTTCGTGCCATATAACGAATATGAGATTTGATAATTGTATAAAATGTCAGAGCACTTCATTACTTTAAACATCATGTCTTGATTTTGTGAGTAGCATCTTTAATAATCTCCCTATATCTTTTTGAACAATTAATTCAAAATATTTGAACTAATTTTTTCTTGGAATGATTCAATCTTCAAGTCTTTCCAAGAAAATCTTCCATACTCCTTTAAACTCATATTATATATATTTGGTTTTCAATTGGCTAAACTTAATGACTCTGAATTTTAAGATGTCCTATAACTTGAGCTTAGTGTCCACATATTGTTTTATCTTTTGAGACACTGTTATCCACAAATAATGTACACCAAGACACTTTTTCTTGGATGCGTTCTTAGTAAGGCCCGGTAGCAAGATGCTGTTGGTAATAGTTATTAGTTAGGCCAGGGCAAGGTAGGGTAAGTCTGCCATGGACTCTTTATTTGGTACTAGATAATTAGGGATGGCAATGGGTACTCTACCCTGCGGGTACATGCCAAAACCCTCCCCTGATGGTGGGAGGGTTTGTGTATTGAAAAATATCATGGGGAGGGTAGGAGTAATATTTAAAATATCTATCAAATACGGGTAGGGTGGCAGGGATAGAGTCCCCTACTCATACCCTATCTTGATATAGTTATAAATGTGTTTATATATATATATTATTTTATCTAATTATATATTAAATTCATAGATTCAAAAAAAAGCTCAAGTAAAACATATTCTCACAAACTTGAAAGTTGAAATCTAATGTAATTATGGCCTGTCTTGCCTCTCACCCTCACCTTTGACAAACCAAGGTGGTCTTTTTATTATTTATTATTGGAACAATCTAAAATATTGTAGTTGTTGCTTTTAGCTTTTTATTTGCATTAATGTCAGATTCCCTTGTTATCAAATTATTGTGAAGTTATTTAACTATGCATATGAATTTATTAGAATGAAATATACCAAGAATACGGGTACCAATCGGATTACCATTGCCTTATGGGTATGGGAATGGAGGGTTAAGTAAAATACCTGAGGGGTACGAGTACAAAGGTGGGGACAAGAACAGAGATGCAGGTACGGGGACGAGCAAAACAGTCCCTTACCCATACCCTCCCTATTGCCATCCCTATAGATACTCATATTGGAAATGTTTATATTATTGGTATATCATTTTCAACGGTAACTTGCAATATTTGTGAGAGTTAATTAAATGTGCAGAATATATCTGAAATCTCTATCCCACTTTTGGATACATTTCTAAATGTTCCCCATATCCTAGAATCTGGGGTTAAAGCAGTTTGACACCCACACCTGGCACATGTGGTAGAGTGTAGGAACAATGTATACTCCAAGATTAATGTCAAATTTAAATTGGTGATGTGGATTGTTGATATTACTGATTAATCCATATTTGCTTGGGATTATTTGACATGAAAACATTGCCATTCCTTGAGAAACTGAATTGGAATGTAAAATACACTCATAATTTCACTAACTTCTTGTTGCTGGGAGCATATGTCTACTATACCTAATAGGACTTCCTAAGGATTCCCTCATTGTTCTTACTAATTTTGGATGTTATTATGACAGTTTCAAGGTGCCATTTCTAGCACTGCTGGTCGCATGAAACTTATTGATTCCATGGAGGGAATTCTGACAGGAACTCAGCAGGTAAGTATTCATTTCTTATCAGTTGAGCACCGGCAATAAATCTGAACTATTTATAACTATTACATTTACAGCTTTTTAACCAATTGGCTTACTAAAACCGGAAGCACCCATGAAGCTTCTTTAAAACATCAATTCTAGTCTGAAGCTTTGCCTCTCCTTCTTGCAAACAATCCTACTAGTTGCCCCAAGTAGTATCTGCTACAAAACACAATTCAGGTTGGCATGCCTCGTATTATGCTTTCAACACTTTATTGCCTTTGATTCCATCCACCTACATTCTGAAGTACCTAAGACATGCTCGGGGGAAATCTGAGATGATAAAAGAGCTGAATTTTGGCCTTTCCTCTTGCCATTATAGGCTATGCAGAAACCTCCACCAACATTCTAGCTTGGGAAAAACCGAAATGCTAAAGTAATTGCAGACCTAGTGACGCTATTTAAGTTGACATCAAGTGTTAAACAAGAAAATGAAAGTAGAACATGCGTGGAGGGATTTCAAGTGTCAAAATGCGGTGTATTCTGATGGATACTATACGTTTGTTCTAGTCCATTTGTTCATGTGTAACATTGCTTTATACAGTATTGGCACATGATGTACAAACCAGACAGTAACTAATTCTAACCAAACTTGTCACTCAAAATCAATTTTTGTCCTTTAAAGTGTACAGAAAATCAGTATAAATTGATCCAAATGGTTGGAGCATAAATCTGATTAATTGACTTTTCGAACATTTTAAATGCTATTATTCATTTCAATTCGCTTCTCTATTTTAACACTTTGAGAACATGACATTTTTAAGGTGATGAAGATCATGCGGAGCAAAAGGGAAACATGCAAGGAAACACCTAAACTCCTTTAGCAATATGACCCTCTTATAAGCATTTTTCCTATCCAAAAGAGACTTGAAAAATCACATCTTCTCAAGTAATGGGTTTCTAGTGGTTAAAAGACATCCCTAGAGCATGAGGCTCCCCGCATTACAAGGGCTGGGGTAGAGTAGTCCTCCCTTGCTTTTTGCAAAAAAGTTGTTTTCACAACTCAAATCCACGATCTTCTAATCATAAAAGAGAAACCTTACCGGTTCTACAAGGCTAGTCCTTGGGTTTATTATAGTCCAAATGTACAATATCAGAGAAGGTTCACCAAAATCTTCATTAAGATTCTGATATTGCATTCCCTATAAAGTCCACATCATGCACAAAGAAGCATCAACCAAGCCTTTCTCCTACTCTTACCAACTCTCCCTTCAATCCACTATGCATGAGATCCCTTTTACTCCTAACAAAGTAAGATCAACCTTAATGCTCTCAAGCCACAAGAAAATAAATAGGTTGATTCCCCCGTTTTTCATGAACATGCAAAACTAAGTTACCATAATGTGGCATCAAATGATCTTGTTGTAACGACAAGAATGCTTAGGAGTCTCAGGAGACTAAATAAGATTTCACATTAAGATTTATCAGTTTGTTCTAGACATTACATGTTGCTCCCTTTGATGATTTGGTCGGTCATCACATCTATATATCTGGATGTATTTATAGGGGATATTTACTGTTTCATTTGCTGCAGAAACTCGAAAAGGTGCAACTCACACTCCAGGCTGAACAGAAAATATGTGATGCTGTCAAGGAAAGGTATGCTACAGCAATTGCCGAGCAGAGGTCCTGCTATTCAATCTTAAAAGATTTCCAGGTAAGTGCAGTCACCACAATCTTAAAATCATAGCCTTTTTCAATAGGAGCAACGAGGAACCATTCAAACTCAAATAAACGTGAATTTTTTGTAATCCTTCGTGTGAATTGATGAGACGATCCTAAACTACCAGAAAGAATGACTTCATAATGTTGCACCTCCTCTCCTCCAGTTGATCAAATTATTTCAAAAATCAGTGTCACTTTCTGAGTTGAGCTTTAAAGTAATCACCCAATCCCACCATTGAATTGGTAAAATATAGCTAGTCCCCTCTAAGCCTAAGGATGGAAAATAAATCGCAACTGTCCTCACTACTAACTGTTACCGTGGCTGTAGTCCTCACAAAAGTCCTCACAAAAGAGAGTGAATTGGCAGCATTTGTGTTCTTCACTCTCTTGCAGAAACAGCTAACTGGATTTATTGAATTTTCAGGAGGAATGTGCAAAGAATGAGAGGCTTCGAAGACTGTCTTCATAGATATACCCATGATGGAAAAGATTGACCATTGGGGGAAAATCATCAACGCGCATATTCTCAATGATGGATGATGGATTGTCGTCGAGAACCATATTTAGATCACCATTAACCTTTGGATTCTGTCAAAATGAACATCTGATTGCATCAAAGCGTTAGTACGTAGCTTCTCTCCATCAATTGAGTGCAAAACATACCCACGTGCAAGAAAATGTTGCATTTGTAAGGTGCTTATAACGCGGTTCCATACATGTTGAATGTATATTTGCGACGGTTCTGATTCTGCACTCATAATGTAAAATCAAATATGTTTCGTTCTCTTTCTTTTCTTTTCTTTTCTTTTTCTTGTTTAGTGTCAATTTTAAACTACTTTGTTGCAAAATAAAGTGAACAATGTAACTTTTTACCTCTACAATATGGTGTCTACAATCTAACTTGATGTGTTACGCTGGCTATCTCATAACGTTACATGTGGAATTAAGATTTTTTGGAAGAAAAAAAAAAGAAAATGAATATTTACAATGCAAAAGTCTATACATACATATATTATTGTATTTTTTTTTTGGGGGGGGGGGGGGGATTCTTGTTTCAAATATGACATCGTTCCAAACGTGTCATTTCAAAACTCATGGAATCATCGTTGACATCTTTAAACGCTAAAATTGATGAAGGAAATGGTACTTTACATTTTATAACTATAAATTATCTTGATATTTACCTTCTTTGAGTGATAAATCCGGAGTTTTATACATTACAGACCTTTTATATATGATAGTTGGGATCAATAATTTCATACCTGAGTTACTATTTGTGTGAAACACGAAATTATCTGAATCTATCTCCTCCCTCAAAAAATTTAAAAAATAATTGAAAACGGTACCTGTATTGGGTTTGGAACTCTAAATGCTCATTCCGTTTTGTTGTTCGTTGTAGATAAGACCCATTGGTACCTCCTCTATGTACATATGTAATATTTTTATACCCAGCCATGGGTCTTTCTTGTTTTATTTTTTGATTGATCCCAACCATCGGTCTTACATAAACTGACTTTAAGAAGCTCAGCAGCCAGAAACAGATACGATCCTCAGCTGCATAAACAATCTCACACCTTCTACGAAGATTTCTCTGAATGTGTTTGATTCAACTCATCACCCAAACATAATTTCATACTTTCATTGTTAACTCCCGTAAAATAATTTATTTTTTTCCAAAAAAGAAAAAAACTAGCATTATCAAGGTCAAAGATTTTAGAAAAAGTCTTGTCTGCACTATAGTTAACAGCAGACAGTAACCCTATTTTCAGAGGATAGAAATTCCAAAACAGAAAAGTAACAGAAGAACAGGAAGTCAAAGAAACTAATTTCTGGGCTTCAGGCCATTCCTCTAGCGAAAAATAAATAAATAAATAAGAACTAAAGCCCTGTTCAGTTATAAAAAATATTCTTTAATTTTTAACTTCAATCTTACAATCACACCAGCCCTAACAACCATAACATTTATTTATTTTAAAAAAATCAAAGAAATATATTTTCCAATTCAGTGAATGAAATTAGAAATTTGAGTTTCCTATTTTCTAATGAAAGATTCAATCATTCAATAAAAGATTGGAGTAAAAAAAACATAAAATGTTTTCTACAACAGAACGTTACCCCAAATACCCCAACCGTACCACCAAAACAATATAATGTGTACATTTATCATTTTTTGTTTGGTTAAACCCCCGCCCCCCCCCCCCCCCCCCCAAAAAAAAAAACAGAGAGAGAGAGAGAATTTTATTTCCATAATCATTCTCCTCCCTTAGAAAATCCAAAATCCACACAGCATGTGTTTTTTCAATCATCAATCATGCTGCAAGCATGCAGCTTTGCTAAAGGTGCAGCAATTAGAAAAACCATAGATGTGATAAATGTGTTGATGCCAATATTCTCAAAACAAAGCAATACTGCATGTGAAAGACAAATAACCACCAATATTA
This sequence comes from Diospyros lotus, assembly GCF_014633365.1. NCBI lineage: Eukaryota > Viridiplantae > Streptophyta > Magnoliopsida > Ericales > Ebenaceae > Diospyros > Diospyros lotus. The sequence goes on along the minus strand of NC_068338.1, from coordinate 36,825,893 downwards.
AACACCCCCAAGCATTTATTCAAACCATCTACAAACAGGCTCGACAATAGAAAACAAGGAAATGTCATTAACCAAATAAATCCACCAACAAGCTCAAACAGAACGGAATCAAACTAAGCAATTTCTTGAAATTGAACAATACTTCGCAGCATACAGCATTATGTTTTGATTGCAATCAGTCCAGAAAATGAGTATTAATGGTTATACCAGTGATCCTCCTTGTACAATGAGTATCTATTAGCTGGACATAATATTTCAGTTTTGTCAAGTGTTGATCGGTTGAACTAGACCTTGAGAGTAGCTACAGCATTAAAAAAAAAAATGCAAGGGAAGATCTTCAAGTTTCACTATGAGTAAAAAGGAGCACTTAAGGTTAATGAGCAAGACAACAAGAGCATATGAAAGTTAACAATACCAACACTGGACTTTTCACAGCACCACCTATTGTATTCTAAAAGATATATTGAAGCACCTTAGAAGCACAATGATATATCAAAATAACAAAAGTTTATAAAGAGAACCACCACTTCTAATACTAGTCCATAAAGGAGTTGGAAAAGACAACTTGCAACACTAGTCCTGCTTCATGAAACAGAGAACAGGAAGTTTTTGTACTAAAATACGTAAATAAGGGATTACTTATACCATTACTGTAGTTGTCTGCATTTAGCTGTTGCACGGAGAGCAACATTCCAAATAACTTAACCAAGGCCTCAAATCTCTCTTGCTATAACACCCTAGTGATGACACCTTATTGTGTCCTAAGTACGTTGATTTCTGTTGTTTTTGTTTCCTTTCTTTCTTCCTTTTTTCAGGTAAGATTTTTTCTTCTTTATTATGCCCAAACTTATCAGAGAAGGACGTCAATGGTTGCTGAACACCTGAGCTACTGGCAAAAAACAACCATCCAACAGACAGAACATCTGAATTGCGTAATTCACCACATAGCCCTTGCACCTTGAAAGATGAGTAAATTCTCAGAGTAATGATGGAACATGCAGAACTGTATAAGTTACAAGAAGCTGTCACTGGACCGTCCCCCTCAAAAATGGACATGCCTTCCACCCCACCCCCCCAATATAACAGCTATACATATTGATACATTTCTTGTGGTTCTCCAACCACCCAAAAGTGAGGGACTACGTAAAATTAAGGGGGACAAAATGAAAATTGAGACTTAGCAAGTACTGGCTAAAATGCCAGCTAGCAGGTAATGGAGGTTGCTAAAGGAGTTACCAGCACAGCAGTGTTTCCGGCTATTGGCTGGATGCCGGCTGCATTCTCTAACTGTTCCCATGTTTCTTTCCGCTTCTCTGCTTCCAAGGTTAGTTTTTCTTGTTCCTCCTTGTAATGGGCATGGCAGGCCACATAGAGCAGGTCATCCATCTCTGTGAACATCTTCCTCACGTTTACAGTTAAGTTCAGCACTGATTGGTGCCAGTGGCTCTGTGCATTCCTTTCCAGTGCTGGAAATATGATTGGTAGAATAACATGCCGGTTATGTGCAATAAGGTTCAGAATTTGGTCATTGTTCCAGAAGAATAATGCCCTTTCAGCCACCTGACATTAAATTTGGAGAAGAGAAAAATATAGAAATTATCTATTTAGTCAGTTTTGGTTCATTCCAAATATGCAATACAAAGCCGCTGCCACCAAAAAAAGCTAATCAAATCATCAGACAAACAAAATACTCCTAAGAGATCCAACTAAATCCAACTGAGAGGGATGTGGAACAACAAAAATTTGTAGATAAGAGGTCCAAATTAAGTAAATTGATAAAGACTCAATAATGATCATAAACAGATCCATCACATTCATAAGATGTTGCATTTATAAGCTAGCTACAAAAATGAATCACATTTAGAAAAGTAAATCTAAGCCCAAAAGGAAAATGGGAAGAAGCACTAGTTTTCTCATTCAGTGTCTTTTCTTTCTGGCTGTTACTTTGCCCCCCCTTTTGGTGGAATTAACTCCTACCTTCTCCCTGCACTATCATCTTCATGGCCGCCTTATTAAAAAAAGTTCCATGAAAGAATCAATGGGATGTGGAGCACACTTTTTTGGTTCTTTAAGCCAACATTTTTCTATTAAAAAAAATAATGGTAACAGGAAGCAAGAGCCTAATAGAGAGATATATGAAAAAACAATTCATAACTCGGCAAAAAAAAAAAAAAAGGATCATAAACAAATAAAAGCCCCTTAAGCATCACTCACAAGCTGAAGGCACTAAATCTGCGGTGTTAGCCTTGCCATCAGTTAAAGTTGATGACCTTTTTAAAACATCTTAAATTACACTGCCAATAATTTTGGCCACATTACATTCTAAAAGGTGTCCCCAATGCATGATGCTTCCCACTTTGCAAGGGTGGGAGAGTGTCATATTTGTATGCAGCCTTCCCTTCGCCTTTTTTGCAAAGAGGCTGTTTACGCAACTCCTAAAATGGAAACAATTATGCTCCTAGGGGGTTGCATACTCTTACAGAACCTTATCAACCTCAACTGATGGAAAACATTAGCAGAATGATTACCCGCATGAAATTCACAACTAATACAACCACACAACATTCCCATAAAACAGTTCCAGAGCATTCCCGCAAACCAGCTGAAAATCATTCAAGACATATCTAGCAGAAATACATACTGAACAGACACTTAGATCTCTATCATGGAGTTCAGAAGCCAACCACAAAATATATATATATATATAGTAAACTCAGACAAAAATACTAAAACATTAAATATGTATGTTAAAGTTCTTTTTCTATTAAAGGTCTGCCTTATTTCACCAACATGTGCCTGATAGGAACCAGAAAAAGAACACTGGAACTTCTATTCAATTCACCAACTCGATCCAATTACAAGAAGAAAACTGGGCATTCGAGAGGCCCTTAACTCTCCCAAAAACTTAATACCAAAATCCTCCTTCATATTCTCCTAGCCTCTCTTACTTATAATTTGTTATCCAGCACACTCCCCTCCAACGGCCTCAGCTATCAGCCGTGCTCCCTTGGCTGCTCTTCCCCTTTTTACCCTTCAACTGTTTTTGTCACTTTCCCCCTCTCCCAATATCCTATTCTGCCCCCTGCTTCTTCCCTCCTATTTCTTTGCTGGTACATGTGACTAACAAGGGTCCTATCAGTGCCATGATCTTCCATAAATATTTATTTTCATAGAAGTGCTTTGAACCAAAACAGTTGACATCCAAAGAAGAGAAATCCACAAAATCAACTTATGAAGTGGTTACGAAAAATACAAGAGAAAGAAGTACCTGAAAGTGGGAACCATTAATGCAGCAAGCAATTCGTGAGAATAAGGGATCCATTATCTTTTGGAACTCTCCCATATTGATTCCCTCTAGAATCTCTTCTAACTCACCAAGGAACATCACCTCCTTCTGGCTGTTAGTAATTGGCCAATATTTCAACAACCCCCTTATCACAGTGCTAGCCAATTTCGGATCCTTCTCTATATACTGCAATATACAGTATGACAACTGCTGGAAATAAACCCCCAAAGATTTTGGCTTATGTAGAGGAATCAAAGCCCTGCATAGAAAGATCTTATGCTCCTCTTTCAAAGGTATTGCAAAACCACTAATCACGCTCCCAAAAATCTCCAACAATTCGGCAATTCCATTGTGTCTGTCAGTTTCGCATACAAAGCGATAAAAGATATTGCTGATGCTCTTTCGGATAAATGGTCTGTGAACCATGAACTTCCCATAAATCCTGTGCAGAATAGTCTTCAAGCATTCTCTTTCTCTAGGATCCTCAGAATCAAAGAGGTCGAGCAACCTCAAAATAAACGAATGGCTTATATACTTTTTTGCTATCTTCGTTTCAAGGGAAGAAGAAGTTACAAATTTAAGCATTAGATCATACACAATCTGTAAATGACACCAAGCAGGATCGAACATTGGTTCATCATCATCATTTTCACTTCTACTTGAGTTAGTCCGAGAATTAGGTGGGAAATCCCTAAACAAATTATTAGCACACATTTTACACATTGCTAAGATCGCCGGTTCCGTAAACTTTGGGGGACTTGAAGCTACAAAATCAACAAGCTCTACCAGCGTTGTGCGCTTAAGATCTTTCTCCTCTGTGCACTTACTTGGGTCAGTGAAGTCAAAAACCACAGAGCAAAGACTCAACTTGCTGATGAAAAGATCCAACTTTTCTGAACTTGGAACATCTTTGAACGCTAACAGAGGCTCAATCCCGGAGCCGAAACTCGATGGAAAAACGGCCGACGATGTCCGTTTCGGAGGACCTAGCCGGCTAGAAGCTACGGCCCCGCTGGTCGTACGTTGCAAACTACCACCACGGGAGGAGGACCTATGAAGAGAACCACTCCGTTGCGCTTCATTGGACTCGGATTTAGATGATTTCCGAGGGAATTTACTAAGAAATTGCTTCAACATTGTGATACAATCAACCTTTACGATATGACAAGTACAAACTCAAATCAAATCCATGGCAGTGCCATTCACGACCTTGAAAACAAGCCACCAAAACCTAAGCCCTTGCCATTGCAGATTGAACCTCTAGATCCGGACACAAAAATGCCCTGGATCCATCAATTAATTGGATCCAGCGCTCGCATTCGGTTCCAGATTAGCCGCGATTCAAAACAACGACGAGAATATTCCAGATCTTTTTCAGAAAGTTGAATCTGAAGCTCACGACTCCAAGATCCCCGCATATTTACAAAGAGATATACGGAGAAACTCTAAACATCATTAATTCCGAACTTGAGAGAGGCGGAGACGACAACGACGAAATCCAAACGTCAATAAGAAGGAAGGAGGTCAGATAATTTTCAAACGATTACTCCGAAGCCGAAAAATCTCAACGTTACCTCCGAAGGTAGAAGAAAATGAGGGAGGAGGAGGAGGCATTACCGAAAGTAAGATCTGAAAAGAGTCTCTTTCTTTCTCAGACTCTTTCTGGATCGTCCATTCCTGAGATCTCTCGGCCGTCCGGAAACGTTGATTGATTGATTGATTGATCGATCTTCGCTTTTAAACAAGCGCCTTAAGAATTATTTTCTTTTTCTCGATCCAGATATGCTTTTTGGCTTTTTCCCGAGAAAATTCAGGTGTGGAAGAAAATTAATAAATACAAATACATATTGCTAAAACTTTCTCGGAGGGTGATTTTAGGATGCGGCGATGCTCTGCACGCTACCATGGACCTGTATTCTGAGCCATTGATATTACCTCTAAAAGAATGTTAAAAACTGATCAAAAGCTACTGACCATTGTTGTTTTATCTTTATATATATATTTAAATACATCGTCACTATTTTTTTTCATTTTTTTTTAATTTACCCATCTTCTTTCTCTTTCTTCTCCTTTTTCCCCTCTCTCTCTCTCTCTCTCTCTCTCATTTGATTGTCACTAAACTGATGCCAAAAATCCTATTACAATTCCTAACAATCAAACCTTCAATAATGGTTGAATAAGAATTCACGGCAACCTTGATTAAAATATAAAAAAAAAGAGTGAGGGAGAAAAAATATATATTTGTTGACAATCATAACAAACATATTCTTATTCTTAACGTGTTATAAATATATTTATATAAGTATTTATTTATCTTTTACGTTGTATTTTTATTTTTTTTCTCTTTAAAAACTCCATCAACAATTAGACTTGCAAAAATATTGATAGGATTCCCTCTCACTCTATCTCTCTTACACTTTCTCTCTCCCTTTTGAAATCCATCATCAATGGGAATTTAGATTCCTCCACATAAATTGATGAGATCTTAGATTTGGGTGATCTCTTGTGGCCAATGATGGGCATGGTATTGGTGGTAAGTAGCCCTAGTAATCTTTTTTTTGTATTTTTTATTTATAATTCTAGAAGATAATGGAGATATAAAAAGAAAGAAAAATATTTTGATTTTATAAAAAAATAATTATTTATTAACAGAAAGAAAAAAATGATTTGCACTTATAAAAGTAAAAATATATTGATGCTATTCTCGAAAAAATGTAGGTAGTTGAAGTTGTCAAATCTCGTGAATCTCACATGAAATTTAACCTAAATAATAAATAATTATTTTGTGTAATTTTAACACAAAATCAAATAATCAGCTTTCTTTTCAATATATACTTTATCTATACCTAAGAAACACCCAAAAATATAATAATCTCCATTGGTGTTTACAAATCAATTTAGATTGTTAATGTCGGATTAATGATAGTTCACCAACCCAATTTATCAATTTTTATTTTTATTTTTATACCCATGAATGATTTTAAGTCAATTGGGGTTTTAAAGGTTGATGGCAACATTGCTTGTGTTTTGGTGGTTGCAATCATCTAATGTGATGGTATTAGCCATAATGGTAGAGTAGTTCCCAAGAGAGTTAGGTTTATTAGGGAGATGGATGAACTCTTATTTGAGTGAAAGTTGTTGAGAAGTAAGATCATTATGAGATTAGATGAGAGAGTATTTAATTTTAAAAAAAATATTTTTTTTGTCATTTTCTATGCCAATTAAAAGAAAAATCAATAGCATAATTTAGGGTGATGCCATTCAAGAACAATTTGCAGAAATTATGTGTCACATTAAACATGGGATAGCATTTAAATAATTTATACCCACAGAATATAAAGAATCAAACAATGTGGTCAGGTAGGTTGATGATTATTTTATTATACCTAGAAATGGATGGGTTAGGCCTAGGCTTAGGCCTGGCTATTCTTTTATTTATTTATTTTTAAAACAAATTTAAAAACTTTTATAATGTTCTCTCTTTTGTAGCATTTGTAAAGTAAAAAAAAAAGAAAAATTGTGCACAATTACAATCTTCTTTAAAAATCCAATTTTTTACTTAAACCCGATAAATATCCAACAAATTTGATTTATTTGGAGTTTGTATGGACATGAAATTTTATACAATTTAACAATTAATGAATGAAAAATAAACTTGCATATGTAGAATAGGTGATGGGTAAAATATTCTCTTATTTACATTAGGGGTAGTTGTTTGCCGATTCTCGAGAGTTAGTTAATTAAGCATTTGATAATAATTTTAATCTAAAACGTGAATAATGTTGAAATTTGTTTGTCAAAAAAATAATAGAAAAGTAACACTAAAGGAAAGTAGTTAAGGGCGATGAGCACACCTTGTTTTTATACTATCTGTTTATAATATTTTTTTTAAATAATTAATTATGTTGATTGATAGCAAGTATTTAATTAATAAATAAAATTATTAAAATATTAAAAATAAATATACATTATCAATTACTTCGAACTATTGTGTATTATAAGAAAACAAAAGTGTTAATTATTAGACACTAAAATTTAATACTTGTCGACGTTGAAAATTGATCGACTGTGATTCGTTAGTTCGCACTGATGAAATGAACACAACCAGAAAGGAAAATAAGCACAGTAAGAAAATTTAGCGTGGTTGTGATAGGTATTTTGACTGCTGATACTTGCAAACACTCTGATACTCAAGTAAATGTGAGAGTAAAGAGCAACTGTGTAAACTAGCAAGAAAAACATACCCTTGGCTCTAAAGAAAGTTGACAGATATACAGGAAGAGGGAATGTTCCCCTGGGTACGTCGTATGCCTGTAGGTGATAGGACTGAATACCCAGTGCCTTAATGGCGGCATGGCGCCGGCAGGACCCTCATTAATGGGGATATTAATGAGGATGAGAATTGTCATTAATGAGGATGAAATCTGAGGTAGGTGCGTTGAAATTCAGAAATGGCTACAACGATGATATTGTAGGCGGGTATAGAGCCAGGATAGGACCGCCATGGGCTAAGAAAATAGGCTGAGATGATAGGGCTAGGTTGGGCTTAGCCAGAATAACCCTTAGCCCATAACTATTCTCTGATTACTTTTGCAGCCTTCTTGTTATGCGAGCTGATCAATTAGGCCAACAAGTTGGAAGCGTCGTTGGAAGCTTGCAATATCGCTGGGAGCTTGCTAGGAGTATCGTTGGGGGCATGCTGGGAGTATCACTAGGAGCTCGTTTAAAGCCCATTTGATCCCGCGATCTGAACTTGGGTTCCAGTGATGTGTGAGCTTGCTCCAACGAACTCAGTTTGGAGTCTACTATGCTTTAGGCGATTGGGCCAGTCTGCTGGGTGAAGCCCAACTCATAAGAAATAGTGCGAAAAATATCCGTAATAATACTTTTTATAATAATTTTTATTAATATATTATATATTTATATTAATATAACATGTAATACAATATATAAGATTATAAATGGGTCGGTTTGATATTCAATTCAGTAAGTGTTCGTTCATATTTGATTTGTATTATAAACGAGTCGAAGTTAAGTAAAATAAATCTTAATTCGATTTGACTCGTAAATAAGTTTGTAAATATGTTTAAGAAATATATATTATTTTAATAATTTATTATTTACCCATGTGTTTGGGAGAATGAGTTTTATATGTGTTTGAATAATGTTATTATATATATTTTTGAAAATTTTATATTTATATTTATTATATAAAAATAAATTTTAGTAGTTTTAATTAAAAAAATATAAACGAATAGAGGTCGATCTTGATAAATCTTTTAAGGATCTGGAACTCGAACACGAGTCAAACTTGAGTTTGCTAAAAATTCTAATGTGTCGAGCTCTGGCCAATAAAACTTGTTTCCATCGGAGCGCTATAATATTAACTTAAAATATTTAAGTAGGATTTAAAGAGAAGAGACCAGTATGGGTCAAAAAGATATTTTCTCAGCACCTAGAAAATGTCCAATAAATATATTCCAGGGCGAGGCTGCCAAGCAATGGAGCTCGCAAACTGACGCAACGCCACCTAAAAAGGCAAACCGCGTCCAAAAAAAAAAAAAAAAAGAAGGTGAGATTCATCCACCCATCACAGTATCGTATCAATCGAACTCTCGTCGAAACTTCCTCCGATTATTCATCATCGTCGTCATCATATCACGCCGCGAACTCCAATGCCACCGGTCAGTCCTATCTGCAAATCCCCCCTTAACAGATACACGTGTTTTCTCTTTATGCTAAATCTCACCGGTTCTTAGTTACTTATTTTTTTTTTCCCCAGAAATTTACCGAATGGGTCCGTATTTTTGCTTTCAATTCTTGCTCAGCCGCTGATTGTTCTCTTTCAGTCAATATTTTCATTGCAGGGTTTTGATTATCGATCGTAGAAAATTCTGATGACTTTTTTTTTTTTTTTTTGATATTTTACTGGTCAATTCGTGTTGGCTTCGGAAGTATGTATGGGTTTCTAATTGGCAATTTGTATTGTAATTCTTTCTATGGGGTTGTGGTGATTTCTGGTTGAGCTAGAGGATTTGATCAAGATGGTTTTAAGTTATCCGCGTCTTTGCAAAAATTTTGTTTAATTTTCCTTCCTTGTATGCAAGTTTGTGTGAATATTCAATTTTGTTTTGGTCAGGCAAATTAGGGGTTAATGGGATTATAATCAAACACTAGTGATTTATACTGTCTCTGCGTGTTAAGATTTACTACTCTCTATTTCTACTCCTGGTTCTGTGTATTCTTTTTTCCAATGGGGAAGTGGGCAAACCAAAAATAATCTTGGAAATTCAGAACTCGGATTTTTCAGTTTTTGGTTGCAAAATGATGGTGAATTCCTGGTTTTGCTCCTCTAGCAACTCTGTTACTTGTTTATTTCTATGTCAAAGGAACCAAACAACAATTTATAGGATTTTATTTTCTGTATTTACTTTTCATGTCAAAAAATGACAGGGCCATGCATTCGGAGCCGAAAACAAAAATATCATGATTCTGATACTTTTTTTTGTTTTGGTTGTTGAGCAGAATGAGAATTGGTGAAATTTCTGCATATTGCGATTTAAAATTATTTAAGTGGAGATCACAAGCTGGTGTTGCACAGGGCAATTGCCTTATTACCCAAGTGGAATGGGAAACTGGGGTGCCAAGGTGGACTTCTCATTCTACCATCCCATGATTTTATTTTGTTGGACTTAGATGGGCGTTTTATTACTGGGGCTACACTCTAAAAGCAAAACCTGTCAGTGCACATTATTAATGGAGCGAGTAGAAAGACATAGAGACAGTGAACATGTCATTGACATAAGTAGTAGTAATGAAGCGTCCTCATCTGGTTCAACCAATGATACAAATGGCTTGGATGCCCAGCAGCATGAAGATCACTCTGCAAATGAGAGGACTGCTGTTTTCCAAACGGCACATTCTTCTGCTAATGCATCAAACTCGAGGAATTCATCATTCATTAGAAGAGCAGATGGGCATGGCCGTCGCCGTAGGAGTCCACTAAATTCTGGGTTATGGATATCTGTTGAACTAGTTCTAACTCTAAGCCAGATTGTTGCAACTATTGTTGTATTGTCTTTATCGAGACATGAACACCCACGTGCCCCTTTGTTTGGATGGGTTGTGGGTTATGCTGCTGGATGCATTGCTACACTTCCTCTTCTTTACTGGCGTTGGCATTACCGTGATCAGGCTTTGGAGCCAGATTCATCTCAGCCCCATCAACGGTCTGCACAGAGCAACTCTCCTGCTTCTTTCTCCACTTCTTCAATAACAAGAACTTCAGAGGGGGAAGGCCGACCATCTTCTACAGCCTCTAGAGGTGTCCAAAGTGTGAGAACACCAAACCCAAGGTACAGATTCTTGCTGTAACCTGGACGCTGTCTGTCCTTTCATACGCTGTGTTCTGCCTTTTAATGGTTTTACCTGTATAACTTGTCAGATTGATTACTTCTTTTATTTTTTTTTTCCAAGCCTTTATCTTTAGCTGATCACTTCTCTTTCTGTCAAGGCAATTTAAATTTTAGTTGATGCATATAGAACTAGTGTAGGCTAGAACAGGTAGTAGATTCTTTGATTGGTATGGCTGCATTTTTATGCTTGATCATTTTATTCAATACCCGACATCTGTGCTATAGTAAAAGGGTTAAATGGAAAGAGAAAAGGTACTTTTTCCAGAGCATTCAAACACTTTAATATTAAAGAGAGCTGTGTACGGTGCCATACATTTTCTTACCTTTCCTCTAATGATGGGAAAGCCTTTGCTGTTGCCACTCTGAACTTGCAAGTTATTTGTACCAAGATAATTGACGTTTGAGTTTTGGACAAGTTAGCACATGTTTTTGTTAGCCTAATCAAAAGTTGGTTTTATACTTGCTGCCTGGTTTGATAGTTGGTACAATTTGCAGTCACTATAGGAAGGTAGTGGTAGGACATATTGGTTTCAGTATTGTGCTTTTGACTTAAAAGTATTTTATGCATATGAGAACTCCAAGCATACCCAACAAGTGTTACTGGCTATTTCCAATATCACTTTGCGCTCCTTTGGAGTGTGGACTTTCCCATGTGAGTGAAGGTATATTGTTAAATAGTTCCTTGGTAATTATGTACACGTGATGATTATTTATTTTTCCAAGTAAATATATTGTGTTGAAAAGTGTAAAAAGTGGGAAAACCCTTTACAAAAGCTTGATATATGCTACGAGAATGCAATAAAAGAATACCTGTGTCTATAGGTGTGTGTTATATCCTTAAAAGTCCACAAATAAAAATAAATTAAAAGAACTGGAATCAAAATCCAAGGAGAAACAAGAATCGCCCCTTCAAAGGATGAATTGGCCATTAGTTTCCTTCAAAAGCTCTTAAGTTTCGTTCTTTCCAACCACACACAAGATGCATAAAGGAGCTGCTTTCCAGGTGTGCCTTTCACTTTGGTTTGGGCACAATGGCCCCAACTAGATAACAAAGTATGAATTGATGAAGGCATATCCAACTCAATACTGAACAAGAAGAAAAAGTAAACACCAAATATTTTTAGCCCCAAAGCAATGAATACAAAGATGATTCATGGTTTCCATGCCCCTTTTGCACACAAAGCAGCCACCCAAGGTCATCTGCCTTCTTGTCCTCAAGTATGTCTGCTGTCAAGTTAGCTTTGAATTGTTTGTTGCAAGTCAGAGATCCTTTTGGCAAGTGTGTCTAACAAAGTTGTTGTCTGTTATATATATGACTTGGAGAATTCTTACATGCATGATGGCATCCTGCATGTAAATTATTCCCTGGAAAGCATATCAGAAATCATGACCCAAAAGCCAGATGAAGTTCCTAGACACAGGCTGATGATTTGTTCATGGTGGTTATCATTAGTGGTTCCACAAGAAGGATTTTAGGATATGCCTTGTGTGGTTTACTCTTTCAAGAGGTCCGGGCTTGTTACCAATGGCAGTGGTTCATAGCAGGTCCAACTGCTGTGCAGCCTTATCAGCTTTCTGGATTCCTCATGGTAAATTATAGTATCAAAGGATTAGGTGAGAGGGCATGTGGGCCAGGGCTGCTTCAATGGGCGTCATGAGATATAGGTTAGGGAAAATGCCAATAATTCTGCATAAGTGGGTTGAAGGAGTGCCATCTGAACATTACATGCCAGTTTTTTTTTTTTTTTTTGGGGGGGGGGGGGGGGTGGGGGGCGACGGGTGGGCTTGTAGGATTTATCTAGAAATAGCAATTGAGCCTGTAATAGCCCACCACAGCTTGCTTTACTTGCTCCAGAATCCAGATCCTGCTCCATTTAAGCTATTTGGGTAGGAAGAAAGCAATTTTTACTCAAGTTCCTTTCATTTGAGTACAGTTGATGAAAAAGAAAAAAAAGAAAAAACACACTTATATGCAAAAAAATAAAGACAACTGCATGTAATATGTGGCCCGTTTGGTATGAGTTTAAAGAAGTGGTATTACAAGGGCTGATCTTAATACCACATTTGGGTGGAGTCTATACACGGTATTAAATAATCCACATACTACTGCAACCCCCAACCCCCCTGCGTAGGTATAAATTAGTCCGGGCAGTGTGGGATCAAAACTTTGCCATCTTTGGACGATTTTGACCTGCAGTTACATAAACCCTCCTCTATTCTCTCTCCTCACTAAATCCTATGTCTTGCCTCTCTTTTCTCTTCGCTATGGTCTGAATCATAAGAGGGGAGGTTTTGGCTGTTGCAACACCGATTGCCGGCAAGCCTGGTATGTGACGGATTGGCTGGAAGTTCATTCTCTCTGTGGGCTCTCTTCCACCGATCCCTGACATTCTGCTAAGACTGAGTTCTAGAAGATGCATGCACTGTAAAACTTCACTATCGACGAACTCTCTTCCACCCTCTCCCCTTCGATTGCTCAAGGCAGCTCACCATTGGCACTTTGGCAGTCACTTCTCATCTGGAAAAGAATCAATAGATTTGGTGAGAGATGGAAGATTGTAAAGTGAAGGTAAAGTTGTTTGTACTGTCTGTAGATAGGCATTTAGGTAAATTAGCACATAACACCAAGTATTACCTCTTTCACTATATTCTGAACCAAACACGAGATAGTTAATACATCAGGTAATACTTCCTTCACCAGACCTGGTACAATATTATTTAGTTCCATCACTATATAATCCGGATACCAAATCGGCCAATAAACTGACTTGTAACACCTAAAGCTTAAGAAATTGAATGTAGTAAAATATTGAAACAACTCTAAAGAGATTGATTGAGATTTTGAGATTCTCAATCTTCAGAATGATGGATGCACAGAAATTAAGTAAAAAATCTGCTTCAGATGCACTACAATAGCTCCACTTTTACATCTGTGAGAATTGTGTGACCTTCTGTTTCTAGATGCACATATATAAACTTCAGTCCAAGGACGCGCACACACAGAGATGCATGAATGCATATCAGAACCTCACCCACATTTGTTTCAAGCCATCAACTAGAATTCTCAATGTCATAAACTTCCTACCGAATTGCATTTATTGTCTATCTCAGGATATTAACTCTGTTCTTTGAATCAAGCCATCAACTAGAATTCTCAATGTCTATGAGACTAGGTATATCAGATTTGATTTATTTATTTCTTTTTTTCTTTCTTCTTCTTCTTCTTTTTGAATAAGCTTGGTTCATTGGAAATTTGCAACAGATTTGTTAAAGATGTTTGTTTTGTATGCTTTGAGATTTGATTTCTTACTATTTATGTTATATATGTTTTCTGTATAAGAAGTATTCCATTACCTGAAAATGCAGATCGATAGAAAACACTGGTATAGAAAACATCAATTAGTGATCTGGTTTTAACCTTGCAGACTCAAGGCACTTGTAGAATACTTAAAGATGGCTTTGGATTGCTTCTTTGCTGTGTGGTTTGTGGTTGGCAATGTTTGGATCTTTGGAGGGCACTCATCTTCCACTGAGGCTCCCAACCTATACAGGTTATTGTTGAGTTGTGGTCAAGCATACTCTTTTCTCTGTTTCTACATTTTGTTTCATAGTTTTCCCTTCTACTGGTTGCTCAAATGCATTTTTCAATTTTCAGGTTGTGCATAGTGTTTCTCACTTTCAGCTGCATTGGATATGCAATGCCATTCATTCTGTGTGCCACAATCTGCTGCTGTTTCCCTTGTATAATTTCTGTCCTTGGCTCAAGAGAGGATCTGCTTCATAATAGAGGGGCCAGACAAGAATCAATAAATTCTCTGCCAACCTATAAGTTTAAGATAAGGAAAAGCAGAAAAGGAAACGGAAGAGAAATCATTTCGGATGCAGTTGAAGGTGGTTTTGTAGCTGCAGGGACAGAAAAGGAGCGTCTAATATCAGGAGAAGATGCAGTAAGTCATCTATTTTTACATCCTAAACTTCTGTTTGTTTTTTGTCTGCCTTTATTATTGTGTCAACTGTCTCTACTAAGGGCAACTTCCCTGTTCTTTACCAGAAAGGTAAATTTGTATTGATTGATCACTTATTTGTTTCTTGATGAAATTTAAAATTCTTGTCATGCACCTTCTTGAGATTCTTTATCTTGGAACCTAAGGAAGTTCATGCCTAAGGAGGAACCAACTTTTCAGTTACAAATTCAATGACCAGGCCAGGCCCTCTCTGTGTTTTGGGGAAACCCAGACAATTGGAGCAAGAAACTATAGCTATTATCATAGGATGGGAGTTTCTTTCCTTTTTCTTTTTTTAGGCTTGCGTTTTTCATCAAATCTAAAATTGAAGTGTCTATATAGTTTCATGTTACCCATGCAAATATGCATGCTGGTGATGGCTAAGCTTGATTCTAGTGCTTTAGAATATGATTTTAGTGAGTGGCAACTGTAGTTATTTCATCTTCATGTCTGCAAATGCTTTGCATGGCTAATTGATGTGATGTACCCTCCTTTTAAGCAAATTTGTTATCATATGAATTATGATAAACAATCGTAATTGCTAGTGGCGTAGGATGATTTCTTCTATTCTATTCTTTTTTTTTTTTTCCGGATCTTACATATTTTACCATTTCAAATTTGATGAATGAGATTATAATTCTTGAATTGCTTAACATCATTTTTTTGTGATAGTAATTATGGGTCAATAAGTTTTTTTTTTTAAACCATAACTTGATTGGCTTGTTAACTCACAAATGTTAGAGGTTGCAATAATAAATACTCCATTGTCTTGCCATTTCCTTACTAGGGGCAACTTTTGGTAGCACTGGTAGAGTTCGCTCCTTCGTCATCATAAGGTTTGGGGCTCGAGTTGTGGAAATAATCTGTGTAAAAAAGTAAGGGGAAGGTTGCATGCAAATACAACCTTCTTCTGGCCTCTCACAGAGTGGAGAGCCTCAATCTTTAGGACTCCCGTTTGCTCTCTCCTTATTAATCTTAAATGGGTAGGTTTCCAACTGACTAGTTATCCTATTCCTGACAGGTTTGCTGCATTTGCTTGGCCAAGTACGCAAACAATGATGAGCTCAGAGAGTTGCCATGTTCTCATCTATTCCACAAGGAGTGTGTGGATAAGTGGCTGAAGATCAACGCATTGTGTCCCCTTTGCAAGAGCGATGTTGGTGAGAGCAATGTCAGTTCTCCCTCTGGAGCGAATGCCAGCCTGCAGGGAGCCGAAAGTCGGTCAGCCAATAGTTAATATATTCTAAATTGGTAAATATAATGCCTCTTCTAAGAATGTCTATGTAAAGTGGTGCTTCAAGTTTTGAGATTTGTGATTTGCATAGATTGATGGATGCCCCGAATTTCACCCCTTCAGACCGTTTAGGTCTTCTCTTTCGGTGAAATATTGTAGCTTTATAATTCCCAGAGAGGCCATTTGTCGGCCTCTATAATAGTAATAGATTGCAATGCAGAATAGTAGTAGAGTTGCTACTTGCAGATTTCCTATCTATACACCTTGTTGATCTCTGGCACAAGAGTTGTTCTCAAGCTCTCTTTAAACGATGGCTGCGGCTGAATCCACAAGTAAGCTACTATTTTTTTGTTGATATACTTGGACAAGTCAGCTTTAGTAAGGACTGCAAATTGTAGTTTGAAGCCTGGTCATTTCAACTGAACTATTTTTGTTGATAAAATTGTCAGTCCCCAAGAATTTGGACAATTTTCATTCTCTCCCATTCTCCCTTCTGGTCATGTCTCCTCGTGGGGCTTGATTTTGGCAGAAATTTAATAATAAGGAAATGTCAAAGTTTTAATTTCACCATTAGATATGGTTAATTATATATAAGTTTTATCTTATGAATTATCTATATTTATGACTTTCTTATAAAAACAAAAATTAATTTACTTAAAAACTATATATTAAATTTTTTCTTTACCTTTTCCATTAAAAATTGTTCCATTTAATCTCCTTGCATAAGTTAAAAAAGAAGATTGACTAATAAGATCATGTGCAATTCATTACTTGTAGTTTTTCAAAATGTTATCTAAAAAAGCTTTGGTAATTTTTCTACGAGATGGTTTTTTTAACAATATTGAAAATAATTTTAAGTAGGATTTGAGAAATTTGATAAAACTAAAGAACATGCTACTTTAAATTTCACAAATTTTATGCTCGCACTTCTTAATTTTCAAGGTTATTTGAAAAAGAAATGCTGTCCATAAGTAAAGAATTTGAAGGATAACTTTAAAACGTGAAAATTTAATATCAACATTCTTGTTTTGATTTCAGGATATCTACATAACACAGAAACAAAGAAAGTGACCCAAAATAGTCCCATCTTCACAACATCTGTATTTACATATGAACAATACATACAATATTTAGAAAAACCATACAAGTCAAGAAATAATAAAAACCCATCAAAATTTGCTCACCCTAACTTGAAACAACATAAGCAAAATTAGAACCGAGTGATTTTGGTGACCCATTCTCTTGTCAGAACAATAACACACTAAATCTTGATCTTGCTAAATGGGATTGGGGTTACATAAATTCTATTTTACTAATGTGATGGTTTGGGTAGAACTGCTAACCTCCAAGGGCACGCTTCAGGCTTGCTCGTTGCTCGGGTGTCAATTTTGTGGGGAACTTTACATCAAACTTGATCCTCAAGTCACCCTTATGCCTAGGCTCCTTGGCAATTGGCATGCCCTCCCCGGCAATCACCAGCTCGTAACCGGGGCTCATGATGTCGGTGATCGGGATGGACAAGTCCCGATTATCGAGCGTCGTCAAATTCACCGTGGTTCCTGCTAGAGCCTCAGCCAATGACACGCTATGGTTTATGATGAGGTCGTTGCTATCTCGGGTGTAAATTACATGGGGCTTCTCATCAATCACAAATACAAGGTCTGCAGAGAGCTGGTTCAGCTGCTCGTTCCCTTTGTCTGGGAATGTGATCTTTGTTCCCTTCTTCCACCCCGGCTTCACATCAATGGTTAATATCTCTGTTTCTTGCAACAATTGTCTGTCATATTATTCATGCAAGAAACAGATTAATCACAATTACATACAAGAGAAAGGGAGTCGATTAAAAAAAAAGAAAGAATGTATTGATAGTAAAAAAGGATGGAGGGAGGAATTAGAGCACATAATCCAAAAATCAAATGGATGATAAGAAGTCTATGAGTTGTAAATATGCAGTGCCAGATAGCAATTTAAAGGAAAATGACATAGGAAGAGTTCACCTACCCATTGGCATCAACCACTGTCCTAGAGATTTTCATTTTCCTTGTTGATCCATTGTAGAGTTCCTCAAGGCTGCAAGGCAATGATCTCTCAATCGGTGGTGGTTTCTTTGGCGTACAGGTAGCTTGTCCATCACTTTGAGTCCGAAAGAAACTGTCATTCCCACCAAATCCCCCATAACTCCCTCCTCCATCAGGCTGAAACCTAGTGGACCTGCCGGCTCCTGCTGGTCCAAACCCGAAAGGGCTGCTCCCGAAGAATTCTGCAAAAATATCCTCTGCATTCCGGGAATTAGGGAACCAACTGTTGCCACTAGAACCTGGTGGTGGCATGTCCTTTAACCCTTCTTCACCATATTGATCATAGATTTGCCTCTTCTGTGGATCGCTCAGGACCTGAAAGAAGTATTTCACCAGATCCCAACTTTAATTCTTCAATATTAGAGAAGCTGACTTCTGTCACAACATTACTAATTCCCTTGAATTACAAGATCTAGTTCTAGCATATCAGCAACTCTTATCATTAGGAACATATATAATTTCAAATATGGCAAATAACCCCCAACAAAAGTCCTCTTATGAACGTTAGGCCTTGCGTTCAATGGGATACAACTAACAAGGAAGCAGCACTTAGCCTAATACAAAAATTCTTTGCTATTATTGATCAGTAACTCGATTATCTAAGCTTAATACAAATATTCTGTGGTCTAGATTGGTATATCAATTATGAAAGGACCTGGCTTTAAGAAGCCATGTTTTGAGTATTAACATCCCATGAAATCAAAAGGCATTTGAGAAAAATAACATGAAGGAAATGAAACTAAAAAGACTCAAATTAGCAAAAAGATAAAAAAACTCAAAATCTAATTTTTTTTTTTATCAATCAAATAGGATCAGTAAAATATGGGCTTCAATTAATCGAGAGTCGAATAACTATTTAATTCTCAAATATTTTTGGATTGTCGAGGTACATTCTAAAAATTTTCAATTTGCAGACTAGAATCTGGGAGGATGTCAAATCAGAACACACTACATTTCTTCAAAACCAAAACAAATCCTATTTTTGTTCTTTTTCGGCTCAACCAAATTAACGAACCTAATGCAAGTTCAATCCAACCACACAAATAGCGGCACTACACGGAGAATGCACAGAAATAAAATTATACGGAGAAACTAATCAAAGCAGGAAATGAGGAAGAAAATGAAGGAAACTGCGAGAAATGGAGAGAGAAGTACGTCATAAGCCTCGGAGATTCGTATGAATTCGGCCTCAGCTTCTTTCTTGTTGTTAGGGTTCTTATCCGGATGCCATTTCATCGCCAATCTTCTGTACGACTTCTTCAGATCATCATCCGTCGCATTCCTATTCACGTTCAGTATATCGTAGTAATCCACCCCCATCTCTCCCAATTTATGCGCGCGCGTACACACCCACACACACCAATATCTGTATAGATTATATACAATTGGATCAAACCGTGAATTCACCTCAAATTCCACGAAAAAAAAACACAAAAAATTCCCAAATTTTTCTTCAGAATTCGCTCAACGAATCGACACAATATCATCGTACGCGCAAATATCAGCGCGCATCAGCTTTAAATTCAAGAAACTTTTTACAACAAACAGATCTCAGAAGCGAAAACGTAGAAATCTCTTCAGTCTCTTGGAATTCAAAGACACGGATCGAAAATGATGGATTAAATTAAATTAATCGGAGAGGTGTCGGATTGAGCATCCTCTCTCGCATTGCTTTTTCTGAATTAATTTGTCGCCTTTTTTTGGTAATAATCAGCTCCCCCCGCGTTTATTGCAAGGCGCCTCATATTTTAGTTGCGGATTAACACATCAGACCCCTAGAAAAAGGGTAAATAGCATGTAGACCCCAAGAAAATCTCATGTTTTAAAAAACTCTTTAAAGTTCTCTCATAATTTAATTTGTCAACTTTTATGAGTTATTTTATTTTTCACAATTTAGTTATAACACAAAGACAACTTACCTAGACGTTGATTCAACGGAGGAGGATTTTTGCAAAAAAACAAAGTACATGAACCGAAAATATTTTAAAATCATATGAGTTCTCCTTACAGTAGGATTAAATTATAGGAGTTTGATTGCAATTTTCTCAAAACGGAAAATTGATGTCAAATCCCTGTAGGTTGACATATTTCTATCTAGGACCACTAACTTTTAACAATAGCACCTACGCTCCCTTTTAAGTTTTGGACATTTGCCGGCCGAAACTGATTCATTCCGTTAGTTGGCTCGCCCGCCTGGTATAAAGACTATTATGCCCCCTCTAATCCCGAATACTTCCGGTGCCTGCTAAGTGGCAAAGCCAATAAACTTTTGGTTGTTTGATAATTTTAGGAAAGTTTTGGGGCCAATTCTGAATATTTTGTTTCTGTAAGCGAGTGGATGAGCTGACAAGAACAGAAAACACAGAGAAAGGAAAGAAGTAAACAGAGAGAGAGAGAGAAAGAGAGAGAGAGGGAGGGAGGGGCTATTGCAATGAAAGCTATGGCGACAGTTCATCTCTTTCCCTCTCACTATCACTCTCACTTTCTGTGTACTTCGAACTATCCTCTCCTTCCTTATCCTTATCTCTACAGGTGCGTGTTTACTATCTCTATATGTGTATATATACATATGCGTATCTATGTGTTTGTATAATTATGTTGTGGTGATGGCTATTCAGAAAGCGGGCTGGGGCGGCTAGGGTTAGTTCGGATGAGAGGAAATGCAGAGTAGTTGGGAAAATTGTGCTGTGTTCGTGCGCGCCTTTGGACCCCAATTTGGAAAACGGGCGTTTCTCCAGAAGGGATTTGATGAAGTTCTTCGGATTCTCTTCTTCACTTGCTATAATCTTTCCACCTTCAGGTAAACGGAAATTCGAATGAAAAACGAGGTGACGGCGGGGCTTTTGTAATTATCGGTTTTGGCCTTCCGAAATCCTTGGCCATTGATGACCTACAGGATTCTAAAAATGGCTGGCTGCAATAAGTGGCATTTAGAATATCTTTGATTTGGTTGGATTTTAGAGTCGAAAAATATCCCTTCTTGAAATTCCTTGAAAAATTGGTTTACTTAGGAATTGGCTTTATATACTAACCAACCATTTATTTATCCACATTAAGGCTTGTGATTGTTGTTGTTGCAACTATTTTTTTATCCACATTGTCCTAGCTACAGGAAAATATAACTGTTTAGTTGTGGAAAATGATTCCAGTTCTCTAGAAAATTACTCCACAAAAAAGGGGAAAGTAGAAAAGTTGTTCCAAAAAAAAAACAGAGATTTGGAAAACACAGTTTTTCAAAATTGAACTAAACTGGAAACTTCCTAAAATGAGTTTTCTATGTTTTCCTTAATAATTTGGAGATTTGGAAAATGCGGTTTTTTCAAAAATTTTCTACAAATCATCTCCACCTCTTTTCTTTAACACAAGTTACACCAAAAAATTAAAACATTTTTTTTAAATATATGTTTTTTCTAGATTGAAAATTAGTTTATGTATTTATAACATTCGAACGCATCTTCCAAATGTTCTATGGAAAATGAAAACTATAAATGTTATAGGAAATTGGAGATAGAAAACTGGAAATTATTTTCCACAACTAAGCAGCCCCAAAAGTTTCTTTCTTTTATTTTTACCTGAATTTTTCTAAATACTCTGTACCTATGATCCATTTAAGTTCATCTTCTAAAATTTACAATATTTATTGGCATCAATGTGTTATTGGTATTGAATTGTCAACCTTGCACCCATTTTTGAAGATTTTGAGAGGGGTAAGGTCAATTTGGAAAAACAACTTATTTGTGTTTCAATTAGGTTTCTCATGAACATTGCTATTACTTTTTGTGCAGGGCTTAGTTCGACTAAAGAAGTAGAAATGGCTTCGCTTATTGATGATATAAATGCATACTCTTACCTATACCCAACAGAGTTGCCATCTAAAAAGTTTGTCTTCAAATGGTAGGCATTTTAGACATTAAATAGAAAATGCATGTTATTCTCAAATGTATGTGGTCATTAAGTTAAGGAGCAAGCAATAGTTCATGCATAATTTTCAAGCAATTTGACAGTACAATGCATATGTATGGATTTTCGCCTTTGTTGAAAATTCCAATGCATATGTAAATCACCCATTTCAAAAAATTTAAGTTATTAAGAACTTGGCCTAATAATCTATTACCAAGCTATCCAATACACCTCCTTCTATGGGACCCTGTCTTGCATTGTGAAAGGAAATGGATTTGTATGGGAC
The DNA here is from genome assembly GCF_014633365.1 of Diospyros lotus. Classification (NCBI taxonomy): domain Eukaryota; kingdom Viridiplantae; phylum Streptophyta; class Magnoliopsida; order Ericales; family Ebenaceae; genus Diospyros; species Diospyros lotus. The sequence goes on along the minus strand of NC_068338.1, from coordinate 36,803,690 downwards.
AGGATGCACCAATAAACCAGCACATGCAAAACAATGAAAATAAAAGGGGAACAAACATGTGTCCTGGAACATAAACTTAGCACTTTTGCAACTTCAACTTTGTTATGATTTCCAATTCCACACAACTTCTTATCAAGCCTTTTATCCCACTATGTGGGGTTGGCTACATGAATTCTGGCTCTCCAATCATTTCTATCTAAGGCATATCTTTTGTGAGGCCCTTATAACTAATATCTGATTCCCAATCCGACAGTCTTTAGAAATGGGTCCTATAACTGTATATCAACCTAGTCTTCTCCTAGCATTCTAAAGTTTGAATATTGAGATCACAATCCCCCAGAGTTAGCCTGGTGGTAAGGGGCAGAGTTCAAACCTCTCTGGGGGCTGGCCCACACATAGATTTTTGTGTGTTTACCTAATGCTTGTGGTTTGTGGGCTACTGCATGTGCCTGGTGAGTTTACCCAGTGCATGCAAAGGGTTGTGTTTGCAGGTTCTCATTGATAACAAAATAAAAAAAAGGAATGAATATTGAAGCTACAAGCTAATGTGTAACTATGGAAACTAATTTAGGTGGGTAAAAACAAATCACTTATCAGTCATTGGTGGTAGAATTTGCTTTGGACTATCATAATTTATGGGCTTTTGAGGGCTCAAAATATGTACCTTTGGAATGAAGAACAGATGCCTTAAATAGATGAATCTTTAAGTTGTTTTGTGATTTGCCTAGTTTCACAAACTCGAACTTTAGTATCAGGGCATGGGCACTGGATCTTCTTAAATTTTAACACTAGGGTAAAAGATATTGTCCCATAGTTGGGATATGGATACCTAGATACATTTTGAACTTCTAATGTAGATTGATGCTATTATCCAGAACTACAGTTAACCTTAAATGGAAATTAGAGGAAAAAGTGAATATCTCATTGATGCAACAGTCTTGAATTTTTTTCTATCAATTTTGAGTTTCTTTTTCCTCAAAAGATTTTAAAATTAGAGGATGTAAATATCTAATTGGGTAAGAGTCTATCCCGACCCCTTGGTAGACATGGGTGCACAAGGAGAAACAGAGGATTCCATACAAACATGATCATTAGAAATATTTAGGTTCTTGAGTTTTGAATTTCTCTGAAATTATCTTATGCGGACAATCAAGCAATCAAGTATCTCTGGACATTGTTTGTGTGAAATATTTGTAGAATAATACACTTATTGAGGAGAGAACTTCTCTTTGAACTTTAAAGAAATACACTAGTGAGGTGAAGTCAATGTTCTATAGTTGGACATGTTTGACCAGATGAATATGGGAACCTTCTGTATTGTTCAATATATTCTTGGATTTTGATGTTTAAAAGTTTTGGTGCTACAATTATCATTTTTCCAAGATGAGATATACTTAAAAATTTATCCTTCGCTAAACTTTCCGTATCATTTTCCTGATGTTATTTAAAAGACATACTCGACAACTCTTTGGCTCTCACCTGTATTAGAATATTTATTTATTAATTTAACATTAAAAAAGAAAGCCACCATCTTGAATGGAGCTATTATGAGAAGTAATATGTTAGGCCTCCAGTGCTGCGGACTTACCAAAGGCGCTACAAGAATCAAAGGGAGGATGGTGACACAGCTGGATGGCGTAACAACCAGCATGTGCGCCAAGGGTAGAATGGGAACTTGGCTGGTTTGTGTAACAAACCAGCATGTGCATAACCAAATACGGTTATGGAGGGGGGATAACAACCTATAAATAGGGATTAAAAGAGAGAGGAAGTGTGGAGAATATTGAGTAGAATTGCAGGAGAGATCTGGGCCTCTCAAATGCCCATTCTTGTTCTTTGTTTACATGTTTTTTCTTGTAATTTGGAGTTGAAATACCAGCAGTGACTATCCTAATTCATTGGAACCCTGTCTATAGTCTTGAATCTCATCATAATAGTGTTAAATTTAAGTTACTTTGGATTCACAAAAATTATGAATTCAACAAACATTTAAGTTGATGCCTACCTTATCCTAATGGCTCCACCAAAGGAATGGAATTTTATTTTGAAGACAATCTGAAAAGTGAAAAGCTGATAAACTGAAGCAGGTGTCAGAACAGTCCCACATTCTTCTTCTTATACTTAATTGTGGCACAATTAAGTTCACTTCTTCATTCCCATGCATCTTTTGCTTGTAGAACCTCACTGTTTTCATCTGTTTGTAGGGTGGAATCTAGAAAACCAGAGCGTTATTCATCAGCTGCACCACTCGCTCGTAAGTTAAAAACATGTTTTTCCCCAATTGGAACTGTGCTAAACTGTATTAACATAGCTACAATCAAACGTATTTTTCAAAAAGAGACTTATTATATATTGTTATCTACATGATACAGCTGATGCACGGCTACGAATTGTGTCTGAGCGTGTGGATATTATTGATAACCTTGTTATTTCTATCTCGGTAAAATTCAAATTATTTTAACCTTACCAAGTGTATGTGATTCTTCTTTTTAAGTTTTATTGATTTTCACTATTTTGTTCAGATAGGTCCCCCCAATGCACAGTTCTTGAAGTCTAAGGACAAGAGTACATGGAATGCTAAAGATGTTGCTGATTCTGTTTTATCTGACAAAGCTGCTTTGGTAAATTTTCTTCTTATCTCTTTTACAGTTTGTATCAAATCCTTTAAGTTTCACCAGTATTTTATAATTATAATAGTGTGTATGGTATATTTCTAACTTGGATGACGTTCTAACAAGTCTACATGTTAAAAAACATTTATAACTTATGGAGATTTTGAGCTGTTTTATAATTCACAACCATGTTTGCTTATTCTAAAATCCAATTTACCTCCCTTTTTTATGCTGACAACTGATATAGACACGGTCATTTGTGCGGATCACTTTGAACTTTCAACTAATGTGACTGTAGTGCAATCCATTTTGGGCCTATTTTTATTCCTTCTAAAAGTTAACCACTTAAATGTCAGTAATATTGCATCTTCTGTGTTGTGTTTTTGGCCAGCAATATTGCAGTTAACATGTTATTTGTTTGGCCAGAGAATCACCTCAAGTCAACGAATGGCTGAGAGTTCCATCCTTGATGCACATTCTTCTGTAGTGAGTTTTCAAAAGTTTGTTTTTCCATATGGTATCTAACGGCTAGCACTGCCTAAGAATAGTCACAATATAATGGCTCATATAATTAGGTTTTCATATTTAGTGTACTTGCTATTCCTACGTGCTCCATGTTGAGCTTTTTGTTTCTTCCTCAGATTGACGGAGAACCATACTGGTATTATGAATACCTCGTTCGCAAATCGCCTACCCAATCTGTGAGTTTTCCTTCGTTTAAGATCAGAGTTGGAATAATAGATGTATGCTGAAGTCACTTGGTCATGCTTGGTGTTGACTCTTGACTCAGGCTCAAGAATCAAATATATTCCGGCACTACATTTCTTCAACTGCTGAACGAGATGGTAACCCCCATTCCCCTGTTACTGTTCATTGATATACACGCATGCAGATGCCTAAATATATCTACCTATTACATAATTGACAAAATTGAAGTCTTTCGATACAACAACATAACAATCAACATTCACGTCTTAATCCCTCTAGGTGGGCAAAACTGAAGTCTTTAAATATTTAAGAGCAAATATAGTGTACTTGTAGTTCCTAAATGAATAAGGACCATGGTAAATGGTATTCTGATTTGAGAAGTGCATAATATTTGGTCTGGGTAGAGAAAGGACAAAAAACTACACGAAAATTTCTTTGGGTTTTAACTTGGATTTATGTTGTTAGTCACCATGGTTGATGTATTGCTGCTTGTTTGGTAACGATTTGCATTGATAAATTGAACCCAGAACAGAAAGAAAAAGAAAAAAGGAAAAAGGAAAATTATAATAGTAATGGTGTTTTGTTTGTCAGCCATTGTGCACAACAGAAGAACCTTGTTTATGTGAAAACGTGCTTAATTGCAGGTTACTTATACTCTTTGAGTGCTTCGACACTAGGCAAGCAGTGGAATCTGGTGAGACTAGCATTCTGTCATATATCTGTATTTATAGTTTTTTTTTTTTGGGGGGCTTAATAAAGGCATATAATTTTTTTAATATGCAGGATCTTATAAATGCACAAACCGCCCTAAATGAGATACTTCTTCTTACAAGCTTTAATAAACTACTAGTAGTTGTTCCACGTCAATATAATACTAACGGTTGAACCAGCACTACTTTAAAAGAACAGCTAGTTCAACCAAAAGCTTCTTTAATTAATGGTAAAGAAGGTTCTTGTTTAGTAATGATGCTACTTTATTATTATGTGATACAGATGGGGCCATTCTTGGAGAAAACTGCAGCCTCTTTTCGCCTTCTCCCACCCACAGAAAACTATGTTCCTCCATACAAGGACCCCTGGAGATTTTGGTGACCTGACGGATAAATATATATAGCTTGTGTTGTATTCAGAAATTTTGGGGCAGCCAATATGTAATAATTGCATTTTTGCTGATAGAAACTCGAGCATCCTTCCTTCCATTTGAAGGTCGCCATACAACAAACTGATAACTCCCACTTCTGGAACAAAATGAAGGTAGAACAAATTAAAGCTCAATTCATTTCTGAGCAAAGAATATTGATTGGCTGGCTTGACATTAATGTGTAGTAGTTACAATACATGCTCATTCATGTCGAGCAAAGTTAATGAGATATATACAATGCCCACTCCTACTACATTCCTCTACCAACCCCCCTCCCAAAAGATTTAGCCACACACAGAGAGAGAAAGAGAAAGAGATCATCATATCTTAGAAAGGGAACACCAGTTCATGGAATCTAAATCGGCTGCCTGGAAACCTAATCTTGGGATGTGGTAGAGTATTCAAAAAGCAAGCGTTTCGAAGGAGCGGATTGCAGAAGCACTCGCAAGCGGCTTGTAAGCTGGTAGATCAGGGTCCACTGCATTGCCATCTCCGAGTCCTTCATCTGCCGCACTACAGAGGCCTAAAAGAAACAGCACAAAATGATTCAAACAAGAAAACTAATTGCATAAATCAAAGCATACTACTACGGCTAGATAGATGACCACAATTCATCCCATCCTCATCAGTCATTGGCAGCCCTTCATCTTTACCATAAGAATGCTTAGCACTGTAACTGTGATTCACCTTTACCAATAAAAATATTCTGTGTTTTGAGGGCAAGTATTTTTTTTTTAAGAAATATCATAGAAAATTGTTTGGGGCTATGGCCACTATTTGCTTATCATCGGATTCCTATAGGTATGGTGTTATAACATCTATTATGGCTACCGGATTGGATCCTTGATGAACTTAGTGAAATACGACAGCTCACTTCCAGAGACATTAGTAAAATCATCAGCAGCCCAGACTGATGCTGCCATATTGGCGGCCAGGTTGATACGCCAACTATTTTTATGAACAAAAAAACCACAGAACAGAGAGGCTCTCCTGACAGAGTCCCCTAGTCAACTTCAGCATTTTGTCCAAGGCTTTTCTTAATCTACCTTCCACTGTAATCATCAGGAAGAACTTGCTCTTATTTTAAAGCATCAAGGACCTTTTATAAATTATCTTTTCCAAGAAGCTGCCGGGAACTACAAGATAGTGGATATTTCAGGAAACAAATTTTCCAAACGTATGAATGATGCAACAAGATTACCTGCAGGTGTTTTCCAAGCTGGACTTCAACTTCTGTGCCAAATGAAATGTTGCTTGCCAGAGATTTAAGAGGATCAACAGTGGGGTCCAGAGAAAGCAAGCTAGGGATCTGAGGTGCATAAACCAGCCTCCACCTGGCCTGTCCAAACTCTCCCTTTCCCTCGATTCTCGGCATTAAGGTCTCAAGTGTTGCAGTAGCAAGCTTCTTAAACGCAAGCTGCCCATCACCTTCTAGGATGGACTCTGCCAATTGACTCTCAAAGACTCTAGCAGCCTGTTGGAATCAGTAATTGACAAAGTTAAAACTGCATCAAGTTCATGTCCAGGACAGAGCAAAAAAAAAATCTATATACAGTGATAGGGGTGAAGAAATTATGACTTATTTTTATGAGAAAAAGGGGGGCATTAGGTTTATGTTACATTTACTCATTATTTTCCAGAATTCATCCCCTAGCCCCTAGAGATTGGTCCAAATAACACGAGTCCTGTTAACGCAAGTACATAAAAATTTAGTAATATGGAGAAGTGACTGCTATGAATTTGCTGCCAAAAATGCAGGAAACCTATGCAACGTTTAGGTATAGACAAAGTGCGTATTCACATGGATGGGCATGATTCCACCAGCCAGATTTATGCTTCTGTCCGTAGCATCCTAGTACGCAGAAAAGCAAGTGAAACTGATACGAGGTTAAAAATGGTTGCATTTACATGTAAAGCTCCATAATTATTTGTCCAACACAAAGAAAGATGGCATTTTTCTCCATAATTATGCGTCTCCATGACATAAATACATCAATTTATATGTCCACTCTTAACTGGTTGATCTTTTTGCTGTTATTTATATCTTCCTTTTTTAATTTGTCCTCTCGCCTACCTCGTGAAATCAATAAATGCATTGCTTCTCTGAAACACTTGGGCAATGCAGGTATATAGCTTAATTTATAACTGAATGCTTCATGGTAATTGATGAAATTAAGATTCTGACAACTATATGGGATCTTTACCTCAGTAGGCGAGAGGACATCCTGTTCCACAGAACGTGTTGATGTCACAACCAATTTGTCCTGCCAATTGCTAGCTCGACTTTGAATCCTAAATTGCCACTCTGATCCAACCAGAGCTAAGTCTAGCATTGGGTCTAAACCATAATCTGGTTCAAATTTTGCTACATTCAGATGCTCCCTCTTCAGCCTCACCTAAATTTAGGAAGATAAATGTTAGCATACAATAGCAGCATGTCATCCCAGCCAGGAGAGAGAGAGAGAGAGAGAGCATAATGGGCTTGCCTGAGTGGCAACAAGATTTATGTCACCGTTCTCGAATGTTAGAATGCCTTTAGGTTTTATCCACTTAGGATGAGCCATGCCATTTAACTCGAGCTCTCCACTAACAGCAAAATTGAGAATCAAAGGGTAAACAATTCTTAACTCTGGCCCAAGAACAAGCTTTAAGTCGGTAAGGCGGATATCTAGTTTCGGCTTGCTATTTTCTTGCCCCATTTCCTTTTCAACTACCCCCTGTTTACCTGTAAAAATTATCCATGATTTGGTAGGAAAACGATAAATATTTTTTCAAACAGATAACTCAGTACCTGACAATAATTATTCAACATAATACCTTTTCAACCATGAAAAATAGTATAAAATTCAGAACCACAATTTACACAGAGACAATTTCCTTAAACTAGTTACCTCATTTAGTGTAATGCATGGCACTTGCTCAAGCACTGGATAGATAAAATTTATTGAGGGCTTAAGTACTTAACCCAAGGTCAAGGCGAAAAGGATATAAAAATGGAAGTAAAGAAAAACTAGAAGCACTTCAAGGAAACAAGACTATTTGCTTGACCAGACAAACAAGCAGAAAATTTGAAATTGAACATCACACTAACACTTCTATCTCAAATGATAAGTAATAGGACAATTGACAAAAATATCTAGTGTGCAATTTAAACCACAAGTGTAGCTGAATAAAAATACTTGGACCTATCCTGTTACCAATAACCAAGTGTTAGTTTGTTCTACAACTATTTCCTTAAGGTTGTGTTTGGATGTGGTCATTTGACCCCATCAATTGGAATTTGAGATTTGAAATCCCAAATCCAATGTTTGGCTATCATTTTATAGAAGGGATTTGGACTTTAAAAAAGGGAGGATTTCAAATGACCCTACAAGAGGTGTCATTTGGACTAAAATATTTAATTACATATTAATTATAAAATATTTTATTCTCATTCATTAATAACAAATAGTTATACTTGTATATTTATCAAAATAGTTACACATATATATGTGCTTATGTATGTATTAATTTATGTGTGCCTGTATACGTATATATATATATATGAATATATATGTATATATTAGGCACATGTATCACATATATTATGTACTTATATTTACATATATATGTATATATAAATGTATTATATATATCATATATGCACTTAATGCAAATGTATTTACATGTATATACATATATAAATTAGAATGATTGAATTTGAGATTCTCATGTATTATAGTTATCCAAACATTTGAATCATTTCAAATTATATCATTTGAAATACCTTTATCCAAACACAGTCATTTCATCCTATCATTTGGAATTTGAAGTTCCAAATCCATTGTTCGGATACATTGTTGTTGGAAGCATTTGGATATGGGTCCAAATAAAGAGAAGAATTTGAAATGCAAGTAAATCCCTCTATCCAAACGCAACCTTAGATAAGTTGCCAAAACAAAAAAAGTCTAATATATTTATAGATAAGGAAAAGATGGACACAAAACAGACCTAAATCTGAGCTTCTAATTTATTTTTTCATGAACCTGTTTGCAATAACTTAAAAAAAATTTAAATTCTGAAATTTTTCAATCAATTTGGACAATTGATCAGGACTAGCTTCATCTCTGTATATTATGATTCTAAATTTTTTAGATCAATTTCCAGACAATTGCTCAGGATCTAGCTTCATTTTTGTATACTTTGACTCAACGGCAGTACTAAAAATACAACTGAAACAAGCTTTTAGATAGTTCCACATAGTATCAGAGCAAGCAAAAGTCTTGAGTTTAAATCTCACTGCCAATCCAATATTTAAATCGTTACATATGTTTAGACCAATTATGCAGTGAAGCCTAGCCACATGTGAGGAGGCTGTTGAGAACAAAAATAATAATATAAAAGATAAAATTAATCATTTACTAACATGAACTTTTAGATAAAATGGTGGTTAACAGTTCAACCAACATTATCTTCAAGCTGATAGAGAATATGAATAACCATTTATCTTGTTAGATACTTTATAAATATTGCTCCCTACTAACATTCATATACCGTACCAAGTCTATGTCTGTTCAGATGCGGAAGTATTAGAGTCTTCCTTATATTTATGGTTTCCCAATTATTAGTTCATAGGTAAAGTGATTAAGATTTAAAAACTCAAGAAAGAAATGGAAAATTAGATTTTCTAGATAAAGCGAAATATGGATATCAAAAATCCATCCAGACATTTTTCCAAAACAACCCATCTGTAATTATATGTCTTTGAACCACTAATTGAGGTCTTTTAGTAAATAAATATATAATAAGCCCTCCACGAGTTATATTTGTATATATAACCTACTCCTTCTGTAGGGTATTCTCTTGCTTCCCTACTTCAATATCCTTCCATAAAAATCATTAATTCAAATCTTCCTGCCAGACGATAAATTTGATGTTATCAATAGAGTGAATTTAAGAAAAAAGTCAAAAGGGCATCCCCTTTAAGAAAAAGAGCAGTTTTTGAGTAAGAAATTACTAAACTAATCACTTATCTCACGTACAATTCCTCCATAAAGAGGAACACTTCCAAGAGTTTTTGGCTAAATTTTTATAGTTCCAACCAGAAACCCCAATTCAGATTCATGAAATGGTAACAGATTTTGAATTTTAATGGAGTAACAGGCAACTCATGATGAGATCTAAGTTCCCATCCCACAGTAAACTAACCTGGAGGTTGATAGAATGCGGCTCTGAAATCAGCGGGCTTAAAACTGAAAAACCTTGAAACATATTTTGATGCAACCACCTTATCATGGCCATCATTTGAAAGCCTTGATTGATTTGATGCCATCTTATTAGAAGGAGCAGCTCCACTGCCCTTATCATGTGGTAAATATGCCTCTCCATGGCTTAGTTTAATCTCCCCAGAAATGTTTGGTTGCAATATAGAACCTGATATTTGTAAATGAGTGTCAACCTGACCACTAAGATTTTGGTAAAATATGTCAGTTCTTCATTGATAAAGCAAAGGGGGGGGGAGGTGAGAAAGAAATAGCAGATAAAAGATAGAGAACAATTCAAACAGCATTAACAAAAAATCAAAAACCCAAATGTTCAATATAAAGCAAACAAAGGCATCTTGGATGGCACGTATTGCATCATTTCACCCACTAATCAAGAAAAGAGACTGCCAAGAACCAAACGAAATAGCCGGTGTAAAATCCTGTTAGAGAAGATACCTTAGGACATTTTTTGCCCGTACTTCAAAGAACTCACACTTTAAGTTGATTTTATCACCAAGAGATGCTTCACTTGTTCTGAGGGGCAGGTTTCCTTTCACTGACAGCTTCCCTTTTCTGCTTACCCTGCTCTCTAATGCAACAATGCACAGCCTATTTGAATTTACATTAACTGTACCACCTAAATTTGAGAGAGGTTTCCGGAGCACTGGTGAAGATACAGTTGCCCTGTGAAAATATGCAGATCCATCAAGCACCGGTTGTTCAACTGTCCCTCTGACCTATTTATTAATGACAAATTTACTTGCATGAATAAATGTTATTCCAAACAAAATCACTGGAAGATCTAAGTTTGAACTTCTTTTATTCTAACGGAGTGCTATATCAAAATACACCCATTAAATAACATTTACCTGAAGCATAACGTCAGCACTTCCATGAAGCCAGTTGGCATAGGGAGATAAAGCTGTTAACAACATCATCCCCCCATCTTTAATGTCAGCATCAACCCTCACTTCCCCTACATCCAGAATGTTCCAGTTTAAACCTTTGAGACCTTCTGCCAATTGTGTATCCCAACCTTCCTCATTTCTATCTCTGGAGGCTTTCTTGTCTGTGACTTCGTCTGCGGACCCTCGACTCCTTTCCTTGGACCAACCAGGGCTCCAAGTTGCCTCACTTTTCTCCCTTTCCATCTTTTCTTCCTCTGACATGTTATTTTGGACCAACGTAACTGGAACACTGCCTTGAATGTGGACATGACCACTCTGGATGACAGGTTCAAAATTTGCATTGAATAGAAAACGGCTGGTTGAGGTTAGGGAAGCAACAATTTCAGCTCGTCCAAGATCAATGCCACCAATAGCACCATCCAAGAGCCTTACTTGCACATCACATTCTGGTTTAGCAAGATTTCCACGGAGATCCCCTTCCATATGTAATATACCTCTAATTGGAGCTAAAAGTTGCCGCAAAGAATGCACAGCCTCAGTGGCTGAAGATTCAATAACCTGAACCAGAGTAGGGACTAAACTAATAGGAAAATTAAGAACGGCAAAATGTAAATTAGTTTTTGGGCCTAACAAGGTTCCATCTGCATGGATTGTGGCATTATCCTTTTGAATAAACATTTTCTCAAGGCGCAAACCATCATCATTGCTATATGCACCAACAGCTAGAAGACGCTGAGTTTTGTAGGTTCCCCATTCCCATTCCTCCCCATGAAAGTCGAATTCTGCCTACAAAAGTATATAAAAGTTAAATGGCTGAAATATCCAAGGGCAGAGAGGTGCACAGTTATTTCATAGTGCCAAAAAAGGGTCAAATATCATATACAATTATGGTAATATGCTCCATGCAGACGCCAGGCACTGATTGACAAGCAGCAGTTGAACTCATTAGACTACGACATGAAAGAACTATGAAGGTGGCTGGCATTAAGGTAAACCACCCTATGCCCGTGCAGAATGTATAGTATCTTAATGTCTGTTTTACTGTTTCTCCCTGTTGGTTTAACTTGTAAGAGAATTATACAAGAAGCAAAATTATTACCTCTAAATGCTAGATTCTTAAGTTGGACTAGCAAAAGAAGATAGAGGGAAGCTGAAGTTGGAGGATAAGAAAGGAGCCAGGAGACGGAAAAAAAAAAAAAACCCTCACGAATGTGAATATGAATAATATCAGGAAATAAGTAAACTCATAACCCCCTCCATATGAGCCTGCAAAATTAATGGTCAACTCCCTCAACTTTTGAATTTTATAGAACATGGCTAAAATTCAAAACTCTACTAGTCAGACAACATTTTGTGCACTTCCAATGAAGTCCAAATCATATCACTCTATCAAGAAACTTAAGAGAGACATACCATTGTGTCTCCATTGCCTCCACCACTTGCATCCAGATTGCCATTCCAACGGCCTTTAAGCTCAGATAAACCTGGAAGACTCAACTCTTCAAGGACTACTTCATTAGGTGCAGTAGAATGCCCCTGAATTTCCTGAAAAGTCACACAATAACCTTAATTTTACAAGAAAAGTTAGCAACTTGAAATGAAGTAGATTTTTCTCCAGCGTGTCCTATCCCTGACAGATTTTACAAAGAGAAAAAGAAATGAAAAGATTCAAATTCCTCTAGCCTCTAGTATCTGAATTGTGAATGTTAAAAGTACATATTGTAGAGAAGTACCGAAAGCAGGTTCTGAAGGCTTTCACCATACAGTCCCACTGACTGCAAACTTTGTATAAAAAGGTCCTGCAAGTATTGGAGACAAACATGAGACACAAATCTATGACAAGAAAGACTATTATTGATATAAAAACTCTCATCAGATTTTACCTAACATTTTAAGTAAAAAAATCACAATTTAAACTGTTGCAACTACAACTGAACCAGCATTGCAAAAGGGCCACCTTCAATGCTGGTTCTATTATTAGAAGTGAAACTGTAGAAATCATATATACAGCTTTATTCACAGTGAGGCCACCATTAGTCTTAAAAACTGTTTATTATTGACCCTCATTGCTTGAGCTTTTATCATTCCAACAAAGAAAGATCCATGTATAGAAAACTAATTGTTCTTGTTGAGAATCCCACATCGCCTCCACAAGGGAGACCTGCGCTATATATAAAGAGGAGGATCCCTCCACCTGTTAAGCTAACTTTTCAGGTTGCAGTTCTATCTCTAACTTCTCACATGGTATCAGAGCTAACTCTTGGCTGTCATGGTCATGGACCAGTACCCTACCCGATCACCTGGACATGCATCAGTTACTGGAGAAGTTTCGGTGTGGGGGGGAGTGTTGAGAATCCCACATCGCCTCCACAAGGGAGACCTGGGCTATATATAAGGATGAGGATCCCTCCACTTGTTAAGCTAACTTTTCAGGTTGGAGTTCTACCTCTAACTTCTCACACTTCTACTTACTACACAAATAACAAATTGTCAACTTATGCTACAAGCCAAAATGTGTCAATGGAATGATTTTCCAACCATATAAAAGCATTAAGTAACTGATGCAGCAACTTATATGTGACATCCATCTACAATATGAATCAGATTGCATAGATAATTCTTTCCATCTTCCTGGAAGGAGTGGGGGTAGAGATGAGTCCTGGGCAGAGGATACTAGCTTCTATTTCAGATTGTGATGTTGTATTGTGACAGGATGATGGGTTACCAGCTGCTTAAGATTGATATGTGCACGTACACACACACACACACACACATATAATATTCAATTGTTGAAGAAATAAAAATTGTAAACTAAATTACTGCATGCTTAACGTTGATATGTATGCGCATTTATGTTCACAAATTTAAATAAATACATATTACCAACTAAAGTAAATAATAGGTCCATCATGTTAAAGTTGTAAATGACCTTGGATCTAGATAGAACAGCAGGATCTGTACTTCTAAGAAGTCTTGCAAGAGGAAGCATCTCAGCAATCTCAGCTCGAGGAACTATGAGTCTCATTCTCCATCTACCCATTGAAGATATCACACTACCAAGGTGCCCAGCCATTGCTCTTTCAAATAAGCTCCCTCTTTCCTTAAGAGCAGAGTTTCGGTCTCGGGTGCCAGGCAACACATATTCACCTTGTAGTTCGTACTGGCTGCTGCATTGCTCCAAAACAGCTTTTTCAACAGTGATCTAGACAAAGCATACAAACAGTGAATAAAATGAAGTACATCATTTGCATAAATAGTGGATTGAGAAAACAATTTTTCCCCGTGAGTAAATAAATTTCAGTTGAAGGGTGCAAAAGGGGGCCCCTTGTATCAAAGTATAGATAAAGGTAAAAGGCAAAAAAATTTCCATTTTCAGTAATAAAACCTTAAATGCACTTATAGCCCCCAAAAAAAAAAAAAATCCCTTAAATGCAATATGGCGAGGGTCAGATCTGACATGAATTTAGTTCAACCCTATCCTGCCTCTAATGGGAAGAACTATTCCTGTTGCCCATGATGGGTTTGAACACCTCATCCTAGGACCTATATGAGTGAACACCTTCGTCCATTCTTCTCTCCCGTCTAAATTAAGCAAAATTGAATTGAGGGGGTTGGAACAATTTAAAGTCATATAGAACTCAAAAATTAAATGACAATGTTAAAAACTGAACTCAGAACTATACAATACGAGAAAATTGGCATGATGGATATTACTACAGTGTAGGTATTTTCAAATATTTAATTATACATTCTGGACAGGTCCTAGATAGCTGACCTAAATGAGCAAGACCCTTCTAAGATAAGTCGTAAGTGGTAAAAACATTTGTCATGTACCTACTTAATTAGCTGTATTCGGGAATAAGGGAGGTAGTGTAGGCTGAGATGCCTAGCGCCTTAACACATGCTTTGTGTGAGTGTGCCTTGGCGGTTATTGTTTTTGGCGGGAAGAGCTCCCACATGACTTGGGGAAAATCAGTATAAATATAGACTGATCCCACCCCGTGGAGGACATGAGAAGATTTAATTCAATTCTGGAATTCTCTCTCTCTCTCTCAATTCTTTCCCCTGTTCTCTCGAATTCTACACAGAATTCTTGAGAATTCTTGTCAGATCTCTAAGATGACAACATTTTGACCATAATGATCTGATAAAACTTATATGGTGACCCCCTTCTACAAGAAAACAGGAGTGGTGTAAAATCTTTTCAAACATAATGCTCCAATACCAACCATGCAAAGACCTTTACCTACTGTGAGGGATCGCTACAGTTTATTACATATTTTAGCATTGTTTCCAGCCATTATAAGAAGTGGAGCTGCTATGGTTAGGACCTAGTCTTAATCTTTTTTTTTTTATGTCCATTCTCTAATACCACTGTAGGAAATTGTATCCTGAGTGTCTAACCGATCAAATGAAGCAACCATATTCTACACAACCTAAGGCTTTTTAATCACCTCAAGTGCCCACAACACCTGCTAAGGGACTGGAGGGCAGCTCCTCTGCTTAGGTAGTTAGCACATAAGCAATTCCATCACAATGTCCAAGTTTTGGACTCTAACTTGTGTCTCTTTTTACTTAATTTGGTGGTTTCCATTTCCTTATTTGCTCAATGCAACATGTTCTTTTTTAGTTTGTTTCAGTTCCATTTTAGCCCTTAGGGAGGCTGTATGCTGTTCACCAACATAGCAGCACCATCACCACAGCTGCAGCTGCTGGCTGCTTGCTGCAAACTCGGTTTTCCTCAATAGGTGGTTACGACTTTCGGCAGTACTTCTTAGTCGTAGTACTTTGGCTGAGCACATCTCACACAGGCTAACAAGCTGCAGGCAGAATGTGAGGCATGCGCTATTTATGAGAGTTCATCCACTTACCTTGTGCTCTGGTTTTTCCCACCCTTAGGACCTTTCTTAGCCTTGGAATAGGCCTCATTTATTTTGGCCTTAGCTTGACCAAATCTTACTTAGCCACAGCAACGGCAACTCTCCTTAGCAGGTTTCCTCTCTCTTTCACTTTTCCTCTCCTTTCTCCTCCCCTTCAGCTCTTAGAAAACCCTTTTTAACTTAGAGAAAAAATGGCTCTCAATTTGGTTAATGCAGGTAAATAAATAGACTCAAAAAGTGGAGAACTAATTGGCAGCACTGTGTTGATACAGCAACCCTTATCTGCTGTTTCAGTCTTTCAGCTGCTGAAGGTGTTTAAGCCACACCTCTTCTCAGCAACTGTCTGCACCTCAATGGGAGAAGATGGCTTTCTTTAGCACTATAAACAGCTCAGTTCCTGTCATAATCTGGTTCAATTTTGGAGGGAACTTCCAGCCAGCAGACAGCTGCTGCTGTCCTGTCTGGTTTCCCATGGACTTTTTACTGTTTAAAGTTGGCTGTTCACTGCAGCACCGTACAGTCAACTGAAGCATCGGCCGTTTGCATTCTGCTTTTGACAGCAAACCGCCAGCCAAGGTTGGTTTGGCTGTAGCCCACTGGAAATGACAGCCAAGCCTTTAGCTGAGGTTTGCTTTGGCTGCAGCTTCAACTTTAGGCCCCTTTTTTTGTGATTTTGAGCCTATTTCTTGTATAAAACCAACGCACTTCCAATCTTTTTACATACTAAACATAATCTAACATCCTTACACACTTTAGCAAGGCATTTAAACACACAACTACATATCACCTTGATACATGTACAAAATTTAAGCACCAACATTCGCTACAGTAACACTTCAAGCTTGTACAACAGCTTCAACAACTACGCTTGGCCTCCTTCACAGATCTTCTTCTGTGTATATATATATATATATATGTAGGGAGAGAGAGAGAGAGATTTGTACAAGAAAATAACATTTTGGGAGTGAGCTATATAGGTCTAGACCAACTGGCATGCTAGAAAATGACATGAATAGCATTTAAACACCTTAACATGCAACAAACTGCATTAGATTGCAAGCTAACATGCTTTCCTAAGAAATTCCATCTAGCACATGCATGGCCATTTTTAACATATACAAAATAGGTGCAATCTAATCTTTCATGTCAAAAATAATGCAAGTAAAGCAATGCTCATACCCCATATTCTAAAATAGGTTGAAGAAGATTAACCTAGCCTCTCTTCTTTTATCTTGGCCGGTCGAGAATTCCTCAATTTCTCACTTTTGGTATGCCCCTCCACTCCCAACTCTCTATTTTTCTTTTCTTCCCACACTCTCTCTGTTTCTTATCTCAGCTGAGTGTAAATGCTTTCAATTTAAAGCTCAAAGCTTCTTTTATAGTTCTAAAAATTCTTCCACTCCAACCATCAGGAAAAAGGCCACCATTTAAGCCATAACCCTCACTTTTTGAGGTGTTAAACATTGGCTACAAGTATCTTTAAAACAGTCATTTCCTGCTTAAAATTCCCAGGCGCAGTATAAGTTTGCCACCCAATTGAGAATTAATCTCTTTGCTTTCCAAATTTAAGTGGCCACCGATTTGTACAAGTTTGAATTTTTTAATATTATTCAACCACTTTGATTCACTTTTTGGTCCTTAATGCTCCTAAGATCACAGGGAGTCTTAGGGTCACCAAGTAATTGACTCTTGCACCTTGCTTAACCATCCTCAACGGATCAAAATTCTCACTGTAAATTTTTCAGTGTTCCTTCACGTCATCACATTGGAACCTACGGCATTCATTTTGTTCAACCGTTTTCCTACTTGAACACACCCTTAGGTTCATTATAAAAACTTTTTCATAGCCCATATGTTGCATGGTTGAACTCATCACCCCTCATGCTTGGGCCATGTACAAAATACCTTAAGTAAACAACCCACTCCTCCTGCTATTGCAATTATCTGTCCACATAGTCACTTAATTACTCTTTAATTAAGTGACTAATCACACTCACATTCCCAAAATTCCTGAATGAATGCCCAAACTTCAAGTGATATTCCAATTTCCAATTTACTTAATTTCCAACATTCTCTTAAAACTTGAGGTGTTACAAACCCTCCACTGGAATTTTTCACTTTCACAGGGGAAGGCAATGGGTTCACGGGTTGATAGCAAAATGGTAGCAAATCACTCTTAATGATCAAGGTGTTGGATCATGACACGTGTATTGGATCTCTCCCTCCCCCCTCCATCCCTCCCCCTCTCAAAATCTAAATTTGATGCTATGGAAAGAAATAGGATTATAAAACGAAAATAAAATTACTTACATATTCTCATGGGTAACTTGTAGACAAATATCTGTCCATTTTCTACTTAAATAAGAATAAAGAAATACGTTTCTCTTCATAGCATAAAGGTTGAAATAATTGCAAGAGAAGTTCTTTTACCACAAAAACTGGAAAATACCTTAAATACTAACTTTAATTTTTTAAAAACTCAGAATTATCCTTTCCAGATTCTAAATTTGTAGCAGCAGCATCAAACAGCTCCTAATTAAATATTTCAAAAGATAACCAAACCAAGGCAGCCATGGCAAAAGGCCAGCTTAAGAATAGAAATTCTGGTTTGAGGTACTCACTACATCCCCGCTCCATCTAGCAGCCACATCTAAAGCTTCACCTAACACACCACTAAATTTTGGACGCAGAACAGATAAAACTCCATGGCCCCTTCTTTTCTGGAAATTGAGCTGAATTTCAGCCTGAAAAAATAGAAAATTGAGACCAAAGTGTCATATTTTAAAGTGGCATCAACAACATAATAAAATACAACAGCAAATCATCAAAGGGGCATTCACTGAAATGACTTTGCAAATATCATAATTGAAAGGAGCAAACATGAACAGCCAGTAATTATGTCAAAAAAAATTGTACAAATAGAAGAAGGAAAAAGAATATGAATGGAAGTGAAAAAGACCTTTACACAAGCTAATGAATTTCCGGGAAAGCTAAATTGATTGAAAGTGTATGCAGAAAGTAAAGCAGCGAGTTGGGTGGGTATGGGTGAGAATATTTATCCTTTTTTTGCAGCAGCACCAAAGATGGGAATTATATTTGAACTAATAAGGGCACCCTGGGGCAGAAGTGTCTGTATCTTCATTTGAAAACAGCCACTCAGATAAAAATCTTTTATGAAGCACTGATTACCAGATAACTGAAAGCACACCTTCCAAGCCCAGTGTTATTAAAGGCCCACCTCGGGCGCCTGAGATGCTTCCAGGCGGGCGAAACCAACAAGGCACGCCTAGGCCCAAGGCGCCTTGGGCTTAGGCGCGCCTGGACCTTTTTAACTACTTTTTAAGCTTTTTATGTTATTGTTTATTACTTTATTTATTTTTTTACTGTTTAGGGTTTATATTTATTGCTTCAACTATAAATTTGACAATGAATAAAAAGGCTACTACTTCAAATGCTTCAATTGAATTTGAACTTGATGAAGATGTAGAGGGAGATGATGTGGAAGAAGAGGATATTAGAGATGATGTTTCTAATGATGAAAATATTGAAATGTTTGATCTTGATGATGAAGATGATTTTTAGATTATTTAAAATGCATAATTAGTTAATCTTAATTAAGATTTAAGACCTATAAATTGCTTAAGATTTAATTTAAGTTGACTTAAAGACTTAAATTGCATCTTTTGGCATTTTTTATTGTTCTTTTCATTAATATATGTTGAATTTTTTAATTTTCTTGATAACATGCTTGTAAATATGTTATTAGAAGTTATGATCTATTTTATATCTTATTCCTCAACTAGGATATATATTTTTTCATTTTTTTTTAGTTAGTATGCACCCAATTCCATCAAGCCCACACCTCACCTTGCGCTTTGCGCCTTAGACTCTATCCATGCCATGCAATATCATGTAAGGTTAAAAGTTGGCAACGGATGCCAATCCTCCAAACTACAAACTATTTCATCACCCTCCATAAAATCACCATGTCAGGAATAAGGGCAAAATGCAATTCACGGGAAAAAAATTTAATCTTAAAATGTCGAATTCCAACTTAATAGAACATGATGCACTAAATTGTCTTCATATATTTTCTTTTTCCCCTTTGGTCTAATTTTTGCTTTTTCCCTTGAAATCATTATGCATGAGAAGGGACACCGGATGAAGAAGGGCTAAAGCAACCTTTCATCCCACACGCACACACAAAAGTCAAGCAGACCAATATGTCAGCTTACTCTCTGCAATGTTCCTCGAAGAGAAGCCAGCTCCAATTCATCAAGTGGCAAATGGCGTACCTATACGATGCATTTTAAGGTTAAAAACTTATAATTTGAGGGCATCCAACAGAAAAAGCTCAGAAGAAAAATGAATGAGCGAGTTTTCTAGTAACTCAATTGACAAGAGTAAGAATGTAAAACCTCTAAGTTAGCTGAATGTAATGGGCGGTAACAAATGTTAGCCCTCAGGTGCCCCTTTTGAAGAGAAAAAGATAGTACTTTTCGAGTTAAGTTCTCTTCAGCACTAGGCTGTAATGCTCCTCCAACCTCCACAGCAAGACATTCATCTGGCCGACCCGTGGCATCCAACTGCACCAACAATTCAGAAGTTCAGATCAATCTATGCATAAGGAAAATCACTGCATAAGCATCAAAAAAGGAGGTGCACTGCCAGTTTATGTAACTGCTCCATTAAAAAGTTAGATTTACAACAAATATGTTATACAGAGTCCAAAATCACTTTCACTAGACACCACAACTCACATGCATGGTCAGTGACAAAGTCATCATATGACAGTCCCATTTCATAATGCATGTCACAATACCATGATCACCATGCCTACTGCTTTGGAGATATGCTGACTCACAGCCACAGCAGCTGGTGCAGACACTATTGCACCTTAAGGACATAATTATACCAAAAGTGCTTCAAAACCTAATTGTAGCCATTACCTTTGCATCCCATTTCAGCTTTCCTGGAGATTGGAAACTCATGTTTACGAAGAACAACAATCTTAACTTTTAGAGAGGACTTAACCTCAAGTTGGCATTTAAAATCCATCAAGAAGTGCAAAAGCCAGACTTAGACCGTATTTTGTTCCAATCGCTCGTTATCTTTTCCGATCTTTTTCTATCAATTTGTTTACTGATACATCAGATTTAAGTTTGTTATTCTACAGGTTTCATGAATTATAGAATAACATACGTAAATTGTCTCCTTTCGATGCCATGTCAACAAAGCAATAAAAGCAAAAAGAGAAAACCAAATAACTCAGGCAGCAGTTCACTGAGTAATCTGTTTGCAAACATTATTTTCAAGACAAACCTTGATACATTCACGCGAGATGCTTAATGTGCCAAGTAACTGTGGTGCAAGCATCAATTGATTCAGTTTGAGACCAGAAATCGAAACCTCCCCAACAAGACTATGTGTATCTTGTTTGTCTTTCACTTGTACATCCTCCATTGTCATATTGGAACAAAAAAATTGCTCATCAGTAACTTCAAAAGGCTTAATAACCTTCCCTTGGAACTTGAGTCTTCCAGTTGCTTTCAAATGCATGGGTCTTAGAGAATCAAAAGCATAAGAAGAGACGAAGCTGAAAAATTCAAAACTGCGCATACGTAAATCCAATTCAACTCCTTCCACAATTATGGGCATGACAGCTTTCACGTCATACTCTTTTCTGTTTAGCCAGTATTCATCAGGATAAGATGTTTGGACTTTAGCAGACAATTCAAAGGCTACTGATGAAGAATTAACTGTAATATAATCATGAGATATGATTATATCTCCTCGAGCATCATTGAATGACCCTTCAGCTTTTGGTGCAGTCCATTTAATGTCAAACCTCCTGGAATTGAAAAAAATGGAGTATAAACCTGCCTCAAATATAATCAACATCCACTTGAACAGAACATTCTGCAAATGAAGCTAATTATCAAGGAAAGCAATGATTTATTGAATACCAATAAAGGATGTGGAATCTTACGGTTTTAATAGGGATCCAGAAACTTTTGTTTCTCCATTTAAATCCCCTAATTTGAATGGCATTAACCGAAGATGACTGGGTAAATATCGTTTCACAATATTGTCAAAACATAAATTCCCTGAGAAGTTCACATCCATTGCTGACTCATCCACCTCACCCTGAAGAAATGACTTTTACAACATCAGGTTAAAGTCAAATAGCTAAAAATAATAATTATTGCAAAAACCGTGCATGCATTAGCCTGCACAACTTTAAATTTTTCTAATCCCAGAATTTCCATCAGAAGAAAGACCAGAGTTAATACATTAAGTTGTCAGACAATGGACCTGTATTCATAAAACAGATGATACAGCCATAGCAACTCTGTGCATACTACAAACAAAGATTGAATAAACTACGACCAAATCCTTAGTAATGGCTACAGAAAATTGAATTTTTCTATCAATTACCTAATATGATCAATGGAAAGGTGATGCAAGTAAACTTCACATAATAGTAAATGTCAAAACAGGGAATCCAGAATCTGAATTTTCTAAATCACCACTCAAAAATAATATCACCACTGAACCAGGAATTATAGCTTTCACCATCAGTCTCTTTTGTGGGCCGAAAAGATGCTTCTACTCGGTTACTCTCCCTCAGAGAATTTGAGAAGATCTACCTATCCCATCAAACACAGTTTCTCCATGTCACACTCCATCATAGAGACAATCTGAACATATAGGATCCATAGGCAACACCCCCCACAAACTCAGTTTGCAAAGTACATATAAATCCCCAAATGTTATGAATCTTGCTTAATGCATAAGTGGAATCTCAATGTCTATCCAGTCGACTCTCCCATCATCCTGGATAAGGTATAAAGTTAGGTGCTAGCTGTTGACCTATAATCTAGTAGCTTTAAATGGTATCTCAACTTTAGTACTGATTTGAACATCCTTGGATGGGGAAACAGAACCTTGAAACTAACCACAACTTATTGGGGCCAATCTCTTCAACTGAGGATAGCTTCAATTACAAACTCCTAATCTATTGTACTTGCATCCCCTCAAAATAATAGCACTGTTACAGAAAAGAGTAAATGGTAAAAACAAAGACAGGAAATACTAAAGAATAAACTAGATCCTGAACAAGCAAGAGAGAATCACATGCAGTAAAGTACCTCAGGGCAAACCCAAGCATTCCCTGCCCCACGGATTTCTCCACCATCAACAAGACTAGCTCTGATTCCATACAAGTCAGCAACCTGTCATGGGCAGAGACGTTGCAGAAATGTTTGCAAATTTGAAAGAATAAAGAACAGATAAGATCTATTTACAACATGCACAGCATCTTACACAATTATCGGTATTGAAAGTAAAATTCGCTGAAACATATGAAAATGGGATACGGTCAATTGCTGCCACTGCACCCGCATCTTTATTCTTCATCATTGCCTCAGATGCAAATGATGCAGGAAAATCAGAAACTAAATTAGCTATTTTCCTTGAAACTAATCCACTTCCCACAAAAATAGGAGCATCCAAGGGGCCTTGGCAATTGAATACTGCAGTTACTGAACCAGCCAGCTGCAGTGAGTGAAGAAAGACAACTGAGTTAAATTTGAACAAGAAATAGAAATGGCAGAAAAACATGTAATTCTAATGTACTGGGGAAAAAAAAAAAAAAACATTCAAAGTGGTATCCAGTATCCCTTCTCTAATATAATTGTAGGTATGTCATGTGTCAAGTTCACCAACACAGTGTGCCATTTCCACGTCAAACACTTGGTATCATTCAATCTTCTCAATCTGAGGTTCATTGTATTGAACCACATCATGATGGGTGTTAAGTATAAGAGGGGTAGGATAGATGCCAGGGCCTGACAAGTAAGATGGGTGGAAAGATTGAAAAGAAAATAGTAATATAAAGTAATGAAAGTAATAATAATAACAACAAAAGGCCAAGCAAGGCCACTTAATGGTCAGGAAAGTCAAGTTCTAAAAAAAGAAAAAGTATGTTATTGTCAGGTGGAACCAATCATCGCTAGGGAGGCTGGCAGGAGAGAGAGAAAGAGAGAGAACCGGAAATAAAATTGAGGACATGAATAGACAGAAAAAATAGATATACTATATTATAATTTAGTATATCACCTAGTGCCGCCAGAGAAGAATGCTAATCCACCCTTGTCCCTGGTACACACCGACGGCCAGGGATAACAGGTTCCCAGCTTCACTATTCGTTGTGTGATCATCCGTGGAGATGATATTCTGCCCAATACGATGGTAAGATACAAGATGCAAAGAGTCAATGGCATCAGGCAATTAAGGCATCGCTTAGAAGTTTGATTATCCCACTGCCATCTTGTCTTTCTAAACCTCAACAGCTCACTTCCCTCAACCTCAGGTGGTCCTCTGCAATCTTAGTGCACACCATAAATTCCAAGATAAGTATTAATTTGGTCACCTCTCCTCCTTCCAAGAGAATACGACTTGTTCTTCGAAACAGTTAAGGCAACTTGACCTTTCTTTTCTCGGGTGATCTTCAAGTCTACTTCCATATTGAGAACAAAAATGCAGTCTGCTTATTTCAGCTTCAAATTTGCTCACTAGGTGTGTTGGAATGATTAGGAAGAGATAGACTTAAACCAACGGCTCCCTAATAAGCTGTGAAAGTGTGAAAGGTTACAAAAGTGGACATCATACAAGTACAAGAATGATAATTCAGACAAAGAAAACAATAACAATCACAAGCCTTAATCCCACTAAGTGGGGTTAGCTACATGAATTCTAGACCTCCAGCTATCTCTATCTGTAACTATATCCTCTATAAGAACATTATATCCTATGTCATGTTTAAGGGTTACCAGCAAGTTTTCTAAGTCACATCCAAAGGCTTTTAATGCTTCTTTTACTATCTCCCTTGAATAACCTAACCCTGACAACTTTGTGAGTAACTTGATTGTCCAACACCGAGACCAAATAATCCAGAAAGAAGAAGGTAGACCAACTCTGAAAACCCCATAACAAAGCAAATAGATGATTAAAACAGTTCCTTGCCTCAAACACTAAATCCCCAATACAAAACGTTTGTCCCACTGCAGATTGCTGACAGCAAGGACTATCTTCATGTCACAGGTTTTGAATCTCGAGACAAAACTGTCACGACCTCACCCTTGTAATAGGAATTACTCTTGATCCGATGGGAATTGAGGAGCGATTCAGAGGATAGTATAAGAAATAGAGAGAGAGAGAGAGAGAACAGAAATGGAAGGAAAACAGAATTTGATATTCTCATTCATGCCTGTCCTTGTGGAAGGAAGCGAATATATATAAGCCGTTTGGAGGAGATATTCTCCTATCAGAGGTGGGCCCTCACCTAGTACAATTCTAACAAACTATATTCCCTTTGCCTCCCTTGCACACGGCCGATTCTCACTATAATTCCGCTAATACAAAATAACGAAGTAGCAGTGCTTAGCCTCACAATTATTACAGAAATAAGGTAAATGCAGAATTTAAAATGAAATGGAAATAGGTGCTGCTAACGGATCATTTTGTGACAAAAACATATCAAGCTAAGCAGAACTAACAGTAACAATTTGAATCCCTACTTTCAAGCATGTTTTCAACAAAAGAAAAGTGAGAATATAATATACCAGAAAAAAAAAAAAAAAACACTTCCCATCTCTTCTTATCTATTTAGGTGTCTGAACGCTGGTGGCAGTGTTCTCAACAGGTTCAAAAATAGATTAAGCTTTACAGATCATGACATTTGATGTTGTCAAAGTATGGTTTGGCAGACATGTTGAACTCTTATACATCAATAAAAATGTGTGCAAAATCCCAAAGAAAAACACCCCCGTGTCTATAACTCTCTGAAAGGAAAATTCCATCTAAAAAATAAATAAGTCATAAGATTCAAGTGCAATCATGCAATAAAGTTATACATACCGGGAACAAAAAAGGCTTCATCTTAAAAGCTTTCATCAGGGCATTTACTTCAACACAAGGAACCTGGAAAAGAATAAGAAATGCAACATCAATCACAACAACAGTCACAAGCATTTATTCCACTAGGTGAGATCAGCTGGAAACGAATAGGATATGCATGTTTTAAATAACCACAATAAAGTCACAAAAAATAATAAATTAATTATAATACAAACAAAAGATTTATTGAAGCATGAAGTAGAGCGAAAAATATCTCCTAGCTGTAATCAACAAAGCCTTCCAACACATCTACTTTCATTTTCCCATTTTGGAATAAATGTCCTCCAAAAAACTTTTCTCAGTCCAAACCAGGAAGCACAGACATGTCCTTTCAGGTACCATCCCCATATCCAAGATATATCAGACACAGATATTCCTTGATGACCACGCCAAGATATGTGTCATATACACCAAATGGCATGTTCTAATTTTTATTAATACTTTTATCTTTGGAGATTTGTACAACAAACACGTCTGTGGAATAGAAATATGACACCTGAAGGCATGATGAATTTTTAAAACTTTTTCCGAGTTAAAAATCTAGAAATACAATTAAGTTTTTAAATAAACAATAGAACACACAAAATTAAGCCTAATAACAACTCTTAACAAAAATAATTATTTTTTCTTTTGCATAATCAACAACATATCAAGACTTAATCCCACTAGGTGGGATTTTTCTTTTATAGGTTAAAAAATATTTATATTACTATTATTATGAATTTAATGGTATCTTTAACTGGATTAGGGGTATTAATGTACTTCTCAATATTTTTGACAACTTTTTAATAATTTTTACTTCTAGCAAAAAATAGTATTCTTTGTTGTATTTGTATCCAGATTTTTTCAAATCATTGTAATATGTGTGTGTTTGTCTGTCTCCCTTTTCCTTTGCGTTTCTATATCCCCATCTGCAATGGTGCTTCTTAGAGTCCAACTTCCCAAATGATATCACTGGCCAAATTATTAATACTCCCTACTGCTTCTTATATAATATATATTATCCAAAAGTTGTTTGCCAAGGTTATAAACCATTTCCAAATTAATCTTTGGCTACATTTTTCTTTTCTTTCCTTTCTATTTGTTGTAGCCTTTCTTGCTTTCATCTTTCATTTCATTTAATGTTACTAGTTCCAAACTGTTGACTACACATTAGTTCACCTTAGGGAGTGCTTTTTTTTTTGGGGTGGGAATGAAGGGATTCCAAGCTTCACCCCACTAGTCCCCTATAGATCCATGCACACCAACCCACACACATAGACTAGGTAAGACTCCACCCAAAGGATGTGATGCGGTCACCAATCAAGACTCGGCCCAAAGCCGACCCGACCAAACCGAAACAGTATCATCGGAATAATAGCGCCGGAACAATATTTTAATACTTCTTAAGTTTTAGAATTCTACTTGATTTAGGATTCTACTTCATGTTTCTACTTGATTTAGGATTCTACTTGATTTAGGATTTTACTTCATGTTTCTACTTGATTTAGGATTTTACTTCATGTTTCTACTTGATTTAGGATTCTACTTCATGTTTGATTAGGGTTTTATTTTTATTAGGATTTTAGCTGACTTTTACTTAGGATTTATTTCTATTAGGATTTTAGTTAACTTTTACTTAAGATTTATTTCTATTAGGATTTTAGTTGGACTTTGTTTGCAAATATTAGATGGATTTGGATTAGCCAAATACTATAAATATGCCTAGAATCTAGAGTTTGTAATCAAGTTTTTCTCAATCAAAAACAACTTATTTGGGTTTTCTTAGCAAAACAGTATTGTTTTTGCGTCTTCTTAAAAGCCAAGCTTCGGCCATTGAAGTTTGTTCTTTTAAGGGTTTATTCTGGTGTGTTTTTTCACACATGCGCTACACGCTGTGTCAGATTGGTCATCTGATTGGTTGATGAACCGCTCTGATACCACCTAACGCAGCGTGTAGTACGAGTGTGAAGAAAACACACCAAAATAAACCCTTGAAAGAATAAACTTCAATAGCCGAAGTTTGACTTTCAAATAGACGCAAAAACAAGACTGTTTTGCTAAGAAATTCAAATAGATTGTTGAAATTTGATTGAGAAAAACTTGATTACAAACTCTAGATTCTAGGCATATTTATAGTGTTTGGCTAATTCAAATCCATCTAATATTTGTAAACAAAATCCAACTAGAATCCTAATAGAAATAAATCCTAAGTAAAAGTTAATTAGAATCCTAATAAAAATAAAACCCTAATCAAACATGAAGTAGAATCCTAAATCAAGTAGAAACATGAAGTATAATCCTAAATGAAGTAGAATCATTCAGTAGAATTCTAAATCAAGTAGAAACATGAAGTAAAATCCTAAATCAAGTAGAATTCTAAAACTTAAGAAGTATTAAAATATTGTTCTGGCGCTATTATTCCGGTGATACTGTTTCGGTTTGGTCAGGTCGGCCTTGGGCCGAGTCTTGATTGGTGACCGCATCATTTGCAAAGGTGAGATGGTCACGAGGGTCTCTTTGTAGATAGAGGTGTTGGATCTCCCAGGCTAGTTAACTCAAATAGTGCAACTACTTTCAGTATTAATTTGAAATTAGATTCTAAAACTAAGAATGCTGTAGCAGTTGCTGCTATAGCTAATCAAGTGCTTAAACCAAAGGAGGATTCAAACATCAATATTTTAAGTGATGGAGAGACTGCTGGTAGTCATGGAATAAACCTCTATTCGAAACAATTGCAAAAGAATACTTCTCCAGGCAAGAAAAATCTACAGATAAACTCGAAAGCTATTAAGGAGTCAAAATCAAGAAAGCTGATAAAAAGAGAAGGACCTATGATAAAATTTACCATATTAGAAAAACACTCAAGATGGAATGTCAACATCCTCAATCTAACAGTAATAATACAGTGGAGGCAAAGGGCAACAAATATGGTGAAGGTTGGACCCATGCCAATGAAGATAGGGCTAAGAGGGGGAAGAATGTCTTTGCTCATGTTCCCTTTGCAGAAAAGTTCAAGTTGGTTCAAGAAGATGTTAAGCAAAAGTTACACAAATAAGAAGTACAAGGCGACAGCTGACAAGCATAGGAAGCACAAGGTATTTGAAGTTGGAGATGAAGTCATGATATTCTTGAAGAAGGAACGGATTCCAATAGGAAAGCAGAACAAGTTCAAGCCAAAGAAGTATGGTCCCTACAAGATTCTAAAGAAGACCAATGATAATGCTTATGTTGTGGATTTGCCTAATCATATGGGTATTTCTAAACATTCAATGAGGCTAATCTCTCTTTGTACTTACCAAACGTGGATTTGTCCTACCCAAATCAAAATTCGAGGTCGAATTTTTTCTCAAGTGAAGGTGAATGATGCGGTCACCAATCAAGACTCAGCCCAAGGCCGACCTAACCAAACCGAAATAGTATCACCGGAATAATAGTGCCGGAACAATATTTTAATACTTCTTAAGTTTTAGAATTCTATTTGATTTAGGATTTTACTTCGTGTTTCTACTTGATTTAGAATTCTACTTCATGAGTCTACTTGATTTAGGATTCTACTTCATGTTTTTACTTGATTTAGGATTCTATTTCATGTTTGATTAGGGTTTTATTTTTATTAGGATTCTAGTTAACTTTTACTTAGGATTTATTTCTATTAGAATTCTAGTTGGATTTTGTTTACAAATATTAGATAGATTTGGATTAGCCAAACACTATAAATATGCCTAGGATCTAGAGTTTGTAATTAAGTTTTTCTCAATCAAATTTCAACAACCTATTTGGGTTTCTTAGCAAAACAGTCTTGTTTTTGCGTCTTCTTAAAAGCCAAGCTTCGGCCATTGAAGTTTATTTTTTCAAGCGTTTATTTTTGTATGTTTTCTTCACACTCGCGCTACACGCTGCGTCAGGATAGCAATCATGGCCAGTGTTATTAAAGGCCCAAGACACACTAAGGCGCAACTAGGAGTTAAGACCTATTTTATACCTTATTCTTCAAGTAGGATATATATTTTTCTTTTTTTTTAGTTAACATGCGCCTAGTTCCATCAGGTGCATGCCTTGCCTTGTGCCTTGCGCCTTACGCTTCAACATATTCACATGCATGTTATCAAGAAAATTAAAAAATTCAACATATACTAATGAAAAGAACAATAAAAAATGTCAAAAGATGCAATCTAAAAGTCTAAGTCAACTTAAATTAAATCTTAAAACAATTTATAGGTCTTAAATGTTAATCAAGATTAACTAATTATGTATTTTAAATAATCTAAAAATCATCCTCATCATCAAGATCAAACATTTACATATTTTCATCATTAGAAGCATCATCTTTAATATCTTCTTCTACATCATCTCTAATATCTTCTTCCACATCATCTCCCTCTCCATCTTTATCTAGTTCAAATTCAATTGGAGCATTTGAAATAGTAGCTCTTTTACTCATTGTCAAATTTGTAGTTGAAGCAATAAATTAAAATTCTAAATAGTAAAAAATTAAACAAAGCAATAAACAGTAAAATCCTAAAAAACAATTAAAAAAGCCCAGGCACGCCTAAGCCCAAGGCACCTTGGTGGTTTGCGCTCGCCTGGAAGCATTCCAAGCACCCAAGGTGCGCCTTGCGCCTAGGCACGCCTTTAATAACACTGGTCGTGGCCCCAAGAAATGGCCTCACTTGGTACTTTCATGGTTTGAACCTTAGTGTAACTCAAAGTTCTTTCCACTCCAACACCACTTGAGCTACCCCTTAGGGTTGGGAGTGCCTTGTTTCCTAAGGTGTAATTTGATTTCCATAAAGAATATGCATGGCTAACCCCCTTACCAAGAGAGAGAGAGGAAAAGGAAAAAAAAACTGATTCATGAAGCTGTACATATGCATGGCAGGAGATTGATTATATTTTCGTGAATATGCGCACGCTCGAGCACAGAAAAATTGGTTGATGCCACAATTTCTTTTCTTTATATTTTCTATATCTAAAGTGGATTACTCACAAAATAACAGTTCAACATAAAGGCCCCTCTTTAACTCAAGAAATACAATGAGTTATTCACATCTAATAAATGGACAGGTGTCAATTCCAAATACCAAAGAAATGAACCAAGCCTACCACAACTTATTCAGAAAGACAATACCTGACACATAAGATGAAATTCTCCCTCCTCCGGGTTAATGCCAAAATCTCCAGAAGCTTCTAAAGGAACGCTGCCGAACCAGCCACTTGCATTGTGCAAAAATATGCGTTGGCCACGGAAACATAAACTTGCAGACATGTCCTGCAAAAAAACAATGACTGCAATATCAGCTTCAAAATACAAAGCCAAGATGGACAAGAAGATCTGATGGTTGTAGCAAAATCACTTCGAAGCCAAAGCAACCATGTGAGTGATGTAACCCCTCCCCCCCGAAAAAAAAAAAAACAATGGTCTTCCCATAGAAAAAAACAAAGGAAAAGAACAATCGAATCAAGAATAAAATATACAATGATAATCATTAAAAAATGCACCAAAATCTCTTAGTCTTGCCCTGGCCACTAGAGAGAAACGCATAAATGTGAGCTTGGAATTAAAACAAAAAAAAAAAAACTGAAAATTCAGAGAAGCATTGGACATATAGTCAAAGCAACAAGAACAACAATTAAGAAAAGAAAAACATAGTATTAGGCTATAGCTCAGCCTAAAGGAACACTCAAAGAACAAAATACTGGACGTGTGAAGCAGATAAAGGATTACAGATTTCAAAGTAGTACATAACCATAAGTGACATTCATTAACCTAGAAATTGCTCTCAATAGAAATTAGCACCAACAGCTTAAGGTCAGTTAGAGGATTATTCTGGACGTTGATGGACACTCACAAACTACAATCAGCCATTCCTTCCCTACAGTATGAAAACAAACAATTCAAGTTCTTTAAAGTTTTTAAAGTTTAAGTTAACTTTCCTTTCACATGGAAAACATTCCCCATGTAGATTTGCTACATCTTCAAATGACTGAAGGTGATGCCAAGTAAAAAACATATGTTGAATGGATAGTGGTACTCCTCCTGTAAGCTTTTCTGGGACATTCAATAGCAATTAACCCCAGGACATTGAGTCACTTCTTCAATCCATCCACCTTTTCACAATTATGATCCATAACCTTTTCCATATCCCAGCTGACCCCACCTAATGGGATTAAGGCTTGTTATTTTTTGTTGTATCCTTGTCAATATCCCACCATATGGACAAGGCCTCAGATGTAATAAAGTAAGAAAAAAAAAATTGGTAAGTCAAGCACATGAACAGAACCTAGCCTAATTTAGTGATCTGCAGGCAGTACATGCAAGGTGTTTCACTTTGTTGAAGTCAAGAACCTGCCAAGTCTTGACAGCAGACTCTCAATAATACCAAGTGTATGGACCTGCCTCTCCCTACAACCCATCCATCAAGTTGAAAGCATCGTGACTTCTGAATTATCTATCCCAATTGTCATGTGGATGATGAACCATGTCAATGTCTCTTTGTATGCAACAATAAATCTTCTCCCAAAAAGGGATTGACTATGGGAAACATTTTGTCCCAAAAATTTACCCTACCCACGTCTGCAACAGTGTCACAAATCAAATACATACCTTAGTCCTCATCCTCACAATTACATTGGTACAACATTGAGAGAAAACAGCTAAATGATGTCCACCTTCTGTCCCATTTCTCAACAAGATGCCCATTAACAAGGAACAGAAATCTCTTCAATTGGTGCGACTCTGGTCTCATGCATTTTCACATATCCTCTATGCAAATTGTGAAGGTTTAAATACACAACGAGCCATCACAGATCAAACTGTCTGCACCCTTAATCACCTCATCAGCAGTAACATTAATCAGTTATCCCTCAGTTAAACATGATACAAAAAATATCACCCCAAGTACTGCAGTAACAAAATGAAATCATAAGACATGCAGGTGAATGATGCATGAAGTGTTGTTGGCATGCACCTTTTACATTACCATGACCCACTTACTTATCAAAAAAGGGCACACTGGGGACACATGAGCTAATATAGATGGTAATCTTATATAACAAAATAAATTTTGTTTCCTAATTAACAACAGTATCATACAAGCATATATGCAACTCGAGAGAAAGATACCACACATATCCAGGAAAGAAAAAGTGAACTACAACTTATGATGCTAAAACTCACAGAAAACCATGATGGAGCGTCATATATTTGGAAGGACAACCCGGTTACATCAAGCTGCCCATGAAGATTAGGAAAAGTTTCTCCTCTTGACATGCATACATGCACCTGTAAATACACACATGATATAAGATAAAATATATATTTCTTAGTCAATGAAACACACAGCACATTGAAAATATGCATTTGCAACAACATCATAACAAGTCTTAATCCCTCTATGTAAGGTTAGCTACATGAATTCTAGAACTAGGTGAAATGAAAATTTGCATCTGCAATGAAAACAAATATAAAAGCCAATCTGAAGTAGTCGGAAAAGGCAATGTTGAGTTGTTGACTCAAGACCATAACAGAATACAATTATCAATAACACAATAGTTAACTCAAGTGAAGAGAGCGAAGATGAATTATTTAAACAAATAAGCGAATAGCATTTTGATGTAGAGCCTCATAATTGTTCTGCTATCAAATAAATGGAAAATAAAATCCTAGGAACTTGGTGAAATTTTTCCTGCAAATTCTTGTTAAACTCTTTTAATAATGTTTGCAAACTTCAAAAAACCATGGTTTAGAGTACTTATACTAAGGTGTTGATTTTGGGTCAAATGATATAGTTTTGATTTTCAATGAAGTTAACTCACTTATTCAAAGGAAAGGGTTCAAAAAACAAAAAGACATTAAAGAAATAAGCTAATACTGCCAATATCTTCATAGATCCTTGGAACCGTTAGCAGCAAGAAATTTGGACATATCTTAAAGCCCAAGTTGGCTCTTTGAACTGGAAGTCAGCTATCTTTTCCTAATTTTCTTATTTGAACTCTACTCAATCCTTTGGACACTCCTTCGATCAGTTCAATTGTTACAGATAACCAGAAATAAAACAATTATTAACTTTTTGGAGAATTCGTAACAATTGCAATACACTAAGAATTTCAAGACAAAGAAATTTCCATAAAACATTAACTAAAGGCTCAATGAGCAGCAGCAAACCATGGCATGAAACTCTCACAGAAAAGTTTTTGCAACAACAGACTGATCAAAATACACTTTTGCAAAGTATATGGCTAAGTTGAAACAAGGACAGATTACAATACTATCATTTGGAAAATATCATAAAGCATTACACATCCAAATTCTATTTAATATAAAGCTCCTTATTTCACTTTCCAATGATCTTTTGTAATCCAATGAGTGGCAGTAAAACTTAATATCAAGCTCACAAGAGTCACAGGATACAGGTACTCAGCCATCAGGTAGATCATTTAAGTTGATCGCTTACCAATCTCTAATTATAAATTGAACCACAAATGGCTTTTTGAAAACAGTGTCAAGAAGTACATCTTCAAGTTCCCTCGACTAAAATCTCCTTCTCTTATATCCCCTCACCTTTGGAATTTTTTATTCCATACATCATCATCTTGTTCTGTAGCTAAGCATGGGAAGACAAAAAAAAATTCCATAACTTGTTGGGGGTTTAGGCTAAAAAGGAGTTACTTCTATGGAAAATCGACTGCCTGCCTCTATATTAAATAGTGAAATTGTACCCAATCAGGATGAAATAAAATTCTTCTGGTTAAGTCAACATTACTCCGAAAATTCAAGACCCATGAACTGCAGCTTCTAATACTCAGAATGCCATACATGTTATACAAGAGTTCCAACAGGAATGTCATGACGAGTGATCCTTAAAAGGACTGGGGTGAATATATTCTCATAAACTGTCGCAAAAGAAAAGAACAAATAAGAGTTAGAGAAGCACCTCACCAGTAGCTCTGCCATTAGACCACATGATTGGAATCTCTAAAATCCTTTCAAAGAGCTGCAGGGAAAGTTAGAAGAGAGATCAAGGAAGCATAGACAATCCACACAAATCAGAACATATAAAAAACTTGTTGCAGTTCTTAACACAGAAAATAAAGGCTTTGGGTGACTATTATTTTCAAATTTAAGTATATACTGTATACCTTACCGGCGCAAAGAGATTCATGACTTTCAAATTGGCATGCCATTTCTGATCAACAATATCAACAAAAACATCTGTAGACAGCCATCCACCATCTTGAGATGATACATCTGATCTCCACATACTACAGTTTCCACTCAGTTGCACATGCACGCGACCATAGTGATTTTGAAACTTTACATGACCATTGACATTGTTCATCTCCCTATTAAAAGTGCATAAGAAAAGAACATAAATATGCTATAGTGCATATAAAATGCCATCTTCTAGCAAAAAAAACATCATTCGGAATCCACAATTCTTTTTTTCTTTTTTTATTTTTGGCCGAGTAAACTTCCAGAATCCACAATTCTAACCAATTTGTCTTTAGTACCAACAGAAAAGGATAAAATCATACAGATATACAACTAAAACCAAGTAAAGCTAAGATTCCCTAGAGCTAGACATGGAATATGATAAGGCTATAAACCACACCTTGAATCACTTTGATGATAGGACAGATACTACAGCTTTTACAGAATATATTAAAATTGTCAAAGGACATAGAAAAAGGTAGGTATTTGAAATCAAGTTTATAAGAGCAAGCAACAAGATGCAAGGATCAAATTGAAGCTTGCAAGAAACTATAATATACCGCAATCTAGGCAATGCATGATAAGAAAGGGACACCAACTGGTTGACTTCCTGTCAAAACTAGGGAATTGGGGCCTAACTAAATCAAAGTTTTGGTCTGAACCTCTATTCTTACACTACTTACTGTTTAGGGCTGTCTGATCTTGTTGTATTCTTGTTTTCTTACACATCTTGTCAAGTGCATTTGAGAAGTTTCATATCTTTTGGATTATTCTGTAAAAGTTATGGCCACTGACCTTCTACTTTGGTGTC
Source organism: Diospyros lotus (assembly GCF_014633365.1). Lineage (NCBI taxonomy): Eukaryota > Viridiplantae > Streptophyta > Magnoliopsida > Ericales > Ebenaceae > Diospyros > Diospyros lotus. Next base: position 36,768,234 of record NC_068338.1, on the reverse strand, counting down.
AAGGGAATCTAACCATTCACTACGAGTGCAAGAACCAATTTTGTATTGCTATTTGTTTAAACCAACCTTCCACAATATTGGTAACACCAAGAAGGCAACTTTGGTTCCGACTTGGCTAACTTACAAGCACAAGATGGTTTGAAATCTCCTTCATGGAGCAGATTAGGATTGAGAGATGAAGGATGCGGGCAAGTTCTTTGTGTATTAAGCAACAGAACTTAGTGGTGGCCTCAAGGATTATTTGGTCAATACTTTTTTCTAACCTAAGGAAAGTTTAGACTTACTACAGTATGTTGTTTTCCTTGGGAAGGCAGGGAAGGATTTGATTGCCAAAGTGCCTTCTTAGATCTCTTTTTTCATGCCCACAGCAGCTGTTGGGCCAATTGTAATCACAGAAAATCTAATTGGCGTACAAGATGCTTCCTAACAGGGAGACTTATAAATCTAACTACAAGAAACAATAATAAATTTGTTTGAGACACATAAATTATTGTGTACTTGTAACAAATATTTCCTTCCCTTTTAATGCATAATAGAAGCCAGGGTCACTTTTGTCATGAAGAATTGGCCAAAATATATAGTAGGCTGCAATTTGAAAAACTGTAATTTTGTAACAATCACCCTACACCCCAAAGAATAGACCATTAATTGAGTGGTAGAGATTGACTAAGTCAAGTTGTTAATTTTCTACTTACCCCATCTATCCTTTATGGTATAATTAACAAGAACTAGTTAATTAATTAGACAAGTAAACTTTATCAAGTGAATCTCTAAAATATCACACCAACAGCCCCATTCAGCCCCATTTCCCCCCTCTTTCCTGCAATTAACCCAATCCTAGCCATAATTAGAGTGCTAATATTGATGGAATCATCACCACAACCATCTAATCTCCCACCATCACTGATAATTAGGAATCATCATCATCAACCACACCTTAAACTAACCAAGTTAGGGTCAGCAACACTGCATTCATGTTGTCAATTGACTTCTAAAAGTCAAATTGACAGTACAAATCCATGCAAAAGAACAATGTGGCAAAATTTTATGCCGGATGCTCTTCCTAATGCAACCCTCTAGCAAAAGAATGATGAGATGAAGTTTCAACACCATCTTCATATGAAAAAGTTTCATTAGGTCATGTTTCATTAGATGGTTGATATTATAAACCAACCCATACAACATGGAAACAGTGACAATTAAGAATATGAAGAAAAGAACACAACAACATTCCAAGAAGACAGAACCTCGAATGCCCATTCCAATCTGCTGAAATCTAAAAAGTAAAAACATAATAAATGGGAATGAAAAGCTAAGCCAGTACTCCTAACTGGCCCGTACCCACTAGTTGGATCACCATAATAACAAGTAAGAACAAATTACAATTTTCATATGCCATCTTTAAATAAAAATTAGAAAAACAGCTACGTGTTCCCAATCATTCTTTTGCTTCAAAATATTGTGTTAATAGGAGATCTTTTGAAATTATTTGAAGATATTCTCTCTACTTTTAACTGATAGAATGCATAGATAGTCTCTGATGTTTAAAACAGATCAATCTGTTAACCTGAAAAATAATCATTTCAACAAATTGTCTCAACCCCACTTCAATGAATAATCTCAATACATTACTGATCCAGACTGATATTTTCTCTCACCCTAACTCATAGAATGCATGCGTAGTCTCAGATATTTAGAACAGTTACCGCCTGTAACCTATGAAATAACCATTTCAAAGAATGACCTAAACCTGGTACTGATCTTGTCAATCCAGGTTTCCACAAAGTGAATGTCAGTCACACTTGAACAAGTATGTCTTGTCCCATTATAACAACTCTACAATTTTAAGCCTGTGATAGATTTCTCATAGATAAAGGAAGGAACAGATAACAGAACCAGAGTCTACTTAGATAGTAGGGAGAGGAAAACAGAAAGAAAACTGAACCATACCTAGGCTCCCTGTCACCATATGCAAGTAGCATTAATGTGCCCTCCTTGAAATGAACAGAATCTAAAATAACAGGCAGCATTTTCTCAATTTGTGAGGTCTGCCCCTCATCTACCTCAGCCAGTTCAGAAATGATATCTTCAACCTTTGGACCCATCTCTGACTTCAGACTTTGAGCAGGACCAGCTAGATAGAAAGACCACAGCTCCTGCAAGTTTCTATGTAAAGAAGGCAATCCCAAATTCAAGCTTGAAGGCCAAATTGGGAGTGCAGGGTTCACCGCAAGCAAGGACTCAAGCTTTTTGATAGCTGAGCCCTGAAACTTATGGGCCCCTTGATCTATTGATTTATTATCAAGGGATTCTAAAATCTGGTCTTCCAACCTGCTGGAGTTACCTGGGGTATCCACATTGCTAATTGTGCCATCAAATTCTAATTTTCCACCATGTACATTGGAACCATCATTTATTGCTGATCTGAAGGCAATTGATGGAATTTTGTCACTGGAATCTCTAATTTTAAGTAGTCTACCTACAGTCATAAGAAATGGATCACGCAAAAATACAAAATCATTAACCTGATCCTCAGGATGCTTTTCATCAGGATCAGATTGTTTTTCATCACAAAAAGGTTGAATTCCAGACTGTTGCCTGTAATCAGGATCAATTGTTTTGTTTTTCAATTCTGAGATTCCCCCACCAGTCAAACAATCACCAGCAGCTTCAACCTTTCCATGCTCTTGAGTCTTCCCTCCTCCAAAGTTAGTTTCCCCATTCTGATAATCAGCTGCTACATTTTCTTCATAATTGCTTCTTACAGCCAGGGAGCCACTAGCATCACCCTCACTTTTGCTCAGACCCGTCTTGATATTCAGGAAGTTATCCCCGTATGGTTGATTAGGATCGCCAGATTTTCCATCTGATAGACCTAGGAAGTAAGCATGCGCTGCCAGTGCACTGCGTTCAAGAATTCTACTTTTGGCTGTGAAACCAGACACGGATACATCTCGCCCATTAGCTTTCCTCTTGAATTTATGCCTTATGGGCCCAGGCACAAATCTAGACCAGAATTTAACTCCTTCACCGGGAATGTTTACACCAAATGCTTTCTCCAAATCTGCATGCTTCAATTCATACTCAACCCCTGCATCCATACAGTGATGATCTCGCCAGTGCAGTCGCTCGTCCATGCAGAAAAATGACTCAGAGGTTGCCAGTCCAGCTGGGTGATTAGCATTATCCTTCATGTCACCCTCCAATGCATGAGATCTTTTCTCAGAAAGAATGTAACCCATTTTCGCAGCTTCCCTGGCTGCATCATCTCTCTCTTTGTCATAGCAAGCAGCAACTTCCTCCCTAGCAACCCTTCTGATTTTCGTACGATGGCCAATTCCTTCTTCAGTTGACAAATGCCTCGATAGACTACCATCAGAATAGGGTATTCCTAGCCAGGTATAATTCTTCTTTTGCACAATCAATAAACTTGGATTAGACAAAACTGCGTCAATCACAATCTTCCCCCTCTTCAGACTTGCAAAAGGAAGAATGCGTAGTTTTACAGTGGGGACCTCCCCACAAGAGAACTCTTCACTATGAGGCCCAAACGAACAGGATTCCAAGGTAATGCTTAAAGGGGATATTCGGCGAACCTTACCAAAATCAATCTCACGCTCAATATACTCACTCAGTACTGAACAAACGGAAGGTAAAAGTTTAGCCTCCACAAAAGTCTTGGCTTTTGCCTGCCCATACCATACCAATAAGCACACACCAGATATTACCGCACAAAAGACAGAACACCTGATTAGAAGCAACCCTTCTTCCCACAAGGGAGCCAATGATCTAACCAAAGCCTTGTCCCCATAAAAGGGCTCTGTTATACGTTTCACAATCAACCCACCTCTCCACCCCAGATTCTTCCATAAAAGCTCTGCATTTCTTCCACAAAAATGAGAAAACCTGATTCCCTGAGAAAACCAGTTACTTTGCTTTACACATTTACACGAGAAGAACTCCCTTCTGGGCAATTTTGTTCTATCCCGATAAAATAAATTGCCCTTGTTTCTTTTATTTAGATAGCATTCAAGTGGAAACCCCAGAAATGGGCTATGTAGTCCAGTGCTCATTATCGAAGACTATCAACCAATTCCTAACTCATTTTCCCGGGGCCAAGAAGCAACTCTCAGCCCCCTTCGAAGTTCAGAGTACTTCTTTCTAACACACCCAAGAACTGTCCAGGAATTCAAATGAAGCGCCACCAGTTCTCGCTACTTTCAGAACATCAAACATACCCCACAGATATTCTGCAACAATATTACAATTGGCTTTTAGACAATTGGAAACTTAGTTTTTACATGAAGTCGCTCCCTAGAAACCAAGAAATTTAAATATAAAAAAAACTGTATATTTAAAGTGAAAGTTGAAAACAAAACAAAATTCTCGAGTACCTATCTACCTGTATCAGGATTGCGTTCGATAATCTCCCTACCTGTATCAGGATTTTGTTCGATAATCTCCCCGACGGAGCGCCTAACTAGATCCAAACATAGCTGTGTTTAACAATTCATTGCGCGATTGCTCATATTGGATTGAAATCAGAGAGAGAGGGGGGGGGGGAAGCGTGGGACTTTGCTTGAGTCGCTGGCCAATGAAATGTTAAAGGGAGGGGGGGGGGGGATTGACGTATATGCCATCGACAAATATAGAGAATCACGAATATAACCTCTATCCGGCCAAGCCCCATGAGCCGCCAAGAACAATGTGGATCCTTGAATCTCTCTCTCTCTCTCTCTCTCGTTTCTTCCTTGTCATTTTGCCCCTCGATCAATTCATCAATCATTCATTCACATACAAAGTCATCAATCATAATGTGGCTCAGCGTTCATTCACGGACAGTGAAATACACCTTGCCTCCATTACCCAGTTTAAAATATTTAATTAAATTAACACTTAATATTTTGTTGTAAAATTTTATAATATCTCGTACTATTCACATTAATTAAAAATTTCATATTTATTATTAATAATAAAAGTATATCATTTTATTTATCAAACATTGTATCAATAGTAGATCTAGATGTTCTCAGCTATTGTCACATACTAATGATAGGAGAATATCTATGAATTTTCATTACTTTTAATTAAAAAATAATTATAAATTTACCTTTTACCATACAAATCATTATTAACACTAAAATTCATCACCCTTTAATTTATATATCTCATTTGACAATACTATAGTATGATTTGTCACGTAATGAAAATCAAGTTTAATTGTGTAAGAAATACAAAGTTATTTGTAAAATAATGATTTACAAAGATTTGCCACTAGCACACAATTAACTTCTCCCTTTTAGGGTGTGTGGAAAGTAATTGAATTGAAATGAATTGTGAGTGTGTGTCCCAAAAAGTTAAAAGTAATGGAATTGTAAATGATGAAAATATTCTCTTCGTTTGGGAATGCCTAAGCCTAACTTATCAATGGATACACTCCTTTTGGTATTCCATCTATTCTCTTCAAACAAGCATTCTTTTATCTCATTCAAATTAGCAAAAATTCAATAAAAAATAGACTTTATCTGTTAATTATCTTCATTAAATTCCATCACTTTTCCAAACAAAGAGAAATAAATAATCATTCACTTCATTTCCTTTATTCCCGCTCCATTCATTTATAATTCCATTCTATTCTATTCTACTCCATTCCATTATTAAATCCCCCCCCCCCCAAAAAAAAAAAAAAAATCATATTTTGAGAAAAAAGAGAAAGAGCTTAAACAATATAATTGACCATAGCTGCAAGAAGAATATCCTAACACCAACATCCGCGTCCAGTTGATAAGCGCAAAGCCAAAGTAAGTCTGATCTCAGTATCCCACATGTTGAGCCATTAGAGTAGAAGCAGGAGGCGTAGTTTGGCACCTAATCTGTGGCCAACATAGTATTCACTCATTCACTCAAAACTCAACTGCATCTGCAAAGATTTCAAACCACTCACCTACTTCAAATTCATCTCTATGTTGACATATATACACAACATTAGTAGATTCTAACTACACAACCACAAATATAATGGCACAAATCTGAGGTCCGACTACTCAATGGCATTGCAAATCAACAAAATCTATCTTTTCAGTTTGTTTTGCAAACCATCCATGATAACACATGCCAAGCAACCTGACATGATTTCTATATTTTGCCCCAGACCAAAAGCACATCCTCCAACAAGTTTCAATGTTCTTTTGTTTTTTTTTCAAAAAAAAAAAAAACACCACCACCACCACCACCAGCATCAGAACATGTCCCAGGCATCAAGCATAATATGATAGCAAAAGGAAGAAGAGGAAAGCACAGGACGACTGTAGCACAAAATTAGCGCTCGGGTTCAGATTCTAGTCACGGGGGATTTTCAACTAGCAAAACTGTCGGGAAAGTCGCAGGCTAAAGGGGGAATGATAACTTCTTAATGCTCAAAGCACGATTCTTTTTTTGTTGGGTGGATATCATGTCATAACTGAGATCTTCATCACAAGACTGGTGACAGCGGCTCCATGTTTATTATTGATTGATTGGCAGATGAACAATTGGAGAGCCTGTCCACAAATGTCCCACAAAAGGGTTCTTACCGTACTGGCTGCTGGTTGTAATGATTCTTCTCTTTCTTTTTTGCAGCAGCTAGTCTCGCACTCCTTGCAGCAGCCTCTGTGGCTGCAGCCCTAGCAGCAGCATCCAAATCTTTATTGGCCTTCTTCTTCTTCACAGATGCCATCTTCTTGAGCCGCTCTTTCACATCAATAGCAGATGCATCTTCTTCTGCCTGTTGAGTCCCAGCAGTTTCCTCTTGTTCATTGGTCTCCAAGATGTTGGCCTGATCTTGTGCCTCTTTTACCTCCTTGGATGATTTATCTTTCTTTTTCTTTTTCTTTGCACTCTTGGACTCTGTAGGGACATTTTCCTTCTTCTCACCATGTCCAGTTTCATTTGCCTCTCCATCTTTTGCTCCTTTTGGTGCATCTGTGAACAGGTCTTCCATTAATTAGACATGCACATACCATAACTTTACCGAAACATTACTATTGAAATCATAATAGTATATAGCAGATAATCTTACAACTAAAAAAATTATGGAATTCTTCCATAAAATTAGGTGTCTAACAACAATATTTGAGGAAGAGTTGCCTCCAGAAAATTATCAATCACTAATAAGAAGGTGGAAATTAAATAATTAAAAAGTAATGATATCACATCCTAAAACTTCAGCATGATCTAGGTTATGGGAGCTTGTGTTTGAATGCATAACATCAATAATGTCTATACAGGGAGAGGCTTCAATTCTAAATGTGCAAGTAACCGTTGAGCTTAAAACATACCAGTTTGCTAAGAGAACAAGGACTATCAAAGATCAGCAGTTACCTAAGTCTCACATCACAAGAAACTTCAGTTTTTGATGCAAGAGATTTTCCTCTTAACTCTAATAAGAACGAAAATAATTGCCAAGATCTAAATCCAGAATTACGATAAATAAGACTGTTCATGAGACAAATAATTGATAATATAATTACCCTTTGACTCATCTTGGATATTATCCACTTTTGGAGCAACTCCTAAATCAGCCAGAAGTGCGTCAAGTTCTGCAAGCTCCTTTTTCTTCCTTTCCTTCTTGGAAAGTTGTTTTTCTATCTCCTTGGGTGCTGAAAAAACTTCAGGGGCCTTCTTCACCTCAGGGGTGGGTTCTACAGGTTCCTCTGGTTCTTGATCATGTTCTTCCTCTACTTCCTCATCACCTTCATCAAGAATATCTTCTTCACTTTCACTTTCCTGTAATTGAATAATTCAATTATGAGCATCAGTATTCCAGGAACAATTGATTCACTTAGTTATTGCCAGCCCTTACAATAATGCCATTTCACCCTAGATTGGATCACATAGTAATCACATCATATAACACACTGATAGTACAACTTCCAAACAATACCAAAATGGCTAGAGAGGGCATAGGGCGAAAACATGTCAAAGTTTCCACCTTTCAAGTTTCTCAATATTCAAGTAAGAAACCACAAGGAAATCCCAATTATCAACTGTCTGACATGTTTGGTTACTAGAAAGTTGGATCTTGGGATGAAATTTCTAAACATAGACATGAAAAAGAAAAGGAAGCATGAAAGAAGCATCACTCTTGGCTGATAAAAGGTTAAACAATAGGTAATGTTTGCCTAGCAAAAAAAAACAGTTTAATCAATAGGTAGTTGCCTCATAAATCCATGGAGCCTGATTCAAAATTGCAATGAGAAATTAGGGTTTTTATACGGCACAAATAAAAATCGATCATTGAGAAAGTGACATTGTGAGCTGAAGAGCAAAGGTGGCTTGACAAGGAAAAATAAAGAAACAAGAATGCAAAAAAAAAAAGAATATGGTCACAAAGCTCTTAATAGTTAAAAAAATTTTATGACTCAACTAGTAAGCTCCTCTGGATCTTCGACTAAAACTTCAAATATACACATCATCATTCAGCATTATCAAACTACTAAAGAAATTCCAAAAACTTTTATGCTGCTTAAATATGTAACGTTAAACAAGAAGAGCTCCAACTAACAATATCAAGCCCCTGGCAACATTATTCAAGCAAAAATATATCCTTCCAGACAGTTAACAATATCTAGCCCCTGACAACATCAACAAGTCTACCTAGCATCTCAAAGCATTTGCAAGGTTGTTTCACTGGCTTCTGAGCTTTTTACCTAGTCTTTTACCTCAAGTTCGCTCCTATCTCCTAGGTTCTTTGTTCATAACTGATGTACGCCATTATACAGGGATTGCAGAAGAGAGACTACAACAAAAAGCTGATCTACAATGACATGCTTGGGGAGAATGCAGAAATTAATATCAATGTGCATATTGCACAGAAACAGAGATTGCCTGCATTGGCCATAGACCTTGAAAACCATCATAGAAGTTCCCCTTTATGTAGGTTACCATACATTTTTCTTTAATATGCTATACAACATACCTTAATTTGTTTCTATTTTCTTACTAGCCCATTTATGTAGGTTCCCATCCATTTTATATTTTCATTCTGCTATACATCATCATTATCATCACAAGCCTTAATCCTACTAAGTGGTATCAGCTACAAGAATCCTAATTCTCAATTAATCTTCTGTAAGGTTATTTTGTTCCATGTCATTTCTAAGAAAATATATGACTCACACACACACAAAGATCATCTTCCCTTTTAATATTTTTAGAAAATCTCATCTTTAATCTTTTCAAACATATTTACGATTTTCAGTAAACACTAATTTCACAATGGTTTTCAATTCTTTTATGATGTCATGATTAGACCCTTGGGACCCATCCATAACATCTAGAAGTCTGATTCTAGCAAACTCAAAACATATGCATAAATGTATATTAAAGGCAGAAATGGGATGCATCAAAGCAGACATAAAAACCCAGAAAACCTAAGTGCCACTTAATAGCAAAAATATTGCAGAACGTTATCCACATGCAGTTATGAATGTTTATCACATATCTGTTGGAAGAAAATCCTGTTGTGGTTACAAAGATTACTTTGAAATAGAAATACAGCCATCATGCAAAACAGTGCACGCAAAACAATAAAAGGGCAGCAGTCAGCATTAAGTTAAACATTCTACTACTTCAAGCAGCAATCATTGCCAAATCAACCAGCATAAAATTTTGGCAAATGAAACTGACACAGGTATAGAATAACCCCCCCCCCCCCAAAAAAAAAAAGAAAAAGAAAGAAAGAAAAGTAATTAGTATCTGCAAACATTCCAAAACCCATATCAATAGAGAGAAAGAGAGGGGGAAAGGAGAGAGAAATTGAGTTGTTCGTGAGGGAAACAGAGAGGCCGGAGCCCAAGAAGGGGAGTAGAGAGGACAATTGATGGAAAGAGACATCGTGGTAGTATCCAAATAGGAAACATAAATTGGAATAGAATTCTAATCTCTGTCTATCATAAAAATGAGAACATTGATTTTGCCCTTCTTCCTTGTCAATATCAAATGACATAGATGCTATTTGCCAAACCACCTATAAATAACATTTTTCGTGTGCAAATAGCATCTTTGAATACAGAAACAAATGGTCCCTGCACTTATTTCCTAACAAAGAAATATATCATTACTACTCTTCTATTTCTTTCTATAGGAACATTACATATGTATGCCACTTGAAATGATATATTCGCAATTTCAAGTAATACTAAATTAAGGAAAAAGGTGCACCATTCTAATAATACAAGAAAATTGTGATACACATTTGAGTTGTTGCAAGTAAAATTACCCTCTAAGAATGAACTCAGAAATATCTCTCTTCTTCTTTATTTCTTCTCTTGTATAATTGATTCCAAGTAAGAATCCCACTAATACATGTGTGATATAATATAGGGTTTTATAAGTTTTTCAAGACCACATGTGATTCACATTTAAAGAAAAGGGACAAATGCGACATCACAGGCTATTGTTTGTCTACAAGTTAATTACAGCTTTGCAAACAAGAGAGGAAACCAAATATTGCCCGACACATTTGATGGATTTTGTTTCGATAATTCAATAAAGCCTCCTCTATCTCAGAGGACAATAATTGTTTGTGTATAACACGGTAAAGGATTTTAATTTCCAAGGTATAGATTACAACAATCTAGGTTCAAAATTGAGTTTTTAACTTTCCACATGAAAAAATAAATAAATAATTCCAAAATACAACCAAAAATCCCAAACTAAAACTCTCTGGCAGATAAGCACCCACCTCATCGAAAGAATTAGAAAAGAGCCGCTAGTTGAGCCAGCGGTTTTCAATAGAAACCGTTGACTGGGCCAACCATTCCCAAAATTGGGAACCTTTGATTCTATTTGTGGTTCCTATCGAAAATAGAACCATTGAATGATCCTATCATTCCTGTTTGAAACCGCTGCCTCATCCAGCGATTCTCTTCTTGGTCCTCTTACCCTATATAATGTTTCTGTTTGATGTGGACTTAGCCATGACAATGGAGTTTTGTTTTGAGAACAAATTTGGTTGGAATTTTAGTTTGGATTTTTTTTTTTTTTTTTGGGGGGGGGGGGGGGGGGGGGGGGGGGGGTAGTCTTAATTTTGTGAAAAACTCCAATATGTGTAGACAAAATAATGGAGTTAAACTTTGGGGCACCCTATGTATAGATTTTTTTTCCCATAAGAAAAAAAAAAAAAGATAACAGTAACTCAATGTCAAAACCTGAGCTCACTTATTTCAAAAAAAAAAAAACTCAATGTCAAAACCTCATGTCTACTATAATATAAATTTGAGGAATGCTATAACTTCATGCTATTAGAACCAAGTTCAATCAGCTGGCTCCTCAAGAACCAACCTGTCTTGCAATCTATCTCAGAACCAACCAATCTGGCTCATCGAGAAATGCATCTGGCATTTTATACAACCATAAAATCCCTTTAAGGCTAAAAGAAAAAATTTCTCAAACAACTATAAAACTATTATTGTTGTTTAGCTCAGAATGCTGGCAAGCAAGCACAGACATGTGCCAAAACATGAGTATAGCTGAGATGAGAATGTTACGGTGGATGTACGGCTATACAAGAAAAGACAAAAGAGTAAACAAAGTCATACACATTAGGATGGAGAATCACCTATTGAAGATAGGGTGTAAGAATCATGATTAAGATGGTTTAGACATGAAAGAAGAAAACTGACAAAAGCACCTATGAGGTGAGAGGATGAAGTGGAAATATGTAACAGAAGAGAAAAAGGAAAACCAAAGAAAACTTGGTTAGAAACCCTTAGACATGGTGTAGGATATAATGGCCTTACTTTCCCCACTTGTCAAAAATGGTTCGCATGTGCCAACCAGTCTATTTTTCTGTATAACAATAACCCTGCTAGTCTCATCAGCACTCTAATGCTAGTCTTGTGCAATTTTTAAAATTTAAATGCTTCGGCTCCATCAAACAAGTACAAAGACTACAGCTAAAAAGAACAAAACATTAAATTTACACTGTCCTGAAATACAAAGGATTCAACCAAAAAAAAATTAAATTTAATTGCATTGACAGCTAATCCTCCCCCCCCCCCCCCCCCCCCAACCAAAAAAAAAAGAAAGTAAATACTATGCTAGGAAATACAGATATGTTGGACAAAGGTTGGACAGGCCGTGTAGAGTGTCCTTTTCTTATTTTTTTTCATATGAGACACACTGGCAGAATGCAGGAGATACAGAGTGGGTACATTGAGATATGAATGTCCTAAAAGAAGTCATGCTTGGGAGCTAAAATGTAATTCGAAAACCTTTTTTGACCACCATATAAACTAACAATAGTTGGGATCTAACTAGAATAATAACCTTCTGCTATTTCTCTGCTTCACATCAAGTTAACTCACGACTCAAAAGTAAGACTAATTCAGTCACCTTTTATTATTTTCTATGGCATGCGATTTTTTTGCGGATGCAATGTTTGCCTTTAAGATATGGATAACATCCCCTTTTATTACGTATGTACAAAACCATATATATGACAATAAATATGCATAGTTCTAGTTGAAAATCAACATGTCTACGAGTTCATGTGTTGTATAAAACCATATATCCCTTTTTATATGCATGTATTATCCCCTAACATGTTGCATTCAACACTTTTTGAAAATCAGCATGTCTACATGGTCATGTGTTGTATTCCACGCCCAAATAACATAGATTCTATGCTACAAAAACCAACACTTGTGCCAGAATTTGCAAAGCCCCTCGGCCAGTAAGATATTGCCTATAACTGCACCCCCCCCCCCCCAAATCAACAGCTCTGTGCCTCTGCCTCCAACAGAAATTACCCTACATGTGATCATCCACTTAAAAGATTCAGAATCAATCAATCAAGCTCCCCCCCCCCCCCCCCCCAACAAAAAAAAAAAAGTTGGATCAGTACAAATGGCAGCCGTAAGCAACCACATTTCACACAAAATCACAAAAGGAAAAAAGCAAAAACTTTGCTGCAGGACAATTCAGGAAACAAATGAGATTAACAATAAATATCAGACTCAATCATCCAAAAAGAATGAAAAAAAGAACAAAAAAGATATAACCCCACAACCCAGACTTAAACCACTGCAGACCAGGGGAAGATGTAACATCGGAAGATAGGCTGCATATAACTCAAGAGGATATCATTCTATTGTCAATAGGAGTAAAATTTATTTAGGTATGACACAAATTATAGCCCATCCAGCATATCAAAAAACTATTACACACATGTCCCAAAACAAAAGAGGTAAGCATCCCAAATAAACTGTTATCAGGCATCATCTCAATAAAGGTTTACAATGTCAGTTGTAAACAAAATTACTAAAATGTAAACAACTTATCCTAATCTTCAAAATCGTGAAATCCTCCAGTTGCTTCTGCAGTAGACAGCATTATTGTCACTAACTCGACAGTCAAATCTCCCGTATTTAATTAGCCCTGTTATGGATTATAAAAAATTCCTAGTGAACAAAAAGAAGAAATTCAATTTATACACTTCAAGATCATATCTCTAATCGTTGAGGTTTGGCTTCTAAATTGCTCTATTTTTCACATCATTACTAAGAACGTGCTTGGTTCTACTACATCAACTTCTATATCCACACAATTAACAAGAATCAGCTACTACTGTTCACCAAAACTATTTAGTAGGACTACTTGTGGAAATGTAAGTTATCAATTCCTTTATATACTACCCATCTGTGTGGAATATACTCGCCCAAATTTGAGTAAAATCACATAAGTTTGTGAAGTAGCTAGGATCTCAATAACACTACTAGGGTCACAGAATTTGACATGAAAGGCACAATCATGCAAGAGATATTTTATTACTCACAACCAGAGATCCATAATGAGTTAGGAATAAGAGCATTCGTGTACACACACCTCCACAGACTCTTGCTTCTCCTTTGTCTCGTGAGAATCAGATAAGCCCCAAACAGACTGAGGCGGAGCAGCAGTAGCATAATAGTCGTCGTCGTCCTCATCGTCAACATCCGCCCACGATTTTACCGTCAACGGCGTAGGAGCCCAGAAAACCTGCTGCTCCGGCTCTTTCGCTTGGGATTTCGATGACCCCTTACTCTTCGAAGACCCGCGATCCTTATCAGACTTCTTCTTCTTTCTGAGAGTTTCAAGCGCTGCAAACACGTTGGTATTGTTAATCACCAACGACCCTTCATCTCGCCTGCTACCACCTCCAACCATTGCTCCAGACGAAACGGCAAGTCCAGAAACGGAATAGAACTCTAGTTTCCCAGAAACCTGTAACCGAAGACTAACAATTTCAAAGTTCTTCGGATAAATCAACACTTCCAATCAATACAAGGGTTCCAAAAACTGAATGCAAATAGGGAGGAAGAAACGAGGAATTAGCGAAAACCCTCCCGATTTCATACTTACCTTAAAAAGCAGAATCCGACTATTGCAATTCAGAAGTACAAGAAGATAAGAATTCGATGTGATGCGGGATCTTTCTCTTTCTGCAAAATCTTAACGAAGCAAAGACTGGTTCCTGATTTATGAACTCAAGAGCTTTACAGAATCCGAGCTTCGATCAAAGATAAGAGACACAATTAGGGCTTTGGGGGAAGACAGAGAGAGAGACTAAGAGAGGAAATTTGGAGATAATTTGCTAGGGTTCGAATTGAGAGAATAATTAGGGTTCGGATTTTGGCTTCGAAGAGAAATTTGAGAGGGGGGATGGAGACATGACACAATGGATGGATGGAGCGATGGGAGCATAGTTTATATAGTTGCGGTTTAATTTTGCAAAATGGGGCTTCGAAATCTAGGATTTTGCGAATTAGCTGTCAAAACTTCTAAATAATACTAAGAAGCCCTCTGTCCGATCTAGCCTTCTCCCAAATAAATATTAATGATAATTTTATAAATAAACATGTTTATTTTTTTCCAAGTAATATTCATTTCAGTTAAATGTGGAATAAAACAAGTAGTACAAAAATTATCAAGTTTTACTAAAGTTTTTATAACTTATTTTATAATGTAAATTGCACATTTTCTTTATACTTTAGGATATTTACATAAAGCTTTTATGCCTTAAATATAATTTTGAAGGTCCCTATAATTTAATTATTTTGCTCAAACACCCTTTTATCATTTAAGTATTAATTTAAATTAAGTTAGATTAATTAAATGCTAGTTAAGCTAAATTCAATCAAAATAAAAATAAAAATAAAAAATAGAAGGTACACGAAATTATCTGTGGCAATTTGTTATGGTTAGCCAACTAGAAGTGATAGGTTTCAATAATAATTTAGTGCAAGGATTATTGTTCTCCAAATAAGATATTTATCATTAAAATAAAAATTAATTAAAGCCTTACTCTATAGGCATTCAAAATGAGGTATTCTCCTCTTAAGTTCAAGCCAAATTCAAATCATGGCAAATTTGTATTTATTTATTTATTCGTTATTTTTTTTTTTTTAGACAATAGATAAAAGATATCAATGGTTGCCACATATCAATTAGAAACATGTTTTTTTCTACTTCAATATCTATTAGAGGAAATAAAAGTTCGGTTTGCTCAAATTAACTGAATCAACCGAACTTGTCATTTGATTTGATTTTTTATTGCATCAATTCGATTTGATTATTATTTTTTTTTCAAAAATTCAGTATTTTGGTTTGAATAATCAAATTAACAGAATCGACCGAACTAAAAAACGATGTTATTTTAGTGTTCATAAAATGATATCATTTTATTTAATTTTATGTTCTCTATATTGGTTATTTTAGTTTTATTCGAGTTTTTTTTTTATTTAATCTGTTCAATTTGATTTATATGATCTATATTCAATTTTTTCGATTATCGATTAGTTCAATTTTTTCAAATTAATCGATCGGTTCGGTTCAGTTTTATTCCTCAATTCGGTTTAATCAATTAGTAAATTTTAATTAATTTAATAACCGAACCGACCATTTATAGAGCCCTAATTTCTATTGTCACATCCGATTAAAAAAATTTCTGCTACCATTACTACAACAATTAATATTTATTTTTCTCTATATTATTTTTCTTGTTTCTTTTTCACATACTTATTCGCAAGTTCTTATTTTATATTTTAGTTAAGTTTTAACTTAATTATTATTTAATTAGCTTAATTAAGCCTTAACAGGTGTTCCAACCAACCAAAAAAAAAAAGAAGTTCCACAAACTTTTAAGCACATTTTTAAAGTACAAAATATTACCCAATTTTTCCTGACCCATTTTATAGAATTTATTCTTATATCTCGTGCTATTAATTCATAAATCATACTCAAGTTTTATTGTATATTATTTTTTTATTTAATTTATTTTATAAAAATGTTTAAAATTTGATTTTTTTAAATAATAATTTAAATTATAGCATATTAAAAAGTTGTATTTTTATGGCTAAATTGGTTGTTAAGTGAAACAAATATCTCCTAATTAATTGGATGATTACCCCTAACATGATCGACTAGTAAATGGTAATAGAGCTAATTTTGATAATTTTAGTAAGATTTGTTTATCATATGTACCGAATAGCAAAACTTTTGACTCTGTTAAAAGATAGTTGGTCATCTCGGTTTTTTAATTTTTTTAAATTGATCACTGGTCATTGCTCCTAGTTTTAAAGGTAGCATTTTGGGCAGTTTTAATTTAATTCACTCTTAATATATCGAGAGTTTAGAGAAGAATAGTATATATCGATAATAGATAACAAAGAAAACAATACCAGCTGAATACCTTTTGGGTTGAATGTTCGCAAAGAACACTCAAGTTAAATGTATTTGACATGGGGTAATCAAATAATGGATGACCCCTATGAGAAGTTCGCGTAAGCCCATTAAGGTAAGTTGGTCCGATCATTTTTATAACTCGATGCAGAATGTTACAGGTGGTATCAGAGCCGACACTTGGTGAAGAGGATCCGATCAGGGCATGGAGTGGCACCGGGGCTCGAGGGCTTGTACAATGAGCAGCTTCTGACAGGCTTCCTAAATAACAACCCCTAATAGAAGAAGATATGGGATCAGTTGTAAGGTCGCATGACGAGAACGTCATGTGCTCAATGGGAGATAATGTAATACCTCGGGAGTCCATAGGAGAATAGTATATACCGAGGATAGGTAATAAATGAAACAACATCAACTAGATACCTTTTAGGCTGAATGTTGGCAAAGAACTCCCAAGTTAAAATAGCTTGATCTGGAATAATCCAATGATGGGTGACCCCCTGAGAAGTTCGTGTAGGTCCATCAAGATAAGTTGTTCCGGTCATTTCTATCTCTCGATGAGAGATGTTGCAGGTGGTATCAGAGCCAACCCTTGGTGAAAGTGGTCTGATAAGGATGGGGAGTGGTGCCAGGGCTCGAGGGCCTGTACAATGAGTGGCTTCTGGCAGGCTTATAGGATGACAGCCCCCAATGGGAAAAGATTTGGGATAAATTGTAAGATCACATGACGAGGACGTCATGTGTTCAAGAGGGAGAGAATGTAATACCTCGAGAGCCTAGAGAATGGTAATATATATCGATAATAAGTAAGGAATGAAACAACATCAATTAGATACATTTTGAGCTGAATATTAGCAAATAATTCTTAAGTTAAGCGTGTTTAACCTGGGGTAATCCAATAATGGGTAACCCTCTAGGAAGTTCACGTAGACCTATCAGAGTAAGTTGTCCCGAACCTTTCTATCGCTCGATACCGGATGTTAGATATTATTTCATAAAATTCTTTGTCACCTTAACAAAACATTTACATGCACTCGCCTCTATTCTTTATAAGAATAATTCACATAAAAATAAAATTGATCAAACATCCCTCCCCCCAAAAATAGAAACATAAAAATAAAATTATAGGATATGATTTGTTTGGATCATAGTTATTATTATGTGACAAAAAAATTGATGTTTGTAACGTCTGAATAGAAAAAATAAATAAATAATAGGGTGAATACATAAATGCATTTCAATACTTTACTAAAAAAATATTATGGCACTATAAAATTTAAAAACGTCCCAACACTTGTATTTCAAAAAATTAGAATGATTAAACATCTCAACAAAACAAGTAAGAGCACACATTAATAAGCATATGAAACATGATCACTGTTGTAGTAGGTATATTAATTAGAGCATTGAGTTTAATCGATCATGGCCATTGTTAATTATATATATATAAAATTAATAATGGCTCGACGAGTACGGGAATAATGATGGGGATGCCAGATGGAACGATGAATGGAAATGGTTAGTTGGACAACCTACAAAAATACAAGAAAGTAATTTAAAAAAATAAAAATTTAGAAAAAAAAAATCTAAAACCCTCGTGCATGCATTTCACTTCCATCTTTTTTTTTTTAATTATTATTTGTTAAAATGTTTAATTATTTCATTTTTTTTAAGTATAAATATCTAACAAGATATTTTGAAAATTTGAAGTACTACAATATTTTTTTTAATAAAAATCAAGAGTGTATTTATGCTTTCATTCAAAATAAATTTAAACATAAGTGAATATATAATATTTTCAGAGCATAAGCTGAATGATTGAATAAGCGACATACTAGATTTACACTGGTAAGTCGTGAATTCGATTCTCGTTCTGTATAATAAAATAAAGTCTCACATTTGTGATTTATGTACTGAGGACAGATCGAAAGTGAATATATAATAATATGATAAATAAAAGAATGTCCATTTATGTTATTTTATATAACAATCACACGCTAAGTTAACTTTTACGCGTATTTTAGTTTTGTTTTAATTTATCAATGCATACAACCATCACCTAATAATAATAATAAATTAAAGAGAAGATGTTGAAACTGATGCTTTAATTTCCCAAGCCAACTTGGCATCAAGAAGCTTAGGGTCAGGACAAAAATATATAAGAAATAAATGTTTAATCACCGGTCAACCCCCAAATAAAGTGTACAACTCCCCATTCATGAACCTCTCCCCCAAATCATGCCATTACTTAATTGTTGAAGCTTATCTCCAATGTACCACATTTGCACTCGGTTGAAGAAGACGACGACGTCCGCCATGGATGCTGGATTAACAGTGAGTGGGAGCAAGGTTTGGTGGGTGGTGGTTTTTTGCCTTCTTGGAGTGACTGCGTTGGGCGACGAACAACAGAGCTCGCGGCGAGGGACTTATGCTTGTTGGGGAGGCTGCTACAATGAATGTGTTCTTCAAGAGGGGAAAGAGCCATCCGAGAGGGTTCCCTGTTTCTTGGGTTGCCTAGGAAGCTGCTTCGATCACCTTGGGTCTGATCTACTCTACTACTGCCGCCTTGGTTGTTCCCTGGTTTCTTGCGTCAGATACAGATCTGGTATGTCACCACCGCCCAATTTTACACTAATAAATAGTTTATGCGCAAGAACTGTAATTGTGTGCACTTAATTGGATCATAAATCGAATTTTTGAGGGTGCATGGTTTGTGCATACAGATGGAGGAAACCTGGACGGGTGCTTACAGAACTGCTCCAGCAATGCCTGCAGAAGCAGCGCTGCCTAGAACTACTAGAAGTACGTAGAAGATGATATATATGTTCGTCCATGGAAGCCTTAGCTTGTAATCCGACAAAAATGGTGGGTTATAATTAAATAATTAAACTAGCTAATGTCGTGCATTGGTGGCTGATCTTTTTGGCATTTTTCCTCTTTTATCTCATCGATCGGAATTCTTCCCGACCGCGGCGGACCAAGACGCTGCTGCGTCTGCCGCAGCCGCTTCTCCGCCTAGGTCGACTGTGTATTTAATTAATTATTTGTTATTTTTTGCTTGGAGAATAAGCATTATTTAAAGATACTTATTCTATATTCATTATTAATCAAAGAAAGGGAAAGCACAAATAGAGAACTCGATTCCACCATTCATGGAGTATAAATACACTACCTTTCAATGTATTATTATATTAATCAAAGTATAAATTTAAAGACTTAGTTGTGCAAAACCCATTAAAAGAGTGTTTTGCTTATAGACTTAACAATTATTCATTGTCTCACATAATATAGTCTAAATATAATAATAAATTTATTTAATTAAAAATATCGTAATTAAATTATTTAAATTTGTAAAAATAAAAAAGAATAATCAGATGACAAAGGAAGATTCTCGCCTAAATACTTTTATGTTTAAATCAGACACTGAGTATGATAAATGAAATTATATTAAAATTAATATATGATACATCGTTGTTCTTTTTCATTACCTAGTTATTTATAAAAAAATATGGAATGATCTAAATTGTAACAAAATTATAATTTTTGTAGATAACGCTTATATTGATTAATTATAGTTTAACTGAAACTATATTTGTTATAAATAACATTTATCTTTTATAGATGATATTTATCTTAATTAATCATGATTTAATTGAGATTAAAATTGTTATGGATGGCGTTTATCTCAATATTACAAAATTATTTTAGAATTGAAATTCTTTATGGATAATTGATTATTTTTTCGGATAAATTTTTGAATGTCGAAATTATTTAGTTTATGCCTTTGTGTGAGACCCCGCATATGAAAAATTTATATCTTCTTATCCAAAATATTATTTTGGGTTCTTGAACTTTTAATAAATCTTTACTCATGACACAGCACCGCACTGTATTTTATTTTATTTTAAGTTTTTAAATCTGGCAATTTAAAGCTTATTGTCGATAGGTTCCGTTGAGTTATTTGCCAGCAACCAGATAACGCAAGTCTTCATTGAACCTTAGAAATTTTTTTAGTTATTTGTGATAATTATATATATAATTTATTTATATAAATATAATAATTTATATAAAGTTTATACTATAGTATATAAATATATTGTTTAATATATAATTTTTTTTATTATGATTACTTTTTAATGAATTTATTTATACAAATAAAAATGACATGTTCTTTTCTAATTATTATTATTTTTAACAATTTTAAACTTTGATTTTTCCACGTACATATCTTTAAAAGTCAAACATTCGCTAAAAGAGATTGACGTTGACCAAGTCTCCTGACTCTCCTGAGGTTAAGCAGCAAATGCGCCAAAATCCCACACACAAACCCAATCGCAGCGCTGGATCCGACCAACGACACCGCCGTGCACAGAAGCATCACGAACGAATCCTCCTTCGTGTTCATGTCCCTCGAACACATGGCCAATTCAATTCCGGCGAAGAGCAGCAGCACGCCGAGGACGCCCACCGGAAACCGCTCCAACACCCTCACGAAAGAGCTCCCCAACACCAGCCCCACCGCCACGCAGCCGCCGCTGCGCCCGCCGAATTTGTACTGCCCCGCCAGCCCCCCGGCGCCGTGGCAGCATGGCATGGCTCCGAACCAGCACCCCACCAGGTTCATCGCCCCTACCGTGACTGCCACCGACGTCGCCGTGAATTCCTTCCCCGGAAAAAGGTCGGACGACAGCTTACAAACCGCAACCACGGAGTTCAGAATTGATAGTGGAAGCTGAGGCACTGTTCCCTTCAAAAACCCTTCTTTCCACGCCTGTTTGGATATCTTTACAACTTCCAGGGAAGACGGGCCAAACTTGAACCCTTTCACTGCTCGAGGCTCCCTCAAAATCGACAAGATGATGCCGAGCAAGAAGATAATGAAAGCCGAAGGAAGATTGGCTATGAATTTTCTCAGCCTGTTTCTTTTTCTCGAAGTGGTTTCATCACTTTGATCATCTTCATCGTCTGCAAGAGGATTCCATCCAAATTAATATATAGATGGTTTCAGAAAAATGTTGTGAATACAGAAAAATTCTAAATTACTTACCGCCTGCTCCATTGACAAAGATGATGAAAGCAGCACAAACGAGAGCCAAAACCAGGCCATCTAAGCCGAGCCAAGGCCTCTCCCCAGCCGACTTGGACTGAGAAAAGTTTTGCTCTTTTCTTATGTACTTAACGGCTGTCATGGCAAAATACAAGCCCTGAGCCAGCTGAATTCCGCGAACCACAGAGAGCGGGATCAGCTTGTAGACGACCTGCATCAAGCCTGTAACGCCCAGTACAAAGAGAATCGCCGCCGTCCAGATTCCGGCTGCCATGACCTCCGGGATGCCGAACGCGTGGTTGGAGATGGCCACGGCTGCGATGGACTTCATGGGCTGGACGGGCATCGGGACGCCGTAGATGGCGCCGGTGACGATATTGTAGACGCCGGTGAAGATTAATGTGGTGCCGAGATCCAAGTCCCTGGCTAATGTCAAGGCCAAGACTATGGGGATATAAGTCCCCAAATCCCCCATTGCGCCATTCAATTCGGCCCATTTGGACTTGAAAACCAAGTTGGCTTTCACTTTATCCACCACGGAGGCCGGAAACGCCGAAGTGGGTGGCTCCGGCAGGGTTCCGGGAGAGGGGTTTTCGTGGGTTTGGGTCTCCATTGGAAGGAAATGGTTTTGGAATTTGAAGAGTGAATGTAAGACTAAAGCTCTGCTTTAAAGAGGACTGACGGTACTGTTGACTGTCCCACTCCATCACGAGAGGCCGTTACCAGAGGAGGGTCCAGGGCCGCATAAGGTGGAGTAAGGCATCTTGCTTCTTGTGATTGACTCACCCGCAGGTGATTTTTTTGCAAAACTTAAAATATCAATTTTAATTCTTAATGTGACACTCACATATTCATGATGCTATATTGATATATATATAATATTATTTTAAATATTAAAGTTAATTATCTAAACGACCTTGCTATTTGAATAGAATCTATCATGATATAATTGTCCTTTTTTGTCATTTTAATTATTGATGTTAGGATAATTATGTCATTTAACATTTTATTTACTAACAATACCCTCTTTATTTTTCTCTCTTCCTTGTTAAATTTAAATTTTTGTTTTTCACCTCATTTAATGAATTTTTAGAATCTCAAGAGTCACAATGGTTTTAAATACGAATTATTCTACTTTGCTCGAATTGATTGACACACGAAATCACTAAAGACATCAAATAACAAAAATATCAGTAATGAAACCCACCCAATAATTCAGGTAAGCCCCAATTTCTGGTGGATTGCATAAATTGGCGGACTATATCTAAATGCAATCTGTCGGATGCAGTCCGCTAGCAGCTTGCATATGTAGCCCGCTGGGCTGGAGGACTGCATCTAAGATACAGTCTGCCAGCACTGCATCTGGCGGATTGCATCTCAGATGCAGTATGCAGTCCGCCTGATAGCGAACTTCGTGAATGAAATAAAATAAAAATTTGTAATACAAAGAGAATAAAAAATTGTAATATAACATTGATGAAGTCCGCCCGTTCAATTTGAGGTAATGCGGCAATTTTGAGATGATAATATTTTTATCATTTGATGTCTTTAATCATCCCGTGCGTCAATCAATTCGAACAAAATAAAACAATCCATAAATGAAATAAAATAGAAGAATAATGCAAAGAGAATACATTGATTATAACTAATTGCGTGTTACCACCTAAGTGTCATGATTGTCATTATTCATTTTCATAATTAATTTTGTTTGCTTTAGAAATGTGCAGTTTTAATGTGCTAGGCAATATTTTAGACGAGAGTTTTAGGTAGAGAAGCACATTAGTGAAGAATTATAATTTTTATAAGGTTAAAATTATCTTTATGTTTTGTTTAATATAATTAAAATATTATAAAATAATATAAAATAAACATTAAATATCTTTTTATCTGGATTGATTCTATCCAAATAGATTTATCGTTATTTAAATAATATTTTCGATTTCTATTTCTGAATTATTAACTTGGCACTTAGCTGTGAATGGCTGGTAAGGAAAGCAACATCTTGTTGGGAATCGAAATTATCAAATGGCAGACTGTTTGTTTTAATTTACTTATTATATTACTATTTATTAATTGGGCTATCTCTCCAGGGAATTTGTCAGAGTGGTGAATTCTATAAAATATAAATGTTATTCAAATACTAAATTTAATATTTCTGATAAAAGTCAAAATAATTTGGGGTACAATTCCATGGCATGCCCACCCTCTGAAACTGGGGGCTTTATCTTCGGAGCCGAAGTACGAATTCATGGTTAGTTATACATAGAGATTCGGTACACATTTGGTTGACTATGTGTTTGAAAGTGATGTGTATGTATTATTATGCATATTATGCCAATTAGGTTTTGATATTGGGCATGTTATTGGTCATTTCATAAGTTTATTTAAAAGTTTAATAGATATGACTTTTTAATAATTAAAAAATATAATATTAATTTTGTTTATATATAATATATAAATATTTTATATCTTCAACTATTAAAAATTATTAATTTAAATTTTTACCTTGACAAACGTTAGTATTTAAATAGGTTTATTGGTTTATTGTGTTTGCTTAATAATTATAAAATATGGTATTTGATCTTTAATGTGTGAATTATCAAAATTTTGTATCTCAACTATTAAAAATTATTATTTTAAGTTATTATCTTAAGACACAAAATATGATATAAACAAATGAGTAAAAGAGTAATGTAATCGAGTTCAACAAAAAGATTGAATTGAGATTATTTTTATTATATTTTGTAATTGATAATAAAATAATATAACATTTTTTGTGTTACTGGTTAAGAGATTTTGGTGTTATGATTTTTTAAAAATATGATTAATTGGGTCTTTTTTTTTTTCCATTAAGATGAGTTTTAATTTGATGTACAAACACTTTTTTATAATATGGCATTTTATCATTTTTTCGTATATGTCCAATGTGGCATAGATAATAATTTTACTTACTATCAATTAAGATAAAGATTTAAAACAACAAATTTTCATAGTTGAATATAGAATATTGACATTTTGTACATTTGAAACCAAACGTCATATTATTTAATTATTGAAGGAACATAACAAATTAGTTATTTTATTTAAATATTACAACTGATAATTCACATAATGTGTCAGTTATGAAAACAAACACATTAATACATGTGTTAAAATTCATCACGATATGAATTTAAAACAACAAATTTTTAATAAGTGAAATGCATAATTTTGATATTTTGCACATCAACGATCAAATGTCATATTTTTTAATTATTGAAGGGACACGATATGTATTAAGCATTTATTTAATATACTCGTTTAAGAGTATTGATGGAAAATTTTCATTGATAACAAAAAAAATATGACATGACTTTAGGTTTGAATTTAAATTATTTTATTAACAATATAATTAAAAAAAATTACACATAACATGACTCAACCTTATTTTTTAAAGTTTTTTGGGCCGAATAACATTATTTATCTTATTTTCTGATTCCTTGTTTGTAGCATACTAGGCCAGCCCAACCCCAAACCCAGCACTATCGGCCCAATGGACATGCGGAATTTCATAACGTAGTGAACAATCCCATATAGAAGTCGGGTCGGACCATACGGGATCCAATCCGGACCGCGAACTTCGAATTGGCACGTCGAGTCCCTTGGCAAAGGGCAAGCGGCGGAGAAAACTGGGATTGATGTCTTTCACGGCTCTTCAATAAAAGTTAAAACCCACAACTTCAAAGGGTAACTTCATCGAATTTCTCTATCTTCGTATATGAATTTGGTTTGTAACTATTTTTGCTCATTTCTTTGTAATATTTTCTTGTTTTCTCCCCCGTTTTCTGGGTTTCCTAACTGTATCTTCCTAGCTTTTTATTTTTATTGATTCTTCATCCGTTAGGGTTTACATGTTTAATCTGTCTGCGAATGTATAGGGTTGAGAGTGTATTCTCTTTTGGAGAAAGTTTAGAGGAAGCATGAAGGGTCATGAAGCAAAGGTACGTGGCTTTGCACGTGCTCATTTCTTATGTTTCATAAAGATATTGAGCTGATCAAAATTTAGTTCCATCTGGGTTGTATTACTGTTGTAATTCTGGATTAGTTTCCACTGTTTTATTGGTGGAATAATTGTGAATTTCACTGTCTGAATGAATTAATATACAAGTAACTTATGAAGTACTACGGTTCAGACTTCTCTCTCTCTCTCTCTGTCTCTCCACAAGGACTTTCACTCTGCTTCCCACCCATGTAAAGATTGGAAATATAGCAATATACGTGTGTGTGTGAATTAAGTGACTTGATAATATTTTGTCCGACAAAAACTCCCCTTTCAGGTTTTTTTTTTGTTGTTGTTTGGAAATAGGCACAAGTGCATGTACTAGAACAAGTACTTAGCAAAAGAGGCTGAGTAAAACCAAGAAAAACTTGGTAGGAGATATTTAGGTGTGAAATGAGTTATAAGAGTCTTACGAGAGACAAAGCCATAGATAGAAATGATTGAAGAGCTACAGTTCATGTAGCCAACTCCACATAATGGGATGAACGTTTGATATGTTGTTCAATGAGGTGTAAATGCTTATCTAATGTTTGTTAGTCTAAGTTAGGGGGGTGAATTTTCATTTGTATTGTGGTATTGCTATCGCTTACCATAAATTTGTTTCAGCAGACACGTGCCTTTAACAAAACAACTATGTTATTCTTAACCACTAAAGATGCTAGAAAAATCTAATTGTCGATGGGATAGAATTCTTTGACAAGGATTTTTCTGATTGTGCGCGTATAGTAGTGATATGCAAAGGAAAATATGCTTCTTGCCCGAGCTTGAATATAAAACCAATGAAGTAGCCTCTGCTTTGATTTTTGAAGAAAACACTTTCCTGCCACAGATTTGTGCTTTCCTTGCTGCTGTTTTGCATGGATTTTGCCACTTTGTTATGGATGTAGGAAATGTGGATATTTTCAGAACAAATTATTTGCTTGATGCAGATTGTATGTGATTTCGTCACATTGCTGTGGTTTCTCTTTCCAAAGACTAGTTGAAGTTGCTTGCTTTTTGATTTTTGTTGAAATACTCCTGAAGTGTGAATTTGTTCTCTTTCTACTAAAAAACTAGTAAATGAACTATTTCTGTAAATTATGTCTCTGAAACTTCACTCTAGAAAAAGTGGCTGGTGTGTTTCTTCTTTGACTAATACATTGGGTTGCAGAACACATTTTACTATTGCATTTTCAAGAATTTAAGTAGAAATATTTTCTGGAAAATTATTACTGGAAATGAAAAATTAGATAACTTGTTCAAATACAAAAAATTCTAAATATAGAATGTAAAACCAGATTTTCTAATTTCCTAACATTGAACTGAACTTGGAAAGTTCTAAAATGAGTTTTTCAATTTTTCTTTACTAATTTGAAGATTTGGAAAACATGGTTTTCCACTAATTTTTCCTCAAACCATCGTTATCTTCTTCTGTAATACAAGTTACACAAAGAAAACCTCTCCATCTTTGTCTGTCTGTCTGTTTGTCTCTCTCTTTCTCTCTCTCTCTCACACACACACACTCACACACGCGCGCGTTTCAAATTTCTAGATTGGAAAGTAGTTTTCTGTACTTATTAACATTTCAACGCATTTTTCAAAATTTATTCGGAAAATGAAAACTAGAGATTATATAGAAAATTGAAGATGGAACTTGGAAAACATTTTCACAACTACACAGTCCCTAAAGTTCCTTTCCAGGGACTGGGTAGTCAAGTTTGACAACTTATAACATGACATACAATGAAGATTTCTCAATATGTTTTTCCTTCTTTCTCTTCTCTGACTGGATCTTCTTTTTGCTTTATTGCTTTAACTTTGGACTTTAGATTGTCTTCTACACATCTTATAATTTGCTCCAAAGAGAGATGCGTTTGCATTTTCTTCAGTGCCCTGTTGTTATATATTTCCTACCATGTACTGCCTTATTTACCCATTCCTTCAACCAAGGTTGAGAATAGAAAACAAAAAGAAACGAACAAGTTATGCAACAAATTAATCTCTTGCTTTTGACTAAAACCACAATGGTTCTCTTCCTTTTCCCATGACAATTTTGTTTTAATTGTTGTCCTATAAGTTTTGCTCTTCCCCCCCAAAGGGCAATTTTTTTCCGCAAATCTTTCCATGATTATTGAAATTAGAGCTTCCAATTTTCCTAATTGTTTCTGGTATTCCTGTGCATATCATAAGTTATCATTTTTTACCATCATGTCAGAAGCTTATTTTCTTGTTTTTGCTGCAGATGCCTAGAATGGAGGATATTTTAAACCTCCCTGTCCAAAATCCACCTTTTCCAGAGTTTTCTGCAGCTCATCTAGCTTGGGTGAAAGTAGAAGGTGGTCGACAAGGTGGTGATGATATTGCTCTAATTCCATATGCTAGAGTGGATGACTTTGTAAAAGGAGAATCTGCCAATGCAGAATGCCCAGCTAGCTTCCGGGTTGAGTCAAGAAGGAAAAGACCTGAAGGGAGTGTCAGAAAACCAAGGGTTGATGGCTACCTGGAATATACGCTGTATGTTCTACCTTGTAAGTTGGGTATTTATTAGGCAGTCTCTGAATTGTACCTGTTAATCTTGTTCAATTCATTACCATAAAAGAAATACTAATATTTATTGGTAGAAGAAAAAGGTTGTGTGCAAGATAAGTTTAATTCCTTATTCCTGATTTGTAGCGGAGTTCATTTGTCAATATATATCTTCAACGAGACAACATTTATTTAAGAAACACTTACACATATTGTATTCATTTTTCTCTGTGGGATTTTCTAGATACTGGTGTTCTTATGGTCCAGAAGACTACCGGGAGAGTGAGTCTGGTATTGCGGATGGTGCAAACATTAAGCCTGCATCAGGCAAGGGCAGCAGGCCTGGGAGACGTCACATGATGAGAGGATGCCTTTGCCATTTTACTGTTAAACGTTTGTACACCCGCCCCCTTCTTGCCCTGATAATCTACAACCAGCGAAACCATGTAGATAAAACAGGGGCACCTTGCCATGGGATACTAGACCGTGATGCTGTGGGAACAAGAGCTATGTATGCTCCTCGTATTTCAGAGGAACTACGTCAAAAAGTCTTATCTATGCTCTATGTTGGAATATCGTTGGATAATATAATGCAGCATCACATGGAGGAGGTGCAAAGGCATGGAGGGCCTCACAACCGTGATGATTTTCTCACTCGCAGTGATGTCCGTAACATGGAAAGGCTTGTTCACAACTCTTCTCATGAGTTGCATCAAAATGATGATTGTAGTGTAAAGATGTGGGTGCAACGCCACCAGAAACATGTGTTCTACTTTCAAGATAAATTTGGTTCACAACCATTTATTTTAGGAATACAGACAGATTGGCAATTGCAGCAGATGCTCCGTTACGGACATAATGGTTCGGTAGCTTCACATTCATCTTTTGGCTTGAAAAAGCTAAAGGTCTTGAACTCTTGTCCTTTAGTTCTTGTGTTCCATGCTTACACTTCATTCTTCTTGATCTCCTTTCATATCCATGTAAAAAACAGACATTTATAGTATCATCAAGAATTTAGGAGGAATAGGATATAGGTGCAATTTAAAAATGTGATGGAGCAACGTGGTCAAGGATATATAATTTCACATCATGATTTTTTTTCCCTCTCGCGAGAGGGAAGAGGTATCCCCATCTGCTCTTCCCGTGTTTAACAAATACAACAATTTCATTAATAGCAAAGAACATGGGTGGTCTGAAGCCCCAGCACTTTTATAAGAATGAATAGCAGAAAGCAAGCATCAGTGGCTCTGAGGCACATGCTAGGAAATGAATGTTTCAGAAGGGTAAAGCAAAACAATCTTGTCATTCAAAGGATAGAGTGTCAAAGTTGTACCTTTAATTATCATCACCAGGCTATTTATTTTTTCTGCCATTGAAAGCAGTGCAAGGGAAGTTATAAGTCTGGTCATAAAGACATTTTGATTGGGAATCTTTATAGTGGTTTAGGGTTGAATAAAAAGACATTTTGATTGGGAATCTTTATAGTGGTTTAGGGTTGAATAAAAGTAAGATTAATAAATTGTTATGCATTAATAGCTGGCCTGCCTACTTGCTTAATTCATGCTCGTAGTTGTTATTGATTTTAGCAACCTAGTTCTGATTTTTTCTTTTCCTCTTCCTTTCACAGTATCCTCTGTGTTCATTACTCGTATTTGACTCATCAAGGAATGCAATTCCAGTTGTCTGGGTCATTGGTTCTCTCTTTTTTGTTCAAGATATCCATAAATGGATGATGCCACTTGTTCAGAGGATCCGAGACAAGGACAACCGGTGGAGACCAAATGCCTTCTTAGTGGATGATCCTTCTTTTGACACATCTATTATCAGGTAAGTTATTGAATGTTGTTTTTCACATAATACTGATTGCAGTAGGAAATAACACTTTCTCTAAATGTCGTTCTCCCTTGCAGGGAGACTTTTCAATGTCGGGTCCTAATATGCATTTGGCATATCCGCCGTGCCTGGGTAAAGAACCTCTTAAAGAAATGCTGCAACTTTGACGTGCAGCGAGAGATGCTGAAGCACTTAGGGCGGATCTTATACTGCACAAGAAGTCCTGCAAACACTTCAGATGCAGTTGAAGAGTTTATGCAAATATTCGTCGATCAATGCACCTTTATGGACTACTTTAGAAATAAGTGGCTACCAAAGATAGGTACTTCTATTATGACATCTAAATATAATTTGTTCCTTATTCTGTTTAAATTAACCTCTTCAGAGTCATACCAACAACTATCCTAGTAATTTTTCTTTTTCTGTTTTTATGTCTTGTTTTCTGTATTTGTTGATTGTCATTGAATCCCATGTTTAACATTATTTTTAAGTAGTACAGAAACTACGAGAATAAAAGACCATAATGTTCTGTTTCATGTGTTAAATGTTGTAACAATTTGAATAAGATTTTTGGCCAAAGAAACAAGGTCTTCCAAGGTGGCTTCTTGTCTTTAGTACTTGTGTTTATAATTTTCTAAAGATATTAATTGTTGTCATGCTGGCTTCCCTTGCAGAACTGTGGGTGGCCAGCATAAGGACACTCCCTGCAACAAGCCAGGAACTTTATTCTGCAATTGAGGCATATCATCTTAGATTGAAATCTAAAGTTTTCAGTGAGCTACATGCTAGTTCCTGGCAGAGACTTGACTGGTTGATCCACACATTGACAACTGAATTTCACTCCATATACTGGCTTGATCAGTACATAATAGAGACAGGGTACTTTGAAAGTCTAAGGACTGGGTCCCTCTCAACCAACTCTTGGTATCAGGCTATGCACATCCCAGATGTTGATGTGTTGTTGGATGAAACAAATCTCCAGCTTGCAAAAGTCATTTCTCAAACAGATCAGACTGTTGTATACACAATTTGGAATCCCGGTTCAGATTTCTCACTTTGTGATTGCCCCTGGTCAAAGCTGGGGAACCTCTGTAAGCACAATGTTAAGGTAGCAATCTTATGTAAAAATCGGCAAGTTGCTAGGCCATTATTGGTGGCTCAAGTTTATCGGCAGGCTCTGCTTAACCTTCTGCAGAACCCTCCAGATGATCCTCTAGTTCTTGATCATGCAGTTTTACATGCAACAAGATTGCAACAAAATATCAAAGATCTGGAAGATTTATCTAATAGTGGGATGCTTCAGCCTTTACCCCCTGAAACGAATTCTCAAATGGTGGATCCTCCTTTTTAGTCGACTTCCTTGATGGGTGATTTAGGAGGAGGCTCGTGCTTGGGATAAGCATTCCGTGCTTTTGGTTCAAGAAGTCCTTGTGCTTATGAAGTTATACTGCACATATTCTTTGATCAGCAATGAGCTGGCACTCAGACTTGTGGAAAGAATCAAATATGATGTGCATGGTTCCAATTCCCAAATGTTCAGTATTTGTCTTGGGCAAAACTCCTTTGGATCGACGTTCTGCATTCTGTTCATTCCAATGGATGCTTTCAACAATCTCCTTCGTTCATTTCTTTTCCAAGATAAAATGCAGATCTTTTCTTGGGGTAGACATTTCAGTCAGATATTTATGTGCCATAGTTTTATGTTTGACATTTAGTTACTAGCCTTTTGTGGTAATTTAACCCTCTTGGCTTTTTTCCTGCAGTGAAATTGCATCCAGATTTCTTTGTCTTCCTTAAGTTTGAATGCCCAAGGATGACTTTGGATAACTTAATCTGGTCTTTATGGCAATTTCAAGTAAGACCTCTCGTAAGTTTTAGAGGTGGTAAATGCTTCTAATTGTTTGGCTTTGGAGGCTAAATTCCTTCTGATCTATTCCTTATCTTGAAGTGAAATTTCTATTTTCTATTTTTCTTTGGATATAATTTCTGTGAGTATCTCTATTCTCGTGCATGAAACTTAGGCATGCCATTTTGACCATGTTATTTGAACTATTGCAGGTTACAGATGGCTTTTTGCTAGGGGCTCTTTAGTTTATAGCTTGTGGATTTGGCAATTCTTCCAAATGTAAGTAATCTTGCCTTGAGTACAGAGAGATACCTGCTTTGAAATGGTCCTGTATTGTTTTCTTTTATGTTCCAAGTGTTCTGCATTGTAATTCAGGGATGAAATGAAGTGCTAAAAGTCTGGAGAATAAGAATATTGTTTTATATGGTACAGTATCAATCTCCAGTTGAGCATGTAAAACCAACTTTTTATTGTGCTGAAGTTGATGAATCTGATTATCATTTATGTAAACCAAACCTGTATGATATCTTTCTTTTAATCTTTCTTCCATTTTTTTACAGCTATCTTCTCTTTCAGTTTTCATGTAAAACATGTTAAAGTATTGATAATTCAAGTTTTTTTTTTGGGCTGCAAAGACAATTCAAGTTCTAATATAGCTATTGATTCCATTTTGTACCGGCCTGGACATGCTGTTCCAAAAGAATTCTGGTACAAAATCCTCCCCATTCTGTTCTGGTCAAGATATTGGTCAGTATCAACAGTAATGGATGGTACTGACTGGTATTGAAATGGTATTGGCGTGCCAGCTGGCACGATTTCTGCATTCAAAGTATTTTGAAGTTCTTGACTTAGAGGATATCTAGCCTACATCCCAATAGAGGCTGTGTCCCTATTTGGATGCAATTCCCATATTAGAACATATCGTATATTAGAATATATCGTATATATATATATATTACAATATATACATACCTACCTTCACAATGCTTGTAGAAACAGCATTCTTAAGACTAGTTTCTCTGGTTTTAGAGAGAGAATGTGGAGGGTGAAATTGTCCATAGCGGGAAAGAGTGATGCATGCCATTTGATGCAATAAGCTTATGTGACATATGGTGATTATTACTTTCTCTAAAGATTTTATGCAATTTATTCTTCCAAAATTGGCAAAAGAAAAAAGTGACTTAAGTGAGTGAGATTATATTTTTAATTAATGTCGTAACTTATTTAATGCTAATTTTTTTCTATAATTAAAATTCTTAATCTTTTTTGTTTTTTAAAAAATTCTTAATCTTTTAAGTGATATTTATTTCTTATGCACGGAATCATTGTATCATATAAATTACAAATTGCTCATAAAAAAAAGATGCAAATTCAATATCTTATTTGATATACAATAACTATATATATTATTATTTATTTAGTATTACATCTTAAACTGTGCCCAATATTGTCTGTTACCGGTACTGTACCATATGAATAAGAAATCCAGTACCTTGTCCACTATGGTGTTGAGAACTATGGTTTTAATGCCCCAAAAATTATTTTTTAATTCTTTCTTCCATTTTTAAAGCTAACTTAAGTTCTTCTCTTTCAGTTTTATAATGGTCCAAAATTTGATTAATCTGTTCTACTTTTACTGTTGCCAATGTTTTCTTACATTGTTCATGAGTAGTGATCACTGTTGTTTATCTGATGATCCCTTTCTTCTGCACATCTAGTGCAATAGAAGTAAAATCTTCTTCCACAAATCTGTCAAAGAAATGTTCTTTCTTTCTGTTTCTTGGAAAACATGTTCCTGATTTGCATGAATAATAGATTAAATCTTACTTTTAACTTTCATTTTATGCACCAGTCTTGCCCTATCATTTTTCTCGATAGATGCTCTCATGCTTGCTTCCTAGCTATAGCAGCAAGAAACTGTCTGTTTCTGCAGTGACAGTAGAATACAAATACCATTGCTCTCCTACAAATGGTGGCTATCATTTTATGATCATTAACGAAAGAAGTTGAAAAGGAATCACTTAGTGAAATGCTAGAGCTGATGGGATGTCATAAGTTTTAAGAGGGCCTACTGGTTTCTCAATTTTATTCCATTTTCTTGCACTTATTGACAAAATAGTGAAGAAAATTGTGTCAGTTTTCTTGCGTGGTACTTTTACTTAAGCAATTAAGGTCTGAGTTTCAGTTGAACTGATCTTGTTGACATAAAAGTGACTACAGCCAGTACACGGCCAGGCATGTTCTACCCCTCATCAATCCTGTTATCTTACTGTTCTTTTCCCATTGCCTAGGCCATAACTGCTGCAGGCTCGCCTTTTGGTAAATGAGATGTGTGTGTGTGTGTGTGTGTGTGAGAGAGAGAGAGAGAGAGAGAGTTATTGTTTGTTTGATAATGCTGATTGCCAGAAAGATGCAAGGAATATCAGGAAGAAACAAAACGAAAAATGCTATAATGCAATGGGGGCAGAAAAAGCGGTGGCGCCATGGATGGTTGGTTGGAACTGATCATAAAACTGGTGGAGACGGTGAATGAAGCAGCAGGCAGCGAAGAGGAAACTGAGGCGTTGCTTTTGTGATCAATCCGTCGTAGCCATTGTAAAGAAAGACCCTGATTTGATTCAGTCGTAAAGAAAGACATCGTGTGATCAAACGAAAAATTCACCAGATCCGGAAGCGGCGGCTGGAGATCTCAGCATGTCTTTGATATTCTCACTGAAGCAGCTGGCTTCTTCAGTCACATTTACATTATTCAGCCATATCTGTTTGGAGTAGTTAAGGTGGTTTGAGTTGATGACTATCTGTTGGATATCCATGTGTGTTCGTGTTCATATTTATGATTATGGACTTCATTCAGGGCACCACAGTTAAAAGCTAAACTTGGGTTAATGTTATTCCTTTTTTGTTAAATCATTTCACATGTCAAAATTACGAATAATGTTAAGAGTTATGAGTTATTAGTCATGCGACTTCTCTTTATTAGAGGAGACAAGAGATCATGTATTATTGTTTCATCTGATTAATATTTTTAATGAGGTTGCGTCACATGACGGATCATATCGTCATTAATTATGATTTTTAATATTGCATCAAAATTATTATATGCTTAGAAATCTCTTTGGAGAAAAAACTACTTGATTGTGTCAAATAAAATATCATATCTTCTTATATGGATTGAGGGTTTAGGGATAAATACTTAATATCTAAAAATCTTTGGTAGTAAATTCATTAGATAGTTGAGTTGTTATCTTATTAATTAATTTTTAAAATTATTTTGTGTTCATTTACATCAAGCAAAGTTGATCTCAAAATTTAAAAAATAAAAATATTTTTTTTTTTATAAAAAACATAACAAGCTCAAACAAACTTAGTAGAGGAAGAGTGAGCTAATGAGGTCAACTTTACCTGAATTTTGAAATGAGATCATTGTTACCTTCACATTTATCATATTTGACATCTCATATGCGTGATTTATCTAATTATCTCTCAATCTCATTCTTTTTCTTATGTGGTTTGTCAGTTTTATATTATCGTTTACGTCGCTACTTTTAATTTTTAAATTCTTAATATTATTTATTTATTTTGAGGCAACATAAGTTAGTTATCACCGTATTCTTATTTCAATCTTGAGGAGGCAGCACCAACACCAAGTCCGCTGTGGCATGGCACCAATTAGATAAGATTGAGTGGATGAATGTGATTATTACGTGATAGAGTGAGTTAAAATTAAATTAAATTAAATATTATTTTTAAAATAAATTTAATTAACATTAAATCAAGTACAGGGTTTATACTTGATTTACTTTATTAATTATTGCTGAAACAAGGGTTATAATGATTAGGTGGACGATAAATCTAAAATTGGATGGCAGCGTCGCTACCCGATAACTGAAGCCATCAAAGGGTATTCAGGTAAAAATCACGATGGCAGCCATCGTTGACTGGGAGCGAAAGCGCCAGCTTTTGTTGTTGAAAAATTCTATTATATTTTTTGTTTTTTATTTAATTTTAATATTTTTAAAATATTTTGAGATGAAAACGCATATTTGTCTTTCATTTAAATCTTTGATGCTCAACCACTCTTCAAGCGCATTCACTCACTTTCTTGATCACGATTGTCACAACTATTTTACTCACTCACAACTATAACTAAATATCGCACAATCACTATTATTCAACACCGACCATTACACAATCACTATTATTCAACACTAAACATTGTTCAGACCAATTCTTCTCACTATAACCAATTACTAGTTACTATCAGCAATTACGATGAAATATTATTATCCACTATTATTTACGATGAGTATTCCAGCAAGAAATAACACAATTTATAACATTTATCACCAGTTAAATTACATAATTTATACATACGTACACGAGAGATGAATTAGAAAAAAGATTAATTAAAAAATAAAAAATACACCTTAAAACCCCAAATTGGACTAAGAGATGCCCCGAACGCCTGGGTTCTAGGTGTTCGGGAAACCTCGAATCTCAGGATTCGATAAGCACCTCGAATTCATAGATTCGAGAAAAATTAATTCTCCCGAAATCATAGGTTCGGGACAAATCATTTTTCCTGAAACTATGGTTTTGGATAATGGATAGTTTTATATTAATTATATAATATATTATATAATTGAATTTGGGAGAATGAAATGTATATAATATATATTATATATTATATACATATATATTATAACTATATACATATATATAATGATTTTATAATAAATTATTTGAAATGTATATAAATTATTTCAAATCATCGAATCTTTGGATTATTATTATATTTATTTTTTTTTCAATAAATATTGTTTTAATTTTAATTTTTTTTGAGTTAAATGCAAATGGTAATAAAATTATGTTTATTTTTATTTTTTTAAAATTTATATTAAATTTATAATATTTTATCATAAATTAAATAAAATCTAATAATAAATACTAAAATAAAATATTATTATAAATAATTTAATGTGCGTTGAAAAGTTATAATTATAATAATATAACAAATAATAACAAAAAAGAAGAAGAAGAGGGTTTAATGCATGTGGGATGTCTTTTTTAAAAAATAATATTTAGAGAGTATGTTTGAAATATAAATTATAATAAATGTGGTTATAAATAATAAAATATAATATTTTACTTTATATTAGTTATGGAGAGCAAAGATATAGTTACAAATAGAATTTTCGTCAGTTGTTGTCATCGAAGGCTAATTTTGGAAG
The DNA here is from genome assembly GCF_014633365.1 of Diospyros lotus. NCBI lineage: Eukaryota > Viridiplantae > Streptophyta > Magnoliopsida > Ericales > Ebenaceae > Diospyros > Diospyros lotus. Next base: position 36,731,032 of record NC_068338.1, on the reverse strand, counting down.
TCTGGAAAGTCCGCATCTATATAAAATAAAAGCCCCTACCAATCGGGCTTCCAAAAGCTCAAGCTACCGGAGGGCGGATCGTTGAGATTCCGTCGGAGCTCCGATCAGTCGCCGACATAATTTAAAGTTCGTGTTTTCATTGAATCAAAAGTCTCTCAAATTTACTTTGCTTTCTTGTTTTTGTGTGAATTTTGGCTGAGTTCTAGGTACTGATATAACCGTAAACTAGCCGCATTTCAGTTACTTGTGATGAATTACGGTCCCTTCGGTTCCGAGCAAGCTAGGGATAAGAAAATCACCTCGTTTGCATCTTTGATTTGTCGCAGTTTTTTTCCTTTTCTTTGTTCATTTTGGTTGAGCCAGGGGTCCTGCATTAAATGAAACTGTTCGCATTTTGGTTAACTGCGATGAGCTACGGCCCGTTTGATTCCGGAAAAGCTAGGAATAAAAAATCACTCCATTTGCTTCTTTAATCTCTCTCTCTCTCTCTGTGGTTAATTTTGGTTGGCGTAGGTACTGTTGTAACTAATAAACTGATACATTTTAGTTTTACCACAAGGGACAGCACGCACAAAAGGTGTGTGCCTAATCCTTACTTTTGAATTATCTATTTTTCTTCTTCATTGTTCTTCTTCCCCTTCGTTGTGCATATAAATCAAAGCGTACGAAGACGGATGTAGTTATGGTAACGAACTAAAGAAGTTGGGATACCCCTGAAGTTTTAACCAATGATATATATAAATTTTGATAGTTGCCGTTTAAGTAATTATAAAGTTATTTGAGTTATTTGAAGGGTATATATATGAATATATGAATCGTTTGAGAATGTGACATGGCTTCAAAAGTGAAACACCAAATTGGTGTGTCTTATCTGGTCAAGTAAGGGCCTGTTAATTCCCAAGAAGTAGAGCAAAAAGGAGGCAGTAAATTTTCTTCAGTTTGTGTTGTTTTTGCGGTAAGTAGTAACAAGCTGGGATTATACTCCATTTGGTTCTCTGGGAGAATGAGGACTAAGAACAAAATACCTGTACTAAATTCCAAACTTTTGTTGCTCTAAGTTATTTTAGTTTCCTTTTTTCATTTATTCCTTGACTTTGTGAGAGAGAATTATATTTGAGAAAAGTTTACCTTGTCTTATTGTAGTTTCTGCTCATCTGCTTGTTTAATACTTTAAGCACATTATGTTAGGGTGTTACTTTTTGTTTGTGTTTCATGTCAATTATTGTTAGAATCTAGTGAAATGATGTTAACTGCGATGCCTTATTAGATATTCTATATGAAGCTTGTGTGGTGCCATATTTATGCTTTTGTTGTTTGGCAATTCTTGTGAAGTGTTATCTTCACAGTTTGGATGTAACTTTTGCTGCATTGCCTGCATTTTATTATTTCTTACATTGTTATTGAAAGGTGGCAACAACTAACTGGGTGTGGGGAACCCTATCAAACCTCTTTTGTCCTCATGCAATGGCCAACAACCAGTTTCCAGAATATTATTTTGGGTAAAACATGGAAAAAAATATGACCTTATAAATGACAAATTTGGTCGTTTCTGAAAAATCTAGTTTTTGCGTTGTATGATAGGAGAGGATATGACCTTATTCATGACAAATTTGGTCATTTCTGAAAAATCCAGTTTATGTGTTGTACGAGGACATGAAGTTTGATAGGAAAAGATATGACCTTATTGGCGACAAATTTTGTTGTTTCTGAAAATCTAGTTTATACATTGTACAAGGACATGAAGGTTTGATAGGGAAATAAATGACCTTACAGACAACAAATTTGGTCGTTTCTCCAAAATCTAGTTTATGCTTGGAGTAGTGATCACAGACTGTTGAGCATACATCAATTTCAAGTATTCCAAAAGGAGGAAGGTGAGAACAAAAAAAGAACTCATTTGATTAAACGGTGTGCTAATAAATATGTGTCATAAAAATTATAGTTCCGAGTACTTGGCCAAGTTCTAATTATGTCAATGGATATTATAATTGAGCTGGATATGTGGCAAATTTTTTCCTTCTTTGCAAGGGCCATCATTTTAGTGGATTTACTTGTTTCAGAAATGAATTGCAGTGCGTGTAAGTTAGGTTGGTGGTGTTATGGAGTTTGGAAGCATTCCATAATTACATTCCAAAGATGCTTGCATCGAGAAAGGATATTACGAAACAAAAAATAGAAAGGTGAGAGAAAAACTAAAAGACAAGGTATTAAAGCAGTCAAATAGGAAGTGTTGAAAGAAATTTCAATGCTGTGCTACTTGTTATGAATTTGGAGGTTGAAATCCTAATACTTGAAACTTAAGGACCCATGGGTTTCTGGATAGCATTTAGTAGTATGGGATGATGTTTCGGGTAAATCTGTTTAATGGCACCATATTGAATTTGTTGACAAGTCTGATAAGATTGTACTAGAGTGGAATTGGAAGGGCATGAATACTTGAAGGAAATGAGGATGTGGTGATTGAAAGAGCATGAATACTTGAAGCAAAATGACTATTTTCTTTTTACATGATGATCTGTTTTTGTTGTTATGTATTAATTTTATTATTATTATTTTTTGGCTTGGAAATAGATGACTCAAAATACAAAAAGAAGATAGTATAAGCATTTCAATGAGCAATGAGGTTGAGGTGAATTAGTTTGGTCACTATATATAATTTGATTTAATTAGGCACGAGTTCTATGTTAATATTCTTCTTCGAGGATAAATCTGGCCATACCATGTGAAATTAACTTTTTATTCAAGGAAGGGTCATGTTTACCCAAAAGTATAAATCATGATGGAAGGTGTCTAGACTACCTAAGATGGTTAACGTGACATCATTTAAATATAATGATCACGAGTTAACTATTCTGTTAGGTTGCTTGTATCAGCAAGCTTGTGTTTTACCTACAGCTGGAAGGATAAGTAATCTGTTTGTTCATTCTTCCAACATATGTCCATATGAGAAGATGGGTGGCATAATGCACTGATTCTAGTAAGATCGTAATGGGTTTTGAAGTCCTTAAAATTATTAATGACCTCAAAAGATTTCTTTCTTCAATCTGGTTTGGGTAATCCATGCATCCAAGTCCATCCTGGAAATTTGATGAGTTATATACTTGTTTGGTTCAAACTGTGGTGCCTTACTTGGATAGGGTGTTAAGATCTTGCTATATTTCTTCTTTAGCATCTGTTTCTTTATGGTACTAGCATGCGTCTTTGATCAATTTAAATGTTGACCTGAGGGCATTTGCATATGGTACTGGCATGCGTCTTTGTTACAGAAAATCTTGGGCATTGGTTATAGTATTTAAAACTTCAGTGTAGAGTCCAATATACTAGTGGTACCTCTTCTTTTGTTGGGGAACTTTTGAGGCTCTTTTACTCGTGCTTCGTACAGGGCCTTCCTTTTTTCAGCAATTTCCATTTTATAGGATTGTTTTACCTTATAAAAAAATAATAATAAATAAAAAACTTCCTGGTTCATTCCAAACTTCTTTTTCATTATATCCCACATGTTTTGCAAGTGGTGAATATACTGAAACAGTATCTGAATTCCATCCTATCAAAGACAAACTCTGAAAGGCCTAGCTACCATAAATCTTACAAAATTGGGGAGACTTCTATCTTCTTTGTTATCTTTACTCAGTCGGGCAGGTCTTAAAAGTTCTGACTTACAATATGTGACCCAAGCAGTTAGATGATAAGTGATTACTAACAAAACAAGCTTGAATCTTCTGAGTGAAGTGAAGACCAGATGGTATTTTTGGTAAAGTTTTACTTATTGAAGAAGACACAGTGGTGGAATCGCAGATCAAGGTAGGCATTCCTTGATGGATGATCAAATTAACTCACCTCTGCAATCTCTTGCACTCTTTCCGCTGAGCTGACTTTCTTAGACCACATTTGATATTTTGATCTATTGCTTCCACCATAGGTTTGGGGCGTCTATTGATGGTGTCCAATTTAGACAGATTTCAACTTCTTGAAGACATCAATCATTCGACTATTGCTATGCACAGCTGAAGGCTTTGGAGTTCCTCAGTGGCTGCATTTAGTTTTTGTGTGGTTAATTATTGATCTACTTGTTGATGATTCCTTCTGTCGGAGTTAAGCTGCTTAGAGCTGTTCAACATTTGTTGGATTATGTTGTTGCTGATTCTAATCATCTGTGACAGTGGGCTAGATATCAACACCGGCATGGGCTATTTGCCTGGTTGAATGAGTGACTAGATATTCTTTATAGGTTTTGGAATCCTTGCTTAACTTGTTCCTAAATGCAGGTGCTTTAGCCTCCCAACCAGCTGCTACACATTCTTTTTCATTCATTCAAAGGACACAGGACAAATGATGGGTGTAGCTTATGCTTTTGAAGCACTTAAGTTTCAGCCCGAGGACTTGAAAGCAACTAATGAGGGACACAACATGGAGGCAGATAAGCTGCACTCTCAGCATTCTTCCGGAGAGTGTGTGCCAGCTGAGGGAGCTATGTCTGATGAGAAAATCACCAATGCGGAATTGCTGGATAAAGGATTCATGGAGTATAAGTATGATTCTTATCTGTGGCCTTCTCATCTCTCATTTAGTGCCCATGTTTTTGTTATAATATGTGCTACTGTTGCAGGTGCCCTCATTATCAAAGGAGGTGTTGCATTAGAGCCCCATGTTGCAATGAAATTTTTGATTACCGTCACTGTCATAATGAGGCAAAGGTAGTTGATATGAAATACATATATTTGCTTAGTCTGTTTATTCATATTATTTTTTTTTTATTTTGGTTTATGGATGTAATTCAAATATGCCAATAGAAGATTATTTGAATGACGAAAATAATGTACAATAACCATTAGATTTTAGCATGCAAAAAGTTGGTCATATGTGATTTTGATCCCGTTATTCGGTGTATAGAGAGTCTGGTATTTTAGCCATGTCTGTGAAAGACAAATGCTTAATAGATTAGAAGTTATCAATCACCTTGACTCAAATATGAATTTTGCTGTTTGTTGTCTTGTATATATAATATCAATGGAATAAATTGGTGGATAGTTGTATATGAACTTGATCTGTGGCACTTCTGACTGATAATTTATATGCTTAGGTTTATAAATTTCAGTTGGTTTCCTGCTTGGTGTTGCTGTCATTGATTGTTGAGGACCTTATGTTCTGCATATCTAAAGACCTTAGATAGATCCGACATTTATATTAAATTTGTGGATCTTTCACTGAAGTATCTAATGACTGTTTTGGTTAACCCTGGTGAACCAGTTACGGAATTGAAACTCAGTAAGAGCATGTATAATGGACACACAATTGTATTTAGGATTTTTTTCCCCTTTTTATGGTGGTGGGGGTTGTTTCTTTTTTACATCTGAAATGTGAAAATTGAACATATTTCTTTGAGTTCTAGTAACATATTTGAATATTAAATGCAGAATAGTCTCGATGTTGATCAAAAGCATAGACATGATGTTCCACGCCATCAAGTTCAACAGGTAGATCTTGCACCTACCTAGAACTTCTGCCTCTTGGAAAGTCTCCCTTGTCTTGGTTTGGTAGTTCTTTTGTTTTCCCTTGGCTCCCCGGCTGATTTAAGACGTTATACTTTTCATTTTCAGGTTATTTGCTTACTCTGTTTGATGCATTTTGTCCTCGTCACAATTATACAATATATCAGAATTAACTTCTAAAAAATTGATTTTAGAGATGAAAACTTGGCAAGGAAAGCTGAATTCTTGTTTTAACTGACTATTTAAAAAAGAAGAAAGAAAGCAATTATCTTGATGCATAATACAAAAACTAGCAGAAAATTGAAATATACATATTTCTTGTAAAACTTCAGAAGAAACCTGAAATGGACAATAGCTTACAATTTGTTTGTTCTTTGTTTGAAAAATAACTTGCACTGTCCTATTTATGGTGGCTTTTGTTATGACCAAGTCCGGCAAATCTGCATCAATTGTGGTGTGTATGGGAAAATACTTTTGTGAGAAATGCAAGCTGTGGGATGATGATGTGAGTGGGTACTTTTTTATGCGTGCCAGTATTTTCTCTGTAGGAAGGAACGCATTTAGGAAAGTATTGTGCAGCATAAATGGTTATTCTTCTAGACATGGAAGGTGACAAATGGCAAAGATGGAGTGTTACGAAGTCAAAACTCCTGAACACTTGTTTGTTTTAATACGCATTCTAATGTTCTTGTACAGTCACTCTTTCCTGATGCATATTTTTACTTTTTTGGACTACAAGATATTAAAGAAACAATATCATTGCGATGGTTGTGGTATATGCAGGTATGATTATTGATCTGATTTTATGTTTTAAGCATCACAGTTTCATTTATGTTACAAGTACTTTTGTGGAGAGCAGTTTTTTCTTCATACTGCTATATTATGGTGGAGATAAGAAGTGTGGTTTCAAGGGGTCTCATATCTTCTAAAACCACTCATACCTATTTCCAAAGAAACTAATGATGTGTAAGTGGCTTATTTAACAAGGCGTCTAGGATAATTTGAGTGGTAAAAATTTATATTAATGTGAGATGAAAATGCCTAAATCTACGTTGATGAACTTATCCCTTTTCTTAGTAATTCTCAAATAATATTTTTTGTACATTTTCCCCTACATTTTGGACTCGTGTTTGTTGCAGAATTGGTGGGCGGGAGAATTTCTTCCACTGCAGCAAATGCCGTTAGTCGTCGTTCATTGCCTTTCATTCTTTCTGCAGATGTTGATATGTAGTGTAGGAATGTTCACCGGGGATATTAAACTTTGATCGATTGTTTCAACTGCTGATTTTTTTTTTAATTTTTTTTTTCTGGATGTATCATTCAGGATGTTGCTATTCTCTGCTGCCTTTGAAGAATAGTCATTTATGCATCGAGGGAGCAATGCATCATGACTGTCCTGTTTGCTTTGAGGTATGTTGTACTTCAGTCATTGTTCCTTTTCTTCGACAATGATTTTACTGTAGTTGGTCATGATTAAGCGCATCTCCATAGGCACATACTGAAAAAAGAAATGGTTTTTGCAGTATCTATTCAAATCGAGGGAGGGTATAAGTGTTCTGCCGTGTGGGCATACCATACACCCATAGTTATTAAAGGCGTGCCTAGGTGCGCGCCTAGGCGCAAAGTGCCTTAAGGCGCCAGTTTGGCGCCTCACCTGGGCTAAGGCGAGGCGGTTTCTGCAAGGCGCTCGCCTTGCAAGGTGAGGCACTGAGGCGAGAGGCGCGTCTCATGAAACCTGCGCCTGCATCCTGCTTGCATCCTTTCTTCCTCTCCTCTCCAGCATCCCCTCTTCTCAGCTTCAGCATGTATACATCACTACTTATTTACATTTTCTTTTATTTATATTTTACATTTCATTTACTTTAATACATAAATGTAAATAAGAAAGTGCCTCCCATTTGGATTCAATAAAAATATCTAAAAAATCAAAATCCATAACAATAAGAAAATAGAATTTTAATTTTAGTACAAATTTAGAATTTAGCGATTTTACCACCCCAAAATACATACCTACTATTTCTTGAAAAATTCATTAAAAATAATTTTAACAACAATGAATATTAACTATCAAAATATCGGGAGATAGTTTTTCAAAATGAAAACATTTTCTTATATGTCTCCTTATAATGCCCTAATCTTCCAGATTTAGAAAAAATGTGCTAATCTTCCAGACATAAAAAAATAGCATTTTTCAAAATGAAAGCATTTTCTTGATTGTGGACTTGTAGTGTTTATTGATTGTGGAGAATACTAAAGTTATTCCAAAATGTCCTCCATCAATAAAACAAGAGATTGGAGAGTACATGCAAAAGAAGAAAAATAACAGGGAATTAGGGATGAGCAAAATATGGCACCGTAAGATGATGATTTTCAATTTGGTGAAGGGTATGATGATGATGATGATTAAAACTTCTTTATTGATTGTGGACTTGTAGTGTTTATATGTTTGTTTAGAATTTTGCACGATGATTGGTACTTGTTTGAGTTTGAGACTTTAAATTTGAACTTTGATGATGTTTCTAGTTTAGAAATTGCATGATGAATGAATTAACTTTGATGTTAGTTTAAAATTTGAAGATAATGAAACATTAATGATATGCATGTGTTATTATTGATAATTTGATAGTTTTTTATGATTTTACAAGATTTTGAGTTTTTTTTCTAAAAGGTGCGCCTCGCCCCTCAGGCTCCATGACCCTTTGCGCCTCGCTGCGTCTCGCGCCTTTTAAAACTATGCATACACCGCACGTGCTTAAAGGAGATGCAGGAACATTTCAAGTGAGTGCCAAAGAATTTCATTTCTTGTTTGCCCCATCCCACACCTACTACTGACAGATGTATGTTACTCAAAACTCTCATTTGATAGCTATGCATGCCCTCTATGCTCGAAGTCAATCTGTGATATGTCGACGGTATGGGAAAAATACGATGTGGCGATTGCTTCTACACCCATGTCAAGGCGCTACCAAAACATGACGGTAGCCTCTCTTTTCTCTCTCCCTCCCTCCCTCCCTCTACAACAACAACATAACAATAAGCTTTTAATCCACTGTATATGCATGTGTGCGCGTCTCTCTTTTTTGTGTAATGATGTAAATTTGGTTACAGGTCTGGATCCTTTGCAACGAGTGTGGAACCACATCAGAAGCGCCATACCATGTCGTCGGTCTGAAATGCTCCGGCTGCAAGTCTTACAACACTCGCCAAACAAGAGGAGGATGAACGACAACAATGGTTAGCAGCAAGCATAAACCTGTCTCTCCACAACTGAAAGCTGAAGCAGGGAGCATTACTCCCTTACATACCACGCGCGGTCAGTGTCGGGGCTTTTCTGAAATGTTTGATTTTGTTGCATCGTTTGCTTCAATTTTAGTTCATCCTTCCTTTCTATTGCTCTTACATACTAGCATGCTGATGCTCCGGGAGCAGTTGTTTTCTCTTCCCCCTATTTCCAGTCTTTGGCTGCTTTTCTCCATGCAAGGTTTTTGCTGTCTTATCATTTTTCTCTTTTTGGTATTCTGGGTTTTGCCTTTGGACACTGGTCAAAATCTAGAATGGTAGGTCAGTGCTTTATTGCCCACATGTTTTGTGTGTGTGTGTGTGTGTGTGGGCGTGTGTGTGCGTGAGAGAGAGAGAGAGAGCACTTTATATTCATTCAGTCAAAAACTTGTGGCGCTTCTACCACTAAGATCATGAACGACGAATTACAATGAGCAAAGGGAAAAACATATTACATTATTAATGCTCACATCGAACATCCATGGTGGTTGAAGCAGCAACCTTAATATATATATATATATATATTCATGTAACAAAAAACATGCTGCTGCTTTCACTCTTCTCCTTGTCCGAGTTTCTAGGAGAAGAAGAAACGTCCATGCCTTTCTTCTCCTCCTCCATCAAAATCTCCTGCGACCTGCAGCTCTCACTGCAAAATGCTTTCTCGCCCCTGCAAATTGCCAATTGCCAAAAACACACCAAATCCCAATCCTTTCAACCTCAAAGACCAACTATTAGTTCTCTTACACAAATATATATATATGTATATATGTATGCTTTTTTTTTTTTTTTGTTTTTTGTGTGGCTAACCTGTAAATGTAAATGTCCTCTCCCTCTAGTCTCTTCTTGCAGGAGTAACAGCAGCTCATAAAGTCACCGGCGGGATAGAAAGCAGGGCATTCGGTAGCTGTTTTCAGTTTTTTAGGAGAACCGGTTATGGTGCTGTCGTGACATTCAAAAATACAGTCGCCAAAAATATGGGTTGTTTTTGGGTAGGGGCCGTATGTTTTTACACAAGTATAGTCTTCAGAGAGCTCAATCTCGCTGGCAGAGAGCGACCCGGTAAAACATTGGGCTGAGCTGATGGAAATAGATGCGGGATTCAGCTTCGTGGCTGACGAGTTTTCTGGGTTTCTTCCATTTCCAGGACCGAAATTCCCAGAACTCGAATTGGTACTACTACTACTATGGTTGGTTGAAGTGGTTACAAGGGACCAGGACCTTGCAGAGTCCAGTGAACAAGACAGGACCTTTTCGAATGGTTCGGGTTCAAATGGGGTTTCTCTGATGCCAGACAAGACATCGGAGTCACCCATTTGGAGATTTGGCGGTTTAACCCTGGGGCGACCAGAAACTCCATAGTTTTTGGGCAGTGACTTGGGTGCTCCGGAAGAATCAATCCGGGTTTGAAAATTTGGCATTCTGATGCTCCAATGCGGTGCAAGGAGAATATTCCTACCATCCCATGACCGGAGAATTTTCCCCGAGGGTGGTGCATCATCATCAAGAGAATCTATAATCCGGAGCCCTACTTTTCTGCAATTCCAGCTCTTGTGATGCCCCTCGGGCTCAGGGGCCAATCTTGGGGACCTAAATGGGTTTACTAGATTTGAAAATAGCCTAAAGTCCAATGGAGAAGTAGGGCTTCTAACTGAATCAGATTCTGAGGCCTTGGGACTGAACCCCACAAACACGCCAGGGGCATTCAAAACACAATTGGTTTTCTTTTTGTGCCCCAAAACATCATATTGATGAACGCAAGACTCGGAATCACTATCAGAGATTAGGTGACCTATTATCTGTTGATCTTTCTGATGCTGCAATCTGCTCCTTTCCCTCAGCATTATTTCGTTTCGGGCCCTATTTGGAGACACCAAAACCCCTCTCAGCTGCAACACATTCAACAGTGTTTCAGTTTGACAAAAGTTTTATGTGAATTTTATCAGCCAATTACGCGTAAAGACAAAAGAAGTGAAAGCGCTATGCAAGAACATCAGAACCATGAGTTGCAATGGACAAAAAAAAAAAAATCCCCAATATGATTCGTTGAATGGTAATATTAATGTATCTTTAAAAGAAAAAAAAAGATCTAATCAATAGGCCCAGAAAAATCATTTTCAAATCAAATGTTAAAAGAAATGAGAAATCAACTAAACAATACGATTCGTTGGTTAGCCACAATAAAGAACATGATCAAGAGCATCCAAGACAAGAAGGGAAAGTTTCAAAATCCTAAATCCCCAATATTACCACCGAGAAAAAAAAAAAAAAAAGAGAGAGAGAGAGAAAGAAATGTCGAATCAAACGAAGGTTAGAGTGATCAAGAGAGAGTTCGAAATGCAGAAAGAAATCTGTGAACACCATCACGAACTCGTTAACGAACCCAAATTCAAACTCGATTATTCCCAATATCGAAAACCCAAAACCCCAAATGAGCAAATCAGAAAACCCCTGATCTTTTTCATACGATCATCACGCATTTCCATGAACAATCAGACAAAAGATCAGATACCCAGATTGAGAAACTCCATTGATACAAAGAAAAAGATCCAAGATGCGAGTATTAGCAGAAGAAAAAAAAATGAAGAATAAGAGGGGAAACAGAGAAAAGCAGGATTGATACAAACTCTTACTCGTCTCCAAGAGCAGAACTTGAGGAATGCATCATATATAGGTTGAGTAGGAGGAGGGTGGAATCATATATATATGCGTGCGCGCGTGTAAAAACTCAAAAAGAGAACTATGTGAAGGGCGAGCTGCTGGGTTTCTCCTCTGGAAACTTCACAGAGGTGAAGTTAAAGAGAAGAAGGCCCAAATGCAGTAAGATATGGATGGCTTGAGCTTGACAAGACTACCCCTCTCTCTCTCTATCTCTCTCAGGGCATAAATGGGCATAAATGATTGTCAAAACTTGTGCACTACTCTCTCTCTCACTCACTCTCTCTCTGCATCAAAATCAGAGAACCACTGAGCTTCTCATATACTCCTCTCTTGAAATTTAGATTATTCAACCATTCTAAGGGAATTTTATTTTATAAAGTATCAGTCGCTTGGTGTCTTAATCTAAAAATTTTATTAAGTTTGGGATTTTGTTTTACCAGCAGAGTTGTATATCTAATTTTGTGAGCTTTAATTGTTTATATGAATCAATTAAGTTTTAATTTGAAGTGAATTAGAGTTCTAATCAAAGGATGTCAAATTAAGGTAAGTCATTGTTATTTAGAAATATATATATATTTTTTAATTTTTCACCATCTAATCTATTAAAAAAAAAAACAAAAAAGCTCAGTTTAATTAGTCTATGATTATAGTAATATTATTATTATTGTGTATAAATATAGAGCTTTTTAGTTTTAATAGATTTCCCTTTTCAGTTCAGTTGTCTACTTTTCTTCTTTACCTTTTCTTTTTGGTTCTTAAATTTTTATGAGGTGCGCAAAACGACAAATATGTGGGTCCCACACAAGGAAATTCAATTCCTTCATGGAACGGAACACGGAAACCAACTGTTAACTCCAGGTCCCCTAACCTAACCATGGTTAAGTTCTTTGACCGAGTTTTCGACCCCGATTTCCGATGGCAGCGCCGTTACGCCACACACAGCACGACCACGTCTCAATTACTCGCCGAGTTTCTCGGCCGCAACTCAATCCTCCACGTCACCCCCGACGGGGAGGGGGAGGGGGGGGATGTTTAATTAAAAATAATAATTTTTTTAAAAGCTTTCTTAACAGTTAATCTCCTCTTATTCGTAAACTATTAGTTATGTTCAAGTTGAATGTATGTTTTAATTAAATTAATATTAATATTAATATTAATTAAGAAGGTTTTTAAGACAGTGTATTTAATATTTTAGTATTTAAATATATTTATTAATTAATTATTTTAAAATACAATATATTAAAATAGTAGAAATAAAATATATATTAAATGTAGTGGCAAAGCACTTATTACCGAAATCCAATTAAGAATCAATCTCCAATCTCCCACATCAAGTAGCCTACTTTAGTGCATGGTGTAGAGCAAACAAGAGATCTTAATTCACACTTTTTTTTTATGACAGTAAAAGCACTGTGTTTGTTTCTGTTTCCCATGTGGTGTGGTGTGATGTGATGTGCACCGAGAGATTTTGACAGTTTAGTCTCTCTCAGTACTCTCTATTCAATTTCAACCCTTTCTAATTGCTTTTTTACTTGACCTATTGATTATTTTTGCATTTTAATCACTCGTAACTAACCACCAACCGCCGAATGAAAGGGTGTCTGAAATGAGTTGTTCTACCTGACTCGACAAATTTATTGAGTCCCTTACAAAAGAGAAGTAAAAAAATAAAATTATCCCCTCCTACTTTACAAATTTGTAAAGTGAGTCACTGATACTCTTTCTTTGCTCGCTCTTCTCCTTTCCATGACTATCGTCTTGTTGTCGCATCTCGATGCTGTCGTGCCTCAATGCCCTTACCTCGGCAAGACGAGATGGTTATGGTAGCAAGGTGACGAAAACGAGGCGAGGACACCGAGGTGATAACGGCATGACAACGAGGTGCGACGATGAGGTGAGGGCAGCAACTATGAAAGCGAGATAAGCGAGCAAGGAGAGAGCAACAGTGGCCCATTTTACAAATTTATAAAGTGGGTGGAGGTAATTTCATCTTTTTATTCCCTTTCTATAACTCAGTCGATAAGCTCGTCGGGTTTTCTAGACTTTTCTGTCTAAAATTTCTCACAAATATGGTGCACTGATAAAAATACTTAAAATTTTATATAAAATATTAAGATTTAAATCAATATAGAAATTTATTGAAAGATTTAAGTTTTATATAACCTATTTTAAATATCTAATTTTAAATATATATAAATTATGTTCGTATTCGAATTTACTTGTAGTGGTGAAAAAAGTCATGCGCCTGTAAAAATTAATGAGACGAAATTTAGACACCTCCAATAAAAATAATAATAATAATAAAAAAAGGGTGTGTGGAATTGCCCAGCCCCGACCCCAACGGTGGACACTGGACAAGGACTTGCGCATTACTTAATCCTCATTTATCGTTTTATTAATTGGCCTCGTTACATCACAATTTACCAAAAGTTCCGTCACTGTTTACTAAATTAATATAATCAACCCACATGTCACGCTTTATATTATTTCGATATTTTATAAGGTACGGTTGTCCGTTAAGTCTTTATTATGGGATTCGAATATCTTCTTATTAATTTTATTTTTATGGGTAGGTATGATCAAATATTTTTAAATGTGATTTTATTAATTAATTTTACCTATTCGTGGCACAATAAATTTAGGTTTTGGGTTAAGGAAAGAATGAAGAAAGATGAATGTTAATCAAATACTTGTTATTATTTGTGTTTTAAGTTGAATAAACAAACTTAGATTCATGAATAAATTTATTGGAGAGCAGGGAAGAGTAAAAGGACAGATGGGTGATGGGTCCTCCCCCAACATCCAGTTTGGCTGGCTTGGAGCTAATTAATATTCGGATGCAAAAAGAGACTCAAATGTAATTAATTAATTGTGTTATGTACATCCTATCATTATTCTTTAAATAAATCTTTATTCATTATATGCCACCAATAGCAAACCAACTCAAAAGCAGCCAAGAACAAGAAAATAGTTGAAATAAATAAAGGGAGTCAAGCCCCACGGGATTAGCCCAATGGTTAAAGATCGATTACGAGTTGATTTCAAAGAATTTTAGATTTTAATTACTATATAGTTGGTTAGGAATTTTGTATTCTAATCTCGTTATTGGATTCCTTAATTAACCTCTCATATAGAAATTTTGGACTTAAGTTACGAAGACTTTTAAGGCGAAAGATTTCAGCTTTTGATCCCAAATAAAAGAGTCACAATACAAGCGTAGGTGATATTTCTACGCACGGGCAGATTTAAATATGAGCCCAAAAAAATTAAAATTTTAAGCTAAAAGCCCAATCCAGATTTACTTTAGCACACCTCCAACCCAGTCCAACCCAACCCAATCCAGCTCAGCCCACCACACTGTTAATTGGGGGATCCGCCCCTACTTCTACGGGAGGTAAAGACGAAATTTGCCAAAGCAAAGGCATAAGCATGTCAGGATGGCCGAGTGGTCTAAGGCGCCAGACTCAAGTTCTGGTCTTCGTGAGAGGGCGTGGGTTCAAATCCCACTTCTGACATTATTTTTTCTACTTTAAAGTTATTTAATAGTTAATAGTTTCTTTTTTTTAAAAAAAAAAAATTAAGAACGAAATGTCTCATTTAAAAATTTAAAATAAGCTTTTATATATAATAATAATAATAATATAAATTAAGAAAAACACCCACTTAATGTTAATCTTAATTTGGATCGGTAGTAATCATAATAATATGCAAAAATGTCAAAAAGGAATGAAGATTTGATTTAACCCCAGACAGAAACTTATGTAAAAATAAATTCATTTTATTATCTTCTCATTTTCGTTATAGAATTTGTAAAATAATAATAATAAATTAATGATAAAAGTGGGGGTGGGGGTGCGATGCGAATAAAATGGGGGAAGAGAGGAGGCGGCGGCGCAAAGTGTGGGAGCCATCCATCCATCCATCCTCAGGAGAAGAAGGAGAAGAAGAGGAAGAGGAAAGAGGAGGAGGATATTCTCGCTGTTGGACCAGAACAAGAAACATCACGTCGCCGCGTTATGTATAGAAGAACCAAATCCCCAATTTTTTAGACAGAGACAGAGACACAAAGAGATAGAGAGATTCAGAGCGAGGGAATGAGGAATCTTCTCTTCGTTTTTTCTTCTTCGTTTTGAATTTTGTTGTTTGTTTGTTTGTTGGATTTAAGGCGAGAGCCCGAGGAGGATGTCGACGAGCGGCAGACAGGACAGACGACGTCGCATCGCCGAGAGAGGACAGGACCGCTTGGCCCTCATCACTGGCCGGATCCAAACCCTTCCTCCTCCTTCTTCTCCGCCTCCACCTGAATCGCATCATTCCCACACCGCCTCTTGTCCCCCGGTCATAGCCCAAAGCACTGACGAACTTTTGTTTCAACCCATTGGTATTCCATCTCTCTCTCTCCCCATATATATGTGTGTGTGCGCGTGTGCGCGCGCCCGCGCTTTCCTTTGTGGCTTTTGATCTCTGTGTTTATATTTCTATCCGCATATGATTGTGTAATTGTATGTCAGGTTCATAGTTTAATTTTCCAAGTGGATATATATATATATATATATTTCTTTATGGCACTTTCCCATTTGGGTATTGTAGGGTAATCTGTGGATGAATCTTTGTATGATTTTGTTGATCGAAAGAATGGTGTTTTCACGACCCTGTCGAGAGAAATTATATGGGGTTTCTTTCTGGGCGGTGCATGATTTGGGTTGGCTTTTAGATACGCAATTCATGCTTATAAATTGGAATCCTAAACTTCAATTTGTTTTCTTGGTGATTATTATCTTGAAACCTTAATCCCATTTGGAGAGCGGGGCGGGGTTGAATATATGAAATCTAGCTCTCCAATCATCTATATTCAGGGCCGTAGCTTCTACAAAGCCATTAATATTACATGTCATGTGCAAGCGACTTAGCGCTTCTCACTAATTTTTCATTGCTATTTCCTGGTGACTTTTGCTCTAAGTTTCTTTCACAGGATCCATGCTCCTAATGGCTGCATCTATTTGTTGTCTTCTCACCATCTTAATTGTGCCTCCTACATTTTGTTTTTAATAGGCATTGCCTCAACCTTATTATGTTTATCTTTTTTTCTACTTTTTGTCCTTTTTTTTTGTATGGTTGCACATCCATTGTAATATTTTTATTTCAATTCATTTTTTGCGCAATGGTAGCATGCAACCACCCAACATTCTTGGTCATATTACAAAGATGGTCTCACAGCAATTCTATACAAATTTTCTTTTATGGTAAAAGGGATTTTATGATTTTTTAAAAGGCGCATTTTCTACTTTAGTTATGCTAATCTAATTCTATGACTAATACACACAATAATCTCCGATTCCTTTTTGTAAGGGGTAAAATACACTGGGCACTCCTGAGGTTTGGCTTAAAAGCAGTTGGTATGCCTGAAAATAGAAGTGACCTCCATTGACTTGACAAACCTTGCATCACTTTTCTTGTGCTAGTTGATAATGGCTTTTAAAATGCCCAAAGCGGCCTCATCTACCCCCTCTCTCTCTCCACCAACACTTTCTCTCATTCCTTCTCCAGCAATAGTGGCAGTGGAAACGACGACTCTCCTCCCTCTTTCTCCCCTTCTATCTCCAGCAATGTTGAGTTCATTGCTGGGGATGAACCCAACATTGTGCTAGGATGAATTTGAAACCACAATGGGGTTCCCCCCATCCTCTTCTGTGGTCCATTCAATCAACAAACCCTAGAGATGGGGTTTAGATTTGACGAAGGCGGCTGGAGCTTTTTTCTTTTTTAATTTTCATACAAAAATAACATATAATAGTCTCATATAAAATGTGTTTACATATATTTTTTAGTTTATATATAAACATTAGAAAATATTTTTAATTAAAATATATTTCTGTAATATAAAAATATATTTTCTATTATGGAGGGTTTTAGAGAAGAAAGGAGTTCGAATAGCATATGTACAAGTTCTTAAGGACATGTATCACAGTTCAGAGACAAGAGTTAGAACATGCGAAGGGGATACTTAACTGTTTAAAATTACAATGTGACTGCATCAATGTTTTGCACTAAGTCCATACTTATTTGTTTTAGTAATGGATGAACTCACTAAACACCTTCAGACAGAGGTGCCATGGTGTATGCTATTTGCAGATGACATAGTGTTGGTGAATGAAACAAAAGAGGGAGTGAACACTAAACTTGAGTTGTGGAGAAACAATTTAGAATTTAAGGGATTTAAATTAAGTAGAAGGAAAACATAATATATGGAATGTAAATTTAGTAAAAATGCAAGAGTGGAGGATGTTATAATAAAATTGGAAGACCAAATCATACAAAGAAAAGATTATTTTCGATATTTGGGATCAGTGATTCAAAAAGATGGAGAAATTCACGAGGATGTCACGCATAGAATTAAGGCAGGTTGGCTAAAATGGAGAAATGTATCGGGGGTGTTATGTGATGGTAAAATCCCATTAAAATTGAAAGGAAAATTTTATAGGACAACTTTAAGACCAGTTTTGTTTTATGCCTCAGAATGTTGGGCAGTCAAATATTAGTATGAGCAAAAGACGAGTGTAGCGGAGATGAGAATGCTAAGATGGATGTGTGATCATACAAGAAAATATAAAATTAGAAATGAGGTTATTTGTAATAAGGTAGGAGTAGTGTCAATCGAGGAGAAGATGAGAGAGATTAAACTAAGATGGTTTGGTCATGTGAGAAGAAGATCAAGAAACGCTCATGTGAGGAGAGTTGCTGAAATGGAATAATTAGTCAAAAAAAGAGATAGAGGTAGCCCCAAGAAGACTTTGGGAGAGACATTAAAGTTTGATATGAAGTGTATGAGTCTAAATGAAAATATGACAAAAGACAGAAATACATGGAAGTTTAGAATTCATGTAGCCGACCTCACATAGTGGGATAAAGGCTAGATATGTTGTTGTTTATAATTTATTTTTGTAATTATAAAATATATTTTTAGATATATACTTTAGCTTTGAATTAGATTTTCTAAATATATTTTTTTCAAGTAAAATTTATATATATAGATTTAGGTAAAGAATAGAAAAATATCTTGTAATTAAAATATACTTTTTGTAATTTAAAAATATATTTTAGGTTTAGAATTAAATTTTCAATATATTTTTGTCAAATAAAAAACATATATTTTCATTGAGAGAGAGAGAGAGAGAGAGAAACCCAGGGTTGAAATTGCCAATTTGCACTAATTTTTAATTGTAGATGTGGTCTCTACCATTTCCAAAGTGTGAGGGTACTTTTTGCAATTAGGGCAAGAGCAAACCTTAGGGGTGCTTATTGGAATTTTTTCTTTTTAAAATGATCTAAGATATGTAATATGATCTAGAAATAACTATTTTTCAAGTCCCAACACAGTATTGGAAGGCCTGCATTGCAACAAAATCTCATGAATACCTCCATTTTCACTTCCTAAAGTTTTCTAGATTTTTAATTTTAACCCAATTTGGTAGAAAGTCCAAGATATTGTTTCAAGTTGTTCCTCATCATCTGAAATGATCCTGTCTTTGGATTGTTGCCAAGGGTAGTCTGTGTATGGGCCTATATTTTTTTTTTTCAATGAGTAGATATTATTATGAAAATGCTACAAGGGGGTCAACTCATGTACTGATCTAACTTCCACATTTATTTGTATTGCGGTAGACAGTTGCCTTATAAGTTGACCACTTCTCCTGGTACAAAAAACATTTACAGTTGCATAAAATGATGGCCCAGCTGTGCTGTTTTCCACTATTTTGAATGCATTTTTATGGTGATTTATTATTGTAGTATTAGCTGGGTTTAAGAAAGACGGAGAATTTGCTTGAAGCTACAGAGTCTAACCATACTACACCATAGTGTAATTATCATGGTGGTATAATAACTTATGAAAGCTTTTCAACATTGTTGTGGATTTGTTCTCTTTCAGGAGATTCAAATAAATGAGGTTCTGGACAGGTAAAAGGATTATTAGGGGCCCGTTTGAATTTATTGTTAATTTTAAGTAATTGTTTTCTGTGTTCATTTTGAATTTTTTGTTTTAATTTTGTCTACAACAATAGCAATATATTAGGCCTTAATCTCACTAGGTAGGATCGGTTACATGGATTCTGTTTTCAAATTTGAATGAAAAAGAAGTATGTTTGAGGATCATTGTAAATTAATAATCCTGCTGGTATGTTATATCAGGAAAGTACCTAACCACTCAAGATGGATTTATTGACTTTCATTTCCAAAGTTGAGAAGGAAAGATGATGAAAAGCAAGACCGAAGAATCAAACGGTGGGATTTAAAGGCAAAATACTAGTCATTTTCAAGAAAAAAATGACTGAAAATATTGAATTGTGAAAGGAGAGACAAATTTAGTATGGAATAACATAACTACTATTATTTGAAACAGCAAGAATTGTTCTTAGGGAGTCAAAAGGAAGAGCTCTAGACCAAAAGGAGCTATGGTGGTGAAGTGAGAAGGTATTTAAAAAAATCAAGACCAAAAAGGTTATTAGTGAGGAAACGTTAAAATTTTATGAAGATGATTACCTAAAGGTAATGGTAAATGAGGGGACAATCAATGAGTATTTTCAAAGCTATTCAATGAATCCTGAATGTGGAGAAATAAGTATTACATAGGATATCTTAAGTGAGTCTAGAAAAGATAGGAAGACTTATTTATCCGAAAGAAGTGAAGCAAGCCATAAAAAAGATGAAAAAGGGTAAAACAATTGGATTGAATAATATTTCAATAGAGGACATAAATGCATGGGAGAAGGTATTTTGTGGATAATGAAATTATTTAACCTAATTCTTCAATCATAGGGGATTCCTAATGAATGGAAATGGCTAATGTCTATTTATAAAAACAAAAGAATAGTCAAAGTTGTGAAAATTAGTGTGATCAAACTAATGAACAACGCTATGAAACTTTGAGAAGGTTGATTGAGGAAAGGTTAAGAAAAGAACCATGGTGTTTGAAAATCAATTTAGTTTCATGCCTGGTAGGTCAACTAGGGAATCTATTTACTTGTTGAGATGCCTGATAGAAAGGTTTAGAGATAAACAAAAAGATTTACGTATGGTGTTTATAAATTTAGAAAAAGTTATCATGATATTCCCAGACATGTATTACAGAGCATAAATATGTGTTAAAATATGTGGAGGAGATATTGAGACTTTCCCAATTTCAATTGGATCATAGCAATTGCATTGAGCCCTTTGTCAGCTTCTCAAGGCGGACAATGGTTCTCGATCAACAGTAAAATTCAGATGATGAAAGAAATTGAGAGAGAGAGAGAGAGAGAGAGAGAGAGAATGCAGAAATAAGGGAGAGGAATGAGAGAGAGAGAGAGAGAGAGAGAGAGAGAGAGAGAGAGAGATGGAGATCAAAAGATCCTCAGATTTTCCATATCTCCATGGGAGAGAATTCAGCACTATATATAGCTGTATTCTTAACCTCCCATGTGCTGTAACCACCTACATGTGCACGAGAATGTACCTGCTGCTAATGCAGCAACTAATTAAGTACAACCCTCACAGCTAGCTACCATTATACTGTTTTATTTTACCCCTTTACTATCTCTAATTACAGCTAGCTCCCCTTACAAGTTAATACATGACACCCTTATATCTTTGCTCTAGCGCTGGGTGAACTGCTAAACACTTCCAAGCAGAGGTGCCATGGTATATTTTATTTGTAGATGACATTGTCTTTGTGGATATGGCAAAATAAGAAATGAACACTAAACTTGAGATATATAAGGACACTTCAGAATTTAAAGGCTTTTAAGTTTAGCAAATCAAAAATCAAATTTATGATGTTAGTTTAGTGAAAAATTTAAGTGTGGATGAGGTTTGGTGACAAATCATTACAATAAAAGATGAATTTTGATATTTTGGATCAATAGTTCAAAAAGATGGACAAATTATTGAGGATGTTACTCTTAAAATTAAGGCAAAATGGTTAAAATGGATAAGTGCTTCCCACATGGTATGTTGCAGTAAAATCTCATTAAAGTTGAAAGGAAAATTTTATTAGATGGCTATAAGATTAACTCTGTTATGGTATGGAATTTTGGGCTATGAAACATTTTAGATGTGCAAAATATGACCAACTTTAAGTTTCTTCAGATATTATGTGTTTTGGGCGAAGTTTGAATTTTGATAACTGAGGTTTCTGGACGTACTGTCTAACTACCTGTATGCCGTTTAGTTGCAATTTGGAAGATGTGTCTTGCTGCAGTACAATTATACTTGTACATATGACAGGTACTTTTCCCATTTTTTTGGGTGTTTGACTATGTGTGTAGCAGATAAGTAGCAGGAAATCAATTTTATGTTTTGATCTGGGATGAATATTGAATTCTTCGTGCTTTAGTTATTATATTACCTTGAGTTTACTTGCTGAAAGGGAAAAAAAAAGAGTAGGACTAATGGAGTTGGTTTGAGTCCCATCCTCTTGCATATTTCTATTCTTCACCAGCTTTACCCATTTTTGCTATAGTTACTTGTTGGGACGTTGATCATATTGACATTGCAGTTTCAACTGATGATCATAAAGCCCCTCGTTCTTTGGCACGACAAACTGCATGTGTTGGTGAATCTGTTGGAGTTAATGAAAATGAAGATGGAAATGTAGCAGGACCCATTTTGCGCAAATGTGAGACAAGCATTGAAGCTTCAAGAGTTCCCTCTCAGGAAGTCGAACATGGAGAACAATCATCTGATACAGTGCCCCTGGTTCAAGAAGATTCATTGAAATCTACTCCTGTCAGAGATAATCAACTTGAACCAAAGGTTCATCGCCATAAATTTTTTACTTCCAATAAGATTAGTTCTGCAATTGCAGCTTCAGCAAGGATCCGCACTTATTGTTCTGTAGCAGCAGCTGTCTTGGCGGTACTGTCTTATGTTGGATTTCCTATATTGGGAAGCCGCATTATAAAGAGCACCATATTTTTCAGGCCTTTTTATCTGGTTCTGATTACCAATGTATCAATTGTGGTTGCGCGGCTCCTTTTAGATAAAGAAAGAGGGTCAGAAAAGACTAAACAAGAAGCAAATAACGGGGAAGCAAATAATGAATCATCACCTGGCGCAGATGGTTTTGTGGACCAAGTAGGTAAGGCTCTGGAGACAGGTCTTCTGTTGCAGAACATAATGGGCTCAATTTTCATGGATTTTAGTATCTATGCAATTATTGTAATATGTGGTATCTCCATGGCCAAAACAGTTGGATGGTAAAATGTTGAAGTTACTTAATAATGTATCAGTCTATTCTCTTCTATGATTTGGCCACTCATGACCTAGGCCAATTTGCTTTTGAGTGACTTCTATTCAGTTGTATTCAGTTCTTATTCAATCATGGTTCCAATTTTGAGTGACTCCTATGATTTGACATTTCCATACTTGTGTTGATTTAGTCCTGAGGGGCTCTTTCCTTAATCATATTGCTGCAAATCATCTGATGTTTTGGGAATCAAAATGCTATGAACAGGCATGGTATTCATTCAAGCCTGCAGGCTTCAATACAGTGCTCGATTTGTGCAGGTTTTATAACTTGGTTTCACTTTCATTTGAAACTCCATGGACCTTATAACATGCTTTCACTTTCAATAATGGAATTTCTAGATGTGCTTTGATTCCAAGCCAATAGCTCTAGAACCCAATAGATTTGTTCTGAATATAATTTAGAATCATCCCCAGATCGAAATTCTTTGACTACACTGTTGACTTCTATCAGGCTACACCCTGGTGTTTTCTTCATGCTCTTGCTTCTTATGAGCTTCCTTATCCTCGACACACCATCCCATCTCCCCACCCTAGCATAAATATTTGAAAGCAAGACATAGTTCCCCGTGTCATCTGGTTCAAGCTCCAGAAGATGCTCCATCGCGACAACGGCTACTTCAAGATTGCAGTGAGTTCTACAAGAACTCAGCAAAGACCCCCAGATTGCTGAATCTGGTTTAATTGGCATGTTCTTTATTAGTTCAAGCGCCCGATAAAGGCAACCCGTGCGACCAAGAAGATCAACCAAACAACCATAGTGCTCAATTCCTGGCGCTAGACCATAATCTTTTCTCATAGATTCGAAGTAGGTCAATCCCTCATCCAAAAAACCTGCATGTGCACATGCAGATAGAAGCCCAACATAAGTGATCTGATTTGGTACAATCTTTGCTCTCTGCATCTCTTGAAACAATTCAATTGCTTCTCTTGCCTTGCCATGATTTGCTAGCCCACCAATCATTGTACCCCAAGAAATCACATCTCTTTCAGGCATTTTATCAAACAGCTGCCATGCTTGGCCCACACACCCACATTTTGCATACATTTCAATCAGAGCATTACACACACAAGTCTCCTGCAGATACCCATTTCTCTCTGCAAAGAAGTGAATCCATTTGCCAAGCTCAAGAGCTCCCAACTTGGCACATGCTGACAAAATTGCAATCAAGCTGACCCAGTCCGGTTTAACTCCTTCCATTTGCATTCTCCTGAAGACATCCAAAGCATCAGCATAACACCCAACTCGGGTGTACCCAGAAATCATTGCTGTCCAAGAAACAATTGTCTTACTTGGCATCTCCTCAAACAATGCTCTTGCTCTTTTCAACTGGCCTAATTTAATGTGCCCAGTGATCAGATTATTCCATGAAATAACATCTCTTGTAGTCATTTCCTCAAACAGCTTGTGTGCATCTCTCAGATTCTCACACTTAACGTACATGTCCAACAATGAATTCTCAATCACTGTATTAGACTTAAACCCAAATTTACATGTATGTCCGTGAACTTGCTTGCCTAGATGAAGGCACAGAAGACCTCCACAGGACTTAATCACAGATGGGTATGTGAATTTGTCGGGAAAAACAGGGTCTCTGTCCTGTGGGTCTGTCAACATATGCTTGTAAACATTGATTGTGGATGTGTATAAGTGGCTATGCGTATAAGCTCTAATCATTGCATTGTACAAGAAACTATTTGGCTCGACCACCTGATTGAAGAGCAAAATTGCGTACTCTACTTCTCCATTTTGATCACATATGTCCACCATTTTTGTCGCCAAGAAGCTGCTTTGTGATAGCGAGAATTTGAAAATTTGGGCATGTATTTTCTTCAACCTTACCATCTCAACACACTTCTGCAACAAAGGTGCAAACATGTCTTCCAAAACCCTAATAGTCAGGACACCCATTTTCTCAGTCATCAACAATCTAAGCTGCGTACACGACAATATTTAGAAAAACTTGTCAACTAGTATCCTCAAGTTTGAAAGCTGAAGGTGCAGTTAGATTGTGCAGCGAAGATTGCTGCTCAAGTCTGAACTTATTCTGTGGTTCTTTGGTACTATGTTGCACCAAAATTTCTGCTTCATTATGAGTGATAAGCAAAGATTGGCTAAGCTCCTGAAGGATTGTGCAAAAGATGCGTTAGGCGAACAGGGAAAGCAAGTCCATGGTGCTTTAATGAAAATGGGATACGGGTCTGATATGATGTTGAACAATGACCTTATATATACGTATGGGAAATGTGGTAGATTAGACATGGCTTGCCATGTGTTTGACAAAATGCTTGAAAGAAATGTTGTTTCTTGGACGGCTTTGATGCGTGGCCACTTACAACAGGGTAATCCAAAAGCATCGTTATTGCTATTTCATCAAATGGGGGGGTCTGATGTCAAGCCCAATGAGTTCACTTTCTCAACAAATTTTAAGGCGTGTGGGTTTCTGAGTATTGCTGAGAATGGGATGCAAATTCATGGCTCAGCCATTAGAACTGGATTTGAATGGTTCCCTGTGGTGGGCAACTCGATTATGGATATGTACTCAAAATGTGGCAGAATTAGTGAGGCTGCACAGGTGTTTGATCTAATGCCATTTAGAAATGTTGTAAGTTGGAATGCGATGATGGCAGGATATGGCCTTGTAGGAATGGGTGACGAGTCCATATTTTTGTTCCGGGACATGCAAAAACATGGTGAAATGCCAGATGATTTCACATTTACAAGCACTTTAAAAGCTTGCAACGATCTTGGGGCAATTCGGGAAGGAACTCAAGTTCATGCTTATTTGCTCACCAGAGGATTCCCATTTTCTGTTCATGCAACTGTTGCAGGTGCACTTGTTAATCTGTATGCGAAAAACGGGCGCTTGTTTGAAGCACATCAAGTGTTCAACCAACTTGAGCAGAAGAGTGTGATATCTTGGAGTGCTCTAATTCTAGGTTACGCTCATGGAGGAAACTTAACGGAGGCCATGGATTTGTTTAGGCGGCTCAGGGAGAGTGGCAGTCAGGTAGACGGGTTTGTTCTCTCAAGCATGATGGGTATATTTGCTGATTTTGCTCTGGTGGAGCAAGGGAAGCAGATCCATTGTTACACGGTCAAAGTTCCATCCGGTTTGGACATCTCAGTAGCCAATTCGATTATGGATATGTATCTCAAGTGTGGGTTAACAGAGGAAGCAGAAAGGCAATTCAGTGAAATGCCTGAAAGAAATGTGGTTTCTTGGACAGTTATGATTACAGGATATGGAAGGCATGGTCTCGGCAGAGAAGCAATTCGCCTCTTTGAGGAAATGCAGGTAGATAATATCAAGCCTGATGGGGTGACTTACCTGGCTGTGCTCTCAGCTTGTAGCCATTCTGGACTTGTTGAAGAGAGTAAACAATACTTCTCAAGGTTGTGTCAGGATCGTCGAATCAAACCTAATGTAGAGCACTATGCTTGCATGGTTGATCTTCTTGGCCGAGCTGGGTGCTTAAGAGAAGCCAAACAACGTACACATAATATCCCCCTAAAACCAAGTGTTGGGATATGGCAGACACTGCTTAATGCCTGTAAAGTACATGGGGACTTGGAAATCGGTAGAGAAGTAGGAGAGATACTTCTAGGATTGGATGATGACAATCCGGCCAACTATGTTATGTTGTCAAATCTCTATGCAAATGCAGGCCACTGGAAAGAGGCCGAGAGAGTGAGAGAGTCAGTGAAGTCGAAGGGGTTAAGGAAAGAAGCAGGATGCAGTTGGGTTGAGGTCGAAAAGGAGGTCCATTTTTTCTATAATGGAGATGAGAGGCACCCACTTACAGTAGAAATACATAAAGTTTTGAAGGAAATGGAGAGAAGGGTAAAAGAAGAGGCGGGTTACGCATATGAAGTGAGGTATGCATTGCATGATGTTGACGAGGAGTCAAAGGCAGAGAGTTTGAGATTTCACAGTGAGAAGTTGGCAATTGGGTTGGCTTTGGTTTGTGGTGGGATCAACAAAGGGGGATCGGTGGTTCGAGTTTTCAAGAACTTGAGAGTTTGTGGGGATTGCCATGAGTTCATCAAGGGCCTATCAAAGGTTTTGAAGAAGGTGTTTATGGTAAGGGATGCTAACAGGTTCCACAAGTTTGAGAATGGGCTCTGCTCGTGTGGAGATTATTGGTGAGACTGTGTCTTACCTAAGTGGATGTGCATCTACAATTGGTGCTGTTCTGAATTCTCTCTCTCAAATGCTACTGCACAAGAACGCACAGATGTATGGATTAAAATGCAGATTTGGTTTCTCTGGTAGGAAATTGCAAAATATGGATAGATTTTTCAGCTTTGCAGTAGAAAACAAAACAGTTTCCCATGAGTAATTGGGAAAGTTAAATTGCTTCTTATTTCTCAAAAATTTTCCTCTTTTATTGGATATGAAGAGGGGTCGGGTCCTCCATCAAATCAGAATTATTGAATGCTGATCTGAATGCGCAAAAATACATTGGCTAGCTAGCTAAATTTTGCAGCTGAACAGAAGAACACCAGAATCAGATCAAAGGATGTTTGAAGAATTCCCAATGCAATGAGGATGAGCTATTCCTAATGAATGCCAAGTAAACAACATACATATATATATATATATATTATATGTAATAATAAAAAGCACTCAAGACTCACTTCTCCTGTATGTTGCATGTCCTATATATATCCCCACAATGCTGCACAATAACTTGTTTCTTTGTTAGCTGAACAATATGATGAAAGCTTCTTAGATGTACAGGTGAAGCAATTAAGATGATCGATCATGTTTAGTCAGCAAATCTCAGCTATATATCGATCACATACATATATATATATGGATGAAGAAGAGAGAAAGAAAGATCTCTGATGAGTTGCAAAGTGGCTCAGTTTGCATTGCAGAAAGTGGTTTGATGTGTCCACAAAAGCTTTTTACAAAATTCCCCTATACACAAATTCAAAAACAAATCATTAAAAAATTACATCTATATTTTTGAAATACAAATTGCATATAAAAGTAAAATACTGCTGTTTCACATCATTTTTTTAATATGTTCGTACGTTATATTTCTAATTTTTTCTTTTTTTTTATGATACTCCATCACATATGTCTCCGCTGCTCTTGATTCTAATAGAAAATATAAATTAAGAAATCGTAACAGTTAAGGTTCGAATACTGATATACCATAAACGTGAGAACAAAAAATCTTTATAGAGGCATTATATTCCTAACTTTAGCATTTGGTCATATTGGTTTAGGGCAAATGTTGCAAAGGTGATTGAAATTTGGGGGACGTCAACTTTTTTTAATCCACTGATGACTACCTTTTTAGAATTTTATTTAATAGAATTTATAGAGAAGCAATTATTTGTTTGAGTAGAAACAAAAAGACAAATACAAAATTTTAGACATATATTTTAAATATTAAATTTTTTAAATTTTATTTGGCATATTATTGGTCTATTAACATGTGTCCAAGTGAACCAACTTAAATCTACCCATTAGATGCACTCTTAATGGCAACTTGAAAAAAAGAAAAGAAGAGAAAAAATAGCCTCAAATTTTTTAAGATTTCAATTGAAAATTTGAGACAAGAAATGAATAAGTGCGGGTATATTAAAACCTACCTTAAAAATTTTGAAGTTAATTCTACATTTTGATGAAAAAATATCTTGCATCAAAACAAGAACCTTAAATGCGAGGAACAATAAAAGACGAAATTACCAAGAATTAACAGATAATGTAACGCACCCAAGGATAATACGATGGTTACAATTATATTTTCAAATTAGAAGTAAAAAAACAATTAATTTAAAATAAAAATTCATCTTGAAGAAAAATAATTGCAATTTAATTTAAATAATTAGTAATAAGCCTTAATTGCCCTTATTTTATTAAAAAAAATAAGTTAGAAAAAAAAGCTTATTTTGGTTAAAAAAAAAATGAGGCAAATTGGAAAAAATCAAAACTAAATTTGGTATTTGAATGGGATAGGAAGATACTCTGGATTATCAATCAATGTACTAAAAGCTGTAAATGTACAAAAGAGATTCTTAATAATTGGAGACCATCAACTTCACAAAAATCCAATTCCACAGGACAGCCACATGCTTTAGATTTTGGAATATAATTTTCACAACAAAAATTTGTCTCTTCCTTTCCAACCAACTATCCGCTCGTTCCCATGTCCTTTCTGCCAAGTCAAAACACCCCCAATCAGAATTCATAAGTAGCAACTTATATTAAGGCTAAGGTTACCGTCCCAAAATACCAATACCATTATCAATCAAGCAAAGGAAAACACAAAAGAATTATTTATTTATATAGACAATTTTATAAAAAATTACAAATCTTGCACCTCACCCATTTCACTATAAAACTAAACATACATATCAACCGGTACCGGAAAGTATTTACCATTATCATCTCAGTTCAAAATTTTACTCATAAGACCAAAAAAAAAAAAAAATTATTCTAGAGAGTAATTGCAAAAATACCCCCTATTATTTGATTCTTATGCGTAAACATCTCCTATATTTTAAAATGAACCCTAAAAGCCCATATGTTTTCAATGTTTACACACACACCCCCATTGTCGATTTTAAATGTTAGATGCCGTCTATTCTAAACCAAAACAACATGGTTTTGCATCATATAACTTTAATTAAATTATTTAATTAAAAAGAAGATGAAAAAACAATGATCAGCTAGAACCCATGAGTTTCAAACGATAAAGCACTTATCCTGGTGGGCAACCCATCGGCAATGGGTTCTATGGAACCCCAGAGGAAGGGAAGCAGGGCCCGTAGACAATCCATCAGCAATGGGATCTTGAAACACATAGAAAAAGGGAAAAGAAGGATGGAAAACCTCAATCAAGAAGACAATGAAGACGAACATCCAAGTTAGGTTCAATCTTCCATCCTTGATGTTGGGTTCGTTTTGAAATAAACCTAGACGAGTTTATATCTGTCATGACCTTAGAAGTAACAGAGGAGCAATATTGTAATAAAGTTATAATAATTTGTTACGAGATATTTAATAATTTATTAGGAGCACACGGATGTTGTTATGAATTCAATTAGCAACCAACTATGCCTATAAAAAAACTATTAGTAAGAGGATGGGATATATGTAAAATGATATTAAAATCCTTTCCTTCTAATTCTCTCTATCCCTCTCTCGGTTCTCTCTGATTTCTCCCTCCCTTTATACTAATTTCTCTCCCTCATTTCAATTCTCTCGTTCAATTTCCCCCCTATTTCCGGTCTCAACTCTAGGTAACCTTAGGAATGCGACAATATCAAACTCAAATGTTGGGTTCTTTCTTGGAACAAGCCCAAATGGGTTCAAAAAAGAATGACACCCAGATGATCAAAGATGGTTTGTTTTAGAATGAATCCAAAGAAAAATGCAGATGATCGAAGACGATTCATTTTGGAACATACTCAAAGAAGAACGTAGATGATCAAAAATGGTTCAGTTTAGAACAAAAACGCAAAGTAGAATAAGCCCATATAGGTTCTGTCCGGATCAAACGCATTTGGGTTTGAAGATCGAAGCTAAATCAAAGAATGAACCTAGATTTAAAAGTCATATGGGTTGATTCCAAATCTAGGTTTTTTGGAAATCCATCTTTGAACTTTTCTTCGTCATCCTCCTTATTCCCATCCTCTCTCTTTCTTGAGAACCAAAAGTTGGTGAGCCTCTCCACTGAGGAGTTGTCATGAACTAGAAAGGTTTTGGTCGAACTATTTTTATTTTATTTAAATTTAATTTTTGATTTAAATCATTTAATTAATGTTATGTGACATAAAAGTTGTAATTTTAGCTTACAATAGATGATGTCAACATTTAAAATTGGCAAAAGAAGTCTGCACAAAGAATTAGTAGCACAGGCTTCTAGCATTGGTTGATCTAGCCATTTTAGTAACACTTAAAATGCCATCCAGCTATGATTACTCAATTCCTCCTACCTTCTTGTATTGGTTGGTCTAGACATGTTCCTGGTACATGAATATTGAGTTAATTAGATATTGTCCATTTTGTTACCTGTTCATCTTTTGATTCTTGTATTTTAAATGTACTTGATCTATTCTATTAGTTTGAAGAAGATTAGCCACCAGAGAACAATTCTTGTTCTCGTCTTTGAGATCGTTGGGAGTTAAAGACCCAACCGTCGTTGAAAATAGAAGACCCTCCAACAACTTGAGAGAGAGGACTACTATTGGTTGGAGAGGAAGTCGTCCATCATGTCATAATGCCGAGTGAAGAGAGAAGCAATTAAAGTGAAACACCCATTAACCTACCATTGTAGCGTTATCATTGTTGCCAAAGGCGGCAATCATCGTCGTCGCCATTTCTCTTTTCCTCCCTAGTTCTCTCTTTTTTATTACAAAAAAATCCATTGCACCCTATCGTGATGTTCTACAATGATGAGGAAACCCCATCACAGGACTGCTCCAAAGCGAGGGAGAGGGCTTACGTGTGTGCCCGCCCCCGCCGGGGGGGGGGGGGGGGGGGGGGGGATTTGATTTAGAAAATAAGGAAAAATTGCAACATAGTATTAAAGGTTGAGGGTAGTCGTATTTTATCAAAAGAAAAGGGGTATTGCCTGCAATGACCCTAAACCTCAAGGGTGCCATGTGTATTTTTTCCTAAATTTTATGAATTAGATTATATATTTTTTGAAAGGATAAATTCCACATAAAAACCTAAAATTTCACAAAAAGGCACCAATCACCCTTGTGTTTTGGGAAATAACACAAATCTCCCTACACCTTATTGGTTGTACAACTTTCCCTCTTATCATTACATTGCCACCATTAAACTTCTTAAAAAGGCCAATGTACCCTCAAATTTCTCTCCCCTATTTCGCTCTCTCTATTCTTTACCTCATTGCTAAGAAGCCTTAGCCATCCCACTTCTACCTCCTTTTTCCCCCTTTCTCTCTCGAACCCAACCCCCATTTGGGTTCCTTTCAAGACCCAGAAGTAAAGATGGTGGCAAATTGCCCCCTAGTAGCCATCAATGCCCCTCTGAGCTAAAGGAGAACATGCCACTTTCAACGGTTGGTTGTTGCTACAAAAGAGTGTACATCATCGACAAATTAAAGACCCAAATCTAACCATTACTAGTGGAGTTTAGAATGTCGCCATTAGCAGCTACCATAGGAAGAGAGAGCCAGCAAGATCTCACTTCACTTCCTCTTCCTCCTTTCCTTCTCCATGATAAGTTCATCACAAAACCCTATCACCAACAATAGGATTTCACCAATGGTGGACTACAATTTCTTTATTTTTATTTTTCTCCCATTCTTCTTTCTTTGCCATCTCCTTTCACTAGCAGACCATCCACCACTAAGTTTGGCCACAGAGAGAGAGAGAGAGAGAGAGAGGCAAAGAGGAAGAGAAGGGTAAAATGGTCTTTTTGTCCAATTTTTCAACAATATGAATTCCATATTATTTTCAAAAACAAAAGAGTGGTCGATGCCCTTTGATCAAACCTCTAGACTATTGAGTGAAATTTACCCTTTTTATAAAGAAGATATAACGATGAACCTGAAACAATGTGTTATAATGAGATTGATGGCTATGAATTTCATATATAAATAAGAACATTGTTTCACTTTTCTTTTCCTTCTACAAATACTAGTTCCCAAAAATAGCATTAAGTTCAATGATGATTAAATCTCGAAGGAATTCAAAACACGGGCGTAATATATGACAATCATGCAATTTCCTTGAAGATGCAAAAACATGGCAAACCACCCAAATGCTGACGCAGCGTGTAGCGCGAGTGTGAAGAAAACACACCAAAATAAACACTTGAAAGAACAAACTTCAATGGCCGAAGCTTGGCTTTCAAGAAGACGCAAAAACAATACTGTTTTGCTAAGAAAACCCAAATAGGTTGCTGAAATTTGATTGATTAAAACTTGATTACAAACTCTAGATTCTAAGCATATTTATAGTATTTGGCTAATCCAAATCCATCTAATATTTGGAAAACAAAATCCAATTAGAATTCTAATAGAAATAAATCCTAAATAAAATTTAACTAGAATCCTAATAAAAATAAAACTCTAATCAAACATGAAGTAGAATCCTAAATCAAGTAGAAACATGAAATAGAATCCTAAATCAAGTAGAAATATAAAGTAGAATCCTCAATCAAGTAGAATTCTAAAACTTAAGAAGTATTAAAATAACATTATGACACTACTATTTAGAAACATGAAATAGAATCCTAAATCAAGTAGAAATATAAAGTAGAATCCTAAATCAAGTAGAATTCTAAAACTTAAGAAGTATTAAAATAACATTATGACACTACTATTTTGGTGATACTATTCCGGTTTAGTTGGGTCGGCCTTGGGCCGAGTCTTGATTGGTGACCGCATCAAATGCCATAAACGGAAATAAAAGAAGCATGTGACTGACTACTAAGATGCGTTGATTCAATCACCAAACTTAAGGATACGGAAATGGTATCACAGAAAGGGTAAGATTAGGAAAAGAATTTTACCGGGACATCATTTCTTCTCTTGTCAAAATCATAAAGACAACCTTCACTTCAGGAGGCAATTGAAAATAGAAAAGGTGTAGAATGAAACAAAAAATCATAGTTCTGCGCACATATATTAATAGTAAGCAAATTTTTAATTTCAACAACAATGAAGTTGAGAAATCATTCTTTGTATGTACCCAGTGAGAATGAGAGCAGCTGGACGTACCTTACAGTGCGGTGCTCACTTCAACGTCTTCTAAGTTTACCCTTGACCATCCTCAGCTGCTCCCCTTGTTCCTGAAATGAATTCATTGATAACAGTTCAATAATGTTACCGTATAGGCAGTAACAGTATTCTGCAATTTTTAACGACATTCCGTACCTCATACAGCTGCTTCCACCAACGATCAGATCTAGACTGTAGTAAACGCCATTCCATAGCCATTTCATACTCGATTGTGTTGGGCTGAGAAAAATGTGAAGTAGATACAGCATCTCTCTGCACAAACAGACCCATATTTGTCACGTGTTGAAACAGACTGAGACTAGGGCTCCATTTGTTTCTATATAAAACATTTTTGGTGAAAAAAAGAGTATTTTACACAAAAAAGTATATATTTTTTAAATACGTTTTACAGATCACCTGAGATTTGCTTAAATTGTACCAACCACCCCTGAGTTTTCAAAAATAGCACTGACCTCCCTTGGGGTTAACAGATTTGGCAAAAATGACCATTTTGCCCTTTTATTTAAATCATCACATCTTTGCCTCTCCTCTCACCTCCTTTCTCTATCCTTTCCATCTCTATTTATTTCACAAGCGAACAAACAGACCGTCAGCCAATGTTTCTCCTTCCTCTTCTCTACAAAACTGATCTTCCTCCTATTCTCCGGCATGGTCCCCCCCCCCCCCCCCCCTCTCTCTCTCTCTCTCTCTCTCTCTCTCCACGATCTACAGAGGGGCTCAATTTCAAACCCCACAAAACACCAATCAAGTTCCAATCTAGAACCCCTAGCAAGTTCGTGATGAGGAGATCTAAAACCTCTTCCAGCAACCATCGCAATAGCAAAACTGACTCTGGATTTATCTTCTGTAATCAAATCAGTATATGGATGGGCTTGCCCAAACCACTGGCAAGGACAGCAACCCCTTTAGTTGACCAACCCTCAAGAGGAATATCATAGATTCTTGCCCACATTGGAATTTTGGAGTGGGCCTCTTGAGCGAGAATTATCCTAGGCTCCCAACATTTTAAAAGAATAGGGCGATGCACAAAATGCCATGGGCCCACATCAAAAACTCCCATCATATGCACTACAGTATCCAAGCGAAAAAAAAAGAAGCCACTGTTATTCGAGATTACCTCAATAAGACCATGTCGTTTCCACAGTCTCATAGCCAAGGATCAAACAACCAGGAAAGGCAAATCATTCTCTATAAAATACCCCACCATTGTACTAATGCAATAGGCCGTATTTTCCACAATAATCTCATCCGGGAGCTTGACTGTCGGAATACCATTCTCTACCTTTTGGGGAGGGGTGTATTCAAGCTTGGCAGGAATCCGAGACCCACTAGACTCAAATAATCTCGCCCGAGAAGACTCAGCCTTACCTTCATCATCCATGGGAGTTGAATGTGTGGAACCACAATGCCTTAGAGCATGTTGCCCCCTATTCCCATATTGCTCTGAAACCATCCCCACATGCCCCGCCTTCAAATTCCCATTTAAATGGCCTTTTTATCAGAAGAATGTGGCATATTGCCCATAAACTTTGACTTCGGACAGCCTTCCACTGTTGGGATAAAACCATCAAGGTCCAGGCCTACATGCATCCTTCCTTGAGATGAACTGAGCCGGCCCAAGGTATGCGTTGAGATGCATGTATCTTCTTCTTTCTCGAAGTATATTGTTCTGGATCAGGGTATTGATGAGGTCACGGGGGATCCAAAAGTTGCTTGTCTCCTGGTGGAGTATCAATGGGTTCCCTCAGTCTGTACCCACTGTAATGTGTTTGGTCACCAGATTTTGAATTGTCCAAAAT
Source organism: Diospyros lotus (assembly GCF_014633365.1). Lineage (NCBI taxonomy): Eukaryota > Viridiplantae > Streptophyta > Magnoliopsida > Ericales > Ebenaceae > Diospyros > Diospyros lotus. The sequence goes on along the minus strand of NC_068338.1, from coordinate 36,695,784 downwards.
CCCATGTCAAGTCCCAAGGTTTGGTCTTGAACAGTTATGGTAAATAGCCGTAAGGAGAAGAAAAAGAGAGAGAAGAGAAAGGAGAGAACGAGAGAGAGATTGAAAAGACACTTATGTTATTCGATAACCTCCCTTCCCTCCAACAGATTACATTTATATCATCCTAACAGAATTACCAGCAAACAAAGCTTTGTTACGGCCAGCTCCCATCCTGTACGACAACTAACTAACATACAAAGTAGGACTAATTCCCTAACTACCCTTAGAGTCATGACAATTGCCCTCCTCTTTGAATCAATTCTTGTCCTCAAGAACTATAAGAGTCCGACAGCCCTGGGAAACTGCAGCAAAAGTTCTAACAAGTTCTCCCAAGTGGTATACTCCGGTGGCCGATGAGTCCACTAAACAAGAACTTGAGTGATAGGTAGGCTTCCCTAGTATATAACCCTTTTTTAAACAATGGCGCGAGGCTCCACCTCCTCTTCCAATTGCTCTGCTATTGGAGGTAAATCTGTGCTGGCATTGGGTACTGGTCCTTTAGCTAGCTTGAGTAATGAGACATGGAAAACATGATGAACTTGCACTCCCTCTGGAAGCTGCAACATGTAAGCCACGGTTCCCACTTTGCCCAAGATAGGGAACAACCCAAAATACTTAGGACTCAACTTAGAAACTGGAATTGTGGTGTAAGGATGTTGGAGGAAATGTTTGACCTTAAGATAGACCTGATCACCCACTTCAAACGATCGTTTGGTCCTTTTTTTATCTACCACTTGCTTTGTACGGTTCTGAGCAGTGGCTAATTCCCTCATCAGAATTGATAATATCAATTGTCTCTGTGAAAAATAATCACCAACTACAGCCATAGTGGGATTAGGTCCTGATATCGTAGGTAGGAGGGATGGTTTGCACCCAAACATTGCCTCAAAAGGACTCCTCTTAATGGTACTGTGATAACTGGATTTTTACACCATTGAGTTAAGCCCAACCACCTATTCCAACTCCTGGGTTTTGTGAAACACATGCAACGCAAACAGGCTTCTACGCATTGATTAACCGGCGATTTGGGGATGATATGTAGTTGACATATGCAATCCTACCCCTAATTTTTTGAATAATTCCTGCCAAAAAACTGCATTCCGGTTAAACACGATAGACTTGGGCACCCCATGGATCTTGGCCACTGAATCTAGGAATACCCGAGACACCTCTGGTGCTGTAAATGGGTGAGTTAAGCTAATAAAGTGGCCGAATTTGGTCAGCTGGTCCACTATCACCAAGATCACATCCTTCCCTTCCGATCTTGGTAACCCCTCCACAAAGCCCATTGATATCTCCTCCCACGCTTGTTCAGGGACTACTAAGGGGTGCAACAGGCTTGGGTAAGGAACCTGTTCGTGTTTACATTACTGACATATTGCACAAGACAACACCATTTGCACCACATCCCTCTTTAGCCTTGGCCAAAAGAAAAGTTGTTTCACCCTTTGATAGGTGACCCGTACCCCGGAATGTCCCCCAACTGGTGAGTAGTGTAATAAGGCCTTCATAATCTGCTCCTTAAGAGTTTGGTCCTCTCCTACCACCAATCTGCCTTTGTAACGAAACACCCCATTATTTAAGGTATACCCTTGAGGATTCCTAGGTTGCACTGCTAATTGGGCCACTCTCTCTTTAATCCATTCAGTGGTGTCATAGCTTCGTACCAGTTCCTGAATCCACGAAGGGCGACAGCGCATGACAGTTGCCCATTTCATCCCTCCTTGACAATGCATCAACAACCACGTTTTCTTTACCCTTCCGATATTGGATTGTAAAGTCCAAACCCCTAAGTTTTGAGATGTCTTTTCGCTATAACTGTGTATGCAACCGTTGCTGTGATAAAAATTGAAGGCTTTCATGGTCTGTTTTAATCACAAAAGGTGACCCCTCCAAATAATGCCGCCACCTCTCCACTGCTCCCAATACTGCAAGTAGCTCTTTATCATAAACACTCAAGCCTAAGTGTTTTGGAGCTAAAGCCTGGCTAATGAATGCCAATGGCCGCTCTTCTTGCATAAGAATAACACCTATCCCACTGTCACATGCATCCGTCTCCACGATAAAACCCTTAGTAAAATCCGGCAATGCCAGCACCGGTGCCTCAGTCATGACCCTTTTAAGTTCTAAAAAAGCAACTTCAGCTCTAGAGCTCCATTGGAAGGCATCCTTCTTGAGTAACTCAATTAGAAGTCTGCTTATTAACCCATAATGCTAAATAAACTTCATGTAACACCCAGTTAAATCGAGGAAACCCCTTAACTCTTTTACAGTCGTTGGCCTTGGCCACTCCACTATAACAACCACCTTAGTGGGATCAGTCCTCACTCCATCTTCGGACACAATATGGCCCAAATACTCCACTTCAGTTTTAGCAAAGGCACATTTAGATAACTTGACATACAATTGATGAGACCTAAGGACTTCAAAGGTAATTTTAAGGTGGAGAATATGTTGTTCAAGGTCAGGGCTATAGATGAGGATGTCATCGAAAAAAATAAGGATGAACTTCCTCAAGTAGGGTTGAAAAATACGGTTCATTAAAGCTTGAAAAGTAACGGGCGCATTGATCAAACCAAAGGGCATGACAGTGAATTCGTACAGCCCTTGGTGTGTTTTAAAAGCGATTTTATGGATGTCATCAGGTGCCATTCGAATTTGGTGGTAGCCAGATCTAAGATCCAGCTTGGAAATGACTTTGGCACCACATAATTCATCCAACAAATCTTCGATTAAGGGTATAGGAAACTTGTTTTTGACAGTGTTAGAGTTAAGCTGCCTATAATCGATGCAAAATCTCCATGTACCATCCTTTTTTCTTGACAATGAGTACAGGAAAGGCATATGGACTTTGGCTAGGATAAATTATAGAGGTTTTTAGCATAGAATTGACTTGTTTTTCGATTTCAGATTTTTGAATGGGAGAATATCTATAAGGCCGGATATTAATAGGGTCTGAATGGGGCTTCAAAGGAATGGAATGGTTCAAAGAACGTTGAGGTGGCAAAGAATGAGGCTCATCAAACAAGTCCTCAAAATCTATCAAAAGTAGGCGCAAGGTATCTGAATTATATACGTTTTTAGAAACTTGAGATTCAATAGTTTGATCAATTGGCTGTTGGTCGTCCTTGTCCTTGGCATCCTCCTCCACTGCTACAGCTTGTATAGAGTACAACTGTGCTATCTGTCCAGCTTTAGTGATGATCATCTTTTGCAGCTTACTGCCCCTGATCAACTTGCATTCACCCTGCTCCAGGCTGCCCGACAAAGTAAGTCTCCTGCCTCCAACTTCCAATCACCTCCAGCTTATTAAAATCAAAAGTTAAGGAGCTAACCGTCTTCATCCAGTTAAGGGAAAACGCTTGCATTGCACGGTTAGGCGCCGAGGCGCACCTCATGAAACCTAGGTTTTATTTAAAACCTGGGCAACCCAAGTTTTACATAAAACCTTCAAGTTAGTCGCCGAAAACACTCCCATCTTCCTCTCGAGTCCCCAACGTCACTCCCATCTTCTCCCTCTCCTTCCGACATTCAAGCCAGCTACCAGAAACTCCTATCTTCTCTAGCACCAGCCGTTGATTGGCCTGATCTTCTTCTCCTCGTTGTTGTCAAGCCGCGCCCGCCTCCTCTCTTCCTCTCTTCTCCTCTGCTCGCAGCTCACGGCTCACGCTCTTCTCCTCTCTTCTCCTTTGCTCTTCAAGCTATCAAGCAGCCCATTGCCCACCGAAACTAGCTGTCATTCTCGATTCCAGCTTGCTCTTGTGAGTTCTTTACTTGTTTTATTTGATTATTTCTTGCCTACTTGCTTAATTTCTCTTGCTGGTTGCTGCTCTCTCTTTATACAGTTGTTGTATTCTTCTTGTTGTTTCTAGTTTAGAATTTGCATGATGAATGAATCAACTTTGATGATGTTAGTTTAGAATTTGAAGATGACGAATCATGAACGATATGCATGTGTTATTATTGATAATTTGATAGTTGTTTATGATTTTACAAGATTTTGAGTTTTTTTTCTAAAAGGTGTGCCTCACTTCGCAAAGGCGCGCCTTGCCTCGATGCGCCTATCGCCTTTCAAAACTATGCCCCTAACTCAAGAACCCTGAGATCAGCCACAAACTCTTAACTCTGCATCACCCATTTAAAACCCATGCACTTGTAGTGACTGTACATCCTACTACCATTAGCCACTGTCACAGATAAGGGAGTAGTTGTTAAAGGCCATTTCAAATTTTTGGTTGTAGTTTCACTGATGAAACTGTAGGTGCTCCCACTGTCAATCAACACCATCAGCCTTGTTTTTCCCACCTGACCTTTCACCTTAATGATTTGCCCCATGGGACTACCTTTCAATGCATGAAATGAAATTTCACCCCCTTCCTCATCTTGCAATTCCCCTGGGCACTCTTCTTCTTCAACCACTGCTTTTTCTTCTTCTTTCTCCCCATTTGATCCCTCCATTTGCATTAATTGTTTCTTACAATGATGCCCAAAACTATATTTGTCGCCACATTTGAAACAAAGTCCTAACTATCGCCTATGTTCCATAACCGTATTCCTGGGACCACTAGGGTTACATGACCCCTTAGGTGTCCCTTGAGTCACTAGTGGAGGCATGGCCCTTGAAATTACCCCCAACCGATTGGCCATTTCCCACTCCCGGTCTGATAGGCACCTTATGTTTTTTGAAAATTGCTTCTAATGTAAACTCCTAGAGCCTCACTTTCTCAACCGCTTGACTCACTGTCGCGGGCATCATCATCTTCACCATTGAGCGAAGTTTATCCCTCAATCCACTTATGAACATAGAGACCAAGTATTGCTCCGTTAACACCGGCAGAGCCAAGCACACAATGGCTCTCAATTCTTCAAATCGTGTCTGGTAATCCACTATTGACCCCTCCTTTTTGAGCTTATTGAATTCCTCAATTACATACCCAATGCTCCTCGCCCCAAACCTTGCACACAACTTTTCCACAAAAACATCCCAATTCCTTTCAAGGCCGTGATCTTGGATCCACCCTTGGTACCAATAATCAGCCGTATCGTTTAGATAGGTTGCGGCTAAGGTAACCCTCTGTTCCTCCAGCACCTTATACAGCTCACAACACCTTACCCACCACCTAGGCTTAGTCCCCTCAAATAGAGGAATTTCTAGATGTGGAATAAGAGTATGGTTATGAGGAACGTATTGAGGGGTTCGCACTTGGGTTTCTTGATTTGGCCAAAACTCCTTCGCCTCTAGATGGTCTCGATTTGGTGCATGGTCTTGGGTTGACAGTAAAGGTTCCAAATTACCCCTAGGAGGGAACTCCGGCAAGAGTCGGAACTGCAGCAAGGACGATAAAATGCCTAAGATGCTATTCAGCCTCCCGTATTGCTCCAACACCTCACAGGTTCTCTCCGAATCCCCCTGTATCACCTCCTTTATCGCGACCAATTCCTCCCTTGTCTGGGTCATCGCCTCTCGAGTCTAGTGCATCTCGAACTTGACCGCCTCCATCCGCACTTCCATCTACCTCGTTTGTGTACCCTCGGCCATTCATTTCGACTCAATTCCGCCTTTGTTTGTCGCAATCCTCCGGTCACCCACAGTCGGTTTAACCAGCTCTAATACCACAATGTCAAGTCCCAAGGTTTGGTATTGAACAGTTATGGTAATTAGTCGTACGGAGAAGAAAGAGAGAGAGAAGAGAAAGGAGAGAACGAGGGAGAGAGAGATTGAAAAGATACTTCTGTTATTTGATAACCTCCCTTCCTTTCAACAGATTACATTTATATCACCCTAACAGAATTACTAGCATGCAGGGGTTTGTTACAGCCAGCTCCAGCCCTGTACAACGACTAACATAAGAAGTAGGACTTATTCCCTAACTACCCTTAGGGTCATGACATCCCATCCTTGGGGCCAAAGGAGCATAGTTCTTCTAGTAAGGGGGTGCAGTCTGTGCCTCATCAGGCTAAGGGGAGGGTAAATGCTAAAGCTTCGACAAGTGGAAAAGAAAAGGAGGAGGATCGGGATATTCCTTCTTTTGGGGATGCTTTCTTACCCATGGGGGAGGATTTGCTTAATAATGTTGGTATGGCTATAAAGACCAGAGATGAGGACAAGCATGTGGATGAGGAGTCGTCACTTTCCTCTCGGGCAAATAGTATTGACTTCGACTTTGTCCCCTAGTTTTTGCTGTTTTTTGTGTTGCGTTGTTTTCTTATTTCACGGGGTATGCCCTTGTGTTGTTTGTAGGTTTTGCCAATTTTTCTATCAATAAATCCTACTTACAGAGGAAAAAAAAAAAAAAAAACCAACCATCGCAATAGGGAGGCAATGGAGAACAACAAAGGCGATGGTCACCACAAGGGGCAACAATGGAAAATGATAGTAGTAAGTCTCACCAAGGGGATGACAATGGTGAACAATAGTACTCTCTCTCTCTCGTGCACGTCAGCTATCGACTCTCTCTCTCTATATCTATACTTATATCACTCTCTCTAAAGGCCATCGCCGTAGGCAACAAGGAAAAAACCCCATTGCTGATAGACTTCCGACGATGGGGTTCTCGCCTTCAACAAGTTCACAACAAGGAAATCTAAAACCTTGTCCAACGACCATCTTGACAAGGAACTAATGGGTTCAAGGAACCCAAATTCAGCAATGGGGAAGAAACCCCATCTCCAATCATCATCACCATCTCTCTCTCTCTCTCTCTCTCTCTCTCGATGGGTAAGAAATCCCATCGTCGACCACCTTTCTTTATATCTTCTATATATCTATACCTATATCCCTTTCTCTAGGGGCCATCATTCAATCATCTTGCCTTTTATCTTTCTATAACTCTCTCCCTATCTCAATTCTCTATCTGTCCATATCTCTCCCACTATCTCAAGTCTCTCTGCCCATCGCCATCACCAATGGGTTCTTCTAGAGGTTCCTCTTCCATGTCGCCAATAAGATTTTAACCCATTGGCAACGACACCACAACAGTGGTCAGCGACCGTCTAACCACTTGTAGATTTTTGTTTATTTTTGTTTTTAACTACAAGGGCATTTTGGGGGTTTTAATAAAATCAATTATCATTATGTAACAACACAGGAGTATATAATGCACGATAACTAACCTCAAGGGACGTTGGTGCTATTTTTGAAAACATAAGGGTTGTCGGCGCAATTTAGGCAAACTTCACCCCTCCTTTGCTCTTGGATCCCTCATCCTACCACATGCTCGTGGATCAATGTCATTTGAGTCTGATCAAGTCACTGAGCTCCACCTCTCCAAAATAGGGGCACTATTGCCAACTTGATCAAACTCAACACTCAAGGATCTGTTTCAAGGGCCATCTACAAACCATTGCCCACCAACATCCACGTCATGGTCAGCTACAGCAACCACTTCCTCCACGACAACCTCTTTTCTTATCCAATATACGACTACCTTGTCTCGATCCACAGCCTCACCTAGCTCAACCTTAGCTCCAACAGCTTCTTTGATGAGAACTCACCAACATTCAACTACCTCACTCACCTTGGCACACTTTATCTTGAAAATAACAATCTCACTAGTTCAATCATGGACCTTAACCTCCCAAGCCTCATTAAGTTCAATGACTTATTGAATTTGATTCAATAAGTAATATTCAAAGAGTCTCTCATTCAAAGGAAAAATACCTGTTATCAATGCATCAAGTGAGCTTTGCAAAATGACTAACCAAATTTGATTCATTAAATCATTTTCCCACTTCTAAGGGAAAATTTTTTTCTTACGAAAATATTTTCCATATTTTGTGTCAACCAAACACCAAAAAATACGTAAAATGTTTTCCATCAGAACAAATGCAACCTTAGATATTCAACCTAAAATAGGTAGTGCAACTATGCATGCAAGATGTTGGACTACAAGAGAGTGAAGATGATATAATTCATACCATCTCCCTTTGCATTTGGAATCTAACTCTATCAATGAAGAGATGACCAAAAAATGCGGGATCCTCTCTTAATTGAGGTGGAGGAGGTGCACCAACAAGAGGCCTGCAAAAAATTGAACAAAAAGAATTTTATGAGACCCCCCCTCTACACAGAAACCAAGTGTAAATCAAACATTCAAATGCAACAAAAAAAAACTCACCGAGGAATCACATCTTCAATCATAAAACAAACATATAGGGAAGGCTAACATCATGCCTTCCAGTTATTAACTATCCAAACATTAACTCACCAAGCCTTAATTCCACTAATTGTGGAGGCTACATGAATTCAAGCTCGCTAATAATTTCTATCTGTAGTGATATATTAGGCAAGACCATTATATCTCATATTATGACTATAGTGTTTTCCATGAAGTTTCTTTAATCTTCCTATCTCTTTTGCTATAAACTTTTTTCATTTTCTCTACTCTCCTCAAAGGAGCATCCATTGGTCTTCTTCCCACCTATTCAAAAACATCTCATGTATTTTCTACAAATAAATTCATTTCTAAATTTGTCTTTTCCAAGGGTGAGCAAGAAAAAACCAAACCACTAAATCAACCATTGCACTCCCCTAGACATTTCTTATAAGGGAACAAAACCACAATAATATATTCATTGCACTTATATTGTACACATTCAAGTGTAATTGTTTAGTATTTTGTGCTGCCTAACAAAAAGTTAGTTTTAAAATAATTGAATAAAATTTCTCCTCTCACTCTTAAAAGGATTTAACAATCACATAAAACACCAAAAGTACATCACCACTTTCATTTAACTTTGATTCTATGCCTAACATCCTATTTAGTATTCTCATCTTTTCAAACAATTAATTTGAGACGTCTAAATTGATAAAAGCAAGTCTTGATAACAATAGTAAGTTTGCTCCTTTATGACAAAAAAGTCATGGGTTCGAGTTGTGAAAATAGCTTCTCCACAAAACAAGAGAAAATTTGTATAAGAAAACAACTCTCCCCCTTTCAAGCCAAGAGCCTTGTGCTTTTAGGGGACACCTCTCTTTTGTCCAAACTAATCTCATTGAAGGCCATAATATTACTAAAACTTCTATTTTTACTAAACTTACATTCCCTAAAAATGATTTTTGCTTTGCTCAAGTTGAAGCTTTTGAATTATAATATTCGATTTCCAACTTGTTAAACTTGAAGTTTTCAAATTATAAGGTGCTCATTCATATTTCAAGCTTAAGACATTGATATCTACAAACACTCCAAGGAACCTCTTTTTAGATGTGTTTAGTCAGTTCCTTTATCACTGGAGCAAATAGACAAGCGCTTAGTAGAGATTGTCGATCTGATTCAATTGTAATTGGAAAGGTCTTACACATTTTATTTCTAATAGATGTTGTTGGTTCCTGAAGAAAGAAATAAGGAAACTTGGCTAGCATCTCAAAGAGAGTTGTTAGTCAAGCTATCCTTAATTTAGAAGCCAATCATATCTTCAGCTTTTGGAAATTTCTAAATCAATATTTAGGAAACTTTCCTATATTGTTTAGGAAACTTCCTATTTGTGTATAGTCAAATCTTTCCTATTGTTTAGCCTTTGTAAATCCTTCCTATGTTGTACATTCCCCATCTCTATAAGAGGACTTGTATTTTTGTACGAATGAGGTAATGAAGAATATATTTAGTTTTCACAGATGTCACTCCACCCTTATCACAAATAAAATCATTTCTAATTTTATGTTTTCTTATGTGGGCGCACATTCACTATAACATTCTCATCAATTGCGCTCATATTTTGTACATATTGTTGTGTAATTACCCAATATTTTTCCATACAACTTAGTCATTCATATGATGGTATGATAAAATTTTCCTTCTAGCTTTATAAGGATTTTACAATCACATAAACCACTAAAAGTACTTCTCCCCTTTAACCATTTTACTTTGATTACATTACATGAGCAACATCGTAATTAATCTTTCAATCACGTTAAAAAATTGATTTGAGACATCTAAACAAACCTTTGTTTTAGAATGACTTGATCCTCAAGTATGACCATCACATAATTCACAGATTTGTTTTTAGTAAACTTACATTCCACACATTTGATTTTCGATTTGCTCAACTTGAAATTTTTGGATTCTAACATGTGCCTTCATCTCTCGAACTTACCATTCACACCTTTTGTGTCATTCACAAAGACAATGTCATTTGTAAATGATATACATAAGGCAACTCTTCTTCAATGTGCAGAGTGACTTCTAAATCACTAGAACAAAGAGGTACAGTGTAGATCTTTGATGTAATTTAGTTGTAATAGAAAGTTCCAATATCTCCAAAAGTCATTAACGTATTGACTATCTGAATATCTCAAAATTCCCTAATCAATTTATGGGATAATTACATCAACTTCCCTGGGACAGGTGAAATTACACGCAGTACCCCCATGTTTTCAAAAATTAAAACCTCCCCTATCGATAAAAAATGAGATAAGAAGACTATTTTTCCCTTGATCTCTCTCCTCTATCTAATCATAAAATCTTCATTATAGAGGCTATATTTTAAAATATTTTAAGCAACCAAGCACAACCAAAGTAAGATTTGAAGCAAAATCTAATCACAACATACTGCAAATACATACCAAGGACCTCTGAACCCAAATTCGAATTACAAGGTTTTACGATGACACCATTGAGTGATTAATAGCAAATACAAATTCTGTCAGTAGTCCAATAAACTTTGACATATAACAATCACATTAACATTCAAATCAACAGTAGAAGACCCATAGATGCACATGCCCATAGACATAGTACACATAAACATGCGCGTATACTTACAGCATATACATTGTATAAGCCCTAGAAAACAATAAGAATGGACAAGATGGAAATGGGAGTGCAAATTGAAGGAAAAAGATAAGAGTGAAGTTTGAAGCAAGAATAAAAAATCTCACATAATTAGATTAGTATATACATTGTACGTCATTGTCACTCTCGCCAGAGGTTGCTAAAACCCTTTGTTCCTTGCAATGTGGGTTTCAACAACCCTCAAATACAGCCAGGAGTTGCTTGCTGCAAACCTCCACTGGCACAAAAAGAAAGAGAGGAGAGAGGGTGGGGGAGAAAGGAAGATGAGGAAAATAAGCAATTGTTGTCGCACCCTTTAGTTTTGCAGAGAGAGAGAGAGAGAGAGAGATGGTCCCATCAACCATGATTAAACTTACTGCAATAGGGAGAGACATCTTCATTGATGAGTGTGAGAGATGAAAATTAGCAATAGTTAACTGGGGGCAAAGTGTTACGTGTTTTCAGAAGTCAAAGAGGATGCTGTCATTTCAAAAAATACAAGTGTAATTTCACCCAACCTTTGGAGAGATTGATGTAATTATCTCAAATTAATTAGAGAATTTAGAGATGTTCAGATAGTCAAAAATGCTGTGACTTTTGCAGGAGGTACTGAAACTTTTCAATAACAATTAAATTACATCCAAAAACTAAACTTAGCATAGAATAGCTCTTTTCCAAATAATTTGGTCAACACCATGACCATAGTACAACTCATTTTTCAAAATAAAAGCAAGGCAAGAAAACAAAAAACATATTCATTGCATCTCATCAAAAATTAAAAACATCATAAATATATTACCAGTCAAAAGAACAGAGAATCTTTAAAAGTTATAATGGAACAAATTTTGCCCTGAGGAATTGGACAATGCCAAGAACTTGCATGGTTGTCAAAACCAAAAAACTCGTACTAGAATGATACAAGTTAACTTGATGGCCACCCTAATTGAACTGAATGACAGAATGAGTTCTCAAATAGAAGGCAAATAGGGTTGTTTCACTTTTGAGGCTGGTCAAATTTACTTATGATAAGGAGATATAGCAAATTTCTTTCATTTTTTTCTATCCACTTTTTGTTCGTTTTTGGGTATAGGAGGACTTCAAAGCCCACTAAAATGTTCTAAGGTACTTTATTCTTTTCTGGTTTGGGGGATAAAGATACAGAAAATAATGATTTGTAAACTAAAGAATATGGAGACAAGCAAAAAAATATATATAAAAAGAATGCATTCAACCTACAAGATACCATTCAATTCATTTTTTTTTTACTTGATATGGATGAAAATGTTCAGAAATTAGGCAGAGCCAAAGGGGGGGTGAACCTTTCCAGAAGAGGCACACCAACCTCACCTAAGAAACAAATTATACCAGGAATACATCCAAAAAGAGACCCCCAAAAAAAAGTCAAAAAGGAAAAGTGAATTTCATCCCTTGACCACAAAGAAAGGAAAATGAGAATGATTCCCCTAATACTGTTAGTCTATTTCTCTATAACCTCAAAAGTAACTTAACCATCATTAACATAAAAATGAAATATGTATAAATCCAACAATCAAAAATTCTCCATTAAAAATCTGTAAGCTCACAGGCAAAAAAAAAAAAAAAAAAAGATTAAAATCCTACAATTGACTAGAATTTAAAAACACCACATTATAATCCAGAATTCACTAAACAAAATACAAAGCATTCTCAATTGCAATTGGACATGCCATGTAAGATATGACGTATCTAACACCTATTTTCATCTATCTTAGTAATCATCACCATTAAACATCTCATGTGACATATCTGACAGGTATTTTGACATGTTTGGTTAGTATTCATGTTGGATAAATGTTGGATATGGTCACAGGTGCAAGACCTGCATTGAAGTGTCCGTCCTTCATTGCGATTAGAAAGTATGACTTTTAGTTTAGGTGTCAACAATATATGTGATAAGAGTTAGATGTTCTCATCTCCATAGATAAATTGGATGGCAATGACCTTGAAGATTAAAATAGAAACCTAGCTAGATAGCTAGTGTCGGCCACAGGCCCTAGCGGCAGGTGTTTAAGACCTTTTCTGATAGCAAGTGAAAAGGAGGCTTATGAGAGGTTGTTCCCTTCTCTCTGCATAGTATGTATGGTCCCCGCAGTTTAGACAATCTTGATGACTAGGAAATCGAGTTAATGATAGCATTTCCACTCTGATAAATGATCATCATTTGATTAGAAGGACAAGGAAGAGCTTTTTCACAAGTTGACGACTCATCTGTCAAGTCCAATCACCAAGGCAAGGTCGGAAAAAAAAAAAAGTTAAACATAGAACTAAACACAATACAACATTTTCGGTTTTCATTTTTTCAAATAAAAAAACAAAAAAAATGAAAAAAAAAAAAAACTGAAAACCTTGTCAAACAGCCCCTAAGATGTTTCAGCAAGCTACCAAGATGGGTATAAAGGCTCTTTTGTTGTACCCTTTTTTCACTTTCGAGCTACCAAGGGTTAGGTTCCACCCCTTTTATGGTGGTTTACATAGTGATATTGTTACATGTGAAAACAAGTAGCTTGAAAGAAAGGGCATACCTCCCATTTGATAACATCAAGCACCCTTCATCCAATTCTTTGACAATTTTGTTTGCGGCTCCATTTGTTCTCAAAATGATAAAAGCTTCACCTAGGAAATGAAAATAGACAATCATCCAATATATGAGACATAGTAATTCTGGTTGGTACTAAAAAGCAAATTACAACACCAGGACCATTTAACACTCAATTTTTCTATATCCTTAATAGTTGGGGTGCACATTGGCAAGTTACGAGTAAGCTTGTTTTATAATATATATATATATATATATATATTAACTGGCATATTCATTGGTTTGATGACACAACCTAGGGTTTGGATGGGAAATCGAGTATGGGGAAGAATTAGACAGAAATGGAGGGAGATAGCAAGAATAGAAAGAGAACAAAGGAGATCAAGAGGGGGAACAAGGAATTGGGAAGGAAATTAGTTTATTATTTCATTCAATAATCTCACTAATTTTCTAGGTTATAGCCTATTTATAGGCTTCCTTGGTAAAGGTACAAACTATCAAGCAGTAAAGTACAACCACTAACCAATACAAGTAATATCCTATACCTAATCTACCCTCAGGGTCATGACAATCCCCTCTCCTTGAGAGATTTCTTGTCCCCAAGAAACTTAGTACAACCAAACCGTTGTTTCTTCATCCAATGTCCATCTTCACCATCTGGTTTCTTCTTCGCCTTTTCTTGTTCTTGTCTCATATTTTCCTTTTCTTTTGCTTTTCCTTTTCTTTTTCCTCAACAATAACAATACTATGATTTGCTGCAATACCAAGTCCAGCCATCCACCTCTTCCCTATTACAATTAAAATAGTTCCAATTGACCTATCATTCCTGCAACCATATCATCTCCAACTGTAGAAAGGAATTCAAACTTCCCTCCAAGCCAAAATCTGATTTGACGCTACAGCTCTCCAACTGGAATATGAATAATCAAGATAGTAAGAGTCTTGTTCCCGACAACATCTTTTTCTTCTTGGTTGCAGGTGCACCAAAGGCTCGCTTTCAGCAGATTTTTCCTCCAGTTGAACCTCATTAACTTCTTCAGCAATTACCAATCCTTTCTCATCATCCTGAATTGTCTGATCCAATTCAGGGTTTTCCTCATTCCTTGCAACTGCCATTCCTATTCTCAAGACCTTATCAGCCTCATACCTCTCATCAGCTGCACAAACATTATCTTCCTCACAATTCTCCTCTTCTAATGCTACTTCATCAACTTCCTACACTACTTGATTAGCAGCCTTAGAAGCTCTTGTTTGCTGCTCTTAAGATAACTTTTAGGCGGCAACCCATGCTTTCTGTAAATGGCTTCCAGCGCCAACCCTTGCAACCTAGCCTTCTCAACTGCTTGTTGTACTATGGCAGGCCACATCATTCTCATCATAAGCCTCAATGCATCGCCAAGATCATTAATGAATCTCGATACAAAATTAAAACTCAGTCAAGGTTGGATGGGAATTGAGCACAAGTGCTTTCAATTTCTCAAACCTGACCAAGTACTCCATAACTGAGCCCTTTTGTTTCAACTTGTTGAGCTCCTCTTTGTAGGTCTCATCTCTGACCTGATCCTTCTTAGAAAACATCATCAAAGATTCACCAAATTTCCTTGATCAGCCTTCCAACTTTCCGTTAACTCCATCCAACCTTCCAATAATTCTATCTGCTGAGGCCATACACTTATCAATGCCAAAGTCGACTCATAATTCTGACTAGTCTCCACTCAAATTTGCAAATCGGAAACTATAGCAATTTTCTACTGCAGTTGTGTTTCGAATCGTATCATGCTTGTTTTGTTCACCACGGCCAAAAATCTCAAGAGCAAGAGAAGTTGAAGGCCAAAGACCGCTCTTCAACATCCTACGACTCAATCGGTCCTATATCGACCTCGACATATCTACTAATGGAGTTCGCCTAGCTTGTTGGACCCTTGCAATTGATCACTATCTACCCACAATCAAAGCGAATTCAAGATCGTCCGGACTCTGGGTACGATCCCTGTTATTCAACAACCGCCCCCAAACCTGCTTCCACTTCGCGCCTTCCTTTCTCGCTGGAATCGACACCTTCGTCTCACCCAATCATTGTCCAATGGTCGTAGGACCACTGGCTCTGATGAATTTTCTGGAATCATCAGAATTCGCTACTTCTTAAATCGCCTCCTGCAACGCGTTCAATTCCACACCCAACCGTCGCTCAGCATCATCACCCGCTGTGGATCAACAATCCATAATTCCAAGTCGATCGTTGTGGGTCACTATAATTCTTGATTCGATTGCAATCTCTATGATCTCAATCACTCGGATTTGCCTCCAATCTGCGACTTCTTACTCACTGCAATCTTAATCACTGGCGGATTGTAGTTTCTTGAGTTTGCCTAGGTTGTCGAAAAATGCGACCTAGATTGTCGAAATTTGCCTATCTCTACTTTGGTGTCAAAATCACTGAACTCTACTTCGTTAGATCAGTTAATAGGGTTTGATGGAATCACAAACAAGAATTGTTGGGAATTAATTAGCAGAGAAGTGTAAAAATCAGCCGAAAATGAATTCTCCTGAATTCTTAGAGCAAGAATTGCTAGAATCACAGTCGAGGATTGATCGGCTCTGATACCAAATGACACAACCTAGGGTTTTCATAGGGTTTGGATGGGAAATCAAGAAGAGTATGGGGAAGAATTAGACAGAAATGAAGGGAGACAACAAGAATAGACAGAAGAACAGAGGACATCGAGAGAAGAACGGAGAATTGGGAGGGAAATTAGTTTATCATTTCATTCAACAATCTCACTAATTCTCTAGGTTACAACCTATTTATAAGCTTTCTTGGTAAAGGTACAAACTATCAAGCAGTAAGGTACAATCACTAATTAATACATGTAATATCCAATACCTAACCTATCCTTGGGGGCGTGACACTTGAGTCCAACCAAATCCAAAGGGCTGGCTAATCTTGCAACTAAGGAATAACATATCACATCTTTTCCATCAAAGTGATAACACAAAATACTAGTCGAAAAAATGAAATTCCATTATTTCAAAAGAAACATAATCTTGTTTGAAGAGACTGCCAAAACTCTATGAAACTTTTGAAACCATGAGTTGTTTGACACTAATATTTACATCTATTTTTTAAAACAGTAAAAATAATAGAGGACAAACAAAATTTACAATTTATATTTCAAAGGAGAGATAGGGCCAAAGAATACAGACACAATTGAAGATACTTGGCCTCTTACTTTCATTCTATGGTACTTCTTTTTATAAATATCATAATTAGTGATTTTTTTTTCACTATTCCTTGAATCTGGTATTTTTATAAGCTTATTTTCCTAATTCAGCGTTTAGAATTTTTGTTTTGTGAGCATCACATATTTATTGACTTGTACTAAATCTTATTATAGTTATTTCTTTTTTTTTGGGGGGGGGGGGGTGGGGGGATAAGGGGGAGCTATAACATATTCACCAAAACGTGTTCACCTGTTTATTTGTTGAGTTCATACAAATGTCTATATAGTTTTCAGTTCTTGTTTCCAAACATGTTTGTGTGTTCCTGGTATTCTTTTTTTTTTTTCATGCTTCTCCAATGTTTCAAAAATTGTTTCCCTTCTTGAGTAAAACTGAAATAGCAATTGTAACGATATTTTGATTCTTGCTTTGCAACTCATGCCTATTTGTAAAGTGAAAAAAACAAAACCCCAAGCCCAAAAAGCATATGATGTTAAAATTACACTTCACAGAAAAACAAAACCAAAACAAAAGGAATAACTTTGTAATTTGGGGTTTAGGTAAGGCCAGTCTGTTTCAAGACCAAAAAAATACTCAAGCTTTTGCCCATTAACATGTAAATCAGTTCAATCCTCCCTATAACATAGGATGTCTTTGAAAAGCTTTAACCGCCAGTGAGCTAGTCCACCCCTATGTAAATTACTCCATTGTGGAAAAGAAAAATAACATAGCCAACAATTAATTCATACACATTAGTTAAAAAGATCTTCAATTTATTTCATACCAGAGTGCGGACTAGAAATTCCAGTGCGTTGTACCATTTTTGCAGAGCAATATTCCTTAAAAGCTTGCCAAATAATATCCTGAAAACAAGAAGCTAAAATGTTGCGATATATAGAACCTTCAAAAGGAAATAAAAATACCCCAACCTTGGATACAAAAATAGAATATGAGCATTTTTTTTACCCCTTCTTTAAGAAACAAAAACAATAACATGTGGAAGTTAAATGAGTAGAAATCAAAAATCAAGAAAGGTCACATGGTTGAACAAATTAAATATAAGGCACCCACCAAATAAAAAGTATATATACAACATACCAAACATTTATCCCACCATACAGGACAAGTATTAGCTATAATGAGGAAAAAGCTATATGAATTCTAACCAGTCAGTCAATTCTATAGTCTTGTCTTACCTGAAACTCTTATAACTAATATATACCTAAATGTCTCCCATGTATTTTTTTTTTTTTTTTTTTGTCTTCCTCTACATCTTGTGTTAGATATTTGCTCCATTCCATTCACTCACCTCATAGGAACCTCTGTCGGTCTTCATTTCGCATGACCAAACCATTTTAATCATGTCTCAAATATCTTATCTTCAATAAGAGCAATTCCAACATTATTACAAATAACCATATTTCTAATTTTATCTTTACTCGTATGGTTATGCATTCATCTTAACATTTTCATCTCCATTACACTCGTATTTTGTACATGTTGATGCTTTATTTCCCAATATTTTGTGCCATAGTAGCCACACAACAAAGTCGGTTCTTATAAATGCCTTGTGAAATTTTCCTTTTAGCTTTAGTGTAATCCTACTATCAGGTAAAACATCATATGCACTTTTCTATTTTAATCATTAGGCCTTAATTCTATGGATAACATTCTCATTAATCTCCCTATCTTTTTGAATGATTGATCTAAGATATGTCTTTTCTTAGTATGACGATCTTCCAGTTTTACCATAACCTCACCCAGACAAATATTTGTATTAAACCTCCCATATATTTGGCATGCAATCTGCTTACTTAAAGCCTCTATATTCTAAAGTGTTATTTCATATCTAGAGATTAGTATTCCCTCTTTCTTTCATCCATCAACACAATGCCATTGCAAAAGGCATTCACCAAGGTAGAGTATATGAGAATGTAGGTGGAAATTTTAAAACAAAATGTAGGTAGAAAAGCGAATGAGTATAAAGATATGCATGGAGGACATGACCTTAGAGAAAAGATAATGAAAAAAAAGCTATTTTGGATTTGATTGTGCTTTTGATCTCATTATAGCTAATACCATCAAAAATGGGGATGAATATTTTAGATCAAATATAAAAGTGTCTTATTGACTACCCAAATAAACTTATTTGTTACAAGGCAAAAGTAGTGTTATCTCAAAAGAATTGTAATTTCATACTGGGGAGCGCCTAACCACTCCACACATCTATTGCCCTCAACTTCCATATCAGAAAATGGGAAAAGAAGAATGAAAAAGGGGAAAGCCCAAGAATCGAGTAGTAGGATTTTAAAGGTGAGAGCAAGTTAGTTTAAGAAAAAAGTAGGTGACAAAGAGATTGTCCTAGGGAATGGATACTACAAATCGAAAAACAACAAAAATTGTCCTAGGAGAACAAACATGAGCAAAATATGAGTGTAATGCAAATGAAGTTGTTATGGACCTGCCCTAGATGTGTAATCATACAAGAAAGGACAGCATTAGGAATGAGGCTATGTGTCATAAGATTGAAGTGGCTTCAATTGATGATATGATGCGTAAAACACGATCAAGATGATTTGATAATGGGAGAATAAGATAGACAAAGAGACATATGAGGAAAATGAAATGGAATGGAGTGGAAGAAGTTTTATAACAAAGAAGGTAGAGACAAATCAAGAAACACTTGGTGAAAACTCTCAGGCATTGTATGGTTTATAATGGCCTATCAAAAGATATCGCCCTAGCATATTGCTCTCTTTGATATTGTATAGGGTATGCAGCTCCAAGGTCTCTGTTGTTCGAATATATTTGTAAACGAAAATAATCCAGAATGGAAAATATTGTTGAAATTAACTATGCAAAAGATACTTGTTTGAAAATCTTTTTGAGGGTAAATCTCAAGATGTACTACATGCTAAGGTAATCATCTATATTTTAGCTAAACCCCACAGCTAACTTTTTATAGACACTAAGTATATGCTTATAACAATAATTCATAAAATCACTACTTCAACAGTCTACTAAAAAGGGAATAGAATACAGAAAACACTCATATAGAATATATGCATCTTACGGAATGTATGGACTCACTTCCACGTCTCGTGATGTATATTCTGGATCCAAATTCAAGAGGTGGACAAGAGTTCCTAGGTTATATGCTTTCTTCATTCTTTCATCCCAAGGCTGCACACATGGCCACAGGAAAAAATAAAAAAAGAAATGCTAAATACACCAAAAAGATGTGAGACTCTAGAAAAATCACAATTAGAGTTGAAACACACTATGTTTCATAAGAAAAAATAAATACTGCATGATTGTAGCATGAGCAAGGAAGGACCACTCACACGTTCCCTAAACCATCTGCTTCTCTCCTGCATGGAAAAAAGAAAAACATGCAAGAAGTAAGACTTATTCATGGAAATAGCAGCAACAATAAAAGGAGAAATAAATAAATAAGTTAATGATACAATAATGTATAGCACAACAAGAACACAATTTTATATGCGTTCACCTTTTTCTGATAGCCGACACAAGAAGATTGAAACAGAACAAAAGACTGGCTGAATTAACATGCCAATGCAGCCACATAACTTACACGCTAGAATAAATCATCAAGTGGAAATGCAGCACATGCATACCCATGGAGCGAGCAAAAGTACCTTGTTGATTTAAAATTTCCACATTAACCTAATACCTTTTAGCTCTTGTGAAGAAAGAACTTAGAAAGCACATCCAAGAAGTACCTTGGAGTATATTATTTACAGACAACATTGACTTGTAGAATAAGACAAAAGCGTGAATATTTAGCTTGAACATGAAGGAACACCTTACAATCAAAAGGTTTATGTTGAGTGGGTCAAGAAATAAATATATGAAACATAAGTCCAATAAAAATAGAAGTGTAGATGGCATCATTGTGATAGTTCAAATTATTCAAAAAAGAAAAGGATCAATTTACATATTTTGAATCAATTGTTTCAGAACAAGGGGAAATTATTAAGAATATTACTCATATAATTAAGGCAAAATGGTAAAAGTGGAGAAGTGCATCCACCATTCTAGACAATCATAAAATTGCTTTATTGGACAATGATAAGACCATCTTTGCTATGTGACTTGAAATGTTGGGCAATTAAGTACTAACTTAGGTAAACTAAGAGTGTAACTTACACGAGAATGTTAAGGTTGTGTGGCCCATATAAGAAAAGATAAAATAAGAAACCAAATATGTAACAAGGTTGGAATGGCACTATTAAATGCCAGAGAATTAAAATGTTGAGATAGGTGAAACGAAAACCAATAAACGTCCCTACAAGGTGAACAAATCAAATGGTAGAAGTTTATAAAATAGGTAAACCAACAACAACATACCAAGTCTTTACCCCACTATGTGGGGTCAACAACATAATTCAAACTTGCCAGTCATTTCTATTTATGGTATTGTCTTTTATAAGGCTCTTACAACTAATATTATATCTAAGTATCTCCCACCAAGTTTTTCTTGATCTTCCTCTACCTCTTTTACCATATACTTGTCACATTCCATTCATTCTCCCTCATAGAAGCATATATTGGTCTTCTTTTTACGTGACCGAACTATCTTAATCAGGTTTTACAACTCTTATCTCTAATAGAAGTCACTCTAACCTTATTATGAATAACCTCATTTCTAATTTTACCTTTTCTTATACAACCACACCATATTTTCCAAGATCAAGGTACGAGATTGAGGACAAAGTACATAACTTAGTACGATGGGAGATACAAGGATCAGGCTTAATCAATACATTGTGTGGGGTCATGGTACGTTTTTTATCATTTACTCATGTCGTTATTAAATTTATTTATACTAACCAAATTATATATCTTGATTTTTAATAAAAAAATTGATACTTTTATTGATGTTATAAAGATTTTTTTTTAAATAAGTTCTAATTTAACATAATTGCTATAGAAAATGGGCTAAAATAAATAAAACTATACATATAAAAGGCCCCATTACCAAGCCAAGTGCTCCACTTTAAATTTACATTGGCTTAAAGTTGGGGTGCAAACTGAAGTGCACATAGACCATTAGGACTACTAGGAGGGGAATATTAAATGACCCAGGCAATTAAAGCCCTCTCTCTCTCTCTCTCTCTGGGGAATGCCCTAGTCGTCTTTAGCATTTGGCAACATGACAAAGACAAGAACCACCATATCTCAAATCCTCAACGACGCAATGGAGGGTAGCGAACTCCTTCCTTTCTTTGACAGGCTGTAATATCTACTTATTTTGATGAGTCCTGTTGACTTATATATAGAGATAACACTTGTATGTATATTCTAGACTTAGGGTTAGCCCTATGTCATGACATATGAATGTTTTTGTATAAATATGTGTACATTCTACTAGTTATGAAATGAGAAATATTTACAATCTCTCTAAGTTTCACATGGTATCAGAGCTAGGTTAAATAATTCTTTCACACTATCTTATCCCTCCAGCAGTGCCTTTCTTCTCAATACCCATTGCTCTGGCGCTTGTGAGCTCCCCACCCTCTTCCCTGTCGCAGCCAAATCTACCTAGATCTACCCAGATCTAGCCTTCAAATCTGTTGCCCACAGCCATCCGTTGCGCCTACAGCCATCTGCATCCTTGTTGCTGTTATCGCTGCCCGCGGCTTGCTCTGTCTCTGCCACCGTCATCGCTGTCTGCAGCCTCTACTGCTGGCACCACCCGCGAACTCCGCCGCCATCACCTGAGATCTCCTCTGCCAACCGCCGTAATCGCAGTTGTTGTCGCCATCAGTCGCAGTCAAATCTACCCAGATCCAGCCTCTGTTGTCGCTATTGCCCATATCCGGCGGCCGCCCAAATCTGTAGCCTTCCTTATGCGTCGCCGGCCACCTAATCTAACTCGCCTGCAATCGTAGGCCACCTAATCTAACTTTGATCTGCATCACCCGCGATTGCCAGCATCCGGATCTGACTCGAATTTGCCACACCCACGACCGTCGGCCACCAAATCTAGCTCAAATCAAGCTCACCTATGACCGCTGGCCACCAGCTCTCATCGAATCCCACTAGATCTACCTCATGTCTAACTCCTCACCGTTGGATCTGCTTCAACAGCTCGCATCACCGCCTTCATTGCTCAGATCTTTGGCCACTACACCTCCTCCAGATTTGACCACTTGTGTCTCAAAATTTTAGATCTACCAACAGGTGTGATCTTTTCAATTTGGCCTTTCAGATCTATTTTGACTCGACAGATCTGTTTAGCCTAGATCTGGCAAATCCATATCAGATCTGTTTAACCTAGATCTGACCTAACAAATCGGATCTATTTAGCCTACCTCCAACAAATCTATTTCAAATCTGTTTAACCTAGATCCGACAGATTTGCCATTAAACATGTTAGGACCCAGTAAATCCAGTTCCTTCTCCGATATCTTGTCCCCTTCTCAAGCCATAGCTACTAAGAAGTTAATGGGTAGTTCAAATTATCTCTCTTGGTCTAAAGTTGTTGAACTATGGTGTATGGGTCAAGGTTTAGATGATCATTTGACTACCAAATCTGAGGATGTGACCACAGACAAAACTGCGTGGGTAGCGAACTATGGTGTATGGGTGTCAAAGTTTAGATGATCATTTGACTACCAAGTCTTAGAATGTGACCACAGACAAAATTGCGTGGGTAAAAGCTAATGCCTTGTTATGTAGCCTCCTGTGGCAATCAATTGACCCCTCTCTTCACCCAATCTATACCAACTATACCACATGTTGTGAGTTATGGAGCCAGGCAAAGGCTCTCTATACAAATAACATCGAACACTTGTATTCAGTGGTATCTAATCTGATTAATTTGAGACAGCAGGGTATGACTCTTCCCGATTTCCTTGGTCGGATGGCTTCACTTAAGGTTGAGTATAACTCTCTTCTTCCCATTGGTAAGATTGTTGCAGAAGATCTTGCTCAGAGAGACAAGTTCTTCATGATATGTACCCTTACTACTCTAGGTCCTGAACTTGCTCCGGTTCGTGACCAGATCCTTGCCAATCCCAACGTCCCTACAATGGATGAAGTGTATTCTCGTCTTCTTCGGGTTCCCTCTGTTCCTGCAGTGCCTATTTCTTCCACCAGCGATAATTCAGTTATGGCTTCGCAGACTCAAAATCATGGAGAACAAGGAAGGGGTTGTGGTAGTAATCGGCGCAACCGCCCCAAGTGTGACTTCTGTCACAAGTTGGGGCATACTAAGGAACAATGTTATAAGTTGCATGGTCCCCCCCCTCGTGCGAATGTTGCTTCTGCTGATAGTTCCTGACCTGAATCTTCTGTTGGATATCCATTGAATTCCTTACTTTTCACTGGGAACGACTATGACGAATATCTCAAGTATAAGACATCCTAGCAGTCATCATCCACCACTGCCTTCCTCGCTCAGTCATCCTTTTTAGGACCATGGGTCCTAGATTCAAGTCCTTCTAATCATATATCTGGTAATCCCCATCTGTTCTCTCATTTTACTAGTACTGTTTCTTTACCTTTGTTATCCTGGCCGATGGTTCTAAAGTTGTTGCTAAAGCTATTGGCACTACCAAACCCTTACCATCTCTACCTTTAGATTTTGTCATTTATCTTCCCCATTGTCCTTTTAATCTTGTATCTATTAGTCAACTTACACGTGCCTTAAATTGTTCTCTCACCTTCAATAACAATTCTGTTAATATTTAGGATCGCATACGAGACAGATGCTTAGCGTCGGATGTAAGTCGCAGGGTCTCTATGACCTCAACCTTCCTAACCCTCCTATTGCGTGCTCAGTGAGTGAGTCTCCTACTCTTCTCCACAACCGTTTGGGACATCCTAGTTTGGCCAAGTTTTAGAAGATGGTTCCCAATCTGTCTACACTGTCAACCTTTCATTGTCAATCTTGTCAGCTTAGAAAACAAACTGGAACTTCTTTTTCAAAACGTGTCAATAATCGAGCTATGTCCCCATTTGCTTTAGTTAATTCTGATGTTTAGGGTCCTAGTCATGTTCTATCTGTCTTAGGTTTTCAATATTTTGTCACATTCATCGACGATTATTCTCGATGCACTTGGTTATATTTAATGAAAAATCGTTCTGAGTTATTTTCAATTTTTGAATCCTTTTGTGCTGAAGCCAAATTCATACATGTGTTCAAGTTTGGCGCAATGACAACGCCCCTGAATATTTTTTTGCCCCCCTTCACTACCTTTATGTCTTCTCAAGGGATCTTACATCAGTCGTCTTGTGCCTACACACCACAACAAAAATGGGGTTGCTGAGTGTAAAAATAGACATTTGATTGAAATTGCTCGCCCCCTCCTTTTACACTATAATGTTCCCTTTCGTTTCTGGGATAATGTTGTCATCACTGCTTGCTATTTCATTAATAGGATGCCTTCCTCTGTTCTTTAGGAAAAAGTTCCTCACTCTCTTTTGTTTCCTAATCAATCCTTATATGTTCTCCCTCCCCGTGTCTTTGGTTGCACATGCTTTGTTCATAACATGTCTCCAAGTCGGGATAAATTGTTTGCTCGGTCCATCAAATGCATTTTTCTTGGTTATTCCCGACTTCAAAAGGGTTATAAGTGTTACTCTCTTGCCACCCAATGCTATTTTCTATATGCTGATGTCACATTTTTTAAGCCATCCCCTTTCTACTCTTCCCCTCCTTCTGAGAGCCATCCATATTCAATATAATCATCATGTTCCTATTTTCCCTGTTCCTTCGTCTATCCCATTACAGGTCTATCATCGGCGTTCTCAACCTCAATCACATGATGGTCTTGGTGATGTCCCTGTGCAACCTCCCACTTCTCCTATTGCACCAGTAACTCTTGCTGCCTCACCTCCCACTCCAACACCTCCACCTACCGCGATTCTACCACCTGAGGATCAGTTTCCTATTATAATTTTATAATTTTCTTAGTTATCACCGTTTGTTTTCACCTTATAGTGCTTTTCTCTCCTCCTTATCCTCTATTTCTGTTCTCAAAACTGTTAGCGAGGCACTTTCTGATTCGAGGTGGCGACAAGCAATGGTAGAAGAGATGATCGCTTCACATTCCAATGGTACTTGGGATTTGGTTCCATTACTTCCAGGTAAATCTCATGTTGGATGTCGATGGATCTATATTATCAAAGTTGGTCCTAATGGGCACATTGATCGGCTTAAGGCCTGTTTGGTAGCAAAAGGGTTCACCCACGTGCATGGACTTGACTATGGTGATACATTTTCCCCTATGGCTAAAATGCCTTATATCTGTTTGTTATTCTCTATAGGGCCATTGTATCAACTAGACAATAAGAATGCCTTCTTACATGGTGAGCTTCAAGAAGAGATTTATATGGAACAACTGCCTTTTCATTTTGTTACTCAGGGGGGGTCTGATTTGGTTTGTAAACTCCGACGCTCACTATATGGGTTAAAACAATCTCCACGAGCCTAGTTTGGTCACTTTAGTACTGTTATTCAGAAAGTTGGTATAACTCGCAGTGAGTCTGATCATTCGGTTTTCTACACACACATCACAGGGAAAGTGTATATACCTGATTGTCTATGTGGATGATATTGTCA
Source organism: Diospyros lotus (assembly GCF_014633365.1). NCBI lineage: Eukaryota > Viridiplantae > Streptophyta > Magnoliopsida > Ericales > Ebenaceae > Diospyros > Diospyros lotus. The sequence continues at coordinate 36,669,590 of NC_068338.1, read as the reverse complement.
TTACAGGTGATGATCAGGATGGTATTACTCAACTGAAGAGACATCTTTTCCATCATTTCCAAGCCAAGGACTTGGGGTTGCTTAAGTATTTTCTTGGCATAAAAGTTACTCAGTCCAGCTCTGATATAGTCATCTCTCAGCAAAAGTATGTGTTAGATATTTTGGAAGAAACTGGGATGCTTGATTGTAAGCCTATAGACTCTCCCATAGATCCTAATGTAAAGCTTTTACCAAGACACGGGGAGCCTCTTGCAGATCTTGGGAAATATCGTAGGTTGGTTGGAAAACTTAATTATCTCACTATCACTCGGCCTGACATTTCTTTCTTTATCAGTGTTGTCAGTCAGTTTCTACAGTCTCCTTGTGATAGCCACTAGAATGCAGTTGTTCGGATTCTCAGGTATATTAAGGGAGCTTCAGGGAAAGGATTATTGTATGAGGACAGAAGTCATACTCGGGTAATCAGATATTCAAACGCCAATTAGGCTGATTCTCTATCTGATAGATGATCTACTTCAAGATACTGTATTCTGGTTGGAAGGAACCTAATATCTTGGAAAAGCAAGATGTTGTTGCTAGATCAAGTGCAGAAGCAGAATATCGTGATATAACCTTGGCAACATGTGAACTTATCTAGTTAAAACAATTGCTTCAGGAACTCAAGTTTGGAGAAATATCACAGATGAGATTAATTTGCGATAATCAAATTGCGTTACATATTGCCTCCAATCCAATCTTTCATGAGAAAACCATACACATCGAGATATATTGTCATTTCATTCGAGAAAAGATTTTATCTGGTTGTATTACCACAGTTTTTGTCAATTTAAATGACTAGTTAGCAGATGTATTTACTAAATCCCTCAGAGGTCCTCGAATTGGATATATATGTAACAAGCTTGGTGCATATGATATATATGCATCAGCTTGAGGGAGAGTGTTGACTTGTATATAGAGATAACACTTGTATGTGTATTCTAGACTTAGGGTTAGCCCTATGTCATGCTTATGTCATGATATATGAATGTTTTTGTATAAATATGTGTACATTCTACTAGTTATGAAATGAGAAATATTTCCAATCTCTCTAAGTTTCACAAGTCCCTTTGAATTTTCCTCTGATGGGGAACGTCTGATGTGGATGTCGTATATTCCTCTCAATTTCAATCACATCATTACTTGAAAGTTGAAACTACAAGTCTCCATTTTTTAGCAATCCAGTTCACAACCCAAAGTGATCTGGGTCTCTTTCAACCCACAAATTGGGGAATTCATCCCAATTCACAGTACCACCCTTGGCTTTAATAAACCACACATCCATCTTAACATCCTCATTTCCATTACACTCATATTTTACATATGTTGATGTTTATTGCACAACATTTTATTTCATACAACAAAGCAATCTTGTAGTTGTCTTATATAATTTTCCTTTTAACTTTAATGAAATCTTACTATCACAAAAAATCACAATTGCACCTTTTCATTTTAACACCTTGCCTTAATTCTGCAAGTACCATCCTCATTAATCTCCCTATCTTTTTGGATGATTAATGCAAGATATCTAAACTAATCTTTTCTTTGTATGATATTTTCCTTTTACACTATTGGACAAAAGGAGCGCTTTAACACCTTTTCGATAATTCTTTCCCTTTATCTCTTCAAAGGTTGCACAAATGTCACAACACCTCAAAGAGAAAAGAATAAACCATGGCTCAACAATGTAACATCTCTAAGATACAAGATTTAAGCAAAGTAGTAATTAAATCAACATATAATTCGTGATGTGACATCAAAAATAACATAATCCTTCCAAGCAAATGACAAAAGCGACTTACATCATCTGGTCTTTGAGTGACTTCACCTTCAATCTCTCTATCCTCAGGTCTTCGAGTGACTTCGCCTTCAATCCGTCTGTTCTTAGAAGGAGAGCCTTGAGATACATTAGGCAACTTGCCATTGGAAAGCTTTGTGATCTTTTCACTAGTCTTCGGCTTAGGGTCCTTATTAGGCCCACAAGAAGTAACACTTGGTTTTGTTATCACTTTAGAGGTAAGAGTGGCTCCCAAGTCCATTGCATCATCCACATTAGTTTTGATGCTCGATCTCTTGACATCATTATTGTCCTGGGCCTCAAATAACTTGAGGCAACCATCAACCCTAGCTTTCTTAGAAGGCCTATCATCCAAAGTACCAGCATCTTCAGATTTTACACCCTTCTCCAAGGCCGAGAAATCCTCTCTAGGTTTTGCTTTCCTTACAAGGGAAGTATCATTATTCTCATGAATAGTTAACTTCTGATCACTATTCAAATTTCTGATCTTAGAAAATTCGATAGAACATTCAGTTTTTAGTTTCTTAGACATCTTGTTCTCCAAAGCACTAGACTCTTTTGCATATTTTACTTCATCTTGAACCCGAACATGATCCATAACAACTTTACTCATTTTAGTTTTATCCTGATCAGAATTAATTCTATACCTCGTGGCTTTCTCTACTGAAATAGAGCCCTGTTGAACACTGGCTGTATCCACATCGCCAGAATCCATGGCAAAACCAGAAGCAGGTTTGCCTCTAGGTGAAAATTTCAATCCGACCAGTGAGTCCTTCTCATCTTCACTTATTTTTTCCACCAGATGATGTACACTTTCATCTTTTGCTCCAGTTCTGAACTCTGCAGGCAAGTCTTGCCCCGAAAGCTGAGGTGTTTTGAATGCTAGGGCCTCCTCTTTCTTGTCAAAATCAAGTTTGGGAGTATCACTGATCGTTCCACTATCTCTCTTATTAAATACAAAGTTAACTGCAACAAATTCAGATACCAAAGTCATGTAAGTTTGAACTATCAGAATGACACAACTGAAAAAGAAACGAAGTTATAATAGGAGCATTCATAGCGCAAGGATGACCTTCGAGCCCAGCGACTTTATCATCTATCCTATCTGATATAGTGCAGTGTTCAACATCAAAAGTACGATAAAATACGTAGTCAGCCATGTGAAGTTCCTGTGCTGAAGGTTGACGATTTCTACTGTCCTTTGAAATGCATATGACATTGCATTTTCCAGCAATTGCTCCCTGATTAAATAAATTGAATTCAGCAATCAGAATAGCCAATCCACTTCAAATAAACTTGTGCCAGGAGCAAGAAAAGGAACTCATTATTTTGCCAAAATTCATAAGCTAAGCAGGTCAAGCTACCTCCTAAGCAGCCATCAGGAAATACACCATTCAGTACATATATATATATATATATTCACTACATATATATATGTATTCTCTCACACCAATACAAAAATAAGACTTCCAAGAATAAATGCCCTAATCAATCATTTATTGAACCACATGCACAATATGTGATCATGCTACAGCAAAAAAGCACATCCACTAATAATTTCAATGGTCTATTGAGTATGGCTTGATGGATTAGATGGCTTTAGGAGGTTTTTGCACCTAAATTTCTGAGATTATCCTTCCTAACGACATAAACTCACAGGACTCACTGACCCTAACCACAATTGTAACATTACTCCATTATAACCTAGTTGTCATGGAATTAAACACAAAAAGAGAATAGAGTCAACAATAATAAGTATAGTTGTCTCTGTGTGTGAGTGTGTGTGTGTGTGTGCCTGAGAGAGGGGAGGTACCAGGTCAGTGTTTGGAGGGGAATTATACATGGGTGGAATGCTTATTTTAGGTGTGTTTTTCCGAGTTCAATAGGGAAATAGGGTGATACCTCCTCAGTTGTGAGCAGGGCACACCCCTTTCAGACAAACCTCTGTGATTGGAAATTAGATTCTACACACCTTTGGAATGTTAAAAGATCACTTTGCAGCTGGACTGGATGAATACCATTAGGTATAGCTTCCATCTAAAAACAGAGCCTCACTGCTCCTCCTTTCTATCAGGTCCTCTTGAAAAGGAAAGTGTAGGCTTTTCTTTCAAAGCGATATGATCAGTGAGAGCCCCTCCCAGGGTACCCTTTTCAATTTAGAAAGCTTCTCTCCGGGAAAGAGAGGTCAAGTGTTGGCTGATTGATCGTATATGTGCAAAGAGATGATGAATGCATTAAGCATTTTTCCCTGCATTGTACAGCGGCTCAGGATATATGGAGACTTTTTTTTTCGTTTTTTTGCTTTTCATGTTCAAAGTGGTGCCAGCTATAGTCTTCAAGGTTCCATGTGGCTTGGGTCAGGCCAGCCCTCATAAGCAGCGTAACAGACTTGGATAACCATAAGTTTTGTATTATGCAGTTCATCAGAAAGGAACATTAATATAGAGTTCTTGAGATTACAAACATACAAATTCATTGTACCTCATTTCCAGGGTTTTGTGAATGGGAACAGTTATTCCTGATCCCAGAGTTCTTTTTTTGTCGTAGCTGAGCTTTACTTGTAAGTAGCTTTAAGGGTCCTTCAAGTTCTGTAAAGGGTCTGCACCCTTTTGATACCTTTGTTAAATATACTGTTCACTTGCTAAAAATAAATAAGACAGCCTCTCAGAATGCAACATTAGGGCTACATTCATCTGAACTTGCCTAACCCCACATCAACCCTGGACATTATGTTGCCCCTCTTTCTTTGAGGAACATGAATTGATCTCCTAAAAATGCCAACTTCTTAAAACTCAAAAAGCCATCATTAGGTGAGAGAATTAAAAAGTCAGGTAAGAGAAGCCTCAGGAAAAAAGGATCCCATCCATCTTAAATCTAAAGCTAAGAAGCAGAAAAAATCAACTGAAGAACCAAAAAAAAGAGTTGCTCCAAATAGGTGTTTCCTATTGAGTCCTCATCCAGATTGAAGAAATGCTTCTGGCCACAGGTTTTGAACTGCTTTTTTTTTTTTTTTCTCACTGATACATATTAAACAGGTATAACAAATAGCTTATGCACTCAGCCAGAAAGTAGATCACAATAGAAGTCTTCAGCTATCTATAAAGCCACCCCATCCTTTGGCAACAATCAATTATCATATTTATTTCCCCTTGTAAGCTTCTTGTAGTTGAACATCTAATTGTTACCACCAAAAAAACTTCATTAGATGGATATTGATGAATATTGATGAGGATGAAGTTTTCATAAAAATTTCAGCTCAATGAACTCCTTTTCTGAGACCTTGAATTCTAAAACTTGGGCATAATTCTGAGGCCTGAAGTCTAAAACTATGATTATTAATTCATACAAGATTTGTTTTATTATCAAAGTGCTTTTGTTGACTTGATACAAAAGATTTAGGAAGATATAATATATATATACACACACACAAACTTAAACTAGCTAAAGCAAGAGAAAAAAACAAGGGATTTAAGCAAAGTGAAATGCATAAAAACAAAAACTAAAAGTACTAGCAAACCAGGGGGCAGGGAGAGGTGGAAGAAGTATTTCTTGAAGTTACTGAATGAAGGCGTAGAGACAACTGTTATATTGGGGAAGGGGAATCATAGTAGATTGAAGAAGATAGAAATCACATGTTTTGTAGACATATATGTTCAAATGAAATAAAACAAACGTTGAAAAAAAAAAGGAGGAGAATTTGTAAAGCAGTTGGACCATATAATATGTCAATAAAAGTAAGAATGCAAAGGGGAAAGAAGGCAGTTTTTGGCCAACGAAATTATTTAATGAGATCCTAAAAATCAAAAAGGATGTTGAACAAGTGAAGGAAAAGCACTTTAATGCCCCTTTACAAGAATAAAGGAGATGTTCAAATTTGTAAAAATTCTAGAGCAATCAAGCTAATGAACCACACTGTGAAACTTTGGGAGAAAGTGATTGAACAAAGATTAAGAAGAGAAACCAAACTATGGAAAACCAAGTTAGTTTCATGTCCGGTAGGTTAACAATGTAAGCTATATATTTGTTAAAGCCCTAACATAAAGGTATAGAGAGACAAAAAAAAATAAAAAATTGCATATGGTGTTTATAGATCTATAAAAGGTTTGGTACGTTCCTATAGAAGTCTTATGGAAGGTTTTAAAGAGAAAAAGTCTGAATTGTTCACATAAAAGTTATTATAAGGCACATACTGTAAGTAGAAACATGTGTTAGAACATGCGGAGGATATATTCAAGCTTTCCAATTATAATGCCATTCCATCAAGGATCTACATTAAGTCCTTACCTATTTGCCCTAGAAATGGATGGGCTCACTAAAAATATCCAGGCAGAGGAATCATGCTGTATTTTAGTTGTAGATGATAATGTGTTGGTGGATAAAACAAAAAAATGTGAGAATACTAAGCTCAAGATATGAATGAGCACTTTAAAATCTAAAGGTTAATTAAGTAAAGTGAAAACCAAATATATGGAATGTAAGTTTAGTAAAAACGTAAGAGTGGATGGTGTTATGGTAAAACTAGAAGATCAAAACCTACCAAGAAAGATCAGTTTAGATATCTTGGATCGATCATCCAAAAAAATGTGGGGATTAATGAGGATGTTACCCATAAATAAAGATAGTATGGTTGAAGTAGAAAAATGCATCCAGCGTTTATGTGACAGTAAAATTCCATTAAAGCAAAAAGAAAAAAAAATTATAAAACCAGCTTTGTTATATGGCACATAATGTTGGAGAGCAAAGCACCAACACCAGCAAAATATAAGTGTAATAGAAATGAGGATGCTAAGATGGATATGAATGTCATACAAGAAAAGATAAAATTATAAATGAGGTTATTCATATAAGGTTAGAGTGGCTCCTATTAAAGATAAGTTGCATAAGACATGATTAAAATAGTTTGGCAATGTGAGAAGAAGACCAATAAATTCTCCTACAAGGAAAATGGATGGAATGGAACATGTATTTAGCAAAAGATGCAAAGACAAACCAGGAAAAACTTAGTGGAAGACACTTGGGCATGATATTAGTCATAAGGGCCTTATACAAAATCAGTCCATAAGTAGAAATGAACTTAGTACTAGCATTCATGGAGCCAACCCCACATAGTGAGGAAAAGGCTTAATATGTTGTTGTATCAAACTGCCTATGTCATTAATTGTTTTCTATTCCTTTTTTCATTTTTTGGGGGGGCGGGGAACAGGCAAGGTTTGGTTACATTGGAAATTTGTGTTATTATTGCAATGCTCATTTTATTTATACAGTCAACCATAATAAACCCGAAATTTCACCCAACAGCTTTCTAGGTTCGTTTGGCATAAACTAACCAAATCCATCTGCACCCTCAATGGAAAACCCCCATCAGCAAATAACTTCTGTAACTGGATTTTACAAATATCAGCAAGAATCAAGAAAATTGAAAATTGTAATTTTTTTTCCCTAGAATAATGGTTGAAGTAGTAGGTTCCAAAGTGTATAAAAACAGCATGAAGCATCACAATAAGCAATAATCATATTACCATTCCAAACAAAACAGATAGATTATCAATATCAATTCTATGTGACAAATTCAATCCTGTCATACTTACAGGTACGAGGCTCAATAACACAAACCCTAGAAAAGCCTAGAGGATTACAAGTCTCCAATACAGCCTTTTTCATAAAAGGAATTGAAGATTTCTCTGTGTATCTCCAAGCAAATATTTTTTTCTAAAGGACTGGAACAGTGACTTTAAGTTTAGAGCATGACAACGAAAAGACTCTATATCGAGCTCAAAAGTATGCAGTTCTTACATGTAAAACTACAAAAAACTATAACTAATTTATCTATCAGGCTTCTATAGCCATGTAAGAAGTCATGTTGAATATCAAAACTTTGATCTAAGAGTCTGTGCACATGATCTAATTCTTCATATAATACTTCAGCATTCCATGACAAGTAGGATATCACAAAAGGAATCTCCAATGCAAAAGGTTCCCCACTTTGAAAGGGTTGGGGGAGTGTCATCTTTGTACAAACCACTAGCACTGATGTGTAAATCCATGGGAGATACAACAGCTCTGGAATTTTATGGTAAATAAAATTGTTCCACCAATATACCACATCTTGATCTCACATAAATTGCAAATATATTCCAAAAGGAATAAACCAGGACAAAGGTAACATTTTATCAGAATTATTAAACAAACCTAGTGGACGATATCAATTTGGAGCCTGATCACCGAGATATGCACAGAATATTTAGTACAAAAATTCATATGAAGGTACATCATCCAAGATAGAACATGGTAAAACAATTTTGGAGAGTTAAATACCAGAGGATTGACATTTTCTGCACCAACACCTTTACCCGAAGCCAAAAAAACTTCTTTCTCAAGTAATACTGTGTCTCCAAGCCAATTCGAGATTTCTAAAGGGTGGAAAAACCATTGAACCTTTACTTTCTTATTCTTGTCAGGAGTTTCCCATATCTTTGTCAGCTTCCCAATGTATGGTTCTGGTTCACCTTCCTTGTACATGTATACACAATCATGAAGAGCATACTCAACACCATCATAAGTAAAAGATTCATAAAACCTGATATCCTTATTTTTCCCACCAACTCCTCTCTTTTTACCCCAAGTAAATTCAAGGTCCTCGATATGATCTGTTTCTGCTAAGTGGGGCATATCTGCAAGCCTCCAACCAAACCAAGTAGCTAGCAATCAGTGTCCAAAGGAAATAACCTGAAAACTGGAAAAATATAATCATTGAGTAGCCATTTCTAACTGAAAATTAACTTATAAGGATGGCATACAATGTGTAAATGTGTCAAATGCGTGGTCTCAGTTCAAACAATACTGCATGTCTGATTTTCTCAACATGCCATGATCTGCTAGACTAACACGGAAACAAGAGTTCACTGTAAAACACAAAAAGGACTAGGATAAGGACTAGAGGGGGGAAAGGGAGAGATATCAATCAAACCACTAAAGAGCAAATTGCTAATAGCAACACATCAACCGAAACCCAGCAAGGCAGCATGCAGAGACTTGCCAGACGGTACGCTTCGAGAGTCTATGCTATGAGCAGAACGCGTAGTATTGTCCTATGTGATGAGAACATAAAACAAACACTTGGAAGTACTTTCCAATTCCAAGAAAGTCAAATCACCAAATTGTTAGTGTGATACATTTTAAATTCATTCTGACGAGGGATTTAGCAATTGATCCCTGTATCTCGTGAGAGACATACAAACACATACGGAACCTGAAGTGTTTAAACTAAACATTTACTGATTCCGACCGCGCTTTGCTTCCTCGTAAGCAATTCTCCACAAATTAATTGGTAAATTCTCTATACCAGCAAATTCTAATGAAGTGCCCTCAACGATTAAAAATAAAAACGTGTACATACAACGATAAAAATAAATGGAGGATGGGGAGTTACGGATGTAGGGTTTCTCTGTGCTCGAAACCCTAGTCGGTGAAAATAGGGCCTCGGTGGTAAAAACCTCGTTGGACACCAACTGAGTCGAGCATGTGCGGCTGATTTGGTGCAGTGAGCTTCGCCGGAGAAAAGTGCCCCGGCGTTGCGGCGAGGCGGTATTATGGCGGTGGCCGACGTTCGAAGGAGCGTGAAGCTGTATTGTCGCGACGGAGGGAGGGAAAGAGGGAAAAACCGCAGTTGGGTTTTGATTATTTATAAGGATTCAGCGAATTTAGTTTGGTTACAAATAATCATCAAATTAAAAAGCTTAAAATTATATTATTGCATATTAACATGAACTAAAATAATGTCAATTTCATTCAGATTTTTTTCCAATCGCATGTGATTTTAATTTGCTTTTCTTAGTGAGTTACAGTCAGGTCAGACCCTATCAAATATCATATTATTAAAATTTTAAAAATATTTATCAACACCAATACGTCGTGTCTTACGATTTTTTAATATATATTTCTATTTTTAATTTGAGCATATACAAAACGAATGGTTAATTACACCAATAATAACTCAACTTTGCATTTTATTATTATTTGGTCACTGAACTTTGAAATGTTACCTATTAGTTACTGATATTTCAAAACGGTTACTACTTAGTCACTGAACTTTGAAATGTTACATGTTAGTCACTAATATTTCAAAATTGTTTATGCTTAGTTATCGAATTTTAAAATGTTATCTATCAGTTACTGATATTTCAAAACTGTTATGCTAAACTTTAAAATATTACCTATTAGTTATTAATATTTCAAAACTGCTTCTCATTCATCACTCGTAAACTTAAAGTTCAATAACTATCGAATAACAGGTGAAAAATAATTTTGAAATATCAATGACTAGCATGTAATATTTTAAAGTTTAGTGACTAAGCAGTAACAGTTTTAAAATATTATTAACTAATAAGTAACATTTTAAAGTTCAGTAACTAAATAATAATAATTTTGAAATATCAGTAATTAACAGGTAACATTTTAAAGTTCAATGACTAAGTAGTAATCGTTTTGAAATATCAATGATTAATAGGTAACATTTCAAAGTTCAGTAACAAAACAGTAATAGAATGTAAAGTTGAGTTATTATTAGTATAATTAACCCACAAAACGAATATAAATATTTGATATTATTCTCTAAAATATATCATATGACTAATAAGTTGTGTATCTTTAAATTATGAATTGAAAATTTAATTTATAATTATTATCATAATTATCATACTTAAGATTCAGTAATTCATGTAAATGTATTTTTTTAATTTAAATATAAAACATTATATTCCATAGAATAACCATCCATGCTATTTAAAATTTATCCATTAGGGATGGAATCCATAATTATTTTAACATATAAGTTGCCTTTTGTGTATTCATAAATAATTGATATATCCATTGTAAAGTTGAGTATGTGAAATTAATACACAACTTTAAAAGTGAAAGTATTGTTTACTGCAATGGTTTTACAAATGATATTTATTATATTAATGTTTTAAATTTGTTATGTTCAAATATTGTACATTAAAATAATCACCCTTGCGAGATTCCTTGCTGCACGTGTTATTGATTTCGACAAAAAAGATAAATTATAGGTAAAAATTTTATCTCATTGAGCAGAATAAGAAATTGAACCCACAATTTATTAGTGTAAATTTCAATTTATAGTGAACTAATCGCTTGATACGTGTTTCGCGGACAATATTATACCTTTAATAATCATTCATGTAATTGTTTATTGTACAATTAATAAGTTTAAGAGCAAATAATTTTATTGATGATATTGAATTTGACATGTTGTTATAAAGTTTATATATTATTTAATTTATATATAGTTAATTTTTAATTTTAGATAATGTAGTTGAAGAGAGAGAGAGAGAAAGAGTCGTTGTTAAGTGATAATTGAATCAGTAATTAAAAATAATTGATTCGATGATGATCAAAGCTGTCAAACTAAAAAGAACAAAAGAGAAAGAAAATGATAGATAAAAAATAGGGAGAGCTTTGGCCACAAGAAGATTTTATTAATGAGACTGGAAATTGATGTTATATTTAAAATATAAAGAGTAATAGATATAATTTGAGACACGTGTCGTGTCTATTTTTATTTTTTAAAAAATAGGTTAAATATAAGTGGTATATACATAAACGACAAAAAACCTGCCCGACCCAAAAACCCTAGCACCCGGGGCCAGTATAAATCCTTAACGATTCGGCGGAGATCATTTTCGTACCAGGGCCTCCGAAGCTAGGGTTTTTGAGATGGTACTTCTCTATCTTCTCCGATCTGATAGAATCGCCATGCATGATTATATGCAGCGTGTAAGATTTTGCGATTTGAATTCTGTTGCAGGGAAAAGGAACAGGAAGCTTCGGCAAGAGGAGGAACAAGACTCACACGTTATGTGTGAGATGCGGCCGCCGCAGCTTCCACCTCCAGAAGAGCCGCTGCGCCGCCTGTGCCTTTCCGGCAGCCCGCAAAAGGACATGTCAGATCTCTGTCTAGATATCTCTCATTCATTACATGATTCTATGCTATTTTCGCTTATTTGCTGCCTTCTCTTGAAATTCGGCAGTCATATTTGTTTGTTGTTCGATCCGTTTTGCTCCGTAGATTCAGTTTTTATTTCATAATATCCTCGCGATTTCCATGGTCTGTATCACTTTTTCATTTTTCCGGAACTTGGAGAACTTAAAAAGTTTAAAAATCATCGGTTCTCATACAATGTGAATGAACAAACTCGAACCAAATTAAAACTGACTAAACGGTTGGATCCGCGGCGGCAAATTAATGGGATTTGGTCTTCCACGTGCTGTATGCTTATTCGTTTGGATGTAAACCTTTCCCCTCAATTCTCAATAGTTTTGAAGATATTCACAGGTAGTATCAGCCCGGATAAAGGAGGATGGTTGTGATAGGTAGCCGATAGCTAGCATAAAGACTCGTCGGGTCAATTATTATGAATTCTAAAGAAATGATTAAATTGTTGTTACATGTGTACTGCTTATTTGTTTTGTGCACACAAACGGACAGATGTTTCTGTTTGATCTCACTGATTTATCTTGTTTACCACATGTTCTCGTAGTTTATTTCCCTGTTGCTACTGGTTATGGGTTCTAAACAGTGGAGTTGCGTTGTAGCATTAATCAAATTATGTTTGGGGCTTCCGGAATTTATAAATGCAGTACCTGTAATAGATGACTGTAGATAGGCTTCCTCAATTTTAAATATCGTTGGTTATTATATGCTTATCTAGCAGTATTTTGGCGTGCTTAAATAATCTGATGCTTCATTTTTTCTCTTTCTGGGTTTTTAAGGATCTGGAGATATCGTCTTTTGTGTTCACTCTCTTCTCAGTCTTTATTGTATTTCATTTTATATTCAGATAACTGGAGTGTGAAGGCAATTCGAAGGAAGACCACTGGAACTGGTCGTATGAGGTACCTCCGTAATGTTCCCCGCAGGTTCAAGAGTGGCTTCAGAGAAGGTAAAGTTCTCTTGTCCTCAAGGGGACTGGAATCCAAATGAATTAATTAAATTTTACATTTCTAATTTGATTCCACTGATTGCCTTTATTGCATTTTTGTTTGGTTAGGTACTGAAGCAGCCCCAAGAAAGAAGGGGGCAGCCACAGCCTCTTAGGCTTCCAGGACATTTTATTTTCTCATCTATTGTCTTGACTTTTGCAAGAACAATATTTTGGGTCCTGTCTACTGATTGTTAGTTGTTATTGAGCGTGAGATGTTATTGTTATTGATTGGTTTGATGGTTATTGCCTTTCTTGGATAATAGAAAGTATTTACTCTCAGTTTGGCATTCAATGCACTTTGTTGTGGAATGTTCGATGAAGCTGAACCCTTTATAGGTCGAGAATATCCAACGTAAACATTAGATCATCTTGTTAGTCTGGAAACACCAATGTCGAGACACCTGATTTTGGTAGCTGATAGGCATGTAATACCAGGGTGCAGTTTCCTACCAGATTTACCACTCACTAATGTTTGGGTTTGTAGTTTCATTATGATCCAGCCTAATCTGGGAATCTCTTTAAGAGTTTGCTTTCTGAAGCAGCGATCTGTGGGTATGCTTCCAAACTCATGAACTCTGAGTTGTAAGCTTTGCAAATATCAACCCCGCCGCGTCCCCCCCCCCCCCCCCCCCCCAAAAAAAAAAAAAAAAATGTATATATATATATAATAATTCTCTGTTGTCAGACGTGGTGAAGGTGTCCTGAAATTCATTTTAGGCTATCATGTTACTGGATGTTGATTTCTGGATAATAGGCCTGGTGGATGCGTTGTTGAGATCAAATATGCATGAAGGCTGGTTTTTCTATTGCCACAGTAAGACCAGAGTGGATATTGGTGGTGTAGGTATCCATGCTTGTGATTCCTTACTGATCGCAAGTAAACCTTATAATTTCGTGTTTATTAATCAAAGCCCAACAAACCCAACCTTTATTCTGGGTTTACATATATGTCACAAAATGGACGGAGACTTGCTTTTTTTAACCACGGATATGATTTAATTTTGACTTTTCAGAATCAATCTCAACTCTGCTCGGGATGTTATTCATTGTTGGTCCCAATTCCGAATAAAGGAGAAGAGTTGTGTTAGGTAGCCGATAGCTAACGTAAAATTTAGTCGGATCCAAAACATGAATTTTAGACAAATTATGAAAAATTGTTGGGGCGTGGGCATAACCCTTCATAGTGATGCGTTATATTGTCCGCGTGTAGTGTTAAGTGAGCTAGGGCCACTGCATCGGCGCTCAGATGTAGTGATAAATGAGCAAGGGTCCATGCATTTGCTTGGACGGATATGGGTAAAGAAGCTAATCCAAAATCAAAATCAAAACCAAAATAAACAAAATCAAAATAAAAAACAAAATCAAATTCAAAGTCAAGGCCAAAAATAAAATCATAGATTAAGGATTAGATCATATAACATAGGAACATTAACACGCAAAGCTATGGAAGTGGTAGATGTGATGATTAAGAGAAAGATTAATATTATGTGTTTTCAAGAGATGACATGGGTAGGGAAAAAAATAAAATTTTTATCAGAAATTGGATATAAAATATGGTACACAAGAAATGATCGAGCGAAAAATGGAGTGGAGATTATTATGGATAAAAGCTTGGTAGATGAGGTAGTGGATGTAAAGAGAATAGGGGATAGGATTATTATGGTGAAAGTTAGTGTAGGAAGAATGATTATGAATATCTTTAGTACATATGCACCACAAGTGGGGTTGGGTGATGAGATAAAAGCAAAATTCAGGGATAATTTAGAATGACTCATACAAATGATATTAAAATGAGAGAAAGTGATTATATGAGGTAACTTAAATGGTCACGTGGGTAAAGACGGAAACGGCTATAAAGAGGTACATAGAGGGTATGGATTTGAGAAAATTAATAATGAGGGTAAGTCTATTTTAGATTTTGCTATGGCATATGGGCTCATCATAACCAACACTATGTTCCAAAAATGGGACGAACATTTAATCACATATAAAAATGTCACATCAAGCACCCAAATAAATTACTTCCTCATGAGACAAGAGAATCAGTTATGTTGTAGGGATTGTAAGGTGATACCGGGAGAGTGTTTGACTACTCAACATAGATTTTTAGTACTTGACGTCCAAGTAAGAAATTGGAAGAGAAAAAATCACATAAAACAAAATCCAAGAATCAGGTGGTGGGATTTAAAAGGGGAGAAATAATTAATCTTTAAAAAAAAATTAAGGGGTGGAAGTGAATGGAATGGAGAATGACAGATAAACCAAATGTGGAGAGAAATGGCTAATACCTTGAGAAGCACGGCAAAGGTAGTCCTTGGAAAAATAAATGGTAGAGCTCCTAATCTTAAAGAATCTTGGTGGTGAAATGAAGAGGTACAATTGAAAATTAAAAATAAGAAAACTCGCTATAAGGCTATATATCAGTGTAATAATGAATAAAATCAAAAAAAGTATAAAGAAATAAAAAATGGAGCAAAATGAGCTGTTAGTGAAGCAAGGTCAAAAGCATATAAGAATCTATATAAACGACTTTATACAAATGATGGAGAGAGTGATATATATAAATTAGTTAAAGCAAGAGAAATAAAAATAAAGAATTTAAATCAAATGAAATACATAAAAGATGAAAATCAAAATGTATTAGTGAATGAGGGAGCGATTAAGGAGAGATGGAATGAATATTTCACAAAATTACTCAATGATGGTGACGACACAAGAGTTAGGTTGGAATATCTTAGTAATTTCGAAGGGGAACGTGAGCTATACATTTTATCGATGCATAAGTTCAAATGAAATAAGACAAGCATTAAAAAAGATGAAAAATTATAAGGCGATGAGACCGGATAATATACCAATAGAAGCATGGAAATGCATAGGAGAATAGGGCATCTCCTGGCTAATGAAATTATTTAACGTGATCCTTAAATCAAAAAATATGCCGGATGAGTGGAGGAAGAATACTTTGGTTCCTATATACAAGAATAAAGGAGATGTTCAAAACTGTAAAAATTACAGAGGATTTAAATTAATAAGTCATACCATGAAACTCTGGGAGAGAGTAATAGAGCAGAAATTCAGAAAAGAAACAGAGGTCTCGGAAAATCAGTTTGGTTTCATGCCTGGTAGGTCAACAATGGAAGCTATATACCTACTGAGGCGCCTAATGGAAAAGTATCGGGATCATCAGAAGGACCTACATATAGTGTTTATAGATCTAGAAAAGGCTTATGATAGGGTTCCTAGAGAAGTATTATTGAGGGTTTTAGATAAAAAATGAGTCTGAATAGCCTATATACAAGCCCTTAAGGACATGTATCACACTACAGAGACAATGGTTAGAACATGTGGAGGGGATACTGAATCGTTTAAAATTACAATAAGACTGCATCAAGGTTTTGCATTAAGTCCATACTTATTTGCTTTAGTAATTGATGAACTCACTAAAGATATTCAGACAGAGGTGCCATGGTGTATGCTATTTGCAGACGACATAGTGTTGATGGATGAAACAAAAGAATGAGTGAACACTAAACTTGAGTTGTGGAGGAACAATTTAGAATCTAAGAGATTTAAATTAAATAAAAAGAAAACATAATATATAGAATATAAATTTAGTAAGAATGCAAGAGTTGAGGATGTTATTATAAAATTTGAAGACCAAATCTTACAAAGAAAAGACCATTTTCGATATTTGGGATCAATGATTCAAAAAGATGGAGAAATTCATGAGGATGTCACACATAGAATTAAGGCAGATTGGCTAAAATGGAGAAATGTATCGTGGGTGTTATGTAATGGTAAAATCCCATTAAAATTGAAAGAAAAATTTTATAGGACAACTATAAGACCAGTCTTGTTGTATGACTCAGAATGTTGGGCAATCAAATATCAGCATGAGCAAAAGACGAGCGTAACGGAGATGAGGATGTTAAGATGGATGTGCGGCCATACAAGAAAAGATACAAATAGAAATGAAGTTATTCGTAATAAGATAGGAGTAGTGCCAATCAATGAGAAGATGAGAAAGACTAGAGTAAGATGGTTTGGTCATGTGAGAAAGAGATTAAGAGACGTTCCTGTGAGTAGAGTTGATGAAATGGAACAATTAGTCAAAAAAAGAGGTAGAGATAGATCTAAGAAGACTTTGAGAGACATTAAAGTTTGATATAAAGTGTATAGATCTAAATGAAAATATGACAAAAGACAAAAATATATAAAAGTCTAGAATTCATGTAACCGACCTCACATAGTGGGATAAAGGTTAAATATATTATTTTTTTCAGAACCAATCTTCACGGGGTGGTTTTTTTCAAATAAAGGCGATTTAGCTACAGAGAGAGTAAGAGTCTTTTTTTTTATAATCAAAATGTTTTTTTTTTTTTTATCTTCAGTCTGCACTTCATGTTTTTTTAACCATTGAAAAAAGAAAACGTTATAAAACATAACTGAAAGAACTGCGTTTAGAAAAATATATGAAAAATATTAATTGCTACGTAATGTAAAATTATGTTACTAATATTATTATTAGTATAAGATTAATGCCATCAATAGAATATTCACGGTATTGTTAATATTATATTGCTAATGATAATAATTTATTAATAGTATTACTGCATTAAAATTGTGAAATAAATTAATAACATTAAGACTAATATTATTCATACAATATATATCTTATTGGGAGCATTGTACCATTAGTGACAACAAGCGTTAACGATATTAAGTTTGTACATATTTTTGGTAACTTTAGACATTTATAGTGATAATAGTTTTTACTATTGTAAAGTTAATTGTAGCAAGTCAATTTTTTTTTTTTTTTGCTCGATAGATTTATAGGTTTATTATTCATAAATATGATTAATATTATTTTTGCTTGAATTGAGACCCGTGTTTTTTTACTCGTATTTAATATTGTAATGTTATTAATTTGGGTTTCTACAAAGAATATAGCAAAAGCACATTTTAGAAATGTTTTCCAACAGTTGGTATAAATTTAAAAAACATATATTTTTTTATTTTATATCGTCTAAAACTCTTTTTTATTGCTGAGCGTTTAAAACCTTTTCATTTAAATGAATTTCTGTTTAACAAAAAATTAAAAAACTCAGGCTGCGTTCTCTTTATTGTTTTCAAGTCATTTTTAGTTTTCAGTTTTTTAAAATAAAGAAAACTCGTTCTCTTTACTGTTTTTAAAAATGTATTTTTAAAAACAAAAAAAAATTACAAAAAAAACTCAAAACAACTAAAAGTTGTTTTGAGTGTTTTCATCCAAAACAAACTTAAAACTCAAAACATATTTATTTATTTATATTTTATTATTATAATAAAAAAAAATATTATAAAATTCATTAACTTTAAAATTATATATTTTTTAATAATATATTAACATTAAATATTTTTAATTTACTGAATAATCAAATTTATTGAATAAAATATTATTAAAAAATTATTTTCAAAAGTTCAAAGAGAACGAGTTTTTTAATTTTCTATTTTGAGAAATAGTTTTTCAAAATGACAAAGAGAACGCGTTTTCAATTTTCTAAAAATAGACTATCAAAACAGAAAACAGAAAATAAATTCAAAACTTAAAATTAAAAATTAAAAAGCAAAGAGAACGCAACCTCAGCTTTTGAGTTTTACAAGGACAAAACAAACATTAGTGCCTGTCCAGCACTCGTATAAGATTTTACAAGTCACTCTTCAAAGTTGTTCGCTCAATCAACACCCAGTCTCTTAATTTTTTTATCTCTGCAAGTGCTTCAGAAAAATTAGCCAGACTTCTTGTCTCTGAAGCAACCATCCTTCTTCAGTCAGGCAGTTCCCCCTCCTTTGGCCCCTCTCTCCTGTGATCACAAGACCAAGATTATGGTTCAACTATTAGGAATTTAGGATCACACAAACTGATCTCTCACTTTCAGAGCATCTGTCCTGAAAACAGGAGTTTCATCTGAAATTGTTTTACCACAGAAGACAACAGTTCCATTTTTCCAGTGTCTGGTTAGAGATCCTAATGCCAAGTTTGGGGGAAAAATAGGCACAACTGACATCACAAAGACATGTAGAAGAAAATGAACACGCGTTTACCCTGTACATTTACAGAGTTCGTTGAATCGCCTGCAAGTGTGAGTTGAGATCTGGTAGCAATGGAGTCCAGTGCCCGGATGAGGGACCAAGGCTAGATCTGGTAGCCTTTTGCCTATTGATCTACCAACAAGAGGGAAAGACAGAGTAGACAGGTTCTAAGATGAGGTCAAGTAGCAAGATGGGCAAAGTGATAATAGATTAAATAGGCTTTTCTCCCAAGTAGCTTGGATAAAAGATTGCCTAACTAGTTTGTAAGAATGACACTCGCTCCATCGGGTTTGAAAGATCATTCATTGCCGGTTAGTGTGATAAAGGTTTTTATTACCCCTACAAGTCTTTTACTCAAATATCAACCTAGGAAATTGCAGTAAGATTTAAGAAAATATTTTGTGAAAACGAAACTAGCATTCACATAAAGAAGGGAAATTCTACATGAACTCACCACGGATCAGAACCAAAGAAGGTGAAGACTTGTATCTAATGTTTGCGCCAGTAATTTCGCAGCTGAGCCATGTGCAAGAGTATCTCGTCTCGACCTTGATTGGTGACACTGCTGGTCATAATCCAAGGCGGCACTGTTTGGAAGAAGTCACGTATCAAGTCCTGAAAATCTAGCACATTTTCTTCAGGTCTTTTACCTCCGTTCTTTTTCTTCTTCCGCTTGTCACATTTGGTGAATATTAACGTCATTGGGATCTGAAAGAAACAAATTTACCTTCACTCATCATTGCAATAAAAGAGAGCTATGCTCTATCTAGAGTTTGAGCAGTATTAGAATTAAAAGCATCCTAGAAGATTGAAAAATCCTATCAGATAAGAGTTCTATGAGAGAAATGAAGTTTTGAGAGATTTTAAGAGTCCTAAGAGATTTAGAAGTTTATTAAGAATAGCATGTAATGGCTGGGTGGATAAAAAAAATATCCTTTTTTTTTTTTTTTTTGTGGGTTAAGTGAGTTCTTCCATGTTATTCAATATTTTGTTCTTATCTTCATCATTAGCAGCTAACACAAATGTACAGTAAATAATGACCACTTTACTTCAGCCAGGAAATGAAAAGGAAAAAGCAAATCACTCAAAGTTACCTGATTTTGACCCAGCCAACTTGCATATTCGAGATCAATTGTCTTCACAGGGATGCTAGCATCTATGAGGAGGAAAACTGAGACCAAAGTTGACCGGTTCAGGAAATAGTCTTTGGTAAACTTGTCCCAATCAGTTCGAAGTTCCTGAGGTGCAGCTGCAAACCTGTTTATATAAAAGTGAGTGACAGAGCCAGAACCATCTGATTCAGCTAACAAAAGTTTAAAAAATTCAACCAATAAAAGCTGGTAGAGTGAACTTCAATGGACAAAACTTCATTGCTATATACTGATCTCACATTTGAAAACAATAAAACAAAAGGATAGCAACTCGAATTTTTCACAATACATTTTTTATTTTGACTGAAAAATACTCGAGTTAAAAGATCCATACATTGCCGCTATGTAAAGCCTAGGTTGCCAGATTTTCTGATCAGATATGTGTGAATTGCACGCTAGTTTTACAATCAACTAAAACCACTGACAAAAATCCCAAAGGGCTGGGCTGGTGGTAAGAAGTTACAGTGGTTTCCTCCTGAAACCAAGGTTCAAACCTCCCTGGGGCAAGTTCAGGCCTCTGTGTTAGCAACTGGTGGTGCATATGGTTTGTAGGCTATTATGTCTGCCCAATGAGTTTACCCAATGCACATGTAACATCTTGTATCTCAGTCTAAAGGCGAGGTACAGTGCATCACTGACAAGTGATTTAGTGTTAGGACTCCCGTTAGTCACACCTATCAAAGGCATAAAAGAAGGGGAACAATAGGGGCAACCAAGGAAATTGATTTAGGGGCAAAAGAGTCAAAAGTTGGTTAGAGGGAAATATCCATTCATGTGGCTGAAACAGAATGAGGAATAGGTATAAAAAGGGGGGGGGGGGGGGGGGGGGGGGGGAGGAAGAGAGATAGAATCTGGAAAATTTTGGAAGAAGTCATTGGAGAGTGAGGCCCTCTCGAATAGGCCGATTTTTCTTTCTTTTGTTTATATTCGCTCATAGCTATTGCTGTAAGCCTGGGTAATCGAAGAATTCCTATTGTTCTAGTGCTAAATTCAATCAATTGTGTAAGGGTTCTATCATTCTGGTATCAGAGCAACAATCCATGGGGGTGACTGTCTTCGAGAGAGTGGGGGAATTGGAGGGAAGAATGGAGAGTTATCAACAATAGATTGAAGGGAAGATGGAGAGTTTGCAGATGGGATTGGAATCGATGAAAAATGAGTTGCAGAGGGTGCAAAACATAGAGAAAAACATGGCGACAATGATGGAACAATTTAGCCTTCTGATGGAGAGATGGGCGGACCAGGAGAAAGGGAGGAAGGGAGGAAGGGGAAACAATCTAGTGAGAACCTACCGGTGGGTTCATCCCTCACTAGGGAGGCCACGCCTGAACTGGGAAACCAAAATAGGGAAGTCGACGATGGGTACAAGAGCTATGGGAGGTCAAAAGGAAGGAGCCGACGCTTGGAGATGCTCGTGTTTGAAGGAGACGACCTTGATGGTTGGGTGTTTTGGGCTGAGCAATACTCTTCGTGAATCAGTTGCAGGAGAAGTTAGACTCCGCTACTCTCTGCTTTGAAGAAGTTGCTCTTACTTGGTTCCAATGGGAGTAGCAAAGGCGACGAGTGAGAAGTTGGGAGGAGCTTAAAGCAATGATGAGGAATAGGTTCCAACCCACGTAGGAAGGCATGGTGGAGGAGCGGTTCCTTGCGCTTCGACAGTGGGGATCCGTCAAGGACTACTGCCTCTACTTCGAGATGCTAGCTTCACTGCTCAAAGACATGCCAGAAGCGTTGCTGAAGGGACACTTTATAAATGGGTTGAGACCCGACATATGAGCAGAGATGAGGGTGTTGAGATCGATTGGGCTAGAGTAGATGATGGACCTAGCCCAACGAATTGAGGAGAGGAATCTGGTGGTTTGAGGGAGCCATTCCGGTCCCAGTCCAAATAGAGCACATGCCCCTGCAACCCCAATCGCCAACCACCGAGTAATTGTCTCACCCCCCCCCCCCCCCCCGGCGGTGGCGTCGCCCAAATCAACGACCACCAGCCCTGGCTCCTTTCATCAACCTCCGAAAGTTGGTAAGCGGAGCAGCCCCCCGTTTAAACAACTAAGTGAGAGTGAACTACAAAGCTAGACGAGCTAAGGGGTTGTGTTTTTGTTGTGACGAGAAATATACGATTGGGCACAAATGCAAGAACAAAGAGCTGCAGGTGATGGTAATTTACGAGGAAAGGGAAGAAGAAGAGGGAGATATAAAAGGAGCTGAAACAGGGGAGAATTTAGTGGAGGAAGGCGATATGGTTAAAATGGGAGAAGTAGTGGAGCTGTCCATAAACTCGATAGTGGGATTAACCCCTCCACAGACCATGAAGATCAAGGGGGGAAATAGAGGGCCAGGAGGTGGTGGTCTTAATTGACAACAGAGCTTCCCATAACTTTATAGCGTCTGAATCGGTGCAGAAATTGGGATTGGTCCAAACACAAACAAGAGGCTATGGTGTGATCATGGGGTCGGGCATGGCTGTTCAAGGGGTTGGAGTGTGTAAGGGGGTAACCTTAACGTTGCAAAATGTGGAAGTAGTGGAGAATTTCCCGCCATTGGAGCTGGGAAGCTCAAACGTAATCCTCGGAATGAAGTGGTTGGCCACACTAGGGAAGACACAAGTGGATTGGGGCTCATTAGTTATGAAGTTTAGAGTAGGGGGAGCTACCATAACACTGCACGAGGATCCCAACCTCAGTAAAACCTTGGTAAAGTTGAAGTTGATGATAAGGGCGTTTAGAGAGAATGGTAAACGGGTGTTGTTGGAGTTGGGGAGTTTAACTGCCAAGGAAAGGGAAGCAGGAGGGGCAGTCCTTGACAACTTATAGGAGCTGCTAGCAAAGTTCAGGCATGTGTTTGAGGAGCCATGTGAGCTTCCCCCACACCGAAGGCGGGACCACATGATTACATTGCAACCAGGAGTGCCACCAGTGAATGTACGTCCCTATTGGTATCGCCACCTTCAGAAAAATGAGATTGAGAGGCTGGTTCGATAGATGTTGGCGGCCGGGCTTATCAGGCCGAATGTGAATCCTTTTTCCAGCCCATTGTTGCTAGTCAAGAAGAAGGATAGAGGTTGGAGATTTTGTATTGACTATCAAGTTTTAAACAAGGTAACAATTCCTGATAGATTTCCAATTCCAGTTATTGAAGAATTATTGGATGAATTGAATGGGGCTGTTGTTTTCTTCAAGTTGGACTTGAAATCAAGGTATCATTAGATACGAATAACACCTAATGGCATTCCTAAGATTGCTTTTCGCACACATGAGGGACATTATGAATTTTTTATTATGCCATTTGGGTTAACAAATGCCCCCGCCACGTTCCAATCTTTGATGAATGAGGTCCTTAAGGAGCATTTGAGGCACTTCATTTTGGTGTTTTTTTATGACATTTTGGTTTACAATAAGGACATGGTCGAACAAAGGGAACATTTAAGGTGTGTGTGTTGGGATTCCTAGTAGTTCACCGACTGTATGCTGCGAAGAAGTGTCAGTTTGGGTAGAGGAAGATTGAGTATTTGGGGCACGTCATTTCTCAAGAAAGCGTGGCTATATATAGCTCTAAAGTTAAGGCGGTTATGGAGTGGCCTAGCCCTAAGTCCTTGTGTGAACTTCGAGGGTTCTTGGGCCTTACAGGGTATTATTGGATATTTGTAAAGAATAACAGAAAGTTGGCATGGCCATTGACAGACTGCCTTCGGAAGGGTAATTTCTTTTGGGATGAATTAGCAGAGTAGGCTTTTCAATCCCTTAAGGCGATGACCGATCTGCCCGTGTTGGCTTTGCCGGATTTTTCAAGGGAATTCATTATTGAGACTGATGCATCTGGGCATCGATTAGGGGCAGTCTTAATGCATGAACAACAACCAATTGCCTTTTTCAGCCACTCCCTAAATCCCACTGGTTGAAATATAGGTCATTGTATGAGAGGGAATTGATGGCGATAGTATTTGCAGTAAGGAAGTGGTGACATTATCTACTCGGGCGTAATTTTGTTATTAGGACAGATTAACGAAGCCTTAAATTTCTTATGGAGCAGCAGGTGGTCAGTCTGGAGTGTCAAAAATAGGTTATGAAGCTGATGGGGTACGATTTTGAGATTCAATATCGCCCCAAATTGGAGAACCGAGCAGCTAATATCGTCTTGGATTGGAGAACCGAGCAACTGATGCTCTCTCAAGCCTCCATTCTCCCACCACGTTAATGGCGCTCTCCATTCCCCAAATATTGCAGCTAGACCAAATAAAAAAACAGGTGGAATGAGAAGTGACACTCCAACAAATTGTTAGAGAAGTACAGGCGAATCCTTCTAGCAAACCCAACTTTGCGTTGGTGGATGTCCATTTGTTATTCAAGGGCAGGTTGTATCTTCCTAAAGGGTCTGCTTTAATTTCATTAATGTTAAAGGAAGGGCATGATGGACCGGTTGGGGGTAATTTCGGGTTTCTCAAGACTTATAAGAGGATAGCCACCAATGTGTATTGGGTGGGGATGAAGCGGGACATTCAGCAATATGTCCAGCAGAATAAATATGAGGCTCTATCACCCGGTGGATTGCTACAGTTGCTTCCAGTTCCTACTCGAGTTTGGGAAGATGTGTCCACGGATTTCGTCGAAGGGTTACCCAAGTCAGCAAAGATGGATACTATCTTGGTGGTAGTGGATCGACTAAGTAAATACAGACATTTTATCGCCTTGAAACACCCTTTTACAGTGGCTAGTGTTGCGGGAATTTTTGTGAAGGAGATTGTACGGTTATATGGGGTTCCAAATTCTATTGTTTCTGATAGAGATAGAATTTTTGTTAGCCATTTTTAGGAAGAATTATTCAGGCTGCAAGGCACTCAATTGAATAGAAGCACATCTTACCATCCTCAGTTTGATGGCCAAATGGAGGTCTTAAATCGCACCTTACAGACGTACCTTCGCTGCTTCTCCTCCTCCAAGCCTAAGGCATGGTAAAGCTGGCTGCCATGGGTGGAATATTGGTATAACACTTCCTTCCATGTCTTTTCTAGATTGACTCCATTCCAGATAGTCTATGGGCGTGAACCTCCCCCCCACTAATGAGGTTCGAGAAGGGCACCACTGTTGTTTTGATAATTGAACAACAATTATTGGAGCGGGATTCTTTTTTGGAAGAGTTGCAATCCCAACTGTTGCAGGCACAAGCAAAGATGAAGGAAACTGTAATAATTGAATTAGGGCAGAAAGTAGAACACAGATGATGAGGAGGAAAGTGCTCTATATTTCTCGATAGAAGAAGAATGAATGAATTACAGAAAAATAAGGCTAAGCTGATTATATACTCTGCCAAAGCCTAAACTACCGACATAATGAAACACATCAGTCATAAGCACACGTTCAAAACTAATTGCTACAACATACACAATATAATTAAATAACAGAAACATCAAACACATCTTATGTAATATTTCCTTTCACATTCCCCCTCAATTGAGACTCCCTTCTAACCAGTTGCTTGTCATGTACCAAGGAGTATAAGAGAGTCAATGCTGTAATAGGAATATAATAAAAGGGGGATAATCTTGTAATAGGTTTATAATAACTGTTAGGATATATTGTTAGCAACTGGTAAGGCTGTTAGAAGTCAATGACGCCTATATAAGGCTGTTGGTAGGAGTTTATTGGATATGCTTTAATGGAATGAATGAAATCTGATTTTCTCTCTTAAGACTCTCTCCAATCTCCCTCAAGTTCTCCCATTTTCAGTGATTAAGTTCTAGATCGAGGAGGCTTCAAAGCGACTACTGTGAGGTGGGCGATTGTTGGCGATTGAGGCAGCGGGGCTTGAGACGATCCAAGTGGTTCGGTGAATCCAACGGAATTGGAAGTCCTAAAGCTGGTTGATCGCGATTGTGGTAGGCTATTTATAGCAGCGAGTTCAATGTCGGAATTCTGGTAATGGTTGGTGCAAACTGGGAAGGTGCTGTCGAAGTAGAACCTTGAGCAAATTTCGGCGAGCCAAATATTCTGGTGAATTGGGCGTTCAAGACAAAGAAGCAACCAAGAGATCCCCAATAGAATCTTAGAATTGATTTTGACGCACAAGGAGAAGAGGTCGGCTGATGTTTGAGGCTTGGAATTGGAAGACGGCTTGACCAGTTGATTCCGATGCAAAGAGCTTGACTCTCGGAATTTGAAGGTGATTACGGAAACCAGGATCAGCAGGCGATCTAGATCAGTTTAGTGACTTTGGCGATCTCGGTTGTGAAGGTGACCACTGTAGCGTTGATTCACACTTCAGATGGAGATCTAGGGAACTCTAGAAGGCCGATCAAATCGTTGTAAGTGTGTGATTTCTTCCGCTGCTACAATAGACTTACCTTGAAGCATAACAGTGGCTGCAATTTGCCACTTATTGGATCAATTTTAGAGGTGATTGGGTGAGGAGTTACAAAAGGGAAGTGTGGGGATTTAGGATGGACAACACTTTGATTTCTTGGCCCGTGGCTTGTCCAATTCGTGAAATTTTTGCCATGACGAGCAAAGCCTGCATGAGACCATGGGAGCCTAACTTGCAACAGAAGGATGTTACATGTTCAGCTAGAGATAGACATCAGGGGAAGTTCGGCCAGAAGCCTTATGCATGGGAAAAGAAGTTGGAGATGGGGATCAACTAATTGGACAAAGGAACAAGAAGTGTGGTACATGAATCGAGCAAAGAATTCAGCCAAATGATACGTGAAAAGTTGCAAGAGTTTGCAATGATACTATCTAAGGAGTATCATTATAATTTTCCCGCCGAATATTTGAGGATTATCATGGGAGTTTTAACAAAGAGGATTTCCTTAACATAGAGCAGCCGAAGAAGGAGTACAACTATAAGTTTCCAGCAGAATTCTTCAACAAACAGAGAAGGAATGTGGCAGATGATCATTCTGAAAATTCTAACCAGAAAATGATGGATTCCGACAACCATTCAATAGGAGTGAATCCTAGTAAGCTAAAGGAAGAAGATGTTGCTGATGTGGAGGAAAAAAATGTTGAGAGTGAGCTTCAGAAAAATTCTGATGAACGAGACGAAGATGTGGCAGAATTACCGACAGGGGCAAATGGTTTAATTGTTGGGGAAAATGGATGGAAGAATAGGAACAGAAGACAGAAATTCAGTTGCTTCATCGACCCTAGAGAAACCGAGTGTTGGAGAATTGGACTTGGGAAAGGACAACTTCCCTTATTGTCATTTTGGAGAATCTATTAGTTTGATTTATGGAGAACATCCTCATGGAGAACAACCATCTCGAACTCTATTCATAAGAAACATAGACAACAATATTGAGGACTCTAAGCTTCGGTCTGCTATTCAAGCATTCAGATTTGAATCTGAAGCCATTGAGGTCAATCTAGTTGCCCCTATTGAAGTGCTGGTCTAAGTTATGTCGGTGACGATTCTTGGAATTTGAAGAACAAAGAAGAAGAAGCCTAGAAGGAGAAAGAGGGAAAAAGAGATTGAACAGAGAGTGAAAGTGGGAGTGGGATGAAGAAAGAGCAACTCAACGATAATAAGTTTCTTGGGGACAAGAAACATTTTAAGGTGGGGGGAATTGTCAAGTACCTAGAAGTATAGGAGGGTCAATGTTGTAATAGGAATATAATAAAAGGGAGGTAATCTTGTAATATGTTTATAATAACTGTTAGGATATATTGTTAGCAAGTGGCTAGGCTGTTAGAAGTCAATGACGCCTATATAAGGCTACTGTTAGGAGTTTACTGGATATGCTTTAATGGAATGAATGAAATCTGATTTTCTCTCTTAAGACTCTCTCCAATCTCCCTCAAGTTCTCCCCCTTTCTCTCAATATCTCTCTCTCCTTCTACTGATTTTCCCCCTCCTATAATTCTGATTTCTTCTCCCAATTCCTATCACAACCCTAACTAATCCTAGGGTTGTGACACTGCTTTCCTGAAACACCTTGGGAAGCTGAGGCTAATTGAATAGGTGATTCTTTTAGACTGATTTTCTCACACAAAAACTGAAACCTGCTTCTTGGCAAATTCTTAGTGAAAATATCAGCTAATTGATGTAAAGTAGGCACATACTGAATTTCAACCTCACCATTTTCAACCTTTTTCTCGCACAAAATGAACATCAATCTCAAAATGTTTAGTACGAGAATGAAATACCGATTTTCAGCAATACTTTTTGCAGCCATGTTATCACTCCATAATATAGGTTTTGAACCACTCTTATAACCCAGCTCTGAAAACAAAGATTTCAGCCATAATATCTTAGTCACCCCTTGTGCAACAGCTCTATATTCTACCTCTCCAATTGATCGAGCAGCCACTGATTGCTTCCTTGAACTCCAAACTATCAAATTGTGCCCAAGAAACACACAAACACCACTAGTAGAGCGCCTTCTAACTTTACATCCGACGTAATCCGCATCAGTATATACAACCAACGGTAAATCAAGAGGTGCTGGTGAGAAAAAGAGACCTAGACCAAGAGTGTCCTTTACATATCTAAGCAACCGCTTACAAGTTGTCTAATGCTACTGCTTTGGAGAGGATAAGAATTGACTAAGCTTATTGATAGCAAAAGAGATATCTACTTTGGTGTAGGTTAAGCATTGTAAAGAGCCAATGATTGTACGATATAGAGATGGATTTTCAAAAGAATCACCTTTATTAGTTAGTGACACAGCATAATTTATAGGAGTGTCACATGATTTACAATCTTGCATATCAGCTTTCTTCAATAAATCCAAAGCATATTTAGACTGTGTAAGATAAATTCCAGCTTTATTTCTATGAGCTTCAAAGCCAAGAAAATAATGAACTGATCCTAGAGTTTTAGAGCAAAGTTTGTGTCTAAATCACGAATAAAATCTCCAAGAGCTGTTGAATTAGAACTAGTGATCAATATATCATCAACATATACCAGGACAAATAATACAAACTGAGAAGTTCTTTTAATGAATAGTGAGGCATCCGAAACAGCTCTTATAAATCCCCATGACTGTAAAGCAACTCTCAACTTAGTATACCATGCCCGAGGTGTGCCTGTTTAAGGCCATAGAGAGATTTTCTAAGCTTACAAACATGAGAGGGAAACCGAGAATCAATAAACCCTTCAGGTTGAGACATATAAACATCTTCGGTCAAATCACCATTTAAAAAGGCATTATTAATGTCTACTTGTTATATGTCCCATCCAAATGTAATAGCTAAGGTAAACAAAACTCGAATAGTTGGAGCCTTAACAACTAGACTAAAAGTTTCAGCACAATCAACCCCCAGTGTTTGAAGAAAACCCTTGGCTACCAACCTAGCCTTGTGTTTAAGAATTGTTCCATCAAGATTATACTTTATTCGATACACCCACTTGCAACCAATAAGGTTCATGTCCGTAGAAAATGGAACTAAGTCCCAAGTTTGACCAATAGATTAGTATTTAATAAACTTAAGGCTCAAGATTTCTTTGCTTCTAAAAGGTAAGACTTTAGCTTTGTTGCACAATTTTCAAAGACTCTCCCCAGTTTCTAAGCAATGGGTAGAGAAACTCCTGGCTTTCCATGCTTACGCTAGTCAAGAGAGTAGAGATCAGCTCAATTGAACCATCCTCACTTAATTCCAATACAACACAAAGATCAGCAAGAACATATCAAACCTTAATCCCACTAGGTGGAGTTGGCTACATGAACTCTAACTCACAGATCATCTCTATCAATGTCCATATCTTCTATACTTAACTCCAACACAAGATTCATAATTGTTTCCATGTCAGGAAAGACATTACCTAGATGATGGTCTGTTATAGATTTCGGAAAATGGTCTGAAAGCTATAAGAGACCATCATCCAGGAAATGTCTTTCCTGACATGGAAACAATTATGAATCTTGTGTTGGAGTTAAGTACAGAAGATATGGACATTGATAGAGATGATCGATGAGTTAGAGTTCATGTAGCCAACTCCACCTAGTGGGATTAAGGTTTGATATGTTCTTGCTGATCTTTGTGTTGTATTGGAATTAAGTGAGGATGGTTCAATTGAGCTGATCTCTACTCTCCTGACTAGCTTAAGCAAAGACAGTCAAGGTTCTACCAATTGCTCAGAAACTATGGAAAATATTTGAAAATTGTGCAACAAAGCTCAAGTCTTACCTTTTAGAAGTGAAGAAATCTTAGGTCTTTCAGTGGATGATTATAATTAAGTACTTGGTTCTGTATGTGATGGAAAAACTGATGCTATTCAACATAATGTGGCAATGCTTGCGCAAAACAGATGATTGAAAAGAGCAAAATTGGCTAGGGTTTGTTAACATCCTACATAAACTTCTTTTAGTGTATTCTGAGGGCAGCCTTGATTATTGAATTGAAAAATAGAGTTGTTTCCCAATGTTTGCATTTTATTGTTCTTGGTTCCATCACATTCTTGATATAAGAAATAAATTCAAAATAGTAGCATGAGGCAGAAGGAAAACTCTGACCCTATTGAAAAACAGTGAGGCATGTGCATAGGACTTAAATCTAAAGGTTGTGAGAATTCAATAATCTGCGTTAGAACAAATATTCAAACTTCTTTGTATATCAAATAATTATGATTTTTTGCTCATGCCATGTCTTGAAAGTAGACTAAACACAAGAGAGAGAGAGAGAGGCATGTGATGATTAATTTTAGGCAAATTAACTACTACAGGTGCATAAATCAAAGACCTCTGGAAATACTTCTGTAAAAAAATTAAGTTTTTACCCCATTTGGCTTGACCAAAATGTTCTGCCAAAAAACCAAGTCACAGTCATTATATGCTAGTTAACAAAAATGTACTTCTGTCAGTATGTCTATCATCTTCTATTCTATTGAATACACTGATTTCAGCACATATATATTTTCTGAATTGCAAGGTCAATCTAGATAAACAAAGGCAAATGTAGAATTTAGATTCTCAGCCATACCCATATCCTGGCAAATCAACTAGGTACCAACTATCATTGATTCGAAAATGATTGATGCATTGTGTCTTCCCTGCAAGTACAAAAAATAAATAATAAATAAATACTGGCTTTTCTTCTCCATAGAATTATAGGGCAGATAGAATGAAAACTAGCTAATTATGTAAAACTTATAAGAACAATCCTTGTAATTCCATTTCAACATTAAAAAAAATCCAAACCTTAATAAGTGAAAATGCAATGGATTATCAAGCAACAGAAAAAATTATGTACAAAATCTATGATGTAGCCCAGAACCTTGTCTCACATTTTGGACATAAGTTCTGACCTAAGAAGTTATTGAATAGAGAAATGACTGTTTAAAGATTCGATATTCCCTGCCAGGTAAGGGGCTACAATCCTGAAAATGTTGATGATGCAGGGGATAAATATTGATGAGTGATTTTGGGCATCTCAGAACAAAACAATCAAGTGAATGGAGCAAGATAAAAATGAAACATCTTATCCCCACAAGCTGAGATGTAGGAGGAAAAGAGATCTGCACCCAAGGGAGGAGGAGAGTCCCTCCCAAGTTCTTCCAATTTCGCAGCTATCCTGATTTATCTCTTAGAATTGCAAAATAATTTAGTATTGCTGCAAATCTTATGGGAACTTACTCCTGATGAGGAATGAAAGTTTTTTGTTCTCATTTCACCTTTGCTTGAAATAATATGGGAAAAGTATATCTAAACCTTCCAAAGTTCAAGAAAGGAGGACGGACTAGGTATCAATTATCATCATGAAAATTTCATGAATCTTCCTTTTCCACCCCAGCCTCTTTTAAAAATACTCAAGATATCTTTGAAGGAAGCTCATGGGTGCAGAAACTTGTACACTAGATAACCCCCCCCCCCCCCCCCACACACACACAAATAGCTTCATTTTTCAAAAGCATAAGGTTTAATTTAGCATTTGAGGCTTACAAAAAATGATGTTGTTTTACTAAGTTTGTAAAGGAAATTAAACTCCAAACTAAAGAAGTACCATATACTTCTTGTGATTTGGGAATCATTGTGAAATCAATAGGTTCTAGAAATCAGAACTCGCTAAATCAATTTTTGGAGGAGGAATAGGAGAGTGAAGGCGTGGCGGATGCATTGATAATATACCATGATATGGGGGTTGTGATGAAGATGCATCCCTTTGGGGCTCTAGGAAGATGAAACACAATATTGTCCAAAACTAATCATGAAGATTAAAAACTTTAGATACAATATTCCAAAAATTAAAAAATTCTGGATGTGAATATTTAAAAAAAAAATTACAAAACAATGTAGTGAATAGTTTCAGTTGAATAAAATGTTGACAAAAGAGATTTAATAAAATTTTGGAACTTGAGAGAGATAGATAGAGAGAGAGGGAAATTTGAAATGCCATTCACATACTTTATATAGAGGTCAATAATTGGACCATTGGAGGGCTGCAAGGGCAGCATTGCACAATTTGGCTGCTAGCCAGGCCAAATGAGGCCCAACAATTCTGGCCAACATTTGGCTCATGCCATGCCTGACCTAGTCCTAGGCCGGACTGCATTTGGGCAACCGATGGCTTCACATTGTTCGTATTGGATCATGCCTAGATGCAACCCACGCATGTTGGGCTGAGCAGACTGACCCATTTTACACACCTCTAGACATGAGTCGCATGACTAACAATGTGGCCAATAGATAAAAATAAAATAATTAGATATTCTAGACAACATGTCTCATACGTGTCAGTTGTATGTTGCACGCGTACTGAGTGTCCCCGTGCCTTTATGGACCAACTGATGCTCCATCTTATTCCCAAGTTGTTCCATCTCCCTCCTCAAGTGAACATTAATTTCAAGTCTATTCTGGTATCTCAAAATTCATCCATCCTACGAGGCTACAACAATATTATTAGCAATCGCAACCTCAATCTCTTATCTAGACTGAAATCCCACATCAAGATTCCCCTTGAATGTCTCTCGTCATCGAGCCATGAATACTATTAGCGTCCCATTAAGATTTGCAGCCTCATACATCCAGTTCCAGCCAATCTTAAATTGAACTGAAGCCCCAAACTAAAAAGCCATTTGAAATTCGCGATTCCATACTCCAAACCCAATGCTAGACTATAGCTTTAATTTCAACATATATAGAGAGAGAGAGAACAAATTGAATGAGCTGCTAAAAGACTTGCTGATCTACAAAACAAGCTAATTTGCATATAAAATGTAGTACTATCAAAAGAAAATCAAACACATTGCTCACCGGGCTTCTTCGAAGTCAGAGCGAGCTTCTTCCGCCTAACAAGCGAATTGAGCAGCGAAGATTTCCCGACATTTGAGCGCCCCACAAGCGCGAACTCCGGCATCCCGTCGGAGGGACAATCCTCTGTCCGAACACTGCTCTTCACGAACTCCGCCTGCGACACCTGGGCGTCCCCGGCGTACTTGCTCAGCACGATGTTGGAACCCTTCAAGATTCTCGAGCTCAGGGGCGCGTTTTGGGGTGAAACGTCGGTTTCGGGCGGGACAAAGAGCTTGTCTATCGGAATCTCGAGGTGGGGCTCTTCCGAGGGGGAGAGATTTTCGGGGGTTTGTAAGGGGAGAGTGGAGAGAGTTGGGATTGAGGAGAAGTGGGAGATTGGGTTGGTTTTGGGGGAGGAGAAGAGTGCGGCGGCGGCGGGCAATATGGGCTTCGAGCAGATGAAGATGGGGAAGTGAGAGGGGAGCCTTGGAAGATGAAAGATTGACATGGTTCTATCTGCTTCTTCTCATAAGGGTTTAGGGTTTCAAGATGCCCATGAACTCTCCCTCTCTCTCTCTCTCTCTCTTTCTCTCTGATAGTCAAGAGCCGGCGGCGGGTCTTATCGGCGTTGTTGGGGCGTGGGGTGGCACCGGAGAGTGCAACGGGCAGAAAATATCAGTACTGTCACAGCAGGGTGGAGCTTGGTTGAGATAACAGGAAAATTGAAAAAAATAAAATATAAATTTTCAAATAAAAAAAAAACATTAATATATTTTTGTTCAAAACTGAAAACTCTCTTAGATATTTGTTTCTGGAATTTAAGGTAAATATTATGATTTTGTAAAAGTAAAACTTAAAATATGATATGATGATTGTAAAAACAAATTAAGTATTTACGATAATAATTATAAAGTTTTTATATATTCACTTTTAATCCTTTAAAAATAAAAAATTCCTTTTTTCATCTTTTACAATAAAAAAAATTAATATCATTTTAAGAACGTCAAAAATATTTAT
Source organism: Diospyros lotus (assembly GCF_014633365.1). NCBI lineage: Eukaryota > Viridiplantae > Streptophyta > Magnoliopsida > Ericales > Ebenaceae > Diospyros > Diospyros lotus. The sequence continues at coordinate 36,635,351 of NC_068338.1, read as the reverse complement.
ATAACTATAAAGGTTAAATATTAAAAGTCATTATTATAATTTACTCAAATTTGATTTGATCCGGCGGTGGTAAAATGAAAATTCACGAAATTAGGAAATAAAATTAAATTAGGCAAAATACGGAGGCTCGAAATGCAATAAGAAACCTCGATTTCCCAATGGTGGAAAACTCTCTGTCAAACTATGGGTGACAATATCATCCCTCTTAACTTCAATCTACTGTTAACTTCAAATCGATGCTGCCTCAATATCAATTTCTCCATTACACCTTCACAAATCGAGTAAAATCAAGATAGTCACTGTACTTTAAGAATATATCTAGTTATGCACTGAAATTTTTATTATTATTATTATTTATTTATTAAATTTTATTCAATATTAACAATCTATTACTCATTACATCAGTGTCTGATATTACAAATGAAAAATACTTACATGACTAATAAAATTTGAAGTGACTAAGGAAAAATGTCCACATGAATAAATAATTTAATATATATTTATTGAATTTTAAAAATATAATTACTTACTTACTAAACTTTGTAAACAAACAATGTGGGAAAATTCCAACTAAAAAACAGATAAAAATGTTTGCTCAAGTGCCTTAATTCTACAAGTAATGTAGATGCAAAAACTTAACCAATATAACAGGTAAAGGCATGTTGTTTAGATGCATTAATTCTTTAAGCAAACTAATAATAAAAACTTAAACTAATCACTCAACGTCCTTTAACTAATCAATAAATGAAGAATTGCATATTTTTCTACCTCCATTAAAAACAATGATGTTGATTTAATACAATAATTAATTTATTTTATTGAAAACGCTGTCGTCAAACTGTTTGAATGTGCAAAAATAAAAAAACAATCAAATGACACATGAAGGTTCTCCCGTAAACACTCTGATACTTAAATTAGATACTAAGTATAATGAAATAAGCTATATTAAAACTAGTATAGAGACATTATACTTTTTTGTGAATGAATGTTTACTTATTTATAAATAAATATAAAATATAATAGAATTATAATTATTGTAAATAACGCTTATATTGATTAATCATGATCTGATTGAAAGTAGATTTGTTATAAATGACATATATCTTTTACATATAATGTTTTTTTTGATTAATTATAGTCTAACTAAGACTCAAATTATTATAGATGGCATATATATTTTATGGATAACATTTATCTCAATATTTCAAAATTATAATTCTTGATGGGTAATTGATTATCTTTTCGGATAAATTTTTGGATGTTTAAGTTATCCTGTTTGTGCATTTGTGTTGGACCCTCTGTATATGAGAAATTTATGCCTTTTAGTCCAAAAAAATATTTTGAGTTTTTAGGTTTTTTAATGGCCCTTTGCTTATGACACGACAAATGAAATCTATAAGAATATATTCAATAATGAGATCAAGAGCTAGAAATTGATTTCAATACATATTTTGTGGATTAAAGATTGTTGATTTTTGGCATAGAATAAATACAATTTTGTAATAAAATTTTGGTTTTTGATCTCATTATTGAATACATATTTGTGAATTTCATTATTCTAAATAAAAGTAAAAAAAATATGTAGTTTTTTCATTTAATGATTAGTTAAAGAATGCTGATTGATTAGTTTGAGTTTTTATTGTTGGTTTGCTTTAAGAATTAATGCATCTGAGCAATTTATTTTTATTTGTTGTCTTAGTTGAATTTTTGCATTTGTATTACTTCCACAATTGAGGCACACGAGTAGACATTTTTATGGTAATTTTTTGGCTGAGTTTATGCTTTTGATTTGTTTATAGAATTGAACAATTTGAGCTGGTTATTTATTTATTTATTATTAATTTTAGTTTTTTCATTTGATTTGCTTCAAAAGTCTAGTAAATAAATAATTATATTTTTAAAATTCAATAAGTATGTATTAAATTTATCATAAAGTTCAGTGAATAAATAATTATATTTTTAAAGTTCAATAAGTGTATGTTCAATTCTGTAGTTACGTAAGCATTTTTCGTTGCTCATTTCGAATTTCATTAATCATGTAGATATTTTTCGTTGGTAATATTAAATAATAATATAACGGATTATGTATGATTGACGTTAAAAAAATTTCAGTAAGCAATTAATAACAATACAAAATTTAATAAATAAATAATTACATTTTTTTAAAGATGGAAGAGTGCATGTTTAATTTACCCTCACAAATTAATCACCGGTTCTCGCCCTAAAAGACAACAATGGCGCCTCCAGCTCAATCTCAACGCTCTCCTTCACCTTCCCAACCTCCGGTTACGGCAGATGATATTAAAAAGGTCGTATTTCCTACCACACGACGCCGGTTAATGCATCATTTTTCCACTTCCAAAACATTTCAAAATAGCTAAACTAAATTTGATGGTTAATAACATCACATGAAAAACAAACTTACAAACGATTTCAATGCAAAAGCCATTAATTCGGCTGATTTCATCTCCTTTACTCAGATCCTGGCATGAGAAGTTCCCTTTCCCATATAAACACCCATCAGATCTGGAACATCATCTTCATATCTCTTTACATACAAATCCAAGAAAGATTTCTCACTGGGCAGTAAAAACGTACTCAAGCATATATCTTTCTTCACCAAGCCACGTTCCAGTAGAGCTTTAATAACTGCGCATCGTGGCACGATCCTCTTCTCCAATTTCAAGAAGATGACAGCAGGGCACCGGGCAATGGCGGCTGGCTTCCAACCCATCTTCTTAACAAGAAAGTCCATTGCTCGCGTAATTTTCTCCTCAGATAAGTACATACAGAGTGGGTGTGACCTGAACGCCAGCAGAACTTCATATCTGGACAAGCCGCAGCGCCCGTAAACCTCCATTTTATGATCCCAAGTTGAATCGCGCATTTCACAGAGCACTTGGACGGCATTCGCGAATATCGATTTCGACGGGTGGAATCCCATTTGCATGGCTTTGTTCAGGCTTTCTTTGAACTTCTGTGTATCCTGATGTATCGCGCGGGGGAAACGAGTCAACATGAAGAGGATGATGGATTGGGGCGCGCCCGCTTCTCTCAGTGCTGCTATATTTGGGGCAATCGTCTTGTGAACGTCGTACAGAAGAATGCCGGGGCCACGCTTCAGCATCTTGGCGACATTTCCGTCGAGAAGAAGCACGCTCTTGAGGAAATTATGGCAAGGGATAAGCTTCTTTTCCAGGCTGCGGGACAACAGGCTCTTGTTTGCACAGACGATTCTCGGGAGGTCCGTGCTCGACAGGCCTATGGAGCGGAAGAACTCGAGTTTGGGAAGGAGGATTTTGTCTGGATTGCAAGATAGAATAGAGGGGCGCACGGCGACGATTTTGGAGATCTGGGCGTTGGTGAATCCGTAGTCCCTCAGGATGGTCTTGACAAGCTCCGCGTTCCCGGCTACTTTCTTGGATGAGGAGGCAGCGATGGCAAGCTCTTGCTCTTCGTCTTTCGACGGGAGTCTCTCTGACGAGAAGAATCTTTCGAAGGGCGGTGCAAAAGGAGCTCTTTGGAGTTGGATAATGCGCCGCCGTGAGCTGCCAATAATTCCGTTTGATGGGCGCAATTTTCCGCAGAAGAAAGCGGCCATTGCTCTGTGTGTGTGGTGGGGGGAAGGAAATGGCAGCAGCTTCCTATGTACCAATTTGACCAAATTGTTGTTAAATTCTGCTAAGCTTGCCCTCGTCGCTCACACTGCTTCACACCCGGATCATCAGACTTGGGCCGGGTCGGGTCCCATCCGCTTTGAAGAACCCGCCATCTCTCTCCATTTACTTGTAACTTCTCAGTTCTTTTAAATAAATAATAATATCCACGGATCATGCTGTATAAATCATAATAATATAATTAATAAAATAATATTAAAATTTTTATTAAAAACATAAAAAATATTTATATAACCATAAATGTTAAACATTGCAAGTCAGTATTATAATCTATTCAAATTTGATTTGAGGTTCGGTATGTAAGGTAAAATAAAAATTTATGAAATTAGGATAAGTTGTACAGAAATAAAAAATATATACGATATGAAATAAAAATAAAAAAAATATTATTTTTAAAAAAATTAAGAAACCAAAATGTAAAAAAAAACACTTGAATAAGACAAATATAAGAATTTTTTTATAAATATAAATTTTAATATAAAAATTTATAAAAATAGTTATTCAATATAAAAATAAAATATAAAGTCCACAATATATTTAAATAAATTTTGAAAACAAATTTTAGAAAAAAATTAAAAATTTAAAGTTAGAAATAAAAAAAAAAATCTATATTCATGAATACAAATGCCTTCTGTGTTTTCGATATTTTTATAATATTATAAAATAGTTATAAATTTTTTTAAATTATAAAAATAATTCAAAAATATTTATTAACAATTTTAAAAATAAAAACGTTTTAAAAATATCAAAATGAAGCCCCCCAAAACTTTATGTGAATCATAGGGTTTAGGAGATAAAATGGAATTAGACAAAATACGGAGGCTCAAAATGCAATGAGAACCCCGGTTACCCAGTGGTGGAAAACTCTCCGTCAAACTATAGGTCACGATATCATCCCTCTGAACTTCGATCTACTGTAACTCCAAACCGGTGCGCTGCTTCGAGATCGATTTATCCACTACATCTTCACAAATCAATCACTGGTTCTCGCCCTAGAAGACAACAATGGCGCCTCCAGCTCAATCTCAGCGTTCTCCTTCACCCTCCCAACCCTCCGGGTACGCCTTCTCTCTCTATATTCTTATCTACAAATCCCCTTTGACGGACAATTCGAAGATGACTGGCTCCAAATTTGTCCTCAATTGCCTTCATACACGCACGCACTTATTTGTATCTGCATACGAGTACATATATTTGTATGTTCGTGTATGTGATTGTGCCGAGTATTTGTACGTTTATATTGAAGGTATTTAACGATCTTCGTCGCCGATTCAGCATAATTCAAGCACACGCGTCTGTGTATGAATATTCATATATGCAGTTTCCACGAGAGGGCTTGAATTATGTTAATTGGCCGTCAAAATCCTTAATCTTGATATCCCCGTGTATCTGCGAGCTTCTGTGCATATATACATGTATGCATGATCTGTGTAGACACATGTTAGGATGGTTAAGAAATTTCATCTTTCTGTTTATTTTCCTCGAGCACAAGTACAATCCTCTATTGAATCTGGTGATGATCATCGGAAGTCTAATTCTAGCCATGATTCTACCAGAAAAGGGGAGGTTTCAGATCTCAAAATGCAGCTCCGTCAGCTTGCAGGGAGTGTAACTCCAGGGACTGATAGCTCAAAGAGAGAGCTCTTCAAGAAGGTTATCTCCTACATGACGATAGGGATTGACGTGTCATCGCTTTTCAGTGAGATGGTGATGTGCTCAGCTACTTCAGACATCGTTCTCAAGAAAATGTGTTATCTGTATGTGGGGAATTATGCGAAGTGCAATCCCGACCTTGCATTGCTCACAATTAATTTTCTTCAGAGGGATTGTAAGGATATGGATCCCATGATCCGTGGGCTTGCATTGAGGAGTTTATGTTCACTGCGAGTAACAAATTTGGTGGAGTACTTGGTGGGGCCACTGGAATCGGGGTTGAAAGATGGGAATAGTTATGTGAGAATGGTGGCAGTGATTGGGGTTTTGAAGTTGTATCATATATCAGCAGTGACTTGTGTTGATGCAGATTTTCCAGAAATGCTTAAGCACTTAATGCTGAATGACCCAGATACCCAGGTCCAATCCCTTTTCGCTGTTCATTACCAGTCTTTATTTAGATGCTTTTGTATTTCATTTAGTTGTTGTTAACCCTTAAATAGGGAGAAAAAAAAGAAAGACAAAGAAGAAGAAAGAAAGGAAGATAAGTATAACTTCATACTCCTTGTTATTGTTTGCATGACTTTAAATTGACATTGGAATAAAAAAATGAAATGGGAGAAACTTTGCTTTAATGTAGGTTATTGCATTTTTATTTTTTGGTGCACTAAATTAATGTTATTACTCGAGTAAAATGAGTGAAACTTTGATTTGAAATAGGTTATTTTGTTTTTATTCTTGATGTGTTTAAACTTAAATTGTTCTCTTCATTTGGTTAAAATTTTTAAGTGTATATACAGAGCATCAGTAAAGAGAAATTGCTAAAGATTATTAACTCTAGAAACTATAACTTCCCAATCATCAGTTGCACAATGTTTGCCATCACATGGTTGATTGTAATAGTCTGAAATGGTTGCTGTTGAGGTATTCCATGCTTTTTTGTAGTTTTCTGAGACTAGTTAAGAATATCAAAATGATTAAATGAGATGCTTTTCTTGGTTGCACTGGGCCAGGTTTATTCAAAATCTTAAATTTAGATTGAAAGGCCTAAGGGATGGCTACCAGGGATATTTTTAATTTTAATCAATCCTTTCCAAACAATAAAGTCAATTGCATGCATAGTTTAAAAAAATGAGTCGCTTTTAGTCATCCTTTCCTCTAAGAGAATGGTTTGTGTACTGGAGGGAGGGTGGTTATTTGGATTTTACATGAATAGTGAATCAGTGATCTTGTGTGACCAAGTGTTCATCTCACTTCTTGAAAACGGTATTAGCCATGATGAGATCTATACAACAAAAGCAGACCAATTCTTTATCCTATTGTGTGGGGTCAGCCACATGAGTTATAGCTTTTCATTAATTTCTATCCATGGCCTTATTTTCTACAAGGCACATGTACTGAATATCATACCTAAGCATCTCCCACCAAATTTCAATATTCCATTATCTTTTGGTCCTAGATTAACTTCTTTAGTCGCCTCCATCCATAAAAATACAAAATCCAACCGTGCATACAACTATCTTAGCCTTTTTTTCAGTGTACTCAGCAGTACAACGTGTCACTAAGAGGTTACACCCTGACAAGATATATGTTTGTGTCTAGAATCTATGTTAATGATCAGATGACTTTTTTGTTGGCTATTGGGAACCTAATGAAACTCTCATCTTTTATCCTAGTTCTGGACTGGCTGTGATAAGAGAACTTGAGAAAATTAAACTTGGTCCCAAATCCTACCTGTTTTGTTTCTTGATCCTTTTCACTTTGGATTCTGATAGTTTTAGGGAATTTTTTCCATTGTTTTATTTTGGAGTATGACTATTTTTATGTTATATATACTGGTTTTTTGGATGTTTTAATAGAGTTTGAAATTTTTTCCACATGTGCATCTCTTCTTATTAGAAATGAATGGAAATATAGAATTTATATAGACAATGGATAAAGGCTTGGTATGTTACTGTTGTTGTGTGCATCCCTTCTTATTAGTGATGGTATTTTTCTGAAATGAAGAACCAGCCAGTGCTACTTTTACGTGTTAGCCGCTACTTTTACATTTTACGGTGCATAGTTTCAACAACATTCTTTTTTTTTCTTTTAATCTTTTTTAGTCAGTTGTATTACTGTTCCTTCCTGATGTCATGGAATGGAACAACTTTTTGTGTAAGCTTGTCCGATGTTGTTGTCTCACTGTTTGCTTTCTAGCTTTTCATTCATTAACATATTTCTCTATTTTCTACCGTTAGTTTTCCTCTTTAATGACATAGCCATGTTTTGAGTGTCAAAGAAGCTAGCATATGTTGATAATTCTAGAAAACAGGGTTTACAGTTATTCTTTTGCCCTGTTTTTGTGCGTGTATGTGTGCAGGCACATGCTTCTGGGTCAAAATATAGTTGTCCATGTGTCCTTGTAAAAAAAAGGGCTGTCCTGTTCCATTAGTTCTAAATTCTCTATGATATGTGAAAAAATGTTATAAGTTAGTATATTTCTTTTTATCACTTGATCAGGTAGTTGCAAACTGCTTAGCTGCCTTGCAAGAAATCTGGAGTTTAGAAGCAAGCCAGTCTGAGAAAGCATCAATGGATAGAGAAACATTGCTTAGCAAGCCAGTGATATATTACTTTTTGAACAGGTATGCTTTTTCTTTCTTTCTTTTCTTTCCCCAATTAGATTATGAGTTATTAACTTTATTATAGGTTTTCTATTGTTAACTTTGCGACTAGGTAACTGACAATATTACTATGCTTGCTACATTTGACATCACAAGTCTCCATGCCTTCATTCTCTGGGAAGTTTCAGAGTTTCTGGGTTGTAAAAGGGGCATTAGGATTTTCTCATAATGAGTTTTTTCAGAGATAATTACAAAATCACCTTTAAATTCTTGGCCATTACCTTTTGCTTTGTGAATATTTTGTTTTTCAATGGATTCTTTGTGGATAGTTGGAATTGTTGATGTTTTAGTTGTAGTTTGGAGAACATATGATCACCGTTATGGTTTTTGAGGCATCAGGGGTTTGAATTTGGTTTTTTCTTTTTGGACTCTATCATCCATAACTGATTTTGTTGGCTAGCCAAACTCCATGCCTATAAGACATTCTGCAGCCATATTTGGCATTGAAAAGATTAGAAGATATGGTCTTACTTGCCTGACAGCACTGGAGAGGTTGATTGCTCTTGGAATGAAATGATTTATGCATTACACAGGCCGTCTTATGTTAAGTGGTGCCAAATTTTGTGATCAAGCTCAATTTAGCATGCTAGTAAGATCCTCAACATTGGCCCCGTTTGTTGCAGTTTAATTAAAGAAATTATAACTTCTAACTTCTTAGATTATAGCTTCTAAAACTTATAATAAGTTGTGAACCTGTTTGTTGCAGTTTCTTAGAAATTGTAGTTAAGTAGTTGTGGTGTTTGATACCATAAGCTGTAAAATAACTTATTTTTGTATAATTGTCCATAATACCCTTAGTAGTTATAGAATGATAATTTAAAAATTAATTAATGTATATGTATAAGTTTCAAGTGTTATAAAAAAATTAATTAAAGTATAGAGAGAGAGAGAGGAAGATGGTGAGAGAGAGGAAGAGATCTGAAAATGGAGATGGCGGTGGAGAAGAAAAACCCATGATTGCGTAAACAAGAGGGTAATTCTTTATTAAAAATAAGGGCAAAATTGTCATAACAATTAATCATTTAAGCAGAAGTTGTAAAAGCTGGGGTACCCTAACTTTGAAAAAGCCAGCTTCTACCCCTTCTAAAAGCTAGTAGAATCTATAAGTTAGAATTCTATAAGTTAAAACAAACACTACATCCCAACTTTTTTGAAACTAAAAGCTAAAAGTTGCAACTTTTAACCTGCAACAAACAGGCCCATTATAGGATGTTGAGACCCAACCTCTGTGTGTGTATGGCATGACAAAGGAGGAGATTGAAAAAATATAGACGTTCACCACCTCAACCACATCCAGGGGAAATCGAGTCATAAATTGTGTTCTTTACATCTCTTTGGTCTAAATATCAAGGTTGATCTTTGCGAGATTATTGGTGGAATTCATCTTTGGTTAGCTCTAAAAGTGTATAATACAATTATATTTTAAGACGTGTTTCTTTACTGTTAAATGTGCTGCTATAGAAAATGAGCTAATCTGTCTGGACAAATGAAGAGCTAATCTGTCTTAAAATTTCTAAAAACTAAGATAGTATTGAAACCAAATCCTCGCCTAAACATGGTTAAATTATACGCCTTGAATGAAGCCTTATTGATGAAGTCATGATGATTTGATACACAAGATAACAAATGAAAAAACTAGTTTTATATGATTAGGAGTTTTTGATTTTATCTAAATGTATTCTGTTAGGACTTTTAATAGATTGTGTGATAGAATTTAAGTGGTATCAGGTTACTGTCACTGCTAGGCCGTGACAATGGTTGCTTCCCTAATTTGGTACGAATTAGAAGGATGCAACAAGGGAGAAACATAGTAGAACAGAGAGAAGGAAGAAAGAGAGAAGAGAGAGAGAGTTAGGAGGAGATGAGAGAAGGTTGAGGAAGAATTTAGAATTCTTCCTTTGATATTCGATGATCCCCTCCAAGAGAGCCTTGGGGAGTATATACATCCTGACAAGGGACGCTGCCACAGCAGATCCTATCCCCCTTACAGTTGTAACAGCCTCCTTTGTCCTATTCTAGCCCTTACACATGGGTACCCTCTAGGCTAACAAACTCATTCAACAGAATTACAGCAGTAAAAGAACTAGCAAAAGTTACAGCAATAGAAATCAAAATTTCTGTAACTAAGGGCGCATCTCGTGACAGTTACCATATTGGGTAGGAGTAATTTTAAAGGAGTTTGTGTTTTATCAAGCCTATAAATATGGGTGATTGGTACAATCCGAAATTATGATTTAAGAAAGAATAACTTTGAGTAATTAGTAGAGCTGGAGCTCTCCCATCCTTTTCTATCCTCCTTCCCTCTTCTCTGCAGCTTTTTCTCTCCTCTGTTTTCTTCTTCTTCTTCTTCTCTGTTTCTGCATCACCTCAAATGCTGCTATATATATATATTATGTATATATATGTCTTTTTTCTGGCTTATCCCCTCCATGCTGCCCAGCATCACTTATCTGTATGTCTAAAGCTACTTTTCAGCTTCTTTAATATTCCAACTTCATTCTAATTGGATTTAGAAACTCCATGTCCGCAGACCATTTAAGATACACCAGACCAGCTGATAAACGGCCCAGGTTCACCTCCGTTTTTATACCTATACAATTAGTACGAGATATAAATACAGGATATATCAAATGAACCACCACAAAACAAGCTAATCTATATAAACCAACCACCTCACCAGCTAAAAGAAACAAAGCACCAAAACTAAAATGGATCATCTAGAAATTGAGCCAAAGGCTGAACTGAATAATGAGCAGAACAAGATAACTAGGATGCCCCAACTGGCTGAGTTTTCTTACTCATAAATCTTGCAATGTAGCTGTTCATTTTCTGGCTAAATATGCTAAGAAAGCTTCTCTCCTTAATCTTTCTTTTCTGCCCCTTGATGTACAGCAAGCCTGTGAGAAGGATTTGTTTTTGTCAAGAGAAACTTTCTAGCATTAGCGTATTCTTGTATTGACTTTGTATTCTTTACTCATTAAATGAAATACTCAATTAACAAAAAAAAAAGAAAAAAAAAAGAAAAAGAAAAACAAGAGGGAACATGGCCTGCCATTAACCACAAGATGAAAAAAGAAACACCTGATATCTCTAGCTAATGAGTAGTGAAGCAACAGTTACTCAGATCTAATTGTTTTAGGCTAACAAATCATTTTACACAAGCTTGACAAGCTTTCTTACATTATCAGATTTAATTGTTGTAGCCTTGCATTAGTGGAAGACAACCTCAAGCTACTATGACCTAGGTAGCTGGAAATGAAGAGGTCCACATGTTGAAGTGCCTGATATATTCTTCTAGATGCAAATGTATAGAAATCATATAGCACCTGATATATTTTTGTTCTAAACTTTATCTCTGAAGCTAAACGTTTTTCAACTCTTCATGATTGTATGCAGGATCAAGCAATTCAATGAATGGGCCCAGTGTCTTGTCCTTGAATTGGTAGCCAAATATGTTCCCTCAGATACCAATGAGATATTTGACATCATGGATCTTCTTGAGGATAGACTTCAACATGCAAATGGTGCAGTTGTCTTAGCAACCATTAAGCTGTTTTTGCAATTGACATTGTCTATGACTGATGTTCATCAACAGGTGATTACTGTGATATTATTCATTGTTCTGTTTTGTTGTTTCAACTAATAATGGTAATGTTCTAGTTGCTAAATGTTCAAGAAAGGTCATCATAAAAACTGTTTTTTCCCCTTTTCTATTAATTCAAGCAAAACAATTGTCCTGGTGCTTATTTTAAAAAATAAATAAATATGATCATTCTAATGTTACAGCCGATAAAATCTGTGTTGTTCTCGAGATTTGCTGGACTAGTTAGTCCCAATAACTGTCTGCTGAATGTCTTTATTTGAGTTTTGATAATTTTGCAGTACCTGCTACTTGGCTGTTACTGTCATTTATCCATAAACCTCAAATTAGTTTTTATCCTCCCTGAATACTTGATGGCTTCAAGTTTATGTTCTGGCTTATGGTTTTGATAATCTACCCAAATTTTGGGTTTATGACCATGGAAGTTCTGCTAGCTATGCAAGACACTTCTGTGATTTATTTTAAAGCAGAGAATCTCAGCTGCTTTTAATCTTGGCTGCCTCTACACTGCCTAGAATCAAGGCCCCTCTTAATTTATGCCGAAGCACAACAATGCAGGTTTATCTTTGTCTGGATAATGAAACAACTTCTGCTAGTGGGAAACAAGAGAACCTGTCCTCAATATTTCCTTTTGAGGGAAAAATACCAGCAAGGAAAATGACAGCAAAAAAAGACAAGTAAAAATTTATTGTAATAGGATAGTGCACCTGCATGAGTAAACATTATGCTTCATTTTATCAATTGGTTTTTTGTTTTAAATGTTGGTAGGAGATAATGATTTTCATCAGTTATATTTTGTCCATCTAGATCTTTTGCTCAGATATCCTCATTCTGAAATCCTAATGTCCTTTTTTAATTTTAATGTCATCCTTAAACATGGAGAATACGCTTTATGTGATACTGAATTCACTTTCTACTGGTTGATTTATCATGATGAATAATTTTTACATTTCTCACTATCGTTATATTGGGGTTGCTGAGCTTCGGTCTTCGGCCCTTGCTTGTACTTCAGGAGATATACACTTCCTTAATGAATATCTTATTGTTCTTTAGGTTTATGAGCGCATCAAGGCACCTCTGCTTACCTTAGTGAGCTCAGGGAGTCCAGAGCAATCTTATGCAGTATTAAGCCACCTCCATCTTCTTGTTATGCGAGCGCCAATGCTATTCTCATCAGACTACAAGCACTTCTATTGCCAATACAATGAGCCATTTTATGTTAAGAAATTGAAGCTTGAAATGTTAACTGCTGTAGCCAATGAGAACAATACTTATGAAATTGGTAAGCAAATGCCGTAACAGTTGCATGATGCTTCATAGAAATAGTTGGTGTTGGCAAATCTTTATATCCCTGTTGTTGACTGATTTTTTTGGTTACATATGTTGTCTTTTCTTGTTGGCCATTGAAGTGATCCTGATGCTTCATTGCTCAATGGGGAAAAAAAAGAAGTATAATCAATGCTTGATGATGTTGTTATGTCCATTTCAGTGACAGAATTATGTGAATATGCTGCAAATGTTGATATTCCAATCGCAAGAGAATCAATAAGGGCTGTTGGTAAAATAGCTTTGCAGCAGTATGACGTGAATGCTATTGTAGATAGACTACTTCAGTTTTTGGAGATGGAAAAGGACCATGTGACAGCTGAAACACTGGTAAAAAATTTCATCTGTGTTGGACAGTTGGATAGTTCAATCTAATATGTGCCTGCACATCTCGTCTCTTATCAATTGTATGAAACCATAAACACACACAGTTAAGTTAATTTCCTGTTGTCACCAAAATTGGCTGGATTAATCTAAGTCCCAAGTTCTTTATATAGGTGCTTGTAAAAGATCTTCTCAGGAAATATCCTCAATGGAGCCATGATTGCATTGCAGTTGTTGGGAATATCAGCAGCAAAAATGTTCAAGAACCAAAAGCTAAGGCCGCCCTGATATGGATGCTGGGGGAGTACGCCCAAGACATGCAGGATGCTCCTTATGTTTTAGAAAGTCTAATTGACAGCTGGGATGATGAGCATTCTGCTGAGGTAACACAAGGGTGCCCTTTAGTAATCTCAACCTTTTCACACCTCCATTTGGGCTTTTACCTAATTCTGCTTAAGAGCTTCTACAGCTTTTTTCTTTCTTTGCTTTTTTTTTTTTTTTTTTTTCTTTTAATGTTCTTTTGGGGTCAGAAGAAAAAATAGCTTTCTTGTAGAGGTTTGAACGAAGGTTGGAATTTCAGTGAAATCTAATGGAAAACCTATCTTTGTTGGAAAATATATAAAAAACACTGATAAAATTGAGTTTCTAACTGGACCAGATTTGGCTGGCTTAACTTTATTTGAGCAGCAATGATATCGCTTGAAGGCAGGTTCTCTTCTGATTGCCTAAAAGTTGTAAAGGCTGAGAGGACATACAAGTAAATATGGATGTAAGACATAGAACATGCTTGACAATTAATTTTCATTTTTTTCTTACATAAATTTAGTGTTTATTTATATGGAATTTGCACATCCATGTGGATTTTCACAGGGTCAGAAACTAGGGTGTTGACCTGCCATGATTTCATTCATTATATTTATCTTTTCAGGTTATTACAACATCAGTTTGGAACTCAATCAAATGTTTGCTCCTTTGTGATATGGGATTTCTCTCTTTTTATTTTCTTATTTCTTTCTGGGGGGAAGGGGGGGGGGAAAGGGGGTGGGGGGTGGGGGGGTGGAACTTGTCAGATTTACTTTACAAGAGGATAAACACTGCAGAGTGATAACATTGAAGCATTTTTTATTAATGAGAGCCAACTATTTTTGACAAGAAGTTAATCTTCATGATGTCTTCTTGATCGTATCATTTGTCCCACGCCAGAGGGGGCAGAAGTTAGGTGTTACCTCTGTAAAAGTGCCCCTTTACATGTAATATAGTTAAAGTTCTTGTGTATTTGTATGTTGTGAATAGATGATACTGAAATGTTTTATCGGTTTTTGTTTTCATCTTTAAAATCTGCATGGTGTTAGTCAGTACTTTCCTCACTATTTCTTGCTCTGCTTTGAGGCTTCTGCGTTCCTTACTCCACCCTCCTCTGGCCAAGGTGCAGTTTCATGTGGGGAAGCTGAGCTGCTTGAGTTCTGAAACCCTCCCTGCTGCCATCCATATGACTTGTCTGGCCTGCCTTAGATATAGGTTGGGCATTGGACATGTTATGATTGAATTTGAGGTTTTGCCACTGAATTTGCACAGAAGCTGAAAATTCATGTCCCAAATGTTTGTCATGTGAGCACAAACTCGAAAGAGAGATTTTCCCCCTTATTTTCTATTAAAATAATACTATTATTGTCAGAAGATAAGTAGTGTGATTTTCTCAGTTTTATTGGATTTATCTGGTGGCTTGTGTCTTATTGTTTTTATCCTTTAATTGTTGATTCTTTTGGTTATCCTTATCTGATGGTTATGGTAGAAGTGGACTGAGTCTTGGTCCTTATCTGTTTGTTTGTTTCAGGATAGTTGGTTAGGCAGTGTGTCCTATTTTTAAGGAGGTGGGTTGTTAACCCTCAGAACTGTATATATTGAGTCCTATTATGCTGGAAATACATATGATTTTTCCTGCTAAAGTTTTATCAATTATAAACATCCAGGTCTTTTCCCAGCATGACAGAAGGTATATAGGTGTTATTCTGTAAGTCTTGGGTCTACCTCCATTTCCAATACATAATGTCATTATCTTTACTTGCACTCTCACACTTATATCTTTTCTGACCATAAATCACTGCCAAATTTCAAAGCTATTATAGTTTGTTATTTGCTTAAGACCTGCTCAGTCATTCCATGTCAGGGCAACTGCTTGACTGTCATGCCTAATTTCAGTTCTCATTTCAGAATCAGGTTCCAGTTATTTTGCCTAATTTGGTTCCATTACCATTGACTTGCTGCTGCTTTGTATTCAATGCTATTGGTTCTTAATGTCTTCAAACACTAGTTTTCTTAATCTCTATTTTATCTTTCAATAATAAAATTAAACTGTTACTTTCACTTATGATTTCATCTTGAAGTTGAGTTGCAAATGGTAAGTACTGGTCTCCATTGTGTGTATTTGTTCTATAAGGGAACTAAATTCAAATCAGTCAATTTTATTTCCTGATTTATTTGGTAAAGGCTTTTTACTTAGGTTGTATTTGCTAAAACAACTCCTGCTTGGCTGTTGGATCAATGTTATATCTGATAATGGCTTTAAGTTTGTTCCTTTTGGTATGTGCCATGCAGAAACTTCAAATTTGAACACCACATTGCTTATAAATGACTTCTGGATTGTAAATAATTAGATCATTAGTATGGCATTGTTAATTGCTACATCCTTGCTTGAGCTATTGGTTCTACAATTATGCAGGTTCGTTTACACCTTCTCACAGCAGTACTGAAGTGTTTCTTGAGAAGGCCACCTGAAACTCGGAAAGCCTTGGGAGCTGCTTTGGCTGCTGGTCTAGCTGATTTTCATCAGGTTTGTACTGATAATTGTGTCATTTGCATGAGATGGGAAATTTTTGAAAGAAGTTCTTTGATGATCTTGGACTAATTGCAGTGATATTCTCAAATTCTCTTACTGGCCGCAGGATGTTCATGATAGGGCCTTATTCTACTACAGACTTTTGCAGCACAATGTTTCTGTAGCAGAACTTGTGGTAAACCCTCCAAAGCAAGCTGTTTCTGTCTTTGCAGATACTCAGAGTAGTGAGATGAAAGATCGGATATTTGATGAATTCAACAGTCTATCTGTTGTATACCAGAAGGTAACATGAAATCTTGGATCTGACTAAATTGTTTGTGACCTTTCGCTATTATTTTTTTAAACCCATATTTATGTCTTAAGATGGGAGACACTGTAAAGGAGGGCCTGAAATTGGATATTCCAGATTGTAAAGGTATACAAAAGGAGTGACATTTTATAGTTTTAACTTGTGAGTGGGCAAGGAAAGACAATTTTCCACCTGTTCTGGGGCTTGCGGGTACCCGTGGAGAGCAAAAATGAATCTTGTCGTGTCCTTCAATGTTAGGGTCAAATTCTGATGGAAGAAAGAATGAGGGTTGTGCGCAAAAATATCAAGGTTGTAGAAAGTGGTTTTACCTAGTGACTGCAGGTTTAATGCAACTGCAGACAATTTGGAGGAAGAGAGGAAGAAGGGGAAGAGCATCCTAGGAGTCAAACCTGTGATTAAGAACAAGAGAAGGAGAAGCAGAAGATGATGAGAAGAGGAAAACAGAAAGGAGAAGGAAAGTTGGTGAAGTGTTGAAGGAATGGGATGCAACAGAGGAGAATAATCTGAGAGGGAGGCAAGAATATTCAATAAAGAAGATCCTAAATTTTTATCAGCAATAAATAATCCAAAAATTTCTTGCTCCATTGAGATATTTATAAACTCCCATAAATCCCTACAAAATTAGGACTGCTAATTAAACTAGAAAAAAGTAAAAAAAAATTGTAATTGTTACCATAGTAGAAATCTAGATTAAAGTATGAAACACAATATAAAATTCCTAAATAAGTGAAACCCTAATCTAAATAAAATTATGTTTTAAAAAATTAGAACTTTTGATCTTCATCACCTGGTAACCCTTAGGTTAGGCATCACAACCGGGTTTAGATGGCATCACAGGGTTCCAAGAGAACTTCCGAGTCTTCTAATAATTCTTTTGAGGTAATTTGCTTTAACTGAAACAATTATGCGATCAACATATACTTGCTTTTGAACTTCTTTTATTACCACTGATGCTACGATTCTGAAATAATTAACTTAAAACTTTGAAAGATAAAGCCCCCATGAACCAACTAATTATTGTACACAAGTCCCTAGTAACATAAATCATCCCTTTTATTAAACTAAAAGAAAACAGAATAGGACTACCCATTATCACTACAGCCATGCAAAGGAAATGTTAAATTACCATTATACTTTAGACATATAAACCTTTTAAAACATAAAATAATACTGAACCATTGGAATAAATAAGTTACAAATTGATATAAATTCTCTAGGGATAGCAACAGGGTGGTTTTGGAATGGTTTTTAGCTCAACCTAATTCATCACTAATGGATAGCACCTTCAAAACAGATTGGGGCCCCTCAACTCCTGTCTCGTCCATACCATAACTCTCCCACCTCTTTAAGCTAATTGGTTTTTGCATTGTGTGAGCAGGGAAGAACAAAGTTAGTTCCTAGTGCACGAGGCTCCCTACTTTGTGAGGGTCAGAGGATGGTAGTATTTTTATGCAGCCTTCCCTTTACTCTTTTACAAAGAGGTTTCCAAAGCTTGACCCCCTTGAACTTTCAATCTCAAAGGAGCAACTTTTGTCAACGCTACTGTGAAACTTAGGAAGAAAACCTAACTTTTAATATGTATATACCACTTAATTAAATTCATAGACTATACACCTATATATATACAAATACAATGGGCCATGGGTCATGGGCTCTAACATAGGATTAACCCTAGACTATAACCATATAACTCAACACTCCCCCTCAAGTTGGAGCATATATATCATATGCACTAAGCTTGTTATAAATATACTCAATTCGAGAACTTCTGAGAGATTTAGTGAAGACATCTGCTAACTGGTCATTGGAATTGACAAAATTTGTGGTAATACAGTCAGATAAAATATTCTCTCGAATGAAATGACAATCTATCTCGATATGTTTGGTCCTCTCATGAAAGATTGGATTGGAAGCAATATGTAATGCAGCTTGATTGTCGCAAATTAATCTCATCTGTGATATCTCCCTAAACTTGAGCTCCTGAAGCAGTTGTTTTAACCAGATAAATTCACACGTTGCCAAGGCCATAGCACGATATTTTGCTTCGGCACTCGACCTAGTAACTACCTCATGCTTCTTAATTTTTCAAGATACTAGGTTTCCTCCAACTAGAACACAATATCCTGAAGTAGACCGTCTATCAGAAGGAGAACCTGCCCAATCAGCATCAGAATATCTGACTACTTGAGTATGACCTTTGTCCTCATACAATAGTCCTCTACCTGGAGCTCCCTTAATATACCTAAGAATTCGGACTACAGCATCCCAGTGGCTATCACAAGGAGACTGTAAAATTTGACTGAGAAAGAAATATCTAGGCGAGTGATAGTGAGATAATTAAGTTTTCTGACTAGCCTGCAGTATCTTCCAGGATCAGCAAGAGGCTCCCCCTGTCCTGGTAAAAGCTTCACATTAGGGTCCATAGGAGAATCTATAAGTTTACAATCAAGCATCCCAGTTTCTTCCAGAATGTCTAACACATACTTTCGTTGAGAGATAATAATACCAGAACTGGACTTAGCAACTTTTTTGCCAAGAAAGTATTTAAGTAACCCCAAGTCCTTAGTCTAAAAATGATGGAAAAGATGTTTCTTCAACTGAATAATACCATCCTGATCATCA
Source organism: Diospyros lotus (assembly GCF_014633365.1). NCBI lineage: Eukaryota > Viridiplantae > Streptophyta > Magnoliopsida > Ericales > Ebenaceae > Diospyros > Diospyros lotus. Next base: position 36,616,336 of record NC_068338.1, on the reverse strand, counting down.
CCTGTAATAACAATATCATCCATATAGACAACCAAGTATATACGCCTCCCCTGTGATGTGTGTTTATAAAAAATCAAATGATCAGATTCATTACGAGTCATACCAAAGTCTTGAATGACAGCACTGAAACGACCAAACCAAACTCGAGGAGACTGCTTCAACCCATATAGTGAGCGACGGAATTTACAAACCTGTCTAGATTCCCCCTGAGCAACAAACCCAGGAGGTTGTTCCATATAAATCTCCTCCTGAAGCTCACCATGTAAGGAGGCATTCTTAATGTCTAGTTGATACAACGGCCAGTGGCACATAGTTGCTATAGAGAGAAACAAACGCACAGAGGACATCTTAGCAATAGGGGAAAAAGTGTCACCATAGTCAGGCTATAAACCTGAGTATACCCTTTGGTAACCAAACGGCCCTTAAGGCGATCAACCTGCCTATTAGGACCCACCTTGACAGTATAGATCTACCGACAGCCGACAAGAGATTTCCCTGAGGGTAAAGGAACCAAATCCCAAGTACCATTAGAATGCAAAGCAGTTATCTCATCCACCATTGCTTGTCGCCACCCCTGATCAGAAAGTGCCTCACTAACAGTCTTAGGTATTGAAATAGAGGATAAGGAAGACACAAAAGCACAAAAAGGAGACGAGAGACGGTGATAGCTAAGAAAATTATAAATGGGGTGAGGATTGCGAGAAGAACGGGTACCTTTCCGAAGGGCAATAGGAAGCTGATCCTCAGAAGGCAGGACCGCAGCAAGTGGAGAGACTGGAGCAGGATGTCAAGCAGCAGGAGTCGCTGAAGTAGTAGGAGATACGGGAAAAGGCACAGGAACAACATCTCCACCGGGAGGAGATCGAGGCTGATGACGCCGATGATAAACCTGCAATGGGGTAGAAGAAGGAACAGGGAGAATAGGAGCAGGAGGACTCGCGGGAAGAGGGATTGCCTCAGAAATGGGTTGACACTTGGAATGAGGTGAAGAGTAGAAAGGAGACGACTCAAAGAAGGTAACATCCGCTGAAAGAAAATAGTGGCGGGTGTCAGGAGAATAACACCGATAACCCTTCTGAAGGCGAGAGTAACCAAGAAAAATGCACTTGATGGACCGAGCAGACAATTTATCTTAACTGAGAGACATGTTATGGATAAAACAAGTGCAACCAAAGACACGAGGAGGAAGAATATATAATGGTTGATCAGGAAACAAGAGAGAGTGAGGAATCTGGTGCTGAAGAACTGAGGAGGGCATCATGTTAATGAGATAGCAAGCAACAAGGACAGCTTCAGCCCAAAAGCGAAAGGGGACATGATGATGTAGAATAAGAGTGCAAGCAGTTTCAATCAAATGTCTGTTTTTACGCTTAGCAACCCCATTCTGTTGTGGTGTATATGCACAAGACGACTGATGCAAGATCCTCTGAGAAGACATAAAGGTAGTAAAGGGAATAGAAAAATACTCAGGGGCATTGTCATTGCACAATACTTGAACAGAGGTATGAAATTGCGTTTTGATTTCAGTACAAAAAGATTCAAAAATTGAGAATAATTCAGAACGATTTTTCATTAAATATAACCATATGCAACGAGAATAATCGTCGATAAACGTTACAAAATATTGAAAACCCAAAACAGACACGACATGACTAGGACCCCAGACATCAGAATGAACTAAAGGAAACGGGGACACAGCCCGATTATTGACACGCTTTGGAAAAGAAGTGCGAGATTGTTTTCCAAGTTGACAAGACTCACAATGAAAAGACGACAAACTAGATAAACCGGGGACCATCTTCTGAAACTTAGCCAAACTAGGATGTTCCAAACGATTGTGGAGAAGAGCAGGAGACTCAGTCACCGAGCAAGCAATAGGCGATGCAGGAAGGTTGAGATGATAGAGATCCTGCGACTCACATCCGACACCAATCATCTGTTCCGTATCACGATCCTGTATAGTAACCAAATGATCATCAAATGTGATAGAACAATTTAAGGTACGCGTAAGTTTACTAACAGATACAAGATCAAAGGGATAATTAGAAAGATAAATGACATAATCTAAAGGCAGAGAAGGTAGGGGTTTGGTAGTGCTAATAGCTTTAGCAACCACTTTGGACCCATTGGCTAATGTTACAGAAGGTAAAGAAATAGAGTTAGTAAAATGAGAGAACAAATGGGGATTACCAGAGATATGGTTAGAAGCACTTGAGTCCAAGACCCATGGTCCCAAAGAGGATGACTGAGCGAGACAGGCAGTGGAATCACTAGAGTGGGCGACAAAAGCAACTATGGATGAGGTTTGCTGGGACGTCTTATACTTGAGATACTCATCATAGTTAGCCCTAATGAGAAGGATAGATTGCGGTGGATGACCATCAAAGGACTCAGATCGAGAACCACTAGCATGAGCAACATTAACACGAGGAGGGCGGCCATGCAACTTATAACATTGTTCCTTAGTATGCCCCCACTTGTGACAATAGTTACACTTGGGGCATTTGCCCCGATTACCACGATCTCCTCCTTGTTCGCCACTACTCTGAACCTGTGAAGCCATGACTGAATGATCACCTGCAGAAGAGAGAGGCACTGTAGGAACAGATGAAACCCGAAAAAGATGAGAATACACTTCATCCATAGTAGGTATAGTGGGACTAGCAAGAATCTTATCACGAAAAGGAACAAGCTCAGGACCGAAGGCAGCAAGAGTACACACCATGAATAACTTATCCCGCTGAGCTAGATCCTCTGCAGCAATCTTACCAGCAGGTAACAAGGAGTTAAATTCAGCTTTAATAGAGGCCATCCGACCAAGAAAATCAAGAAGAGTCAAACCCTGTTGTCGTAAACTAAGCAGATTAGACACCACTGAATACAGGCGTTGAATGTCATTAATGTATAACGCCTTGGCCTGAGCCCATAATTCACAGCATGTGGTATAGTTAGTATAGATCGAATGAAGAGAAGGATCAATTGACTACCACAAGAGACTGCACAACAGAGCATCAGCTCTTTGCCACTCAAGTTTATTTGTGGTCACATTCTCGGCCTTGGTAGTTAGATGATCCTGTAAACCTTGACCCATACACCATAGTTCAATCGCCTTGGACCAAGAGATATAATTGGAACTGCCCATCAACTTCTCAGTAGCAATGACTGGAGAAGGAGACAAAATACCAGAAAAGGAGCTAGATTTACTAGTACCAGCCATGTTGGACAAAAGGGAGCCCTACAAGATCAACATATCTGAAACAAAAGGGTTAAATAAGCCAAAAAATAAAGGCTAGATGATCCAGCACAGAGAACAGGCACTGGAGCGACGGCAGATGGCGGATGCCGATGACCAGTGGCTGCGGATAGCAACGGATGGCGACGAAACTACCGGGACTAGAATGGACTGAAGGAGGCGAGTCCAATGGTGAAGATGGCGTTGCGATCGGAGCATTGGTAAGAGAGATCGGAGCAAAAACGTCTTCGTGAACAGTGCGAGAGAGGCGGCACGTGGTGGCAGCAACGACAATGGTCCTCCTGAGGGTCAACAGATCGGAGGCCGGCGAACGCAACGGTGGTGGTGGTGTGCATGATTGGTGGCCGGACGGTGAAGACTCATTGCTGACCAGTAGCGTGCATGTGGCAGAAACGCAGTGGGCGGCGACGGCGGTGGCACGACAGGCTACAACAGTCGGTGGCGACGCGACCGAATGTGGTTGTCGGTGATGTGGGCGATGGCGGTGGCTAGGGTTTGTATGGTGGTTGCTAGGGTTTGTATTAAAAGCTAGGGTTTGTATTTTGGCTCTGATACCATGTGAAACTTAGGAAGAAAACTTAGCTTTTAATATGTATATACCACTTAATTAAATTTATAGACTATACACCTATATATATATACAAATACAATGGTCCATGAGCCATGGGCTCTAACATAGGATTAACCCTAGACTATAACCATATAACTCAACAGCTACCAAGGTTCACCCTCAATGAAGAACATATAAACAAATACTTAATATAACATTAAGAAAAGCATAATCTTAATGGATAAGTTTCAGTAAGATTTAGAGACAGTTGTGGTTGATGCTTAGCCACTTCAAGGTGGTTTACCTAAAGCTTGCCCTTCCCATGTTACATATTTAAACCCCACACGATTCCAATCATGGGTGAGGAATGGGCCTATGAGAGCCAGATTTCGTTCCTTGTCTTGCTCAAGGCCAGTTTCAGAACTTGTTTTTAGTAGGTCATTCATGAACCTCATATTCACATTGTCTATTTAACCAAAATTTGCATTTTCCAATTTGCACTTTCTTGACCCTCTTGTAGAGGCACAAGGCGATGGGTAAGTGATCCATTATTCATGCTTCTAGGGCCTCCTCTGCTTAGTGTTAATCTATTCTATTTCCAGGATATAAGCTTGTCTTTCTAACTTGATTTTTCTTCCAAATGTGTTGAAATGGATAGAAAGCCTGCGAAAAATTGCCTGGATCAGGGTGTGTTTTTAGCCATTGCATAAATTGCAAGACTTAATAGTAAAAAATGTAAGATAGCTTTAGCTGAATCTGTGAGGTGATTGATAATATACTTGTTTAAAGAAGTATACTGGGAGGACTACCCATGTAAGTAGACAGGAATAATGATCATATACACCTGGTCCATGGAAAGTTTTTGAGTGTTGGAGAGCTAATACACTTCTTCAAACAACTCTTACCTCATTGTTTTTCTTTCGTATATTTAACCTGCTATCTGGTAAATTTTTGGCTTTCACAACATAGACTGAGTTTAAAACATATGCCTTTACATGGGTACTTGTTCACTATGCTAGCCTCCTAAAGAATTTGAAGAAAAGACAGTGACTTCAATGAGACACAGATGCACTGCTCACATACATTTAACATGTGAGGGGCGCTTCTTTCTTATAAGCTTTGAAACTAATGTTTTCATGTGTTCTTTTTCATTCTCTTTTTTCCTTATTTAATCCTCAGCCCTTTGTTGAGGTTTGTTAGTCCAAGATATTGATTGCCTTTTCATTTAGTTTGCTTTCAATTAATTACTATAAATGTCTGAACCAATTCATTTTAGTGAGTTACCACTTTTGCAAATGTGATAATATGGTGTATGTTTCTGTGGATTGCTTCCTGTATGATATGTAAACAGAAAGCATTGCAGTTAATATCCTACTTGTGGAATTCATTGAATTAGCACAACCAAGTGTTTCTTTTATGCAATATTGGCTAACATTAGCATTATTGAGTCATTCTCCTAGTGGAAGGGGGAAAAACATTTGGAATTTAACATTCAAATCATTTGACAGTCTGAAATTTTTGCAGCCTTCTTACATGTTTACTGATAAGGAACACCAAGGCCCATTTGCTTTTTCAGAAGAAACGGGAAATTTATCTGTGGGTGTTGAATCTGTGAGTAATGCAGTGTCAGCCCAGATGGTTGAGGCAAATGACAAAGATCTGCTGCTTAGTACCTCAGACAAGGAAGAAAGTAGAGGTCCCACTAGCAATGGCTCTGAATACAATGCACCTGCATATGATAGCTCTTCAAATCTATCATTACCTGCTCCTTCTCCACAAGGTGGCTTGGCCGTTGATGATCTCCTTGGTCTAGGATGGAATGCTGCACCTAATATTGCTCCGTCTCCACCACCTTTAAAGCTTAATCCAAGAGCTGTTCTTGATCCAAGCACTTTTCAGCAGAAATGGCGCCAACTACCTGTTTCTGTCTCAGAGGTTTGCTTTTATCTTTTTATCATTGAAGTTGTATCTTTTTACATTGATAATAGTTGTTTAGTATCCATCTCTCCCCATTTATATATGGGCTTCAGTTCCATTGTGCTTGAATCCTGTCGTTTATGATTAGTTGTCACAAAGGAACGAACCTTACCATTGCTACTTAGGCTTGCCTTTATTTATATAGATTATTGCTGCCCTAAAATTCATGGAAGAAAAACTTTTTAAGTTATAGTTCAGAAGCAAGGGGAATTTGTATCCAAAACCGGGATCTACATATATTTTAAGCATTTAAGAACCAAAAGTAGCAGCATATTTAGGCCAGGTAAGTGGTGCTACAGACAATTCAGTTAATTCCATGTTGGTCAGAGGGTTTTATTTCTGTATTCTACCACATGGGTTCAGTATAGAACAAGATCAACAGATGCAATGGGTTTGGAACGTCATTGGATTCCGAAATACATATTGATCCCATCAACATAATATCAATTTTTGGCTTGGCTTCTCTTCTGATATTCAAAGTTTTCTTACCTAACATAAATTGTAAAAGTTGAATTGCTTTTTGCAGGAATGTAGTATAAATCCAGAAGGAGTGGCAGCATTGACAACCCCGCAAGCTCTCCTCCGGCACATGCAAGGGCATTCCATCCACTGCATTGCCTCCGGGGGTCAGGCCCCGCATTTCAAGTTCTTCTTTTTCGCGCAAAAAGCAGAGGCAGCATCTATCTATCTTGTAGAATGTATAATTAACTCTTCATCGTGTAAAGCGCAGCTAAAGATCAAAGCTGACGATCAGGGCTCGTCCCAGGACTTTTCAGCCCTGTTCCAATCAGCTTTGTCCAAATTTGGCATGCCCTGATTCTCCAAATTTGATTTATAATTTTGCTTCTCTAAGAACAAATCAGAGAGTTTTCTACAGTCGTCGATTAATGTACATTATCAGAGAAGATGAGTGGTGGTTTTTGATCCATGTTTACTTGATTCCGGACATGATCATATTGGAAATGTGTACTTGGAAGTTATTTCAGGTGGGGTGAGTTGCGTGTGCTTACTTTGGCTGTTGTACTTTCTTTGTTGATACAACTATCTGTGAAGTGATTCAAATATGAAGGGATCATTTCCATCGACCATATCTCCTGAGCTATTGATGATTGATTGTCTGCGAAAACAACAAAAGAAAATCTTCACACAGATTTGACCCTCAAATCCAATTAATTATCTAACCAAGTTTTTCTGTATGCACCTACTTATGGAAACTGCTTCTAAAATCCACTCGACTCTGATAAATATATAATTTGCTCAACAAAAGACAGTTATATATATATGGAAAGAAAATAAAATGAAAACAAAGGGGAAAGAAAGAAGAATTTGCTGGGGAAAAGAAAGTTTGGAAATATTGAAGACCACTTCCAATAGACTTGATACAAAGGGTAAGCATTATCTCAAACAGCAAAGAGCGCATAAAGCTCCAAGGTCTTTATTGCAAAACCAGTTCAGTACACTAATGGCTGCCTCATTGAACTCCAATCCGAAATCAGATACCTTGAAAAGAATGTCAACCCTTTTAATCCCGACTTGGCAGATTCCGAATTCTCTATAATCTTCCATGGTTTCTCCCAGCTGCAGTCCCCAAATGTGATTGCCAAGTCCTCGGAATAAAGAAGAAAAAAGGCTGAAAGAGAAGAAAATGGCTATCCACCTTCCTCCTTTATAGCCAGAAAAGAATTTAACCATTGTTTCCAGGGAGCATCCTGTTGCTGCTCAACCCAGGACAGAAAACAACTATCTAACAAGCAGAAGAAGTTCACGTAGAGAAGTTGGTACCGCACCGGAACATATCTGAAATTTGCAACCTGAAGAATAGGCCAAATGCCTCCTTCCATTATGAAGGCTGGAACAAAATCTCTCTTCACATCTTCTTTCACCTGAGATGCACTCTTTCCGGTAGAAAAACCCATGTAAGTGAAAAACACGAGCAAATCCAAAGGCCCAAAAATTATCCCATCAAATGCTACTTTACTAGCGACAAATCGCGGGGATTTTGGTTGCAGATGAAGGCGAGACTTTATAAACCGATCCAACCCTTCATACCTACAAGAGGGAAATGCTAGGTACTGTTTATGTAAGTCTCTTAATTAGAACCAAAGGCAAATAAACTGTTCAAGTGTTCAACTAGCATTTTCAGAAGTCACAGCATTCAGAAAGACAAGCAAGTTGAGAGGCAATAATCAGAATTAGACAGATTCACCCACCTGTTCATAGCAGAATTTAACAAAATCTGACAGCCGTGTTCATACCAAAGTCATAAAGCTTCCCTATAGAAGAATAATTCAGGTTGCATGGAAGTTTCAACTCTCAACATGGAATATATCATGGAGATGGCCGCTTGACCGCTAGTGTAGATACTAACAAGTAACAACCAAAAGAAGAAACCAAGATCATAAATTTCTATCTGTTCAAATTTTTTAGTCCTGATGCATTGGTAGACTAATCGGACAGCCATGGTGTTCAAACCAAGGTTGTCAAGCTTCCCTGTAGAGGCAAGCCTGTCAATGGACCCAGCCTGTCAAGCTCCCCTCTATGTGTTTAGCTCAAAAACCGGACCTGGGCTGAGATAATAATATATATATATATAAAGGCATTAAAACGGACTGATTTTCTGTTTTTTATAATTATCCAGCAATCGACCTTGACTTCTCTGGCAAGTCTTCTCCCTAATCCAGGTCCACTGGTTGCCAGCAACACACGAGGCTCCTCCCTTCAACAGCAACAGTGATGCCCAGACCTTGATAGGCTATGGCTCGGCTCCCTTCTTCACCAGGGAACCAATTCCACAAAGCGGCAGCAACTGCAACAGGGGTTTCTCACATCAACAATGACACCAGACAAAGGCTCCTCCCCTGGTCTCTTTCCCCATCCTGGTTTCAGCAGCTGTCTTACACTGCAGTGGCTGCAGCTCTGCAACACAGTGGAACTTCATCTTCTCTGGCAAGCTTCGATTAGTGAAGGCTGAAGAGCTCTTATTCAGTCACCAACTTCATCAACAACTTATTTTCTAGCAATCAACAATGGCGACAAGAGGTGACGGGACTGGGCTACTCCTCAGTCCAATGGCAGTGATAGTCAAGTGCAGGTAGGGGTGTGCAAACCTCAATTTAATAGAAAAAAGAACCGAACAAAACCATTTGGTTTTTAGAATTGTTCAAACCGAAACTGAGCACCTCAGTTCGGTTTCTCAGTTAACCAAACTTTAAAAATAAAATTACAAATGTGTTGTATATTTAATTCCATTTTTGTTCTATTGATACAAATATAGTAAATACAAATGTTTATTATATTTATTACATTCTTCACAGTAAGTACTCCTCCACAGAAAGTTCCCATTAATAAGGATAACCATGGAGCTCAGAAATTAATCTGCCAATGGTTTTTTATCTTATTGTATTAGTGTTTATCATTTGATTGTTGGTGGTCCTCTAGCCCAGGGTTAGGCCATTAGAGTCCCTAATATTTTCCTATCAAATGCTCAATGGATTTGATAGAAAGGCAAACATTGAATCCAATCCTCAATTTTTTATTAAACCAATTGAGATTTATGATGTGAACTAATATATGATATATAGCATCAACACCTAGTAATTGAAATGGGGAAATAAGAGAAAAAGAACTATGGACATATTAAGCGAGAAACAAAGATGAATATTAAATTGTCTTTAACAAAAGGAAAAAGTAAGATACTAGATATTAATGGGATATGCTCATTTATATCTGCTGTGTAGAATTAGATATATCTTACATTTGGTCTGATTTATTTGACAGATTTCATGCAATTACCTTTTGTTTTAGACATGGAAATCTTCATTCATACTGAAGATATTTTTTTCTATAAGTCATTCTGGAGGAAACTTTTGGTTTCTCTTAACAGGAAATTTTGTTTTATATTGCTTATTTTCTTTATGCAAAGCATGTGATTCAAAGAAGTTTTAATCTTTTTTCTTTTGCAGGTTCTTGATATGAAGAAATGATTTTGAGGTCAAGATTTTGATGTGGAAATAGGAGTGTTTTTCAAAACATTAAGCCTGTTTACAAACTCATTTCCAAAATTTTAAAATTCTACAGGCCGCATCACGTCACCATCCATGAGACAATATTTGACAATTTTGAGCCAAACACCACAGACAAGCAAGAAAAACTGCTAAGTTGGTCTCTGCCCAAAAGATTTTTTCACTGGAACGGCTAGAATTTCCAAAAAAAAAAAGTTTTTTCTTTACTCTAAAACTCAAATATCTCATATTAAAAATGACAAATTTATAGACAATCTACATTACATGTCACATTGTAAAAATTTTATGCAAAAAAAAAAAATCTTAAATAGTCAAATGCCAGGTGTATAAAATCGTAGACAACCAAGCTTCTTCCTTTTGGTTGAGTAAGAATTGCGTTTGAAGGCAAAAGTACAAAGGCTTCTTCCTTCAAACACAGATATTTCTCGCCCAAAAGGAAGAAGCCTGCTTGTCTAAGATTTTGTAGACCTGATAAGATTTTTTTGTACAAGTTTTTTACAATGTGACATTTAACATAGATTGTCTATAAATTTGTGTCATTTTACCATGACATTTTGAATTTCAAAGTAAATAAAAAACGTTAAAAAAATTAGCAGTTCCAGTAAAAAAAAAAAACCTTTTGGACAGAAACTATAGTAGCGGTTTCTTCTTGCTTGTCTATGATGTTTGGGTTAAGATTGACAAATCTTTAATTGTGGATGGTGACATGACGAGGTCTGCAGGGTGTTACCTTTGGAATAAGGTTGGTTGGGCTTTATTTTGAATTTTTTTTGTAAATAGGCTTAATTTTGTAAAAAAAAAAAAAGAAAAAAGAAAAATCCAGGAAATTGCCTTATAGTTCTTTTATTGAGAGATTTTGATATATGATTTGCAACTTCTAGTAATATTTATGTTTCAATATGATTTGTATTAGTGTGCGCATCAAGAAAAGAAGTTTACAAAAATCAATAAGGGTGAAATAATTATTTTTTTAATTTATTATATTGCTTGATAATATTTTTCTTAATATGATGATTGTTGGAAAGTAAGGAATGCAAGTTATGGTTTTTTAATCACACATGGATTATTAATAATATATTTGGAATTATTTAGTTTTTTTTATTTTTAAAATTAATGAAACTAGTCAAAATGAGAAATGTTTTAATTATTTCATGTTTTTATGTTTTAACAACATGGGAGTTTACTTACTAAAATGTTTAAGGGAATAACAGGAAATTAACTAAATAATGTGAAGTATGACAGTTATGCAGGAACAAACTTTTAAAGAGTCCAATAAGATACTGACAACTATAATAGTCAATAGACTTAATGAAATTAATATTTCATCCATAGGAACTAGTTCAAACAAAAACTAAATAGCATAAGAGCTTAACTTATATTTCATTTTTCCTTTCCTTTTGTCTTCTTTGCCGATCCTGAACTTGTTGGTGCCTCTTGCATCGTTTCACCTTCTTTGAAATGTCAATGCAATCTCCATCCAAATACGTCCATCTCCTAGTTATTAACTGAGTTCATACACAGCTTGGGATCCTCATTCTTGGGAAAATCTGGATTATGATCATCTGGAGCACAAGGATCATGATCCAAGGCCACAAAAGAACTGCAATCTGGATGACAGTTCTAGTGGGGAGGGAGGAGAGAATCTGATAACTATGGTTCGGACACCATCTCAGCGTGGATCAGTCGCTAGATTCAAATGGCTAGGACAAGGCAGAGTAAGAGATTGCACTCCATTCCTCAGATCAACCAAGGGGAGGACGTTTTGCCTTGGCAAGTGTTCCAAGTCAAGTTTTTATTTTTTGTTTTTTTCATATGTGACATCTTATTATGGGGTATTTTGGGTATGGGGTATTTTGGGTCAAAAGGAGCCTGCCTTTTCCTTGTAAACGAGCCTGGATTTTCAGCGCTCCTTCATGATGTTTGTGTGGTCCATGATTCATGGAGAAATTCTTATCATTGATAATTTGATAAGGAGATAAATTTATGTCAATCAATGTTGCATGATCTTATGACTGATCTGAATGGTGCTAGAGGGTGAATAGCCAGAAACAACTTAAGGATTTTGATGCCCTGTCTGCTGATATGCTCTATTTCGAGAAAGCACAATAACAGGACATTCTAAGGGATTGAAGAGTGGGACTATAAGTATACGTTATGTAAAGTCGCTTTTGGCTGATAGTACTTAAACCAATTTTCTAATTACATCAATTGAAGCTGTATATGCAATAAAGTTTTTGCAGATATTTTTAATATACATGGCAATACTCTCTCCACACCTTTTTTGTAATTCTTACTTTACCTATCAAAAACAAAATAAATAAAGTATAAATTTAGAAAAAAAAAATTGAAGATCTTGAAAATGCTCTTTCACCTATACGAAATTCAGTGACAAGTCATGTGGAACCCACCCAAAAGGAAAAGATTTCCCAATAAAACTTCATAGCCAAATCATCTGCAAAAATAAAAAGATGAAGGAGAAACACTAACCAGAAGTGACCAACTGGTCCAACAAATCCGAACCCAAAGAAGCTTGTGGTGGCCACTCGTCTCCAGTTGATCTTTAGTTCTTCATCTCCATCCTATCACATTAAGAAATTTATCATTAGGTTTTTATTTGTTTTCAGAAAATATTTAAAATAAATAACCATTTCATAAATCACAGGCAGTCAAGTTCTTAATAGTGCAGCCATGATGTATAAACAGTCACAGCATCCCCCATCATCTGGCAAGAAAGGCAAAAATGCCATAGATGCACAACTAGCATACTTCAAACCAAAAAAAAAAGAGTACATTAATTATAATCAGAAATTCTGTTACAAGAAAAGCTTAGCTCCAAACATTTTTCAAGATTACTGTATTGTTATCAGTCAGAATGCAAGGAACTTAGAACCTACTAACCTGTTTAAAGAAAATAAAGCTGGTATTTGATACTGGCAAGAATTTTCCAATATAAATATTTATGTTTGATGATGAAAGACGCTCATGTGAGGAGAGTTGATGAAATGGAACAATTAGTCAAAAAAAGAGGTAGAGGCAGACCCAATAAGACTTTGGGAGAGACATTAAAATTTGATATGAAGTGTATAGATCTAAATGAAGATATGACAAAAGACAGAAATACATGGAAGTCCAGAATTTATGTAGCCGACCCCATATAGTGGGATAAAGGCTGGATATATTGTTGTTGTTGATGAAAGGGCTATCACTCGCCAGGGAACCAGCTCGCTTACAAATTTGTTATGCTTTCGGACCTCTCATTTTAATGAGACTAGGTGTGGCATGTGCAAAATTAAAAAAAAAAAAAAAAATTCATTGGATGGCAATTGGCAGTTGCAATTTAGTTTTTATATTTTTTAGGCAAAATTTAAATGAAGAATGGATTTGGTGTGGTGGTAAATTTGAGAATGTTATTAATTGAAGGTCATGAGTTCAAATCTTATTAGGAAAATTTATTTTTGTTATTCAAACAAAATATATAGAGGGTGTTTTGGGAATTCACTTAATTGACAGGGATTCATAACACCAAAACACCCTGTTTGCTTATATAATAGTATAGATATCCACATTTGTGCTAACTAGGAATGCTGGGAAGATTTGAATCCGTTATGCATCCATTAATTTGACATTCCTGAGAACCATAGTGCAATGAAAAAAGCTTAACCCTAACAGGATCACATTTAAGCTTGGAAACCAGTAATCAATTTTTTTTTTTTTTTTGATAAGTAGAAATCAACAGCTTGTTATTGCAGTCAAGAAAAAATAATATATATGTGCCTAATCTTTTAAATAAACCTGGATACAGAGACAGAGGGGCATGTATCTTCAAACGCTCCTCTTAATCTATACCATGCAGTATGTAATATAGGGTAGGGGATATATAAGGTCAAGAAGTTATATGATATATGGTATAAAGGGTATATACAAGCAAAAATTTGATTGTAATTTTTTGTGTAGTCAAGCTCTTGGCCCACTACGGAATATCTAATTGAACAGAAGAGTCACTCCCAGACTACTATGATACTGCACACAAGAATAAATAGAAAAATTATTTGGATCACTAGCTTGCTAAATTCACTGTTGGAGTGAAAGTGTACACATTTTGGAACATGTATACAATTCTGTAATTTGCTAGAATATTAGCATTTTCTAGTAGCATATTCATACACAAGTCCAAGTAAAAAACCAAGAAGAGTTTAGGCATGACCCCAAGTTGTCATTGTGAGTAAATTGCCAATGATATTCCTTTTATCTCCCTGGGCTTATGATAGGAACCCAATTAGAAGAATTCAAACAGCAAGCAATTATCGACAACTATCAGGATTCCCAGCCAAGAAATTAACAAAATGAAAAGAAAGTGGACTTTCGAGAGGTCCACACTCTCCTAATATCCTTACTAAAATATTCCCCCCTTCTACTCTATTTGCTTCTCTTATTTATAGGAATATGTTGCCCTCACATGCCCCCCTCTCTTTGTTCTTCCTATTCTACCCCTTAACTGAATTTGTTAGTCTGCACATACACCAATTGGCCTTCTCCTATTTCAATTCTTATTTTGTCCTTATTGCTGGTAGCGGAATATTATGAGATGCCTATCAATACTCCCCTCCCCCCCCCCCAACTTTCACCTTGTCCTCAAGGTGAAAAACATGGAACTGTTGTAGGGTTCCCAGGTGGTCCAGGACCCACTTGGGCTTGGAGTATGTGAATCTTGTCTTCAATTCGTTGGGCTATCTTCGTAATTTGTGATAGACCCGATGACTGTAACACCCTAACTTCTGCCCTGATTTTTGGCTTCAACCTGTTAACAAATGTGCCCTCCAATATGGTCACCGAAACTTCTCCCACCAAGGCCACCAAAATCTCAAAGAAAAGGCGGTATTCCCGCACTTCCGGCCGCCAATTTCCTCCAATTCCACCCTCGAACTCCCTGCCCATTTTGATTCTAGATGATCCCTCGAAATTCTGGGTAAATTCCGAAGGTCTATCTCCCTCCTTCGCTTTGCTCTTCCGCTTTCACTCTTGATCCGCCCACTTTGTCCTCGAGTATGCGAGCTGGTCCAGCATGATTGCTACATTCCTTTCCATCGATTGCACCTCCCCTCTTATGGCGTCAACTCCCTTCTGCATCCCAACTCTGTCCGACAAATTCACCATTAGGATTGTTAGTCGGTTTCTCAGCAGCCCCTTCAACTCTTCCCAGCTTCTCACTCTTCGTCTCCGTTGCTCGAATTGGACCCATGAAAGTGCAGCATCCCCCACACACAGTGTTGTTGTGTCCGTCTTCTCCTCGTCAGCCAACATCGCAACTTCCAACTCCTCACCCGTCACCTTAGCGATGGCCAGAGGCCAGTGTGATGAGGCGAGGCTGGGCATCACCCATTTTTGTGCCATCATCGGAGGAGGCAATATCACTACCTACTGGTGATTCGAAATTGGGGACGAAGGGGCCTGACCTTTGTTTGGACCGAGTCCAAAAATGCTTCCACGAATCACCAGATTCATCTCCTCAATTGGTTGGACTAGGTCTATCATCTGCTCTAGCCCGATAGGCCTCGACACCCTCATCTCAGCTCGAATGACCAGCTCCATTCCGTTGATAAAGTGGCCCTCCAGCAACGCCTTTGGCATGCCTGTGAGCGGTGAGGCCAGAGTCTCGAAGCCAAGGCGGTAGTCCTTGATGGACCCCCACTGTCGAAGCACAAGGACCCTCTCTTCCACCGTGCCTTCCTGCGTGGGCCTGAACCTATTCCTCAACATCGCCTTGAGCTCCTCCCAGCTCCTCACCCGTCATCGTCTTTGCTCCCCCCTAGAACCAAGAAAGAGCAGCTCCTTCAAAACAAAGAGTCGTTGAGTCTAGCTTCTTCGCATCCGTTAATTGATTCACAGAGAAATACTGTTCGGCCCTAAAAACCCAACCATCAGGGTCGTCTTCCTTAAACTCGAGCATCGCCAAGCATTGACTTCTCACTTCCAACCTCCCCAAGATCTCGAACCCACCACCTACTTCCTTACTCCGTTCCTTAAGTTCCGGCGTGGCCTCCCTAGTGAGGGACGAGCCCACAAGTAGGTTCTCCTCACTCTATTTTCCCTTCCTCTCTCGCTGTTGTTCCTCCCACCTTGCTCTCATCCATTCAAACTGTTCGAGCAGGGAAGTAATGTTCTTCTCCACCAACCGAACCTTACTTCTCATGGCGTCCACGCTCAGTTGTATGCTATCCAATCTCGTCTCTAAATCTCCAACTTGATCCGTTAAGTTCACCATTAGGATCGCAGTGCTCTGATACCAAATTGATAGGAACCCAATTAGAAGAATTCAAACAGCAAGCAATTATCGACAACTATCAGGATTCCCAGCCAAGAAATTAACAAAATGAAAAGAAAGTGGACTTTCGAGAGGTCCACACTCTCCCAATATCCTTACTAAAATATTCCCCTCTTCTACTCTATTTGCTTCTCTTATTTATAAGAATATGTTGCCCTCACATGCCCCCCTGTCTTTGCTCTTCCCATTCTACCCCTTAACTGAATTTGTTAGTCTGCACCATGCACCAATTGGCCTTCTCCTATTTCAATTCCTATTTTGTCCTTATTGCTGGTAGCGGAATATTATGGGCTGCCTATCAGCTTATAAATGATTACTGATGTCTTAAGTCTAGCATGAGTATTGATGATAATGTAATGAATTGTAACATGCTATGCATGCCATATATTGTTCAAGAAGCAAAACAAAGACCACCACCACCAGCACAAGCCTTAATCCTACTAGGTAGGGTTAGTTAGTGTCACGACTTGGATGTAGGCAGACATCCAAGCCCTTGAACGCAGCAAATTATTACTTTTATTTTCTTGATTGATATTTCAGCACTATGGGTAGCTTTATATATAGTAACCGGCAATTATGAACGGTACCAGTGGTTACCACTCCCGCTTCCTTTACTCCACTACTTCACTACTTGTAAGAGAGGCTATATCAGCCACTCGAGAACTGTTTTGGATTATCATTGGAATATCAGAACTCAAGTTTCTCTCTTACACTTCAATTTTCTCCCTACTCCTCCCTCATTTCTCTCTATTTCTCCCTCTCTTTCAATTATATCTTCAAAGAAATCATAATTGACAAATTAGTATCAGAGCCATCAGTTCTCAGTTGTGATCTAGGCGATTCCTAGCAGTTGATTCCGATCAGACTTTGAAGGCAAGCAGAACAAGGCAACTTCTGGAAGTAGTTTCAAAGATATCCAAGTGATCGACATTTACTGTTCAGAGTGAATTCAGAAAAAATTGAACTAAGAAAATGGCAGAAAGGACCTGCATGAAGCAGATGGAGGCAAGTCTGGATACCCTAGAGTTGGGTTTGCGGCAAACTCAAGAGGAGAGGAGTCATTGCTAGGAGGAGAACACTGCCACCAGAGAAGTTGTGCAACAATATATCCAGCCTTTATCCCACTATGTGGGGTCGGCTACATGAATTTTAGATTTCCATGTATTTTTATCTTTTGTCATATCTTTATTTAGACCCATACACATTATATCAAACTTTAATGTCTCTCCCAAAGTCTTATTGGGTCTACCTTTTGTCCAACCTTTACACACTATGTAGGGTCGGCTACATGAATTCTAGACTTCCATATATTTATGTCTTTTGTCATATCTTTATTTAGGCTCATACACTCCATATCAAATTTTAATGTCTCTCACAAAGTCTTTATTTATCATATCTTTATTTAGATCCATACACTTCATATCAAACTTTAATGTCTCTCCCAAAGTCTTCTTGGGTCTACCTCTACCTCTTTTTTTGACTAAATGTTTCATTTCATCAACTCTTCTCACATGAACGTCTCTTGATCTTCTTCTCACATGACCAAATCATCTTAATCTAGTCTCTCCCATCTTCTCCTCGATTGGCATTATTCCTACCTTATTATGAATAACCTCATTTCTAATTTTATCTTTTCTTGTATGGCCGCACATCCATCTTAGCATCCTCATCTCCACTAACTTCAACCAGAGGTTGGATGGACTTTTGAAAATGTTCTCTAAAATGCCTCAGGTCAGCCTGCCGGAGGACTTCCCTCCAAGATCCGCTTCAGAGCCGATCTTGACAAGAGTAGGCATCCCTCCTTATGGTTCTACATCGCAGGAAGATGAGAAACGACCTAAACTAGATCAGGCAGTCCAAGTAAGGGGATCTTATCAAAATCACCAACACACACCTATGACTAGGCTGGAAATCCCTATGTTTGAAGGTGTTAAACCACGATGGTGGATTAGGAGGTGTGAAAGATTCTTTCAATACTACAATGTGGCTGAAAGTCAGAAAATAAATCTTGCAACAACCTACTTCAGTGACATGGTCGATGCATGGTTTCAAGGTTGGAACAAAGTGAAGATTGAGATCAATTGGACAAAAATTGTGGAAGACTTTTGCGATAGGTTTGGCGAGAAATCAATGACAGACATAATTGAGTTTAATAAGTTGAAGCAGGAAGGATCTGTGATAGAATACCAGATCCGCTTTGAAGAATTGAGGTCTTTTATGCTAAATGCACAAACTGCCTTGACTGAGCATTATTTTGTTTCTAGCTTCATCAGTGGCCTAAATGATGAATTGAGGCTGACTGTTAAGATGATGCAGCCTGTAACTGTTAAGCAGGCTGCTGAGAAGGTAAGATTACAAGAATTAGCTTTGAAAGCAATTTTCAAAAAGCACAAGATCCTACCGGAAAATCATCCTTCGACCGGTCAGCAGTCGGAAGGAGATTCTGGGACTGCAACATCAGGACTGAACCAAGGAAATCTGAATCCTAAGGTTTATACTAATCCTAATTCAATCAAACCTCTTTCTATGGAGCAGAGGAGACAGTTAGGATTGTGCTACAGATGTGGTGAAAAATTCAGTCCAGGACACCAATGCAAAAGACAATTATTGTATATGGAAGGATTGGAAGAAGGGACAGTAGAAGATGAGAAAGACGTTGCAGGAATTGGATGAAGAAGGAGGGTAGTTACTGTGATTTCTTGGGGACAAGAAAGGTTTTAAGGGGAAGGGAATGTCACAATTTGGATGTAGGCAGACATCCAAGCCCTTGAATGCAGCAGATTATTACTTTTATTTTCAGTTTATAGTTTTATTTTCTTGATTGATATTTCAGCACTATGGGTAGCTTTATATACAGTAACCAGCAGTTATGTACAGTAACAGCGGTTACCATTCCCACTTCCTTTATTCCACTGCTTCACTACCTGTAAGAGAGGCTATATCAGCCACTCAAAAACTGTTTAGGATTATCATTAGAATATAAGAACTCAAGTTTCTCTCTTACTCTTCAATTCTCTCCCTATTGTCTCCCAGTTCCTCCCTCATTTCTCTCTATTTCTCCCTCTCTTTCAATTATATCTCCGAATAAATCATAGTTAGGCCTGGATTCCTGACAGTTAGGTACATAAAATATAGGCGTCCAACCATCTCTATCCATGGCCACATCCCCTGTAAGGCCATTATTATATCCTAGGTCATGTCTAAGGGTTTCCCTCTAAAATTTTTTTGGTCTTCCTCTCCCTATTTTTCTACAAATTTCCCTCCATTTCATGCACTTGCCCTGTAGGAGCTTCTATCGATCTTCTTCTCGCCTTAATCATGACTCTCTCACTTTATCTTCAATAGGCACCACTCCAATTTTATTAAATATGATTCGTCTCAAAGCAAATAACTCCACTGGTGCTGGAAAACCAAACCCTATCTGGCGGAATGTGAAAGTGTAAAATTCACAATAGTTGACCAGATCTTTCGCAACTGAGAAAACGATACTATGCTAGGGTAAAAAATTGTACAAAAACTTCACACGCATTAGAATGTCCCGAATCCCGAGTCAAAATGTTGCAAGGGGAGTCTAGGGCATACAGCAGAAGAATGGAAAAGAAACAAAAATAAAAAAAGGAGAAAGACCTGAGTGGAAGAAAGAAAATTTGCAACGGCTAAATGCACAGACAGAGAACGAAATCCACGAACATGTTAGAGAATATAGAATTTGTTCGAGATTATTTCTCGGTGGATACTTACAGAAATCTGGTGGCGTTTCCTGGCAGTAGAATGAGTGACGGCTTGAGCCGCGATATCGCCGACCCCCCAAATCAATCCTGAGCTGATCATCTGAGTCTTAACGGGATGCACCGCTAAGCATCTCTGGTACCATTTCCACAGTTTCAACATCATCCAACATATATGTATGTATATATATCTAGAGAGAGAAAGAGAGAGAAAGAGGAGACGATGTCTCCTGCGAGAGTTTATAGCCCCTCCTGCAATGGCACTGTTCGACAATTGACCGAATATTCCGCCCGTTTTCTCCTTGTTCCCCTAATTAAGGTTGTGTTTGGATGCTCTGGAATTGAGATTGAAAAGGAAAGCACATCTTCGTATTCATATTTAATTTTTCAACCGAGTTGAACATTCAAAACATATTAAACACATTTAGGTCTCGTTTGAAAGGGGTGAAAAATGGGAAGAAATTCATTTCTCATTTAAGAAATTTTATTAAATAATTTATTTTATAAAATTTGAATTCTATTTTAATCTAAAAAATAAATATTTTTCTTGAAATTAAGAAATTATAATTCCTAAAATATGAGAAAAAATTAGAATTTCACAAAATTAGAATTTCTCGTCACTTCCACCCCTCAATCAAACACGCATAATTAGTGTGTATTATTTATATTTCTATATTTCATTATACATTTAGTTTCATTATATTATATATTCAACAAAATAATTCTTAATTTAGATTATATTTAATTTTTATAATTTGAATTATAAAATTACTTCAGTCTCTATTGCACTTATATCAACTCATATTCTTATTGTCTTCAAATGATATAACAATTATTTATTACTATTATTATTGTTGTTGTACTTCTAGAATTTATATTCCATACCCTATTTGAGTTTACTAATTTAGGTGACATGGATTTATATACAACTTGCAAGAGATTTTAATTTTGTAAGAAAGGTATATATTAGCGTTCACAATAAAAAATTAAGATAGTTTTATAAATAAGTACTTAATCATGTTAGATTTTTCATTACGAACAAATAAATTATGCTATATTTTTAACATAACATATTATATTATATATAAAAATATACGATAAGTTTAAAATTTAAAGTAATTACTTATAATATTTTTTATGTTAGATAAAATATAGAAATTACTTTCAAACTTTAATCTCGTGTTGTAATTTTTCATTATTGTTAATTTAGCACCATTCTATTATTATTTTGCTAATTATATTTTTTTAAATACCAAAATTACCTTAATTTATCTCGCCAACATCTATTTTTAAGTCTCTTGTATTTTTCACATTTATCACGATTTATCAGGTTACACCAAATTAGTTATCTCATTTTTCTATTAACTTGACTGCCGATTAAAGAAAAATATTGCTCATCAATGAAGTCAACAAAAAACTTATTTGATGAATGCAATTGACCATCAATTAAAGAAAAATATTGCTCTTATTATCATCAACCACTATTTTGAATTATATCATGTTGGGAGAATAAATATGCGACTGCCAAACAAATATATTAAAAAGAAATAATATTGTTGTGACTCACTAGTGAAATAGGATTAGCCTTGTGATTTAGGGCCATAAGCAAGCTAATAAATCAAAATTTTATTGGAATCCTAGGTAGTGTTCTATTCGTGTTTCAGTTTTGAGTTTTGAATTCATTTTCAATTTTATATTTTGAGATTTTCGAAAATACGTTATTTTTGTCTTTCTGAAAAACTATTTTTTAAAATAAAAAACTAAAAATGCGTATATTTATAAATTTTTAGATTTTTTTAATAATATTTTATTAAATAAATTATAAATATTTATTAATAAATTATAAATTTGATTCAAATATTTTAAACTATAATTCAAGAGATAACTGATAATCTAATTTTAGAAACGAAATAAAATAATTATAAATTATAATATAACATAACATTATCACAGGTATAATCCAAAATCTTAGAAATATCCTTAAAAAAATTAATAAAAAAAATCATATTACATATTTAATTTAATATTTAAATAAAATAAAACAAAACAATAAAAAAAATCAAATTGCCGAAGAGGAGGGGAACTGCATCAATTAGGAAGAAACCACGGTGAATGAAAGGTGATGCTCAATCGTTCGACGGTGGGCGATGGTGGGGTTGTCAATCAATAGCGGTGGGCAATGACGGGCCAGAAGAGAAGAGAGGAGAAAGAAGACATGGGGCGATGAAGTCGGACGTGATGTAAGGGTTTGTGATGGAGAGCGATCGATGGCGAATGCAATGCAAGGGTTTGTGATAGGGCATGGTCAACGATTGTGGTTGCGATGGCAGTGGCGGAAGCTGTCGACGGCAATGATGGTGATGGAAATGACGGCTACATCCATAAAAAAACAGAAGAGAAAGTGGATAAGAAATGAGATACGTAGGTCTGTGCAGCGGGTGAGGGGAGATAAGGCTATGTGTGTTTTTCGTGTTTTGGCATTTTGAACGTGTTTTTATTGAAAATATATTTTGGTTTCCTTTACAATTTTTTTTTTTCTAAAATGTGCTTTTGAAAACATAAAATAATACGCGTTTTCATTATTTTAAAAAATTAAAAATTCAAAATGGGTTGAAAACAATAAAGATAATATGTACTTAGATTTTCAATACTTTAAATCAAATATGATATTAACTGTACGATTGACTTTAAAATTTAAAAAATTTAACTGAAAATTTTTAAATGTAGAAATTATTTTTTACAGAATTTCAATACAAAACTGATATTTGTTGTTTAAAAAATTTTAAAATGTAGAAAATTTCACTAAGCCATTAATTGTTCTTACAAAATCTGTGGATTTGATATTTATTATTTAGCAAATATTAAAATGTAAACAAATTCACTAAAGCATTATAATTTTTCTTACAAAAATTGTGGGATTAGTATTTATTATTTTAAAAATATTAAAATATAAAAAAATTCAAAAGTGGAATGACTTGAATCACTAACCTAAGAAACTTTTGATTTACAACCCATCAACTAAACTAAAAAAAAATTAATATAAATTATATATTTTAATATATATTTAAAATTAAAATTTAAATTTTTTGAAGACCTTTTATGATCGGGGGCTAGGCAACTATATTGGTCGCCTACCCTCGATCTTGTTAGAGAATAATGATTGAGAAATAATATAATTGTGATGACTTATCCAATCTCTCGTCTCATTCAACTTAGTTTACAAATGTATAAAACATAAATATATAAAACACATGCTAGCTATGTGGATCAAGTGTTGTTGAGTAAAACATAAAAATAATAATTGTAACAATTATAATTCTAAACACGCCCACCATTAATTTCAACATTAACATTTAATAAAAAATCTAAAAATCAAACAATCTAAGTTAGTTTTCGTTACTTAAAGTTAACTAATTATCAATTATTTTTTGCCCTTGGAATCTATAAGAAAGGAGATGAGTGAAAGTATAAATGATAAGGTTATTTTGTTCATTCTATCTTATTTTTAAATTATAAGGGTGTCGTTATTTTTAAAATGTAAAAAGCTTACTAAAGTATATATAAAATAGTTTTGATAATTTACCTTATATTATAATTTGATTCCTACAAAAAAAAAAAATGTGTTCTTGATATCTTTAATATATCAAATAATGTTATTAAGGTTATATTTATACGTAATATTTTTATTATATTATATATTTTTCTTGATAAAAAAATTATTTTCATAACTCAAGTCAAATCCTCAATTGTTTAGCAATACAAATAAGACAAACTTATACAGTACTGTAGAACTATTCTTTTAATTTGTGATATAGTTAGTTGGCTATTTTTAAAAAGATGACTTTAAACACATTGAAAAGATCAAAAATATTGATTACTTAATTATTTAATTTGGTTCCGATAATTTTGTCTTAAAAATTAGAAAAACTCTACCAGTAAATTTTGATTGTCACACAGAGGGAAATCTAACTCAATTAGAAAAATGAAAAATCTCAAATAAAAAAAAAAAAAAATCAGCTTAAGGATAAGAGAAATTGAAGGTGATTGGCTCACAATTGCCTGTTCATGCTTCATCGCATACATGTATGTGCGTATAATATACACATTTTCTCAGCCTCACTCCAAAATTTCCTTATCTCTTGCTAAATTTTCTCGATTATTGACGAAGATATTGGTGGATAAGATTACCGATGGTTGCCCACCGTCCCACGCTCTAGAGCTCGCAAATTACATGCACAGAGGAACCCATCTCTCTCTCTCTCTCTCTCTCTCTCTCTCTCTCTGCAAGAACTCGACTGAAGTTCGAAGGTAGGGGGATTGGGTTTATTATACTTTATCATGAACTTAACTATTACTGTTACCCCACTTTAGGGTTTGTTTTTGGAATTTATGATTGAGCTCAAATGGGAATTCATTTCTTCGGTTCTCGAGAAAATGTGTTTTCTTCAAGCGGAGAGCTTGATTGGTTTTTATGGAACATTTTGGATTATTGGAATTTATTTTTATGCGATCGAGCTGATCAACGAAATGTTGCCAAAATCATATATGCCCAGATGGGATATCTTGATTTTGTATAAAAATTCTTCGTGTCTTAGGAGAACTAAAATAGGCGGAGCGTCGTTGATTGCTATTTTTGGTGATTCATCTTGTTTCTTGGTTTCTTGTTGCCATTACTGGTTAGTAAGGAATTGCCCATTGGGATATTCTGAAATCTATGACTTTTCACATTTTCGTTGCCAATTCAGGGAATTCATCTGTTATGAACTTTGATTTTGGCAGTAGGAAGAAATGGTTCTTCGCATGACATTTCAAATTTAGATTCTCCTTCCAGTAGTAGTATTAGCGTTGTGTTCAAAATTATTTGTCTGAATTCAAAAGTATAAATTTAGGGCTCAGCATAAATTTTCTGAAACTCGGTGCTTCCCAAATTTGGATTTTTTTGGTGAGGTTCCCATTCTCTAGTTCCTCCTGTTAATTTTTGCCATTTCTTTTGCTTATTGATTTTCTCATTTACTCTGGTAGCCTGCTTGTTTAACTACAATATGCATATTTGAACTGTCCAGCTATTGAGAAAATTATGACCAAGGTTGGAAATAGCCTCTTTGCAAAAAATGAAGCAAGGGGAAGGCTATGTACAAATATGACCCTTCCCCAATTCTTATGAAGTAGGGAGCCTTGTGTGCTAAGAATGCCCTTTTTTGAGCATGTAATCTATAAAATCACTTGAATTTTTTGGTACATAGAAGGTGGCCAAGCAAGTAATGCCATCCTACAACTTAATTGAGCTCATCATGATTTCTGTTTTAATAATATGAACTAGACATAAAAATAGTAGTTTTAATACATTTTGATGTTTATCAGGAGAAAGCCAATGTAAAGCCTCACATTCTATATTAGATTCTTGCCATTGGGATATCAACTGCCTGTTCTACCTCTTCCATTTGAATTCAATGCAGTCATTTCCAGGTTAACATCCCATTTAGTTGCAGGAATGATTTCTCTGGCCTTTGGCACTACTCTCAAGTCCTCTTGAAAAATTACACTTTATTTTTTTGGCATATGGGTGGGCTCTTTAACCTTTGCAAATGTTATAGATGAATATGGTGCAATTGCAAAAATTTATACTCCTCTGTAGTTGAAAATGGATTTTTGGAATTTATAATTTGCATATTTGCCATCGACCCTAACTTGGTTAGGATAAGGTGCAGTTGACGACGATGAAGGTTTTACTCACTGTTGAATAGCTTGTGTTGTTTCTGCTTTGGGTGAGATTTAATTTGGTTTTAACTAAAATTTTCAGTATATGATAGTTATCAGCTGCTTCTACAAGGTGAAGTTATCATATTCATTTTTCTTTCCTTATCCAATGGAGATCTAATTCCCTTTTTTTGTTTTTAATTTGTTATCAGAAGGGCTATCTGTTTGCAGATATGTTCTTTCTTCCTGTCAAGTTATGCTTTTCTAAAATTGTTTTTGCTGCACTGTTGACTGCGGTGCTTGTGAAATGTCACAGTTACATGTTCATTTCATAAACTTGCTGATATTTACAAGTTCTTACAGGAAATTCCTCTTAGAATTGTGGAAGAGGATCAGAATAGAAGTTCAGATAGCCTCTCTAAATCTGAGGCATTCAAGAATTCATAAAGACAGAGTTAGAAGGTACTCATGGGAGAGGCCAGTAAAGAGCGAGCTGATTCGGGGACCATCAACAAGCATGAAGAAGGAACAGATTCTGTTACAAATGAATGGGTTCAGGAATTGCGGACCAAGGTATATGACCATATTTACATGAATACTTAACCTCTATTTATTTGTTTGACAGATATAAAATTATAGTGTCACTTGTCTACCTTGCTAATGGTTTGGTTTGCCAAAGACCTATGCTGGTGTATTGCTTCCAAGTTAACTGAGATCAAACATTTTATTAGTTTTGGAATATCATTATTGCCGGATCTGTATGTCGAACTTGTCCCTGATGTATTGTGTTAGCAAGGCTATGAGTTTTGGAGGATATTTCACTCTAAACACTTGATGAATTTGTCTGGTAGTAATTTGGATGCACCTTCACTCTAAACACTTGTTTACCTTGTTATGACCTATATATCATAGGCTAAACGAGGGCTGTGATCTGGAAGGACATAGATCACTGGGATAGTATTCAGAATTTAAGGAGGCTTAAATAGGTTGTCTAGGTAGGAATCATTGATTGACGTGGGCCATGTGGCTAGTTCATTACTAAATAAGGCCAATGTTGGTACTGTAAAAGGAACGAGTTCATATAAGTTAAGGTTCTATAGACAAAAAGGCTGTATATTATGATATTTAAAGATATAACTGGTGGAAATGATATTTAACTTTTCAAGTAGTAGTTCAGTTTATTTGAAATTGTTGGACGTATTATTTGTTCAATGATTAGGAAGGGATCTTTGCAGTTCTTTTATCATTTTCCCAATTTTTTCTCTCTCTTTCCCCCCTTGCCCAAACAAAGGAAAAAGATGCCTAAAGGTAAACTAGTTGGACCAAATAATATATCAATAGGAGTATGGAAGCATGAGAGAACAATGCATCTTATGATTAAAAAATATTTAATGTGATTCATAAATAGAAAAAGATGTTTGACAAGTGGAGAAAGAGCACTACAGAGCCCATATGCTACAGAATAAAGGAGACATTCAAAGTTGTAAAAATTATAGAGGGTGAAACTAGTGAGCCATACTATGAAACTTTGGAGGAAAATGATTGAACAAATATTAAGAAAAGAAATTAAGGTCTCTGAGAACCAATTTGTTTTTATACCTAGTGAAGATAAAGATGCGTACGATGCAATTAAAATGGTTTAACCTTGTGAGAAGAGCAAGAGCACTAATAGAAGCACACACGTGAAGAGAGTGGATGGAGTGGAAGGAGCTTGTAGCAAGAGATGTAGAGGAAGACCGAAGAACCTTACAAAAGAAATGGCCATTGATAGACATGGTTAGAGAGCTATTATTGGTGAAGTGGACCCCACCTAATCAGATTAAGGTTTGTGATGATAATGATTGTTAGAAATTGGGAACACTGGCAGCCTTTAAATCACCCAAGAAACCACTCAAACACCTCACAACACACTCACAGCTCACCCGACCAACATACCACAACACAACCATATACTAAAGAACAGAAATTTAACGCAAGAACAGAACAAGAAATGAAAACATCAAACCATACAAGAAGACAAAGATTATCCTGGTTCAAGCCGACTTGAATCAGCCCTACATCCAGCCTTCAAACCCGAGCACAGCCTCTTTATTTGATAGATGATCAGTACAACAACTCCCCTCTTTCTCTCTCACGATACAAGTCTCTCCCAAGAATGTATAAAGACTACTTACACACACATATAGCCTTCCACTCTCAAAGCTCTCATGAAAAACAGAAAGAGAACATGCGGCCTCTTAACCCCTAGCCCTCACTGCCCTATTTATAGACAACAGTGAAATTTCCTAGACACATAATTGATATTTACAGTTTTACCCCCAAACTTTGAACTAATTACACTTGAGGCCCAACGCCTATCAACTAACCATTTAACCGCATATAAACAACTGCACAAAATACTATCACTAACTCAGACAATCTTCAACAATGATATTTTTAGTTTGTCTTTTTTGTCAAGGTTGGCTTGAATCAATACATAATTGATTTTTTTTGTATCCTGCAGTATAACCTTCATCACAAGGTTGGTTCATATGATAACAGGTGTCTTGGGGAACTGTTTTTTGATGGATTTAGTAGAGTTAAAACTTTGAATATATCCTTTTGATTTGCTGACTTGTTGATATTGCTTTTTTCTGTAACTCACTGGTTGATATTGCTTCATATGTTGTTATCCAGTGTAGATGGGTTTGTTTATCTTTATGGCATCTATACAGCGATACAGCAGTAGACATTCACAACATGACACTTCTTATTTTTTGTGAACTGATTTGCAGCAATATTACTCATGCCCTATGCCATAAGAGGTACAGAATTGGTGTAAATAAAAGGCTTAGAAATTCTCTGTCTGAAAAAAAAAAGCTCAGAAAAAATCTGGCAAAAAAAAAATATTAGAAATTTTATGTCTAGCTGGGTTTACTTTCCTTGAATTCGGAACAACAAGGCTTAAGAGAATGGGAAATTTTGATGTAGGATGCAAGTCACACTCGATGGAGCCAGTGAAGAAAGTTGACTCTGTGGTTTGACCATGTGCTTCAATCGCCAATAACTACACCTGTATTAAAGGGTGATACAAAAATTGAAAGTAAATGGCTAATGCTACTGTACTTCAAGGGAGAATAAAATTAAAAAAATAAAACCTTTTTCCTTCACAATACATGCATTTTGTTGTAAGAGGAAGTGGGCCCTATGATAATTGTTCTTTTGGAGGAAATGCTTGCTTTAAACCCTTGTGCTTTACTTTATAAAATATTGTGCAGTGCTGGAAAGATAAAATTTCATTCCCTTGTAATATTTCTTCCAAATGAAATGCAAGTGTGGAGAATATTTATTTTTCTTTGTTTAGCTTTTATTTCAATTTTCTCAAGAATCACTTTCCGGTATCATGTTTCTGGAAACAAAAAGGTTTGTTGGTTGAGACAATGTGGACAGGAATGATAGCAAATGGTTAATTAAAAATTTATGCCTCGAGAAAGGACTGAGTGAAATAGTGTTCATTTAGTCCCTCCAATCCGAGTTGTGACTGAAGAGGCTTTGTTGTTCAGTTATAAGTAGTCAGGAAAAAGAGTAAAAAGATAGAATATAGTATAAGTAATGGTGACTAAAACCCTATCCGAAAGCTTGGAGTATGTATCAAGGATCATAAAATTACTGAAAACCACTAATAGAAAAACACGTGCAATTCTGAATGCATAACAATATTCAATATATTCACTTCCTAGTGGCCTTTTGCTAGCATGACTAAATGGTTTGGAAGATAAACCATGACATTCTCTAAGACCAGGCTGTGATCAGCTCCCATTCCTTCTTTTGCTTATGGCATTTCCTATATAATATTTCTCCTTATGGTTGTAAGAGATTGGAGGTTTGCATTATCATCAGATGGAAAAGAAAAATGTTCAACTTCTCATGGTTTGCTTGTGGAACGGTATCTTGAAGATTGTACTTAATATTGTCCAAGCATTTATTGCCTTAATCGTCAATAGTGTTATGCCATGTAACAAAATGTTAAATTGCTTTAAACTTCTTGTGTATTTCAGTAATTTACCAAATGGTGACTTCTGTGTCTATTTTTTGTTTTATTTTCAGGGAAGAAATGAAGATGATGAGATACAACTGTATCCAGAGCCAGAATCTACCCTTTGCAGTTCATGCCTAAGCAATATCAATTGCCGCACTGTACGCTCAAGAACAAAACTAATGAACATCCTGATAGAGAGGGGGAAACCCCAGGAAGCCCTGAACATTTTCAATAGCTTGATTGAAGGGGGGCATATACCTTCTCTGATAACTTACACCACTCTTTTAGCTGCTTTGACCTATCAAAAGCGCTTCAACTCCATACACTCAATTATCTGTCAAGTGCAGAAAAATGGGATGAAGCCAGATTCTGTTTTCTTTAATGCTGTCATCAATGCTTTTTCTGAATCTGGAAACATGGAGGAGGCCATGAAAACTTTCCAGAAGATGAAGGAGAATGGATTTATGCCCACTACTAGCACATTCAACACTTTGATTAAGGGGTATGGTATTGCTGGTAAGCCTGAAGAGTCTATAAAAGTGCTAGAGGCAATGTCCCAAGAGGAAAATGTGAAACCCAACCTTAGGACTTACAACGTACTAGTAAGAGCTTGGTGTAACAAGAAGAAAGTTGCAGAGGCATGGAATGTAGTATATGAAATGATAACATTAGGTTTGCAACCTGATGTTGTTACTTACAACACTATAGCAACAACTTATGCTCAAAATGGAGAGACAGATCGAGCTGAAGGTGTGATTTTAGAGATGCAGAACCAGAATGTGCAGCCCAATGAACGAACTTGTGGTATCATAATTGGTGGTTATTTTAAAGAAGGCAAAATAAAGGATGCTATGAGTTTTGTGTATAGGATGAAGGAGTTTCAAGTGCGTCCTAATCTTGTTGTGTTCAATTCACTGATCAAGGGATTTCTGGACATGGACGATAGTGAGGGTGTTGATGAGGTTAGTTGTTGGTTATGTTACTTTCTGATTGATCCCTTTTGATCCAATGTTTTTCTCTGTTAGTCCGAAATGTTTAGAATTTTTTTCAGAATAAGGTGATTTTATATCAGTTTTATTTCTCGTTGTCATTTTCTGAGAAAAGTGTAGTTGCTTCAGCTAGGAAAAAGGGAAACAAAATAGAGAAGGAAAACTAGATTCCAAAGATTGCAGATTGTGATATTCCTTTCTTCCTACAACTGAACTATAGTCCTCTTATCACTAGTTTGGTAAGGGAATTTTATTTTTCTTATTTAGTTACTTTTGATATGTACTGGCTAGTTATAACATTACTGCAGGAAATAACTGACAAGTAAATGAGCGGATGGCACAGAAAATTTTTGATGGGTTAATCATGTCTAAATACCAAATAGTTGTTTATTTTTACCTTTCTTTTCCCTTATACTCTTAGTGAGCTGCCAAATCCAGGCCAGAGCTTGAGAATAATTTTATTTTCTACATCTGATTGTGCACTTAAGAATATGTCACTGCTAGTTTTTGTTTGTTATATATTACGCTTTTGCACTGACATTTTCTCCAGGAGAAGAGAGAAGGGGTGGGGATTTAAAAGTAAAGCACTCACATGTTTATTGATCCCAGGTTCTGACATTGATGGAAGAATTCGGAGTCAAGCCAGATGTTATAACTTTTAGCACCATCATGAATGCTTGGAGTGCTGCAGGATTTATGGACCGGTGTAAGGCAATCTTTGATGACATGGTGAAGGCTGGCATAGAACCTGATGCCCATGCGTATAGCATTCTTGCCAAAGGCTATGTGCGTGTACAGAAACCCGAGCAAGCTGAACAGCTTCTGACAGACATGGTTAAATCCGGTGTCCGCCCAAATGTTGTGATCTTCACGACCATCATAAGTGGATGGTGCAGTGCTGGGAGAATGGATTCTGCAATCAGGGTTTTCGAGAAGATGTGCGAATATGGAATATCCCCGAATTTGAAGACTTTTGAAACTTTGATTTGGGGGTATGCTGAAGCCAAGCAGCCATGGAAAGCAGAAGAAATGCTCCATCTCATGAAAAGTTATGATGTCCAGCCTGAGAAATCCACTTTCAAGCTAGTTGCAGAAGCTCGCCGTGCCGCTGGATTGACTGGAAATGCAAACAGAACTATTCTAGGTATCAATGGTAATCATGATGCAATTCAACAATTAGACGTGAATGACGAGATGCCGGTGGACAGCTTGGAGGGAGTTTATCACAAAGAAGTTATGAATTCGTATTCCAATCAATTTCATGTATCAAGCATGAGTATTAGCGATCAGAAAGGATCAGCTGCCTCGACCAAAAGAAGCCGGATGGTGCTGAAAGAAGCTGAACACTCATCAGATCCTCTGTGGAGCTCTATAAGATCCATGCATGTTACCTGTAAATCCGGAGCAAGAATGCCGATCATTTGCCAGAAGCAGTCGCAAGGGCAGCTTTTCATGTGCGGTCAGCTCGCAAACTCGTGTACAGTTGTGTTCTTGAACTAGACCAAAGCAGTCTCGTTACAGAAGCTTGTAATCGCACCAGAACAGTAGCTGAGGAGGAGATTGCAATTGACTTGTACATAGCCATAGGGATGACCATCTTCGCCACATCACATGAACGAACGTCTCAGGTACTCGACACAGTTAAGAATCAGCTGTTGTTACTGATCATATAAAATCTTAATAACCATGCAAATTTGCTTACTGTGCAGTTTTTCGAATTTGTTGTAAGACGGGCATTTGAATCTTCTGTGAAGCTAATGACAATGTTTCTCTCTCTCTCTCTCTTATCATTTTTCTAGACGTAGATATATTATTTTGAGTCATAAAATAAAGATAATATACGTCGAATAAATTTTTTTTTTAATTTTAAATAAACGTGTTTGTGATTGTATAAAAAATATTAAATATATTTATCCATTTTAATCATCTCATCTTAATTCTATAAGTAACATTTTTCACAAAATTTTTATTTCCTTAAACAATTGATCCTGAATATTCAAATTAATATTTTTCTAAAATAATTTAATCTCCAAATTTCAAAATAATATTATCAACAGTTGTTTTTTTTTCTACATAATCAGACACGCTTACTTTTTAACCTTCTTTCTATACAAAAATCATATTAGATTCCCACATTGCTTACATTAAAGATATATTTGATATATAACTTGAAGATTTTTTTATAAACAAATTATTTTTAGTAATTATATCATATGATTGTTTCAACTTAAACAATAGGAAGAGAAATATGGTAAAGTATTTACTTTAAATTTATGCAACAAAAGTTGGTGGAGTCTGACCAAGCGATTTTAAAGTGCCACATTACATTTCAGATTCAAAAGCTAATAATTAACTAAGATAAAACAACCCAATGAAAACACCCCCCAAATCACCTTATAATGGTAAGAATAATATTGCTTTAACATCATTTTAACGATATGTCTTATAAAATATATTATTTTTATTTGGATTGATTTTAAAAATTATTAAACTTTGGTTGGTGTATCAATTTTATAACAATTTTTGAAAATTTTCAATTTTACATTTGAACTTTTAATTTTGTAGTACTATTAAAATATAAACAATCAATATTCTTTTGATATATTAATTATTGAATTTTTATTTTTTCTATTTTTCAAACTTTTTTTAGTGAACATGATAAATTTTGAAAAATAAAAAAGGCCAAATTTGAAAAATGGAAAATAAAATAATAATTAATATATTAAAAGGGTACTAAATTGTCAATTACGAGATTATCATTTTACTTTAAATATCATTAAATTGTCAATTAAATGTTGGACAACCCGGCATGTAACTGCACGGGCCTGGACACATCCACGGCCCAAGTTGTAGGCTTGTAGCCCAATAGTAAGCATGTCACTAACCAACTAATAGGGTTCTCCGGGCTCTCCCGACCCGAACCGGCCCGGCCTTATTCAGAGACTACCGTTGGATTTTAAAAATTAGAAAAAGAAAAGACAAAACAAAAGGCAAATAATAGGTTTGTTTGAAATACGTTGGCTTCGGTCAGCCCCTTCAGTATTTGAAAATAGAACTTTTATGAGTACCGTTCGCATTCTCTCTCTGCAATATACACTCTCTCTCTCTCTCTCTCTCTCTGCAAAACCCTTACTTCCTCTCTCCACAATTCGACGGTTCGATCGTTGTATAGTGCGCATTGAGTCGATCGATTCACCTCTCTTTTCGGCGCTCTCTCTGCCGTCAGATCGCCTGAATTTCTGAGCTCATTTCGGTCAGTATTTTTCACTTCGCTATTTCGTTTTCACAAAGCATTTCAATTTGCTGGATGCATTCAATTTGGTTTCTTTATGTACCGTGTGCTGTAGTTTTACATAAACGTTTGTTTGTTTTAAAGTTCCGACTTTGAAATTCTGCATTTTCATAAGCCAAACCCTACTTAATTTTAAGTATACGGGGTCCTAATTTGGTCATAGTTATTCTTCCTGGTCTGGTTGGGTGTTCGGTTTTTACCACAATTTGTTTTAGAACGGCTAATTGTGTTGATCTAGCTGGCTGTTCTTGATTTTTTTTAAGCACCTGAACTTTGGGTCATTTTTTGACCAAGGAAATAGGATCATAGTTCAATCTTTTTACTTGACATATTTAAAATTTGCTCTGTACATATTTGAGTGCCACTAGTCAAATTAGTAATTAAAAAGTAGAAAATAACAAAAATGAGTCATGTGAAACATCTAGATTTCAAATTTCCTACTTTGTCATGGATAAACCAAATTCATAACTGGATTCTCAATAATGCATTTGGCATTCTGAATTTTTTCTCTTCCATCTCCAATCGTGAGACCAATGAGTAAGAGACAGAAATTATATCCATTATTGGCCATTTAGAATGTAATTATATCCTCGTTAATTCAAATTATTATGTTTTACATATCCTAATACAAGATACATGTTACTGAGTATTGGGCGGAAATTCTAGAGCAAAAACATTGAATCAACAAAATTCTCTACTTAAATATAATATCTTAAAGTTTTGACTTGTTTAGATCTTAAATTAGCCTCACAATTCATATTGGAAATGCAAGTTTGGATAAGCTTTTAGCCTATTGGAAAAAGGTGAGTTGGGTTGAGTTATTGCCTAGGCTTGAAGAATACCTTTATTATTTTAGAAGAGTTTTTATCACCAAATAGTCTTATATTTATGATTATGCCATAATAATTTAAGCAATCTATATTTACTTCACTTAAAGATATAAACAAACAATTCAATTTCTAAATCAAGAAATTAAATTGAATCATGTTAATGGGTTGATGGAATTTAATGGACAACATTTCAAATTTGTGCAAAGATTTGAAGGCTAAGGGCCTATTTGAATCTGCGTTCAATTTTCATGTATTTGTTTCTTAGTTTTTTCTTTCTATTAACAAAATGAAAACTAAACATGTTATTTCATAATACTTTGCTCTCTAATTTTAGAAACAAAAAGTTAAACATGTTATTTGATAAAATTTTTATCTATTTTATACGGTGATTAAATGCAAGTAATAATTCACTTGATATTGATGAAGAATACCATTGACCTAGGAAATGTGACTTTCTTCTCCTCTTTCTTCTTTGGTTGGTTGTCATTCTTCTTTTCCTTCTTCTTTATTCTTTTTCGTCCACCATCAGTGGACCAAATCTAGGTCACTGAACTTGGAGTGAACAATTTGAGTTTGCAAAACCAAAATTGACCCAAATGAGAGAGAGAGAGAGAGACATTATGTAGGCACTAGGCCAAAAAATATTTTCTTTAACCCATCACTGAGGATGACCTTTTATTTAGAAGCTCAGACTGTCCAAAATTTGTGGTCATGCACCTGCAAATCGGTGTGTGTGGTTTTGGCCAAAAATATTCAGAACTGGTTAAACATTTTCAGAAATGAAAGCAAGCCCCCCCCCCCCCCCCCCCCGACACACACGCGCGCGCGCAAAGAAAAGAAAAAGAAAATTGCAAGCCATAACAAATTCTATTGGGGGCTTATAGTTAGAGTTGCAAAACAATTCTACTCAACCTCAAATTTAAGTTTGATTTAATGAAAGATTGTTTAAACTTGTGTCACCCATCTCAAGAAACCACTCATAAAAGAATTTTGGAGACCTTTAATTTTCTGAGTGCAGCTAAATAAGATTAGAAATATGGAAAACAATTTCAGTTAAAAATCATTTTAGATGTGCTCAAAGTTGAACAAACGAAGATCAGGTATGTTTTTCTGTAAGCTTATTAATTCATCATACCAAGCTTCAATAACAACCTATTACTTGCTTTGGTTGAATGCTTTTTACAGTTCTACTAATAGCCCAATAAACTCCTTATATAACGGGTCGGTTTGACCATAGTGTTTCTCTTTGACCCGATTTGAAGGTTATCTTTGGTATATTAAATAAGAGAAAGAAATGGAAACGTATATTAGGGTTCGAAATAGCTTGCCCGCCAATAGCTTGCCCGCCTCTGCTGTATTTGAAAATCAAACTCAGGATTGTTTCCCGCTTTCTTTCTCTCTATATAAGATGCACCCTCTCGCTCTCTCTCTCTCTCTAGGGTTCAACTAGTTGGCAAGCTGCTTGTTCTGCAACATGCCTGCTTTCAACCTCTATTCTGTGAGTCTTTTTGCTACTTTACCTTTCTAATTGCAAAAGATATTTCAATCTGTTTGATACACCTATATCTGTGTTGTGTTCCCTATGTATGCGGCTT
Organism: Diospyros lotus; assembly: GCF_014633365.1. Lineage (NCBI taxonomy): Eukaryota > Viridiplantae > Streptophyta > Magnoliopsida > Ericales > Ebenaceae > Diospyros > Diospyros lotus. Next base: position 36,580,063 of record NC_068338.1, on the reverse strand, counting down.
AGTTTTACATTATTGCTTACTTGTGCTAAAGACACCAATATTTGAATCTGTTTGATCACCTAATATCTGTGTTGTGTTCTCTATATATGTGGTTTAGTTTTACATAAACACTTACTTGTGCTAAACTCTGCTGCTGCATATCCTTTTATTTTATGGATCTGAATTTTACGGGCTTAGGGGTGTACAAGCACTTGCATTTTTCAGCAACTTAACTACTTGAACATTATACTAAGTTTACTTAGATTTGAGAATCTTATATGTGGTCTTAGTGTCTCTGCATTTATTCTTTACCAAATTTCAGTGTTTGATCTTTTTTCTTCCATGAATTTCTGATATAGAAGCCTTTAGAATTCGAGCAACAGGGATGAAATCATATTTGAATTAATGATCTCAATTAGCTTTCTTTGGTTTGCTGTAGGTGTAGGACTAAGCGATTTTACTTTACCTTAGAGATGGATTTTTTTAGTTTGCTTTCTAGAATGGCTAACAGAATGCAGAACTCATTCATTTTAAATCTTCCAAGTTGATTTCAAAAATTTCCATATGCAACAAAAACTTAGTTCATCTTGATTTAATAAAAAAGTCATCTCTACTAGCATAGGAATCTTTTTGATGGATGGTGGGAGTGGATTATGTCACAACTAATTACCACCGTAATTTGGTTGGCAACTGGGAAACCTTATCCTTTTCTTTTATGAGTTTAAGATAAGCCAATTGTGCCCACGTACCTGCATTTTTCCGAGATGTATATTTCAGAAAGTTGTGGAAAGCATTTTCATTCTTCAAGCATAGAAGTTTTTTTTTAGGAAGATTGAGAAAGCTCACTGTAAAATGTTACTCAGGCAACTGGTTGCATTCATAATTCACTGATTTGGTCGTTTTTATGCGCAATGGGAATTTGGGGTAATTTCTGATTAATATAAAAAGATACTAAAATAAATTTTCACAATTAAGATGATTCGGACATGCGAGAATAAGACCCCATAGAAACACCTATGAAATGAGTGGATGAAATGGAGGAAATTTGTAGCAAAAGAGGGAGAAGAAGACTGAAGAAAATTTGGTGGAAATCTTTAGACATGACATAGGATATAATTTCCTTACAGAGCATACGATCATGGATAGAAATGGTTGAATATCTAGAATTCATGTGGCCAACCCCACTTAGTTGGGATTAAGGTTTGCTGTTGTTGTTTGTATCTTGTAACAACTTGTTGTGGTCAAGTAGTTGTCAATAAGAATCTTAATCATTTGACTTTTATGAGTTTGAGTTTGATGGAAGTTGGTTCTGGGACATTTCTCCGGAGATGCCACAGTGTTGATACTACTAGTTTTGATGCTACTCTTATGTTGCCTTTAGTTAGTTAATTGTTCAATTTACACCCAATTTATGCAATTTAGATAGTTTATTGTTAGATAATCAGTTACTAGAATTTTATTCATAAGAAAGAGCCAGTATACAGTTGTAAGATGGACAAGGAAACAGCTAACAGAAAGTAAAATTTAACAAAGAAAAAGCCATTAAATGGTAGTGAGATCATCAAAGAAACAGTTATGAAAAGAAAGATTTGTAGATGTCTGCATGTCAATCACTCCACAGAGCTATAAGCAATTGCATTGATAAGTTTGCTTTGTTTGAGCTCATGTTTTTTTCAAAATGTCATCACTGGGATGTTTCCTGTTGATTTTCTTTTCATTTATTTATATTCCTGAAATCTTATCATGTGCACTTTAAACTTTAAGAGAGGTTCACTCAGTTTGTGTGGATTTTCTTAATCGCTTTCTTTATGTTATTGTTCCCATTATGCCTTTGATATTCTAATATTTGTTTCACATTTGTTCCTTTCTTAGACTGTCATCCCATTTGTGAGAAGGTAGCTCCTGCCTCTCCTTTGGAGAAATTGATAATGATCTGGGGAAGAGATTCTAGAGAGAAGTGCAGTTATATAGGAACCAGGTTAAACAGATTTGCTTATCTGTCTAGCAGCAATGGAAAGTGATAGAACAAATACTACTTCAGATGGGGTCAGTGGCGATCTTCAGAGAAAGCGACCAGTGCATGGGTATCTTTCTAAAAGAATGTGGAAAATAATTCTTTGCAAGAATTTCAGAAATTTTCATCTTTAACTTAATTGTTGAGAATACTTTTATATACTTCTATTGTATGAAATTATAGATCTTTGCCCCTGGCATTGCATTGTGTGTTCTTGATACAAGTGAGAATGCAGAGCGTGTTCTTTCTTCTCTTCATTTTCCTTTCCTCTGGAGCTCCTTTTATAGGTTCTTTTCTTTTACAACATCTGGTTCACCAAGAAAGGAAAAAATAGACTCATTGACTTAGTTTTAGTTTAAATATCAAAAAAATAAGAGAGAGTCGTCCTTACAAATATGAATGCTTCACATGTTTCAACCACATGGCTAGAGATCTTTTTATAGTTTTTATATGGCTATAGAATATCATGTGACTGAGAAAATGATCATCTTGTCAACCTCCAACCTCCTTTAATGCTTATAGTTGCTGTCATTGTATAGGAGGACTAGTGGCCCTACAAGGCGCTCAACAAAGGGACAATGGACACCGGAAGAGGTAAATGCTAGTTTTCTTCAATTTCAATGAAGTATATCCACATTTGTAACTTATCATTCTTGATTAATACATGTTTTCTTATGTGTGACATCAAGCATCTTGGTTATAAATGATATGCTTCCTGACCCTGGTTTTGGCATATTATAATTACAATCTTTATTTAAGGAATTTGACTTCAAATGCATCTTGTTTATTTCTTCACATGGTGGACTATCTTCCTTTTTTCAAGTACCAACAACCATTATGTTAAGAGTTCTTTGGTTGTCTTTAGTGCCTTTTTTCTTCCCTATATAATATGATTTTTTCCATTTAAATCTCATAACTGAATGTTTTGGTCATTGTACATCCCATTGTTTAGAACTATTATAAATTATAACTTCATAAATTTGCCTTATTTCAACTGGTGTTAACTCTCTCTCTCTCTCTCTCTCTCACACACACACACACACACACATGCTAGTATCGTCACTCTCACATTTGGAATATGAAAACTTGTCTCACATTTTATTTAAAAGCTTTTTAAGTAACTGTTAACCAATGTGAAACCCATCAAATTAAACATAATCAATTTTTGACAAATGAGAAAACTGTTGGAGCGTAACCCTCTTAGTGACACTATATTGTCAAAGTGTAGAGAAAAATTTGGTAAGGCTAAAGCAATAGAAAGAAAAACAAGCGATTTGAGCCAAGTGAAATGCATAAAAGATGGAAATCAAAAGGAGATGGATAGAGTATTTCTCAAAGTTATTTAATGGAAGTGGAGAAACAAATGTTATGCTAGAGCATTTTATTAGTACTCTGCAAAAAATAGAAATTACATGTTTTTTTTACACTACTTTTCCAAACAAAATAAAACAAGCTAGGAAAAAGATGAAAAATAGTGAAGTAGTTGGACCATATAATATCCCAAAAGAACCATGGAAATTCATGGAAGAAGAGGGCATTCTTTGGTTAACAAAATTATTCAATGTGATCCTTCAATCAAAAAGGATGCTAGACAACTGAAGAAAGAGCATTTTAGTGCCTATTTGTAAGAGCAAAAGAGATGTTCAAAATTGTGAAAATTATAGAAGGGGTAAGTTAATCAGTCAAGTTATGAAACCTTGGGAAGAGGGTAAAGCAAAGGTTAAGAAGAGAAACCAAGGTCTTTGAAAACCAATTTGATTTGATGCTTGGTAGGTTAACTATGGAAGCTATCTATTTAGATAGTTAGATGTCTAACAGAAAGGTCTATAAATAAACAAAACGATTTGCATATGGTATTTATAAACTTGAAAAAAATCTACTATAGAGTCCCCAAAGATCTTGCAGAAGGTGTAGAAGAAAGGAGCCTAGATTACTTATATACAAGGTTATTAAGGACATGTATCATCAAGTAAAAACATATGTTAAGACTTGTGGAGGAGGAGATAAACAACAACAATATATCAAGCCTTTATCCCACTATTATGGTGTCTGCTACATGAATTCTAGATTTTCATTCATTTCTATCCATTGCTAGACTTGTGGAAGAAATACTAAAACTTTTTTAGTTGTAATTGGATTACACAAGGATTTGCACTGACTCTTGACCTCTTTACTCTTGTGATGGATGGACTGACAAAGCACATCTAAGAAGTGCTTTGGTGTATGTTATTTATAGACAATATTATTATGGTGGTTGAGATAAAAAAAGGCACGAAGAGAAAAACCTTAGAATCCAATGGCTTTAAGCTGAGTAGGTCAAAAACTAAATATATAGAATGTTAGTTTAGTAAAAATAAAAGCACAGATGATGTCATAGTGAGACTTGGAGATCAAGTTATTCCAAGAAAAGATAAGCTTAGATATCTAGGATAATTTTTTCAAAAGGAGGGAGACTATGAAGGATGTTGCTCATAGAATCAAGGCAATATTGAAGTGGAAAACTATATCAAACATTTATGCTATTACAAAATCCTTTAAAACTAGAAGTGACGTTTTATCAAATGGCTATGTGATCATCTTTGTTGTATGGTTTAAAATGTTAGGCAATTAAGAACCAAGATGTGTAAAGTATGAGTCTAGTTTAGATGAGAATGTTATAGTGGATGTGTGGCCATAAAAGAAAGACAAAACAAGAAACGAGATCATATGTAATAAAGTTGGAGTGTTGCATGTTGAATAAAAGATGTTGGAGTCACGATTAAGGCTCTGGGCATGTGACAAGAAGACTGATAGATGAAATTGAGAAAGTTTATAAGAAAAAGGGAAGGGAAGACCAAAAAAACTAAGTGAGAAACTTTTACACATGAAATAGGATGCAAAGGCCTTACAGAGAATATAGTGATGGATAGAGATGGCTGGAGGTCTATAATTCTTGTTGTTGGCCATCTAGTCAAAGTGTAGACTCTGCATTTTTTTTTTCTTCATCTTTAATAGTAACATCTTTAAAGTTCTCACAACTTCTATCTGAAGGGTTACAGTTTATTGTATTCAACTGATGCTTTTTTGATGCACATGTGGACTTAAAATTTCCTTTCCCTGCATTCTTAATGAAATGAGTTTTGGTTATTTTATTTTATTTACATTCAGGATGAGATCTTGCGCAAAGCTGTTCAACGCTTTAAAGGGAAAAGCTGGAAAAGAATAGGTATTTTGAAATTATCATTTTCATCTATATTGGAATCGTGTTTGTCTTTGTTTATGTTTTTTCCCATTTCTCTCAAGTATGAAAGAAACAGTTATTTTCTTTCTTTGGCTTTTCTGGCTTTCTTTTCTCTGCCATTTTAATGTTTCATTCTCATTTTTATTGTTTGGAGGGAGGAGTGTTGGTACTTGGATGCATACTTACTTCAGAGGAAATCATTTGATTAAATAGCTGTATGATTTGAAATTTCTGCAAGATGTGTATGTGTTACATTTGTTATGGAACCCATCTCAGATGAAGAATGAGTGTGATTCTCTGGCTATCTTGAAAAGTTAGATGGAGTTAATGAGCCATGAATACTCACAAACAACTTCCTTCATATCAGTTCATTTGCATCAACAGTTGTGAACTGTTACAGCTCCTCCATACCGGTTCACTTGCATTGCAATCCAAGTGCTCTCTGAACTTTGCTTTAGGCCAACCATAGCACAACTCTCTCAATTAACTTAGCCCCAGTCAAGCCCATTCAACAGTATTGTGAAAGCGCAACCTTGCATGAATTCTAGTGTCAAAAACTGGTGGCCTTTTGAGGGAATGGACTAACTTTACTTGTATAGAAATCTGTCTATTTCTGCAGACAATGTTAGAGATCTTTTAAAAATAGATAGCACATAACAGAGAGACAATGCTTCCCAAAATTTCTACTTCAGAAATTCTAAATATCTGAAAGAATTGGGTTTGTCCTCTCCTCAGAGGTGGTGTTTTGTCTATCTGCCCAAAAAACAAAAAATGATAAGATTATCTTACAAACAACCTTTAAGTTGATTTTCTTACCCATTTTGTTTCTTTTGAATATTTGGAAAGGAAATTGGAAAAAAGGATTTAAAACTTCACTTTTTTTTTTTTTTTAATCAAGGAAGATCGGAGATATCTTTGTAGAAGTCCTAAGAAGTTTTGTACTGGATAAGAACAATGCAGCTCTATTGTTGTATTCACTTTTTCTAAGCCAATAATTTTCTGCAAGAAAGTCAAAATTCAATAATATATTTCCAGTCACTTCAAAATAGTGGTAGTCTTTTCATGTGCATAATCATATTTTCTGCTTATACTCTGGAAATTGTTTTCTTTTTAACTTTGTTTTATTTGTGAACTCAACATTTTCTGTGAAAATCTCGTTTTGACCAAGGCCGTGCAGGGTAATTTTTTTTTCTTTTTAAGTACGTAAATACTTGAAAACCACAAGTGGAAATCATCAAGTGTATTTGCTTGTCTTCCCTATATAGGGTACATTACAGTATATATGCAGCCATTTCTAATTTTGTTCATTCATTTTTAAGTTCTGTTCTTTGAGGACTCAAGTACATGTTAAGGTTTTTTTCACTACATGCGAAAGTATAGCTTCCAAGTGCTCTAATACTAAGTTATTCCTGAAAGAATTGACAAAAATGAACATGGGTTCATTTATAATGCTCTTCCTACCCCTTGCACTTGGCTTCTATGTTCTAGTGGGTCCTGACGTCCTGTAGTTTTGCCATTTTTTAGAATATTGTTTGAAGATTGTTTTGTACTGGAATTTTATAGAAAGAGAAATCAACCAGCACAAGAAAAATGTTTTAAATATTTCAGGCCTTCTATATGGATTTTTCCCTTTTCTCTTTTTGTTCTCTATTTTTGGACTTCCAGAATACTACATCTGACCTATAACATATGCAAAGGTGATATGTTGCCCGTGTGTTGCCCAATGTGGGCATGCAGGGGAGGGGGAGGGCACGCCCCCCTTTGAGTTTGCTCGCGTTGGGCAAACGTTATGTTGCCCGACACGGGCAACATAACATTTCACATAACATATGTGTTATACATCATTGACTCTTAAATCCTAGTGTCTTTTTTTTTTCCCCCTGAAATTGTGCTTTGTGCAGCTGAATGTTTCAAGGACCGGACAGATGTACAGTGTTTACACAGGTGGCAGAAAGTTTTAAATCCAGAACTTGTCAAAGGTCCATGGACTAAAGAGGCAAGGCATTATCCTTGGTTCTTGTTTTTACAATTCACCTTGTGTTACACTGTTAAGTTTAATAACTGAAATATTCATGAAGATTTTATTATGATTGCATTCTCTTTTAACAATTTGTGCAGGAGGATGAGATAATGATTGAATTGGTGAATAAGTACGGGCCAAAAAAGTGGTCTTCCATTGCACAACACTTGCCAGGACGTATTGGAAAGCAATGCCGGGAAAGGTAAAGTTAGGAGCTTCTCCAACTCAACTCAAAAATTCTTTTTCTCAACTACTAAATGTTTTGTCTTTGAAGCTCTGTGCAGTTTTTCTTTCTAATAAAACAAGTTCCATATTGAACTTTTGACTTCATTTAGCATGTGAAGTAAGGATAGAAGAGGAAAATTTCATACCATGCTGGTTTTAGTGGAAGATATTTTGGGTTATTGTGATGAGGAAGAAGTTGGATATGGAGGGAAGGGGATGGTAATTTGGAAATGTTGTTAGGAAAGGAACTTCAGTTGGGTGTAGCAAGGTGCCCACTTGCTGTTTCTGCCCCATCATGATAACATTTAGATGTACAACCACTTTCAGAGCACTTGCTGTTTAGCTGAAATTGAGGGCTAGCTTGGGTAGCAAGGTAAGGTTGCTCCTTGTGACTGAAATATCACATATTCAAGTTTTGGAAATAGCCTCTTTGCAAAACTGAGGGTAAAGTTGTGTACAGAAACAACATACCCCCAACCTTGTAAAGAGGGGAACCAAGACTCAGGAACCTCGTACACTAGGGCTGGTTTCTCAGTATCCAAACTCTATCCTTCATGTATGTGGGTTGGTGGTTTTGTCAAGAAAATTTCATCTGAAAGGGCTGAAAAGACCTATATGTGATATTGTGCAATCACAAAACAATTGCCTTGGGCACCACTTGCATGAATGTGATATTCTATGTTTTGTAGTCAAATGGGCTATGTGATTGGAATTTACCATTATTTCCCATCACCACTTGAATTTCTAACTTTTGACTACAGCTACTTCCGAACTCATGCAAATGATTGGCTTTTGAACTAGTGACTTCAGCTTCATCATATGTGTAAAGTTTCTTAGTCATTTGATAGTTGATTGCAACTCCTCGATAAATTGCTTTTAACATCAAATTTCACTTTTCTTAGGTGGCATAATCATCTTAATCCCAATATCAACAAGCAGGCCTGGACACAAGAAGAGGAGTTAGCTTTAATTCATGCCCACCAAATTTATGGGAACAAGTGGGCAGAACTGTCAAAGTTCCTGCCTGGGAGGTACGTAATACAACAATTTTCAAATCTTACTTTATTGAATTTAGATCTTGCCTATGCTTTGCATCCTAATATGCTTCATATCTTCTCAAAATTTTATCTCCCAATTGTTTTTATATGCATACTCTGCCAGAGTTCATTCTCTTTATCTGTGTATGTCATGGAAATTATTATCATTTCAAACTTATGTTTAAATTTATCAATTACCATTACATGTTTCTGGAAACTTGATGATTGCATGCCATCAGGACGGACAATGCCATTAAAAATCATTGGAACAGTTCAGTGAAGAAGAAGTTGGACTCGTACTTGGCTTCTGGCTTACTTGCACAATTTCAAGGCCTGCGGCATGTCAGTCATCCACACCAATCAATGCCTTCATCTTCTTCAATGGTTCAGGAGAGCAGTGCGGATGATAATGTTCCCAAAGCTGGGACAGAAGCAGAGGATATTTCAGAATCCAGTCAAGAGTCAGCTGTTGTTGGTTGTTCTCAGTCTATAAGCGATGCAACTAATGCAGAGACACATGCAAGTGGTGAACGCCAACTAACCAAAGAATTTAGTCAAGAAAAGGATCCAAGCTTTAATCAAGGATCAAGTTCTGAAAATTATCACACAGCTCTTGAAGGAGTTGCTTTTTCCATACCACAATTACCACCTTGCATATTGAGTGGCTCTTCCCAGTTCCTTGAACATAATATAACAAATGACTGGGGAAATTTTTCTGGGCAAGATTGGCAGCGTAATTCAGACGAGTTGCCTAACATAAATTCACCTGATTTGGGGCAGGAATCTTCAGAGTTCTTGACACATTGTGTTAGTGAAAACCACCATGAAGTGCCATTACAAACTTCTGAAGGTTTGAGTGCTTGCCCTTCAATGGGAAATGTGGTCTTTGATTCTGACCATCCAGAGGGTATATTGACATCTGAAGATGGCATTAGCAGGGTGATGTACCCAGAGACAGATAATGATGCACATTTCTCCTCTGGAAACTTTATAAGGTGCTCAAATTTTAGCAGTTTTAACGGAACCACTGTTTTTTTATTTAATCAATCCTCAAACTATCAGGTACCTGAAACTGCGGGTGCTTCAGCTTCAGAATCATGTTATCCTTCTGATGTATTAGCAACTTCAAGCTCTCAACCTTTCACTGTTCCTTCACAAATTCCTCCTGATGATGGTACAGTTTTATTTGATAGTGACCCCAATCAGCTTGGTGATCTCTCCCTTCACCAAGAAGAGGAACTTCTGGAGAGTCTAAATGGTGGCTTCATTTGTACCAATGACTCTCTGAATTCTTCTTGCAATGGTGGCAGAGATAACATGGATCTGCAATATCATCAAGATCGGGCAAATGATTCTTCAGAACCAGTTCAACTAGATGCTTTCAACTCAGGACCATTAAATAATACCCAAACTTGTCCTTCGGTTGATGAAGACCCAGTTGTACCAACTGAACAGGAGGATGTGGGAACCCTATGCTATGAGCCGCCTCGTTTTCCAAGCTTGGATATTCCTTTTTTCAGCTGTGATCTTATACAATCTGGCAGTGAACTGCAAGAGTATAGTCCTCTCGGTATTCGGCAACTGATGATGTCAACTGCGAATTGTTTTAGTCCATTCAGGTTATGGGACTCTCCATCTCGGGATAGCCCCGATGCTGTGTTGAAAAATGCTGCACAAACTTTCACATGCACGCCATCAATATTGAAGAAGCGAAACCGTGACTTGGTGTCACCAATGTCAGAAAACAGAAATGAGAAAAGGCTTGAAAGCAACATAAATCAGGAGTCATTTTCCAACTTGTCTAGAGATTTTTCTCAACTAGACTTCTTGTTTGACGAGAATAAGGAAAATTTTGACAAGAAAGTACCTTCACTGTCTCCCCTATCAAAACAGAAAGGAAAGTCCAGATACTGGATTGATAATAAGGAAAATATGATTGATGCTGTAGGTGTGGGTAAAGAAAGCATTTTCTGCAGCGTAATTCTGGATAAAGAGTTTGATAGCAGTAATCCCAAGGACAATGCAAAGCAAGGGCTTGCCATCGTTGATGCTAAAACAAAGGGTGACTCTGATGTTGCAACCCAAAATGTGAGTCTATCATACTTTATATGTTGCGCGAGGGAGGGATCATAGCTAGCTTTTTAGATTTGTATCTTCTCACCTCCCTGTTTTGCAATTTTCTTTTTCTCTATTTAATTTCTTGAAATTATTTCTTTTGATCATTTGAATGCCAGACAGCAACTTATTGTTACTGGGTTTGATTTTCCTAATAATTGCTTTCTCATATTTGTCTAGGCATTGGCTGTAGTTTTAATTTTTGACCTAAGGAGTTGGAAATAACTTCATTGATGAATCTTTTTACTTAGTTTTGTTTTTGAATGTGGCGCAGCAACTTTCAGGAGTACTTGTTGAACATAATATGAATGAACTGTCATTCTTTTCTCCCGACCACTCTCAAATCAAGTCAGACAAAACCCTTGGGCAAAGAAAAAGGATTCCCACAAACCTGTATTCTAAGATGTTGGAAACTACAAAGAGCCAAAGTGCTGTTTCAGAATTTTCATCAGGGAATCCATCTTCATTGCGTATTATTAGCTCTCCTACCATTTCCAGAAAGGATGAAAATCAGTTGGTCGCAGCTACATATTCACAAACTGCTCCCGCATCAAATTCCCTGGAGATCATGACTGAAAGTTGTGGAAATGGTGCTGGTGTTCAAAACTTGAGCACGTAAGAATTTTTTAGTTCTTCTCTCTTTTTTATGGTTATCATAGTTTCTCTTTCATGCAAACTGGAGAATACTAGTTGTGAGAGTGATCTCTTTTTTCATCATGGAGTTATCATTATTTTTTATGAAATTTCATCTTTGACAATCAAGAAGAGTGCCTTCATTGGGTTAATTGGAAACACTTATATGTGAAGATTTACATCAAAACATTTTGTTGAGGACAGGAAATATTGTTTTCAAGACTTGCACTCTCTGAACCATTACCAATGTCTATGAGACTGCCTTCCTCAAATTTAATGTTCTTGTTTTCTCTTCCCTGGCTTCTAAAAAATATATGGTGGCACCTAAATCTGCATATGATCTTCTAGCTTCTCTGATGATTTTATTGCCAGATTTGGTGAAACGCCTTTCAAAAGAAGCATTGAGTCTCCTTCAGCTTGGAAGTCTCCTTGGTTCATTAACTCTTTTGTGCCAGGGCTGAGGATTGATACTGATGTAACAACTGAGGTATTTGAAATCCCGATAGTTATTTGTTTTGTTCAGTCATGTGATGGACATGTCTATATTTGTTTCTTCTTTGTCTTTTTCTCTTGATTCCTACAGGAGTTTGGTAATTACTTTATAAGCCCTGGGAATAGAAGTTATGAAGCCATTGGGCTAATGAAGCAGTTAAGCGAGCATAATGCAGCTGCTTTTGCTGATGCCCAAGACGTGCTGGGGGATGAAACTCCTGAAACAATATTGAGGAAAAGATACTCCAACAACCAGAAACTGGAAAAGGAGAACAACTGTGCCTGGAAAAGTCTGACAGAAAATCAATCCCCTTTCAGTTCAAATGTCTTGGTATGGTTTTGCAGCACTTGAGAATTTCTTTGCCATCCATTTTTACTCTTGCATAGCTTTTAATGCATGGTAGTTTTCTTTTTTTTTCTTGCTAAGTATTAATGCATGGTAGCTTTACAAAGCTATCTTTTGTTTCATTCCTAGCCTACAAGAAAACACAGTCTTACATCACTTATAATTGGACACTGCATAAGTGATCAAAATTTGTCAATCTGTTGTAAAACTTTTAACTTTTATGCTTGAAGTTGGCTGAACTCTGAAAGCTGGCTACTCAAGATTAATCACATGTCTCCTCCACGTAATATATTTACAAATGTACAAGATCGTCCTGTTTAAAATTCATTCCCAGTTATTAGTTGTCACCTCTTTCAAGAGTTTTTTACAGATTGTTTGACACCCTATACCAGACCAGTGTCCCCGACTTGTTTGTATCTCCAAGACTCAATCCACTGGTGTCTTTGAACCATTAGGCCCATGCTTTCCAGGATAGAGTAAGGAACGAGTCAAGGCTAATTTGTTCACTGGTCTTTAGTTGTATCCAATTTCTATGTGAATTTGAGCTATATGGGTCTACTAAATAGGAAATGCAGGAAAACTGCAGGTTGATGCTAAGCTGAGATCGATCCTTTGACAAAATGTCATGAGATATACCATTTTTTGTATAGTTCGACTATAATAGTCGAATACAGTTCTAACACCGCCCTTTTTTGTGGTTTTTTTTCCTTCCTCTGGAACTATTTGCAGAAGGAACGTCGGGTGCTTGATTTCAGCGAATGCGGCACCCCGGGAAGAGGTAGTAAAGGAAGCCCATCTTCCCGTCTATCAAAGGATTGCAAGTAGCAGATTTCTTTGGCTAGTTGGTGTAAAATTTCAAAATGGTCATATAAGTATATCTGTATTTTTGCCTTTCTTTGTGACATGCTCTTTCTTTCTTGAACTGCAATGACAATTTCTTGACTTCTATATTATTCCATTGATCAAAAATCGTTTGTGGATGCTTGTTTTCCTTTACCCTTCCTTTTTTTTTTTTCTTTCATCCTTATTCTAATCAGAAAAGGAACAAATTCAGTATTGCATGAGCAGTTGTTTGTAAACTCTCATTATCTTCCAATGCGACTACACCCAGTAAAATCTTTATTGAAAAGGCAGGTTATATCTAAACAAATGCTGAAGGCTCAATTGAAGCAGTCAAAGAGTTGAAAGTAGCAATGGTAGGCAATCAATTAAATACTGATGGGTACTTACTCAAAAGGTAGTAGTTGCGTGGCGATGGATGTTGGCAGTCTGGGTAACTGGGTTCATAATTAATATTGTTACAGGCATCCTTACAGACACTCCGTCTACGATATAAGTATATTATTGTGTATATTTTAGATTATACAATGCATTATAAATGACAAAAATATCTCATGCGCCTCATCACCTCGCCTCACCCGACTATGCCTCATAGTGCCTCAATACCTTACCTTATTGAGTGAGAGATATTTTAATCATGCGTCTCACTACTTTACGTAGCCTCACAATCTTAGATGGGGACATTTTAATATCATTATGTAGTTTAAAATGTACATAATATACCAATAACATTTTTTCTTTGACTGAGCTCTTTGCTTTGAAAGAAGGATAGATTCTTTGTTGGAGAAAAATAATTAATTCACTAGAAATCAACTCATATTCCACAAAAAGGGTTTAATTTTCTAGTTTTGGGCGCTGTCAGCCAATCTCTCTCGTCTTTATGGTGTCTTGATTGAAGATATATTGATAGATCAAACTTTGTTATCTATGGTTTAGTGTATTTGAATTATTTCGTCTTTGGGCTCAGATTACTCTCCACGAGACATTACAATTTCGCTTAAAATTAATTCATTAGCTATTGTGTTTATTTGTAATTAGTTTTATTTTGATTTCTATGTACCAAAAAATATTATGAATTGTTGTTATTATAAAAAAAAATTTAAAGGAATAATTGTTATCTTGATTAATAGAGTCAACTTATGAGAAAAGAAAATTATTTATTTCACAACATAATATGTTAGTGACTATTTTTGAAACTTTAAGATAGTTTTTTGATATTTGATTAATGAATCAAAGAACGTTAAAATTTGTTAAAAACATCCCCCCAAAAAAATATTTTTCATGAATCATAGTTAATCAAATCATACCAAGTAACAATTTTATTCCAGAAAACAATCCACAGATCACCGTAACAATAGATGAATAGACGAATTTGCAATATTCATGATTTTGACTCCTCGCCGTAGCTTACCAGAGTGAGATGTATATCCCCAGGCTTTAGGACATCACAAGAAGAGCCCTAAGAACTGCCAAATATAAAAATATTGTTGTGCTTTAACGGTTTAATTCCTGAGAGAACAAAGAAGCAGTGGTAGAATTTTAATGGATTGCAATATAAAGTTCCTAAATTTTGATAGGAATAGCAGAATGGCAATAGACTAAATTTACATTGGGAATCCCATCCTTCTAGTTAATTTATTTAATTTTCTATTCCCATCTCTATCAGATGAAAAGTATTCAATCTTTATTTTTATTTTTAAGGATTTAAATATATATATATATATATATATCACTCATAAAACTCATTTGACAGTGGAAAAAAGTAACTTGAAAATTAAAAATCTTTTATTCTTTAGTTAAAAAAAAAAAAATGTCTAAATAGAAAAAACAAGATTCTATTTACACAGAATAAAACATTTATTTAAAATTCTGAACGAGTAAAAATTATCAAAACTCATACCTCCCTCCGAGCGAACAATTTTCTCATCCATACATAACCTGCCCTATGTAAAACAATTTAATGTCCAATCTTGTCCCAATTAAACAGATTTAACGGATAATCTTAGTCATAAACCACAAGCAACTGGAAGTGTACAGTATGATGTTAAGCAACGGACATCATGTCTTAATTATTAATCAGAAGTCTCCTGAGTTATGATTAGAGCACAAAAGAGTGCACTTATAAATCCATATTTTACGCGAGCTGGTAGATCAAACATGCCCCTTCTCAAAGCATAAGACCATTGAGAGAAAAAATAAAACAGATCACCCTCAATATCCAATTTGAACAGATTCACTATTTCCCTGCAAATTATGCATCCTTGTTCTGAGTTTACACTGTGTAGACCAATGGTGAAAAGGGGCAGATTTGGTTAATGAACACTCAACTCAGCGAAATCTAAAGTTCAAGAATCTTCGATACCATAACAATGGTACAGTAATACATGGCTAAGGTAATCAAAACAAAAAATTAATAAGAGGGCTATAAGCTGGGTTGATGTAATAAACATGCATTCTGCCTGCAAGTGAAAATTACAGTCAAGGATCAACATATTATACTAACTTGGGAAAAGGCCCAATAAGTGACACTACGAGAAAAATAATTTCTTCCAAAACTAAAAGAGAAAGCCGGAGCAGACCGGAATAGAGTATCCTGGAGCCATGGCCGCCTCACTCGAACTTTATCCTGTCCATATCGGTTATCACCCCTTCAAGCTGTACGTAAAATTCATCTCAGTTTGAAGCTCTCCTTTGATCATCTGTAAGTACGAATGAAATAAACAATTTTTTACCTTGACAATCTGCCGCAAAAAATAATCCCCATATCTTGTGACTGATTTTGATTCAACTACATGGATTGTGTCCTGCAATAACAGAAACGGGGTAATGAGACCCCAATATCAGCATATTTGAATCATCTCTAACAATCATCGAGGACTCTTGTCAGCAATTTAAGTCTCACTACAGTAGTGTATGAAAGCAAAAATCAATTTGCGCAACTGAAAGAGGAAGCAAGCCACGGTCATTCTGGCTGAAACTTCCATTTGTCAAGTTTTCTTGTGGAAGAATGTGGCTGAAAATCCCAAATGTTTTGGGATCCACCAAGGCCATTCAAGTGAGTTACTGAGATTAGGCTTATATATGCTCTTTGAGTTATTGAATCGTTCCTTAGTAAACCTTGTAAAAATTCATGAACGGCCACAAGAGAATGTAGCTGTGATGAAGAAACTAATAAATTCTGAAGTATCGACATACATCATCAATGTAGAAATCAATATCAGCATTAGAGATGATTTTTCCCTCAGAATCAACAGCATGAGTTTTATGCTTGTATGACATCAAAATTGTCCTGCCAGGCAAGGACACAGGAATCAGCTCAAAAAGATCATACCAAGGTATATGTATTTAATCATGAAAAGTGAATAAAATATTTAACCTGAGTGTGGATTCCTCCACTTCCATGTAAGTTGCAAGCTTCCCAAGGGAGATTGTCGAGTACACTTTCAAGAAGGACCGAACACCTGATAACAACTGTTGCTGCTTGACTTCATACAAGAACAGCTTCAACTGAAGTCTGTATGCATCCTACAATAAAATCCCAATTTCATAAATGATCCAGGTAAAAAGAGGTAGAGATAAGAGAAATTGTCTGAATCATAACATTGCAAAGCAGTCAAATATCACATGCATCTAGCATCATGAAGAATATCTGCACCTGAAAAGCACTTTTTTATGATAAGCAAAGTTTCACATAAATTAATATTAGATAAAGGAAAAGACAATTCAACATAATAGAAACAACCTTCAGTTTGTTTGAGTCAATATGTAAGCAGTCGTATCAAAGAACTCTACGAAAATCTATGCCTTCTTAAGCGAATGGCTTCTGATCAATAAAAGCAAGAACAGAACTGTCTTCAGCATGTGAATCAAATGAGGGAGAAACTGCAGCTTATTAACTTTCTTTTTATAAAAAAATAAAGATAATATACTAACATATTGAGCATACAGACTCATGATAGTGGTTCTGACTTCAAATAGAGCCACACGTAGTATGCTAACATATTGAGCACAAAGAGCTAAATTAGCAAGTGCACTATTAAGAAGCTGATGCACATGCCCGCCAAGACTAGAGTAATATTTTTTTTCTCAATTGCAAGGAATTAGATCAGATTTTTCCTGATCCTGGATGTCTTACCTAGCTCCACAACACCTTCCCCCACCCAACAGCTTCCTCCTCTGAAATAGAGGATATATATATATATATATATATATATAGAAAAAGGTTATCAAATGAAGGTTCTTCTATCTATGAATTCCCAGTACTCCCAACTCCAGAGTGTAAAGAATACATCTACCAAACAACTGACTTTTGGGTGGAGGAAAACAAACAGCCTCACTATCTGTTGCTTCCATGAAATGTAGTACACACCAAGGGTCCCATTTCTGACATTCTAATGGAAATTCCTGTATTATAATCACCTTCCAATATTTATCCATCTATATCTGATCAAGTAACCCTTATTGAGACCATTGAAGCTGCACTGCCTTCAATCCACAAGCAGGTAGCCTTGTAATGTTGCTATGCCAGGAAAATCACAGAGGCAGAATGCACAATTGAGTTGAAAGAGCAACTAACTCTGAAGGGATCCCTCGCTAACACCTACAGAGATTGAAAGGAGTATTCCACCATATCAAGCAGACCATTAAGTCATCCTTCCCAGACTATTTCCCTAACTTAAACTGAATAGTGATGATTGTTCAATTTAAAATCCAAGTAAGATGACGTTGTAGATAAGTTTGGAGAGAACGCGGATTTATTGCAACAAAGGAAAAATGTTATGAAGTTGAAATCGTTGTGCAAATTAAGAAATAACCAACAAAAATCCAAGGATAAAATTCATATGCTTGCCAAGAGAGGATACTGATAGTTCATATGTTCCCCATAAGAAATAGGCAAGGATAATATCATATACCTGATTGTAATTTACTAGAGGTTCCTCATAATTTGGAGGGGAGGGAGTAATGAATTTGGGGCATGCATATGAGAATAGCTCATCATAAAGGGCAAACGCCTCATCATCATATCTCTGCATCCTTGACATCTTTTCACCATATTTCTCCCGCAACTGCAAGTTGACAGTCTCATCAACAAGCTTCGCCTGGGGGCAAAGTGAGAGACAAATTGCCAATAAAGCATACATTTGCTCATTCTTCTTTAGTATCTGTTCATATTGTGGGGACTTCTGGTGATATTGCTTAATCTTGTAAATGTATAGAAGAATCTTATTAAATTCTCGAATTGCCTCTACGTACCTGCAAAACAGGCAATAAATGTGTTACACTAACTTAGACGCATATGCAACCAAAATCCTCTTGTCCACAGACAACAACACAAGTCCTAACAATTACAAAGGAAGCAATGGTGAGAAAAAAAGGAGCGTTAAAAAGAAAAGATACCTAATCACATGAATTGTCTCTGAAACAGAAATAACAAGATCCTATAGTTTTTCTGATCAGACAAATTACAATTTATTGTGAATATGAGACTCAAATCAAAGAAAATTAGAACAAAGAATCCAAGTCTTACCAAAAGGGTTTGACAACTGTGAGTATGGGATAAACAAAAGCCACCATGACAGAGGAACCAAACTTATAAAACAGATAAAGGGATTAAACATTGCTTTTACTTAATCTTGCACAGAGATAAAATACCAAATAAGCAATAGACGCAATTGAAGATCACTTTTATGTGGAAGTAACTTAATGCCAGAACAAAACCACCATCAAGGCCTAATATCATCACATAAAAACCCATGATTTGGGGGGGTTTCACCAGGATGTATGGTGCACAAGTCTCTATGTGTTATTATCAATAGATGAAAAGAGGAAACACAAGACACCTAAGAAAGCCTAATTGCCAGTGAACTAAAACGCGGCCTAGGCGGCCGCCTAGCCACGTGAACCGCCTGGCCGTTTGTGGTTGCGTGAACCGCTTGGCCGATTGTTTTTTCCCTTTCTCTCGCGCGCACCACCACCGACTGTCTATTGCAGAGTCGCTGTCACCGTCGCCTCTCTCGTGCTCGCATGCCGCCACCGTCTCTTGCAGTTGCAGAGTTGCTGTCACTGCTTTCCATTCCTGTAAGCCTTCTCGTCGCACGCCGCCGCCGCCTGTCGTGAACGGTGGACTCGCAGCAGCAAGCAGCAAGTTGCTGCTCCTTGCTGCAACACTGAGTCTCGTCAGTTTAATATTTGCTCGCACCCCAGTCGTCTCCTTGCTGCTGCCTTTGTTAATATTTCAAATATTTTAATATTTACAAGCAACAAGTGTTGTTACATCATTTATTTTAATATTTGTTAATGTATTAATAAAAAAAAATCTAGGCGGCCTAGGCAACAGTTTGCCGCCCGACTAGCGCCTTTTAGAACACTGCTAATTGCCAATTGGAAATTTTGAGGAAAAGAATGACAGCTAACCTTTCTGATCTAATGAACTATATAATAGTTATTAACTACAACAACTCCAATTTACCATCAATAATCATACGGAGCAGATCACATAGCGAGATCTAGTAGCAACATTTATGAGACTTCTGTATGTCTGTAGTCTCTGACCAAAAGAATGCAGTTTCCTGAGCACATTACATTTATGCTCTGAAAACCGTAAAGACTAGAAAACATATAACTACATTTGTTTTAAAAAAATAATTGAAGTTATGAGCGAATCCTGAACCCTATGTTTGGATGGGGTATGGGAGGGTAGGTGATGAAAGGTATCCTCCCCTCCCCTCCCCTCCCATGCCTCATTTCTCTGTACACAATTTAGGCTGTAGGGAAGGGGTGGTAAATGAATAATAATCTTTGATTTAATTTTACTATTTTATCCTTGGTAGCAATGGTAAGGTTGGTCATTTGTGACTAGAAGGTTTTGTGTTTTAGTTGTAGAAAGTTAGAAACAGTTTCTTTGCAAAAATGTACGGGGAAGGTTGCATTCAAGAAATGACCCTTGCAAAGCATGGAGTCTCACGCACTAGGGACACCCTCTTTATCCTCACTATTTTTACAAAAATCTAATATTATATTGAACCCAACTAATAACTTATAATTACTCTTTATAGTTTGTATGAAATATCTTGTGTATAAAAATCCAAAAGCCATCTGAATTTGGATTGCTTCCACATAAACGTTATCTATTATGGTCTCATATGGAGTAACATTTGTGTGTGAAATGCAAAGATCTATCTTTTGAGTTTTGCACAGTAGATTTCACTACAAACTAACATTTTTTGTTTACATGCCTAAATATAATAAAATGATTAAGATATTAAATTTAAGTTTTTGGATTTTTACGACTCAATAATAAGTTAAAATGAATTATAATTAAATTCAAATTTTTGTACCTTATAATTTATTATGTATGTGAAGGGCATAATTGTCACTTTAATATTATTACTGTGTCATTCCCTCCCATCGCATTCTCTATTCACATTCTCTGTTTCCCATAAAAGGAAATAGTGACAACATTTAATTCCTTTACCCTTCTGTTGTTTTCCATTATTTATCCTTAATTCTTTTACCCTACCCCTCCAAAACAAAGTATACACAATAATCACAAGCTTTATCCCACTAGGTGGGGTCGGTTACATAAATTCTAAATCTCCAGCCATCTCTATTCATGGGCATATCGTCTATAAGGCCACCATATCCTATGTCATGTCTACAGGTCTCCCAAACAAATCATAAGTATTTGAAGTTAAAAAATGATGTACAACCAGATACAAGAGCAACAGAGGCAAAATGGGAACTCTAGATATGCTGATTAATATATAGGTCAGTTATTGATCATTGTTATCTAAACATATAAAGTAATATGGTCCCAATTATTTCTCAAATTCCAAACACAAAGACTGCAGCAAGCTGATATTAAATTCTTTATATGTACTAAAATATCTGGTTTTTGGTTTCAAAAGTATATCTTGGATGAGCAACAAATGCATAAAGGATTTAACATGATAAACATATAAGCATACTGTTAGGATTTGCATTAGTTAAGCATTCTAATCTCAGGAGAGGGCCTTAGAATGTAGTTGGGAATAATTTTGTATGTTTATATTTTATGTGTTTAAAATTGTAAGTTATTTTCCAGTAGTCCTTTAATTTCTTTCTATTTGCATTTAAGTCCTGTAGTAACCACCTCTATCTCTTATAAATAGAGGCGGATAGGTTCCGGAGAGGGCATTCAGCATTCATTCTTCTTGTTTTATCTTGCATGGGCTCTATAGAGAATTGAGAGAGAGCTTTGCTCGGTCCTTTGTATTCTCAGGAAGAGAGGCTATTGTTCATAGCCAAGAGTGTGTAAGAGGGGGTGTTGTATCCTATTGATTTCTAGTGGATTCTGTCTCGGTCATCGGCAATCTAGATGTAGGGCATTTCATGCCTGAACCAGGATAAGTTCTTGTCTCTTTACTTTCTGTTATTGTTTCTGATTTACTCTAATATCTGTTATTCTATTATTGTTCATATCGGGTGAGATTTGGTTGTGAGAGAGTGATTTCTTGTGTGATAATCGATCCTAGATTCAACACATACCTCCGCAACATAAGATTGGCAAAACCATAATGATATATGGTCGTGATGTGGCTACCAATAACACTAGTGTACACTCCTTGTTGGCTTATGTCAATGGGCATCAAGCACTTTAGCCCAGTATGATAATCACCCAAAAGACAATGGACACGAAGCAAGCCCACCATGCTGAAATATCCTAGGACTTTCAAGACATTGCTGCCACCACTGTAATCATATCCATCAGTAGCGGTGAACTGCTCAAGGCCTTCCTTCTCCTGCTCCAGGATTTGCATGATGTTGGATTTCTCAACAAGTGCTTGCAAAAAGTTTAGCACGCCGTACACATTCCAGGCCTGTAAATAATGAAAGAAACATATTTATTTAATTCTAATTTCACAAACAAGCTTATGGCAATTTTACAATTGAATAATGCAAACATGAAATAAGAATAGGAAACCACAAATTAGTAGAGGACTATCTCTGCATTAAAATCTTAACACTTAAAATGTAAAGGCATGATTGGAATGAACTATGAAGTCAGCAGAAATTAGGTGAAATGAGTCAAAGACTTTAAACCTCTATTTCAACATTAAAACCTATAATCTGCAAGAGAAAAGCACATGATCTCGTCATGTGAGAACAAAGCATTGATAAATTTCTGTATCTCTGTATAATCATCCAAACTAGCTGGTGTTCAGTGTCTAATGTATATGCATACATGTCTGCAAATGTCCAAAAGCATGCACAAATATACTAATAAATTTAGCCAGATGGTAGATTCATGTATAACATGTCTATAATGTTCGATATTACCATTTTAACCTTCTCTGGTCACAATTATTTCTTTTCACAAGCCAATATATCTACTATCAACATTGTCCACTCCAACCAGAGGCCTTATAGGGTTCAAAAACAAAAAAAGTTAACGGATTATTAAAAAGACCAAGTTTCATTACTCGAATGGAAGACTTTTAAGGCAACATTCAAGTCCCTTCTCAACTTAGATACTTTCATGGAAGACATGAAACCGAAGACTAAGCACTCTAGATGCACCTTACACTTTAAAAGGCATGTCTCCTTGAAAATTTAAACTAAATACTTGCCAAGAATTCCCACCTCAATTTCCAATTTATTGAATGCCAAATTCTTCACATGTTGCAAATATGACATTGCAGGCTTAACAATTCCATACATTCAGCGATAAAAAATTCAACCAGAATACCCCCAACAAACAGGATAAGAATATTGCCAATAAATAATGAAATTATTGGATTTTTAACTTTTACAAAACTTCATCTGCTAAAATAATTTTTTATTCAAGTTTTGCTACAAGGATGCAATAGAAAAACATTGATGAAAAGAGAGGAATATACCTGATCATACTGCCTCAGGAGAGCAATCTCCTGCTCAGTCTTGTTCTTCATCTTTGCCCGATATTGACAAAATGACTGAAACTGGTATACAAACTCATCCACCATGTCCCACAACCACTGGTTCGATAGCTGCATGTTCACCACACCGTGCAGCACCACCTAAATACAATACAAAGTCAACATATAAATGCAAGTCCATGCCTTGCACATAACACAATTGATTTGAGACTCAACCTAGGCATCCATTATGAACAAATAACATAACATGCATGTAGCCAAACTGTCAGATACCCATGTAAAGGGGACATCAAATGGGGCGTTCCTAAAAGAAACTCCAATAACTATGCCAGGCACAAAATTGTCTAAACAAAGGGATACTGAGTGTATATAGATCGTCCGGCAACTTGGATACTGACAAATAATGTAAAACTTTGACTATTATAATTGAGTGCGGAACTAGCAACACAAAATACCCGTCCGGACATAAAAGAAACTGTAACCTCTATACAAGAGTCTGAATGTTAGCTATTCAATCATCAGATGCGTGTGTTACAAACATACACAAATGGATAATTAGGCAAATTAATGCTGTGTTCGACCAGTGATTTGCGAAAGGAAGATAAAAGTAAAAGAAAAACGCATACATATACATATTCTTTTTTTGCCAAAAATTCCCACTTCGATACATAATCCTAAAATTGGTGGGTGTCCATGCCTGGAATAAACTGCAGTAATTGTCCCAGGAATCAATGCGTTGCTTGAGCGTGGGGGAGAGGCGGGCGTAGAGGTGGCGGAACCACATCTCGCGGTAGAGCAAGCAGAACACGTGGTCGTTGTCGACGTAATGCGCGACGGCGTCGACGGAGGGCCAAGGCGTGTCCTTGAACATCCGGTCGCTCAACGTCTGGAACGACGTCTCATACATCTGGTGGATCTCGTAGACATTCTTCTCTCGGATGTGGCGGTAGAGATGTACCACGAAGGACTTCACCGAGTCAGGCACGAAGTTGGGGTCGTACCCCACGGAGGAGTCCGACGCCGGCTGGCCGTAGCCGGCGGCATCTTCGTAATCATATGATGCCGCCATGGATTCCGATGGGATTCGAGGGAAGAGAGAAATGGGGAGAGAGGGAAGTGACTTTGGCAGACTAGGGTTTTTGTGGAGAACCCGCTGTGATGTGATGGCTTGGCAAAACCTCGTTTCCTAGCGTCCTTTGGTTTTGTTTTTTCTTTTTAATGTTGAAATCTGGAAAATACTAATTTTATTGTTTTCTTTCGCAGTTTCATAATTTCAATTCTATAATTTTAATGATTTTAGCTTCATTATTTTGTTTGGAATTGTATTCTTATTTAAAATTAAATTAAATAAATTATTTTATCATGTTTCCGTAATAAAATAAAACAAATTCATATGATACAATATTTAATATTTGATTTTAATTTTGAACCATTTTCTTCAAAAGAAATAATTATGAATTTACATGTTTTTGTATTGTAAAAAGATTTAGTTAAGATATTAAAGTAAAAAAAGAAAGAAAGATTGTACAGGTGACATTTTATCATTCAAAATATTAGAAAGAAAATAAAAACATTAATTAAAATCATGCTAAAAATATAAGATAACAAAAATTTAACATTATAAATATGAAGAAAAAGGAGATGATGAAAATTCTATAAATATTAAAAATATAATTGAAAAGAGTATTTGTAAAAATAAAATAAATAAAAAATAAGAGCTAAAATTTTTCATTAAACTTGTATGATATTTAGAAGTTTTAAATTCCCAACCAAAACCAAACATAACGTGAAAATTAAGTTTGAGAAAAACTTTGGTGTCATTTGCAATATGATCACTAAATTTTAATTTCTTGTAAAATAATCATAAAAATTTAAAATGTTTTACAATGAATCTGGTCACATTTAGAATTTTTCGACTTACATTCACTAGAACTCTTGTCGTGGTGATGACGTGGCAAATAGTGAAAGTCAAATGCTAAATGTACAAAATTGTCAATGAAAATGAGTCACATGACATAGCTCCATCCCCACCAAACCCATTCTCCTCCCCCCTCCTCTCTCTCTCTCTCTTATTGCCTGTGTCTGCTACCCTCCATTTGTCGTCGTTCACCTCCGTTGTCGCCGCCACTATTGTCGTTCGCTGCCACCATCATCAACGCTTTTGCTTCACCAACCGTTGTTTCACTCGCCAGTCTTGTCGGTCACCATCACTTTGTTACCGCCTCCGCCTTTGGTCACCCACTGCTTTGTCGTTGCCTTCAACTGTTTCGGTCACACATGGAGAAGAAAGATAAACGCCGTCGTTGTCAATGCTTATGCTTCACTCGTCGGTCACCACTGCTTCGTTGCTGCCTCCAATCACCCACTGCCTCCGACTACTTTGGTCATACATGGAGAAAAAAAATAGAGGAAGGAGAATGGGTTTGGTGGGGAGGGGGGGTCGTGCCACATGATGTATTTTTATTGACAGTTTTATACACTCAGTATTTGACTTTGATTGTTTGCCACATTATCGTCACTCCAACATCACGTCATCGCCACTCCAACACCACGCCATCATCGAGAGTTTTGGTGATTGCACGACAAAAAATCTTAAACATGACCAAATTACAAAATATTTTAAACTTTTATTATCACTTTATAAAAAGTTAAAGTTTACTAAACACGTTACCAAAGACACTAAAATTTAGTGACCTTTGATGTGACATAGAACTAAGTTACATAGAAATTGAAAAGAAGAGGCAGCCACTTTAACTGGTTTTGGGCTTATATATAATTTAAAGTTATAATTCAATTAGAATTTAAAATTATATTATAAGTACTTTAGGGTTATACCATGGGTTACATAATATATTATAAATGATAAAAATACCCCTCTCGCCTCACCTCACTGCGCCTCAGCATCTCATGCCGCCTCGCCTCAGTATCTTGTGCCGCCTCATCGCCTTGGGTGAAAGGTATTTTAGTCATGTACTCCACCGCTTCACGTCGCCTCACCATCTCATTTTATCACCTTGAATAAAAGGTATTTTAGACATTTTAACTACATTATGTAGGCCATGAAGTACCAATAGCATTTTCCTAGAATTTATTCATGCCAAGCTACTACATTCACACAGCAAGTTCACACGAATTTCATTGTGCTTATATTTAATGCGTATAATTCATGAGCTAGATTACCCTTGCTCAATAAATTTTTTAATAAACAACCAAAGGGTTAGTCACTATGAATTCTCACTGATGTCACCCCAAAAAATATAAAAACAGGGCACTGGGCACCTGTCCCCGCTCTGCTTTCATTCAGTATTCCTCAAAAGACGAATAGGTAAGAATCAGATGAAAGCTGAAACTGTTGAAAGTAAAAGGTGCAGTTTGATTCTAGTAACCTAACAATATCAGACATATTGACAAAGGCACAAGAATATCAATGACAATTTCGAGCATGTAAGTCAGTAACTCAGTTAGCCGACAAATTTTCATGATTCAGTTCAGAAGCTACGGAAGATGAAAAAATTGTTTCACTTAGGATGAAACAAGCTTGTAGCCTTGCAGCGCCGAGAAGGGTAAAAAAGAACAGAAGATTTTATCTAGCGATATTTTACAAAATATGGACAGTTACCTAGCACTGATACAACAGCCAGCTCATTCAACACCGACGCATCCTGTGTAGAAATTGTTTCATCCCGTGTCATCGTCGATGTTCCATCCTCTATGCGTACCAGTTAGTGTAGAAATTGCAACCACCAGCATTCCAGGATATACCCCCAAATACAAATGAACTGAGTCAGACAAAAGTGCTGGAGTTAGTGATGTTGAGAACTCATGCACGAAAGATGCAATCACGCCCTTTGCCTTGTTGAGTTTGTGCGGAATGGATGAGACGCGTCCTGATAGTTGTCGGGTTCGTCCTCTTCATCAGAGGATAGGTAGGATGATCCCATCCAGGACTTAAAACCTTCATTAACACGCCTCTCTACATCTGGCGTGACTTCTAATGGGTTTGCTTCTAACATTTCTAGCCCAAGATTCCGACCGGCAAAGTCACTTTCATCAAGAACTATTGCTGCTTTCCTTCTTAGGAGGAATGCAGTTCCCCCGTATAGAATGACCAATCCCCAAGACGCAACCTCATATGACCAAAACAAGGGCGATGAGCAGCTGCTCCCCAATGTGAGAAGGCTTGAGCCAAGAAAAATTGCCAGAAGGCCAAAAATGATGGCAAACACAACATTTAGAATGGACAAGCAGCGAACCCCACCTGCAAATTACACTGGAAGAATTATAGGCAGTTTTGGGCAAGTTAGATGAAAGCAAATTTTCATTTCACATGGGAACAGAGCAAGGGCCTGGTGCATGTATTGACGAAGCTCCACCGTTAGGAAGAATCCTCGATGACAATAGCAGTCTTAATTTTTTAAGATTGAGATTTTGCAAGCAAAAGAAAGAGGCATGTAACCACATAATGATGCTAATAGCGCCACAGGGCACATGAGCTGAAGAAACGGCATGGTCAATATAATCCAGTGGACCAACTGGATCAAACAAACAGAAAGCAAGAATCTAGTATTCTGTTTTTTGGAACTTAATGGTTAAAACTCCAAGCACTTCTATGGCATGATTGCATGGCATAGATTTGACAGAGTGCACATTCATAAACCAACTTTCTCTTGGCAATGAACAAGTTTAAGAAAGCACGAAATTTACAAGCTATATTCCCTTGGCTGCAATTTTTCCCTAAATCAATCTCAGTAGGTTCCACAACCACGTCATGTCAAGATAATAAAGGCTACCAATATAACACTGTTCTCTGACCTTTTTGTCCAGCCTGAAGATTACAAGAGAATCAAACAACCATCTAAAAAAAATTGTGTTCCGCAACTGTCACCTCTATATCCATAACCAGTAAAAGAGGTCAGAGGACAACACACATATGGATTATCAGCACACCAACAAATCCAACTCCTAATCCATTGCCAACCTCAAATCAACAGCTTAAGGAGATCTAATACCTCCTGCTGTCTAGCCACTGCTTAAGTACCCACACACACCCCCAACATGATAATCTTCTTCTATGTCTACATAATACAGGATGAGTAACAGATTAGCATTTTACACTTTTAATGACCACTTGTAGAATATCTCCCTCCCCCCACCCCCTTCTAGAATATGACCACTTATTCTCCCTCTCCCCTCATTCTCCTTCTCAACTCCTTTCCAACATGGAAATATCAAACATGTTCAATATCCACACCTCATCATGCCAAGCAAACTCAAGTATCCTAGAATGGCAAGTTCAATTAACATCCTTCAAAGTGCACATATACACTGGAACAAATATATGCGCCGAAAGAAGAAGGTTGAGGTAAGGTTACCCCATTGCCAAATCTTATAGAGCCTACTGTATGCAGGTCGCTTCCTGATAGGACTTAATTGTTTACATATTTTTATTTAATTTTTATCTTAACCTTATGCTAATTTTCCCACATAAATGTGTGTTTATATGGATTTTATATTATTTTAATCTTGTTTTGTAGGAATCCAGCAAAAGAAATAAATTCGAAGATTTGGGCGTAAAAAGAAATATATATATATTATAAAGTTAATTTTAAAATTAATATTATAAATTAAAAAATAAATAAATATTTTAAATAATTAATATTACTTCCCACAGGAACAACTTTGTTTCCTTATCTTATCAATTTGCTAAATTATTCCCACTCAAGCAACTAACTTGTATTGCATGAATATATATGTAGATATACATATTATTGTTGCTCTAAATTTGCTTCATTTTTTTTTCCCCTTACTTGCCAGCTTCATCCAGTTCGTGTAAGTATTTCAAACCTTTGGGCTTCCTTAATAAATGGGGCATCCCCAATGCAAGGGGCTTCATGCTTTGGGATAGTCAAAGGACCTTGTTTTTTTACACGGCCTTATCCTTACTTCATAAAGAGTTTATATCCACAACTTAAACCCATTATCTCCAATCACAAAGTGTTAGGATTAGGAGCTCTTAGGATCACTCAATTCATATGCCAATATGATTCACACCCTCACCCAAAATCAATCACAACAACAGAAATGAAAAACTGAATTGAAAACAGAATTAAAGATTAAGGAAAGAGACAACCAAACCACAAAAGGAGACAAGGATTTTATCCTGGTTCAGGCCGCGGAAATGACCCTACATCCAGCCTTTGTCCGAGAGCAATTCCACTAGAAATCCAATCAAGAATCAGTAAAAAAAACCCTCCCACTCTTCTCGAGTACACTGCACTTTTCCGAGATTACAAAGTGCCCTCTATACAAGTCTTTCCTTATCCTCTCAGATTACAGCACATAACCTCTTGTTTACAGAATTGGGAAAAAATGATCAGTTAGACTGACTGCCCGCCTATGCCTTCTGATTTATAAAGAATTTGGGCGGAAAATACAAGGGTGTTTAAAACCAACACAAAGTCTATACTACACTTACATAACCGTTTTAATTATAACTAACCTAACTAACTCATTGTCGGTTATATCGCCAATCTAACTAAACGGCTTCTTCTGATTCTTCTTAATCTTCTAGAATGTACTCAATGCAAAACTTCAACACAAAGGAACAACCCTGCCATTGTTACTAAGGTTGTTTCCTCAATAAATGCCTGGTCTTTATTTCCTCCTCCATGAGTAGGCATGCAACAACAATCACAAGCCTTAGTTATAATAAGTGAGGCTCTCCAACCATCTTCATAAATATACATAAAGCAAACACAATTACATATTTCAGCTGAGTTTTACTGCTCATTCTGTGTTCTTGGGTGATACTTCATGGTACCTTTCCTAATACAAATTATTTTAGTTATTTGCAAGAAAACATCATAACTCTGCTCTCTCAACAATTTTACAATTGAAGTTACAGAATGAGGGATGAGAATTCCTTTAGAGAGTCAACGATCTGTAAAATCATTAGATCATTTAACATGGATTCTGAACATAATAATTGGCGAGCTAAAATCTAAGAGACTAACCTCGTCTAGTGGAATTAAGGATTTAACACGGATTCTAAACATAATAATTGGCAAGCTAAAATCTAAGTAACTAACCTTGTCTAGTGGAATAAAGACTCAGTGTTGTTATCATTTATCATTAAAAAAAATGCAGCTACAATATATTATCCTCATTGAGGGAGTAAAAAGCTGTAAAATAACTCAAATAATACAACGGCTGTTGCAGTAACAAAGACCATAATTATCTTAAAATTAAGTTAAGCCATTATATATGCTGAGGGAGTTAAAAAGAAATTGAAAGACCAATGGCTCTTGAAGTATGAAAGACCGTGATTGTCTTCAAATTAAGGGAAGAAATGGATTTCAACAATACCTACTGGTAAAAAGCATGCACATGTAGGCTTTGTTCAGTCCGGTTGACATATATTTCAGCTAAAATCCATAGGGATAACATAAAGACCGCAATGTGAGGTCCAACAGGAAAAATAACAAAATAATAACATATGTCTACCACTTCATTCTGAAAAATGAACAAATTTGATACCAACATGGAGCTTAAGTAAAAGCAAGCATTTCTTGTTACAGGCCATCAGCACTTGGCACGGAACATGCCCACATGATTTAAAAACTATAATAATAAAGAAACAAACCAAGCATTAAAGATTTTGTAAACATACCCCTCTTTGATGCACAATAGTTATTCTCTACAACCTGTAAACACCAATGTCTTGTTGGAGCCGTATATGCAACAATAATCCCTGAAGCATAGTGAAAGACCATGTAAAATGGAAGCCAGGAGCATAACCAACACAAAGAACACCATGATGATTACATATTATTTATCTGTATTCAGATAAACAACATAAAATGTGATAAACATTCTTACATTACAGAATTAATTGGCAGAGATCTCAAATATATTAGCCCAAGGTATAACAGTTTGGTTTGAGCATAAGATTCTGTACATCAAATGCTGCTTTAATGAGAGCCAAACCAAGCCAAAATCATGCTGCAAGTTTCTCTTGGTAGATAGGCATTAGCCCTAACCACCTGATTCAAGTACATAAATTTGGTCTCTCTTATCAACTCCATCCAAACCACATCCAGAGTTAGTCCAAAGCATTTGGCCCATTATTAAAATTGAATGCATGTCTTTTATGTTCCTTCTTGTACTTTTGGCACTTTAACCTAAATTTTTCACTCCTCACTAGATTCTTCATACATATTTCATTCCAAAAGTAATATAACCAACAGACTGTAAAAAATTATACCACAAATGAGTCATTCAAACAAGAGAATAATCTAATGAGATTAATACCAAATGTGGAATCAATAATAGAACAATATCAGCCTCCAAGATCATGTGCAATCCAAGACTGACAGCTTGAAATCACCATGACTTCCTTTGAATTTTTCAGCTGCCCATCTTCCAGAAAATACAATACCATCTTAATTGTTTGGTTTTGGAGTCTATGTATATGTATGCAGACATATGCATATATGCATCACTGATGGGTGGCATCTTCAAGGCTTTCAGGTTACAGATCCATTAAAAGTCCCATAGAGCGAGCTAGAGTGGGTAGGCATGCAATGAGACAGAGGAGGTGGGATTGGAATGAATTCTTTGGGGCAAAGTGGGTTAAGGATGACCCTAACCCGTACTTTTCCCACTGCAACCCCCATCCAGTGTATACGAAATCATTTCAGTTACATGTTCTTGTATTGTAGTTTTTTGACCAAGTTGTCACTTCCATTTCTAACACCTTCACCTCTCCATGTAACATTCAAAATATTGTGTTCTAAGTAAAGCATGTCTTTATGCAATGGTGTATCCTAAAATCTTAATGGTGGTAATGAAAAAAATGTCATAAAAACACTCGTTCGGGCAATTTGCTCGCATCACAGCCAGATTGATGCTGAATGAATAATAACTCCATTTCTAACAGTAGCAACAACCGTATGAAATAATCAACATTCAACAGAAAGGTTTACTGTGGCCGAACCTGCTAAAAGATAAACCACCGAGACAACGAAAACCAACGTAGAAGGAACGAATACAACCATCCAGTAGTAGTCCACAGTTTCTTGATCCGTAAGGTAAAACGCTCTGGGGAAAAGATCCGAATCCCCAGCGGTGCCGGCCGCGCTAACGTTAATCGACAGCGGCTGGAGCCGCAAATCGGCGCAGAACGGCCGCTTCCCGCCGTCGGCTCGAAACACTATACTCAAGCTAATCCAAGTGGAGACGGCAATCGCAAGCGAAACAAACGCCAAACCGCATAGCAACAAAGGCCTCTGCAGGCGAAGCCACGCCCGGTCCTCCTCCCGAAGGCTCTGGTACTCGTGCTTCGGCATGAACGCCTGCCGGAGCGCATCGCCGAGGATCGCCATTGCTGGGACCCAAGACCCCTAGAGCTCCCACGGCCGAATCTCTAGGGCTTCGGAGATTGGTGGGTTTGGTGGAATCCTCAATTGTGGTGGGTTGCTGGAAGGAGAGATCGATCGATCGAAGCGCGAGCTAGGGTTTCAAAATGCGAGGTACGTTTGGAAGACCTACTCACTAATCTTGGATGTGATGTGTTATAGTTGATGAACTCTGGTGTTTGCTTTGTTGAGTTGGGTAAGCTGGTAAAAGTTTGTTTGTTGCTTCCTCCCTCATTCAT
Organism: Diospyros lotus; assembly: GCF_014633365.1. Lineage (NCBI taxonomy): Eukaryota > Viridiplantae > Streptophyta > Magnoliopsida > Ericales > Ebenaceae > Diospyros > Diospyros lotus. The sequence continues at coordinate 36,547,591 of NC_068338.1, read as the reverse complement.
TCTCTCCCTTTCACGCAACGGTTTATAAGCCGATCTATGTGTTGATGATTCATTTTAAAAAAAAAAAAACTTTTAATTTTTTTCAAATAAAATAAAATACTATTTTAATGTTTACTAAGTGTATAAATATATTTATTTATCAGTGTTTTAATATGATGATGATGATGATGATTCTAACTTTTAAACGAAACAAATGAACTTTTATATTTTTTAAAGTTACAATTTACAAAATCTCTTTTATCTTTTAATTTTTTAAGATCTATAGCCATTAGTTTAAGTGGGCGTCGAGTAGGCAGTTTGTCTCATTTTGTATTGTATTGTGACTCAAGACTCACTAGTAGTACAATAGTACTTGCTTATTCTTTTGGCAACGAATGTCTGTCAATTCACCATCTGTGCAAATGTTAGTCAATCATATGTCACTTACCTTGTTTTTTTTGCTTATTTTGGAATTATGTAACTGTTTTGTATACATTCCTAACATTTGTGTTTTTTCATAGTTCATCATTCATTATATAATTTATGAATTTATGTATGAGAATGATAAAAAAAAATCATCGTGTATAATTTTAAGTTTATAAATCAATCATGCTTTTATTTAAAAAAATAAATTATATTTTAAAGTCTTCTAATTTATCATTTTCATAAATGCTTATTTGTGATTTATTTTTTAATATTTTAAATCTATATATATATATATTTTTTATAACCCAGGTTTCGAGATTTGCCTGACTAATCATGGGGACGAGCGGCCTTCCTCCAATTTATCTGTGAAATAAACTCAAATGCGGTATCAGTCTATACACACAAAATAAAATATTCAGTTCATACCTTCATATAGAACAAATATCACTATAATGATTTAATTCTTAATACTTTTAATTAAACATATTTTATCACTGAGCCATGTCCGTGGGGGTTACGTATTTTTAATATATTTATAAATAGGTTTAAAAAAAAATTATAAGAGAAAAATACTTAAAAAACGAATCACTCAAGTTCATTTGTACAAAAATAAGTGAAATTTAAAATAATTATTATATTGTATTTAATATACACTATTAATTAATATATTATAATGTATTAATTAATTAGGATATGTTAAGTACGCTTTTATCCCCGTGTGTTTAGCACAATATCAAGAGAACATTAACACAATATTAAGTCAAATCTACAGAACATAGTTGCCAATTTGAACGCAGAAGAGCACTAGCCGATCCATTCCATGGCTTCTATCTCATCTCTCACTGAACTCATCTCCCATACCTCCTGTACTTCTCGGAGATCGCCTGATAACTCTCCCAATTCGAACGCTTTCCCGCGAAATCTCTCCTTTTCTGGAGTTAGGTCTCAGTTCTTCCGCCTTGGGGTCGCTGGACGGGCACCGAGACTATCAAGCGTCATCAGGAATTCAAATCAAAGTGAACCTCTGGTGGGTAAGTCGTTAACAATTTAGGCTCGTTTCATTTGTGAGCTGATGAAGAACTGTACGTCTTGATCGTGCCTTTGATCACTAAGTTACGTTTCAATCAGTGCATGTAATTGTCCACACAAGTTCTTCCGCGTCTTCTTCTATGGTAAATGCCAGTCTAGATAATTTAGCTCTCGTCAATCTTCCTTTCGTTTTATTTGAAAGGCTTGGTTAAAGGGAACTGGAAAAGGAAGGGAGGGTCAAAGCAAGAAATGAATTTTGTTTGGCTGGGTTGGAAAATGGAAGAAAATGATTAGACATTGCCCATTTATTTTAGTCATGTGAGAAGAAATTTTAGTAGAGGTTTATGTGAGGACAACGGATGGTATGGAACAAGTATCTAGTAAAACAGGTAGAGAAAGACCAAGAAAAATTTGGTAAGAGATACTTAGGTGTGATACAATGGCCTTAGAGAAGATAAGGTAATAAATAGAAATGTCTGACAGCTGATTGCACAGTGGAATAAGGGCTTGATATGTTGCTGTTGTGTTGTTGTTTCCATGTTTAGTCACTTGCTGGGAAACCTTGAGCAATCTTAAATCTAAACCATATCCAAAATTTTTAAGATGATTGCTTTTTGGAGTTTGTTGGTACTCTACTTTGCAATTTTTTGTTATTCTAATTTTTTTTTTCTATTTGCGAGTATGCTATTTTGGATTTGACATGACTAAAATTTGTCTTTGTATTGGCAGAATCTACTCAAATATTTGATGTCCCAATTTTTTCTTGCTCGGAGGTACACTCTCCCTTATCTATCTATCTACGGGTTATATTACATGTTATATTTTACTAATATATGTATATATTTGCTAGGGTAGCTTGTATGAGCAAAATGTGTTGATATTAAAATTGAGTAAGAAATTATATGTATGTTAGTACTTGAGAATTAAAATTTAATTAGTCTGTATAATTGTTTGTCAATAAATTAGACAATGATCTTTTTGTCAATACAAAATGATAGATTTTTATTATAACATAAAGAAACTTTTTGGAATTCAAAAGTTTGACATGACTTCACACACCAAACTTACCTCTTAAATTTTAATATAATCACATAAATAAAAAAGACAGTAGATTAGAAAAATGAGTTCTTAGTTAATAAAAGGATAATAGTAGTTGTTAATAGCATTTTTTAAACTTAGAAGTTTGACCGAGCTTCACATATTAAACTTTTCTCCTAACTTTTAATAATTGTGTAGAAAAGGAGTACTAATCCATGTATAGAGATATATGCATGCAACATTCAAAGATGCTTCCAAGCTTTTTGGCTTTTAAATTATTTGATGGATACATCACTTATGTTGGCACAACAGGGAAAAAAATAAGAGAAAGATAACTTCTATTCAAACCTAGACTATGAGTAGAGGTCAGATGTATCAATTATTAGATTCTTACATCCTGCATAGTCAACTATATGCTTTATACAGTGCTTATACCTGCTAGAATTCTGTTTTCTGAAAAACAGAAATTGAAGTACGAAACTTTGAGCTTCTGAACTGTATCCTTTGACCAGTACCAGTACAAACCAAGTGGTTCAGTTATGCTTTTCTTTTTAACTCTGTTCCTGTTTTTATAAAGGCAATTGACAGGCTAAAAACTATTCGAGAAAGTCATAAAGGCAAGCAGCAATTTTTGGCTATGTACTCTAGTGTTTATGGTGGAATTACAACAGATCCAGCAGTTATGATGATTCCCATGGATGACCACATGGTTCACAGAGGGCATGGTGTCTTTGATACTGCCGCAATATTTGATGGGTTAGTGAGACATTTTGTAAAAACATATTTGAACGATGCAATCTCTTTTAATATATTATGCATGGATATCTCTCATGATAAATTGTAACTTGCGGACTTCATGGCATTCATTTCTGTTAAGAAGCTCAAATGTTTGTAATCATTCTTATATATCGAAACTTCTTATCTAAAAAGACCCCATACCAAAACAAGGATGGAACATTTTATATAACTTTATGCATGCTTTCCTAGAATAAAGAGAAAGTGTCCATTTCTCAGTCAAACGTTAGGTTCTCTGATCTCCTTTACTTGATCTAGGTTTTTTTTTTTTTCTTGTTTATTTCTTGACCTAGGTTATAACTGGAGAGGTTATATAAACAGAAACAATCTTTTTTGTCAATGGTATCATTTTCCTCATTACTTTTCTTATTTATGTTACTGCTGTTTGAACCTAGTTTTCCTCCCATTCACAATAACCTTAATGTATCTGTTTGATACTTTCTTTTCTGAATTTTTCATGAAATGTCTGCTGTGTGCTTACAAATTTGTGTAGAGAGAGTGAGAACTGTGGCTTAACTTGATTAAGAAATTGTGGGCAGTGGATTTGGGGGGTTAAGAAATGGACAATTCTGTCGATAATTCCTAATTCTCAAGTTAAATGCTAACAAATGTTATTACATGCCATTTACATTACAGGTATCTATATGAGTTGGATCAACACCTGGACCGGATCATAAGGTCTGCATCAATGGCCAAAATAAGCCTTCCTTTTGATAGGGAAAGCATAAGAAGGATACTTATCCAAACCGTGAGTGCTTCAAAATGTAGAAAAGGATCACTGAGATACTGGCTTTCAGCGGGTCTGGGTGATTTCCAACTGTCCCCATCTGGATGTCATGAATCTGCCCTTTATGCCATTGTAATTCAAGATCAATCACCACCTGATCAGAAAGGTTTGAAAGTAGTAACTTCATCTATTCCAATTAAGCCCCCACTATTTGCCACCGTGAAGAGTGTGAATTACCTTCCAAACGTGCTTTCAAAAATGGAAGCGGAAGAAAATGGGGGTTATGCAGCAATTTGGTTGGACGATGAAGGATATGTTGCTGAAGGGCCAAACATGAATGTGGCATTTGTTACCAAGGAGAAGGAACTCGTGATGCCCCACTTTGACAAAATTCTTAGTGGGTGCACAGCCAGGAGAGTTTTGGTCCTAGCAGAGGACCTCGTGAAGGAAGGGAAGCTCAAGGGAATAAGGGTAAGAAATGTGACTGTGGAGGAAGGGAAAAGCTCGGATGAGATGATGCTAATTGGTAGTGGAGTTCTTGTTCGTTCTGTGTTGCAATGGGATGCCCAGATCATTGGAGATGGTAAGAATTCATTGCTTTCTCTTGTTATTCATGATGTGGAACAATCAATTTGACCTAGATTTTCATGATTTGATGCATAATTTTAGATGTTTGAAATCATCATTGACCTTTTAGTTCCTCTTGAAAGAGAGTTGGAATTCTTTATACCTTTCCCTTCCACCGGTAGAGAGTTATAATTTTTCTCTCTTGTTATTCATGATTAACAAATTTGACATAGATCTACATGCTGTGATTCTCATTATGGATCTTTCACTTCCACTGGGAGAGAGTTCAATTGAACTCATTGCTCTCTGTCATTTTTCTTGGTGTGAAACAATCATTTTAATCCAGATTTACATGCTGTTACATATGCAAGTGCATTATGGATCCCCATGGAATAATCTTCTAATTAAGACCATTCAAATCTAAATTCTCTGTATTGGTTTCCAAAACTCTCTCCAGATTTGTTGATCAAAAGGACTGGCCATTATTTGCACAACGAATCCATTGGTATTCTCTCTCCCAGGATTGCAGTGTTTTGCCGCCTAGGACACTTATTACAATATATCTCCCCTAAGATGTATCTTTGACAGGCTGTCAGATACCATTTTTACAATGATCCAATATTAACTCTTGAAGTTCTACCGTTCCAATCCTAGTTTTGTTATCTTAGCGACATTGTCATACTCCATTTTACAAAGACGATTGTTTGGAAGTACGATGTGTGTTCACTGTGGCTAGGATATATGACAATGACAATTTGCACTGACTATCTGTTTTTCTTGTAGGCAGAGAAGGCCCCGTGACCCGGGCTCTCCTAAACCTCATTTTGGAGGACATGAAATCTGGTCCCCGTACAGTTCGAGTTCCAGTACCGTATCGAGACACTTAGCTCTCTTGATGTATTCTCAGCGTACGATGAGGCTTCAACAAGCTCGAAAACTCTGCCCGATGCTTGCACGTGTAAGTGGAAGTCTCGGTTCACAAATTTCTGTAATTTAGCTGCTCTTTTGCAGCATGAATAAGTAGAGTTTTCCCATTACTGTATGTCAGTTGCCTACCAACATAATGAATGACCTGTTTGTGATGATGGAACAAAGATTTAAACTGCGCGCCAATGCAGCTGATAGCAAATATTTCTATGTCAAAATTCCACTTCTGGGTGTTAAATCTCTTGACCAATCATACATTATTCGTGAAAACACTCTACAATCAATCAGAATGCATGTTTGAGGGCCTCTTTCTAGCTTTGTTTGGCGGAATCTAACTTAATGGACTAATCAATCATCTCCTGTAGTTTTAGCCAAGCGTTGTTCTAATCTTAATAACCCTAAAAAATAAAGATAAAATCATTTTTTACAAGATCACAATAACTTGTATTAAGATATTTTAATCATATGAAAATAATAGCATTAGAGACTCGTGAGGGATTTAACAATAATTTTCAGAATTATAATCTATGTTATTGATGCGATCATCTAAATGAAATCTTAATATGTTACATTGTTGTATACGAATTCCGAAACTCTACATAAAATATAACAACAACATATTTAGTCTTTATCTCATTATGTGAGGTCGGCTACATGAATTCTAGACTTTCATGTATTTTTGTCTTTTGTCATATTTTCATTTAAATTCATACACTTCATATCAAACTTTAATGTCTCTCCCAAAGTCTTTTTTGATCTGCCTCTACTTCTTTTTTTTTGACTAATTGTTCCATTTCATTAACTATCTTCACATGAGCGTCTCTTGATCTTCTTTTCACATGATCAAACCATCTTAGTCTAATCTCTCTCATATTCTCCTCGATTGGCACTACTTCTATCTTATTACAAATAATCTTATTTCTAATTTTATATTTTTTTGTATGTCCGCATATCCATCTTAGCATCCTCATCTCTGCTACGCTCATTTTTTACTCATACTGGTATTTGACTGTCCAACATTCTGAGTCATGCAACGAAACTGGTTTTATAACTGTCTTATAAAATTTTTCTTTCAGTTTTAATGGGATTTTACCATCACATAATACCCTCTGATGCATTTCTCTATTTTAGCCAATTTGCCTTAATTCTATACGTGACATCTTTGTGAATTTCTCAATCTTTTTGAATCACTGATCTCAAATATCGAAAATAGTATTTTATTTGTATGATTTGGTCTTCCAATTTTATTATAACATCCTCAACTCTTGCATTCTCACTAAATTTACATTCCATATATTATGTTTTCTTTCTACTTAATTTAAATCCCTTAGATTCTAAATTGTTTCTCCACAACTCAATGTTAGTGTTCACTCTCTCTTTTGTTTTATCCACCAATATTATGTCATCTATAAATAGCATACATCATGACACCTCTGTCTGAATGTGTTTAGTGGGTTCATCTATTACTAAAGCAAATAAATTAGATTCAGTACAGAACCTTGATGTAGTCCTATTGTAATTTTAAACGGTTCAGTATCCTCTCCGCATGTTATGACCCTCGTCTCTGTACCATGATACATGTCCTTAAAGGCTTGTATATAGGATATTCAAACTCATTTCTTCTCTAAAATATTTTATAATACTTATTTAGGGACCCTATCATAGACATTTTTTATATCTATAAACACCATATGTAGGTCCTTTTGATGATCCCGATACCTTTTTATTAGGATTTTCAGTAGATATATAGCTTCTATTGTTAACCTACAAAGCATGAAACCAAACTGATTTTTTGATATGTCTATTACTTTTATGAATCTTTGCTCTATTACTCTTTCCCAAAGTTTCATGGTATGACTCATTAACTTAATTCCTCTGTAATTTTCACAGTTTTAAACATCTCAAAGTACTATTCCTCCACTAATCTGGCATATTTTTTTATTTAAGAATCACGTTAAATAAATTCGTTAGCTAGGAGATGTCCTATTCTCCCATGCATTTCCATGCTTCTATTGATATATTATCTAGTCTCACCGCCTTATGATTTTTCATATTTTTTAATACTTGTCTTATTTCTTTTGAACTTATCGATAAAATGTATAGTTCACGTTCCTTTTGGAGTTATTGAGATGTCCCAACCTAACTTTTGTGTCTCCATCATCATTGAATAATTTTGTGAAATACTCATTCCATCTCTTCTTAATCGCTCCCTCATTCACTAATACATTTTTATTTTCATTTTTTTATGCATTTCACTTGGTTTTGATCTCTTGTTTTTCTTTCTCTTACTTTAGTTAATTTATATATATATCCATTTCTCCATCTTTTGTATCAAGTCGTTTATATAGATTTTTATATGCTTTTGACATTGCTTCATTAATAGCTCTTTTTATTATTTTTTTTGTTTATTTATAATTTTTTAGGTTTTCTTTATTGTTGCACTAATATACAACCTTATAGTAACTTTTCTTATTTATATTTTTCAATTGTATCTCTTCATTTCACCATCAAAACTCTTTAAGGTTTTGAGCTCTATCATTTGTCGTACTTCTCAGGGCAATAGTCATTTCCCTCCACATTTGATTTGCTTGTCTTTCTCTATTCCATTCTCTTTTATCTCTTAATTTTTATTTAAAAATTAATTATTTATCTATTTTTAAATCCCACCACCTAATTCTTGAATTTTGTTTTATGTAATTTTTTCTCTTTCAATTTCTTACTTGAACACTAAGTACTAAAAATCTATATGTTGAGTAATTAAACACTCAATCGGTATCACCTTACAATCCCTACAATATTATCGATTCTCTTATCTCATGAGTAAGTAATATATTTTGGTGTTTCGTGTGACATTTGTATATGTGATTAAGTGTTCGTCCCATTTTTTAAACCTATTATTGGTTATGATGAGCTCATATGTCATATTAAAATCTAAAATAGACTTACCCTCATTATTAATTTCCCAAATTCATACTCTCCGTGTATCTCTCTATAGCAATTTTCGTCTCTACCCACGTGGCCATTTAAATCATCTCCTATAATCACTTTCTTTCTTCTTGGTATCATTTATATGAAGCCCTTTAGGTCCTCTCAAAATTTTACTTTTATCTCCTCACCTAAACCCACTTGTGGTGCATATGTACTAAAGATATTTATAGTTATTTTTCCTAGGCCAATCTCTACCATAATAATCCTATCCCTTATTCTCTTTTCATCAACTATCTCATCTACTAAGTTTTTATCCATAATAATTCCCACTTCATTTTTCGCTCGATCATTTTCTGTGTACCATATTTTATATATAGTTTATGATAAAGTTCTTACCTTTTTTCTCTACCCATCTCGTCTTTTGAAGGCACATAATATTAATCTTTCTCCTAATCATCACATATATCACTTCCATAGCTTTGCCTGTTAATATTCCTATGTTCCATGACCCAATAATTAATCTATGATTTTGATTTTGGTTTTGAATTTGATTTTGCTTTTAATTTTGAACCACTTTCTTTACTCGCATCTCGCATCCGTCTAAGTAAATGCAAGAACTCTTGCTCATTTATCACACTATATTCGGGTGTCGATGCAACAACCCTAACTCACTTGACACTACACGCAGATAGTGTAGTGCGTCATTATAAAGGGTTACGCTCTAACGATTTTTCATAGTTTGTCTATAGTTTATGTTTTGGATCCGACTACATTTTATGCTGGTTGTCGGATATCTAACACAATTCTTTTCCTTTATTCAGACTTAGAATCGAGAATAGATAACATCCCCAAGTGGCGTTAATTCCGAAACTTTACTTATTCAATATATATATATAATATAAAATTTCATAATCAGACTCTAATCCTCTTTGCATCTCCTGATTAATCGGCTGAGCGCACGGAGCTAGGAACAATTATCCATGGCTCCCACCCCACGCCACTCTTAGTAGTCTATAATAATAATAATAATAATGCAATTATTATGCAAGCGTTGAACCACACGTGACAGCCAAGATCTGGGATGGATTATTATCACCATACGTATGGCAATATAAGTATTAATTAGTAGTTGCATTCGCTAATCATAGATGCCATGCGTCTGGCTTTTCTTTTATGTTACCTAAACCGCTGCTTTGCAAAAAGTGATGCTCATTTGGCTCCATCCCCCCATCCCCAATTAAAATATTCCTTGTTTCTTATGCTTCAAAATTAACCCTGCCTTGTCTTTTTGTAGGCAGCTTTCTTCATCTGGCCGCAGGTTAATTATGTTCGTGTTTGGATCCTCACCCAATTAATCAGAAGATTAAATCTTAATCTTCTTATTTGGTGAACTCCAATTTTAAATTTTTATGATCTTTATTTCTTTTATATATGGCCGTGTCAACCGTGAGATTATTTATTTTAGGATGTATCTAAAGTCAAATGAAAATGGGAGACGCATGAAATAAAATTTATTCTTCTCATAAACTAAATTAGTCAACTTTCAATTTTTAGTTTTTATTTTAATTTTAAAAGATACAAAAATCAGCAACTTGTGTTGACCAAATATTATTTGTTTTAGTTTTGTTTATTTAGTCTTGTAGTCGCTCGAATATAATAATAAATTAATTAACTGAAAATATCATCACCAACTCGCTTAAATTCTACAAAAAATATAACAATCAGAGGGTATAGAGAAGACTCTGTGCAAACATTCCGATACTTAAATTAAACACTTGAGACTTTAAAACTTGAATGTTGTATTGAAACCAATATTAAAATCGTATATCTACTAGAATGAAGGCTCGTTAGGAGCATACAAATTTCTCAATTTTCCAAAAATTATGATTTTTTAGATAATATTTATTTTAATATTCACTATAATTATTATTCTTATGGATAATGTTTATCTTTACATTTTGAAATCTATTAGAATTAAGATATTTATGGATAACGTTTATCTTTTTCGCATAACTCTCAGATAAATTTTTAAATGTCAAAATTATCTTATTTGTATTTTGTCAAAAATTACATATTTTTAGTTTAAAAAGTTATTTTAACCTTTTAGTATTTTAATGAACTTTTGCGTATATATCAACTCTTTTTTTTTTATCTCTTAATTCTAAAAATACCCTTTTCCTTAAAAAAATAACTTTCTATAAGCATTTTCCAAACACAAGTAATTTTTTCGTTAAAATATACATAATTTTGTAATTTTAGGTAAATTCCCCGGCACAAATAACTCCATCGCTAAAATATAAAATAATTAATTAATTACTAAAAAGTTTATATTCAATTTAATTATTTACAAAGAAATAAGATGAATCTATTATTAAAAAGCTGTTAAACACACTCCGCTATTATAGAAAAGTATGGTAAAGACTTTTGGACCATCTGATAATTATAATAATTCAAAAGAGGCAAAAAAGGAAAGAGATTTCCTTTCATTTTCATTTATGTTATGTTTGGTCAAGACCCAAACGCGGCCTAAACAGATCACAGAAAAGGAAGGCCATCTCTCTCCTTTCCCGATAGCAGTGCGGGCCCACAAGCATTTAGAAGGCGGGCAGAGCCATCAGAACCGTTGGATCAGAATGGTCGGTTAAATCAACGGCAGTTACGCTCGAAACGCGTCGGGATCTCATTCGCAGAGTTCCATTCCCATTTCAATTCATTAACATGACAATAAATAAAGGAATATATAAACAAAATTCGTCCATTTATAAACAGAAAAAGAAGAAATTGTTTTCGCTGACAGATAGAAGCAGATTTTACAGAGAGAGAGAGAGAGAGAGGCGTATGGTTTTAGGGACTGTTGGATCTATTTTTATTTTTTATTTTTTGCGGTTTTAATTCAATTTCATCTGCCTGGGGTTGATCTAGGCGAGCCGTGGAGCGGTGCGAATTCTTTGTGATCTCGCCGGGGACGTGCGCCTATCGAAGGATTCCGATCATCTGAGGCACTTCCAGGGATTAAATTCGAAGTAAGCATGGTGAATTCCATGGTCGAGCGGGCCACTAGCGATATGCTCATCGGTCCAGATTGGGCCATGAACATCGAGATTTGTGACATGTTGAATCGCGATCCTTCGTATGCTTCCGTCTCTCTGTCTGCTTGTTTTATTTCGAATTTGAATAAAGTTTTCCTTTCGGTTGATTTTGGAAATCTTGAGAGATGTACAGTAGCGTATTAACTGTAACAGATGGGATGATTTATGATCTATTGGTTGTGAATTTCATTCAGTAGCGTTGGATTTCCTGTTGGGACGTCATTACGGTATTTCAATGACAACTTTTTGGTCTAGTTGGTTTATTTACGTACCTTTACCCGGAAGCTCTTGTCTGTCTGTGCCCCTGTTCTTGCTTGCCGGTCTTGTTAACTTCAAAGCTTTAAGTGGTGTAAGTGATCTTGACCATTGTTTAACCGCTCGCTGTTGGAGAAATTGAGAGGATATATGTGTTCTATGCTATATCAGATTGTGAAGTGGGAAGCATATGGTGAGATGCTGATGAGTTGCTGTTGTTGAATTTTGAGTACTCAAGTTCGCAGTTTCGTCTGCAAGGTGAAGTAGTTTATTCACTATTCAGTTTGAGATTCAAATATATGATTTTAGAAAGGTTATACTGTAAAAACAGAAAGTTGCGAGGGGAGTAGTGCCCCAGTGTTTGTATATAGTGGAAAAGAGAGCATGGAATAGTTTTCCAAACCTTAAGCTCCTGATGATGTGATGAAATGGGTTTGAAGGAAAAGCAATAGAGAGAGTTGGGGAAAAGAAGAGAAGATACGGTTTGTAGTGGAAATGAGCATGAAATAGTTTTCCAAGCCTGAAGCTTTTGATGATGTAGAATGTGTGATAGATGAGCTCCTAGAGATGTGGGGTCAATTGGGGCGAATCAAGGGTGACTTGAGCCCAAGGATAAATTTGTTATTTTATCAAGTGTACTTGGACTTGGAATTTAGCAGGTTCATTTTAACATGGATATAATTGAAATGAGAATGTTGTGTTCATGATGACTCCGCACCTTGACACTGTGATAGGGAGTTAATCTTTCTACAAGATATATAAGTGCAATTCATTAGGTTTCATGTTTAGGATCTCATAAGCATGTGTGCATTCACCGAGTTGCTAAGTTTTTGTTTTTTTGCTGAGTATTAAGTTCTTCTGATATGTGTTTCCTACACATATGAAATTACTAGACTGGCCTCATTGATAAAATGATCAAATTGCCCCTGCCCAACACTTAGGTTAATTGACTGCCTTGCTTGCATGGGTAGTGCGCATATGACAAACTGATGCAGGAGCAATAAAAAAATTATTAGCAGGGTTATTTTTGTAATTTTGCATATTGTATTATTTTCGCAGCTTTCTGGTCATGTTATTTTTATTTGGGTTCAGACTATGTTGTTATGGTTTTTAGAGTCTTATCTTAAAGCCCATGTGTTCCTTACAAGCCTAGTAGTAGTATAAGGTATCTAGCCCAACAGAATTAGGGAACTAAACCCTAATCCTTGTGGGTTAAGTTAGGAGGACTATTTAAACAGTTGTAATGTTTTCCCTAGGGTTAATTTTTCAGCAGTTTTACCATAAGAAGAATTGTCTTCCTTGTGCCTGGATGGTTAACCAGATGCCGACCCCTGTTTGGCTGAAGAACCAGTCATTTTAGGCTATGTTTTAGATCATTTTACCTTTCTTCTCTCAGGATTCTCTCTCTACAACTTGGTAAACTTTTTTCTAGACTCCTTGTTCTACATCACAAACATCACAACTTAACATGTGTTAACTTGAGATTTACCAAGTGTGTTCTACCTCAAAGTTTGTGTAAACCACCTTATTCCATATGTGCTTAAATATGCTCAGGCCACATTTTCAGAATTGGGCAACATGCATAATTACCAGGTATGCTCTTTGTGGAACTGCGATTCAGATTGTGTGTGTCATGAACCTGGGGTTGGATTGGGAATCGGAAGGATCCGATAGAGGTAAGATCAAGAACAAAATGATTGGAGAGGGAAATTGGATAGAAATGGGGAAGAATTTAGAGAGAAATGAGGGAGAGTAGTAGAGAGAAATGAGAGGAAGATTTGAGAGAAATCTAGAGAGAAAATTGAAAATTTCATTCAATCAATTCAAGCATGCATTCTTCCTATAACAATGGCTTATTTATAGCGCCACTGCTCTTGCACCCATGTTCAATCCGTTTGGCCTCAACCATGCACCCATGTACAGAACAACTGAAATTCTAACAAATTGCAAAATACCCTCTAACAACTATAACTATTTATATCCTTATTACAATTTTACCACTCTATTGCTCCTAGGGTCATGACAATTTCTCCCGCCTTAAAAGGTTTCTTAACCCCAAGAAACTTATTACAACCGAGCTATTGTTTCTTCATCCAATGCCCATCTTCACCAACTAGTTTATTCTTCGCCTTTTCTTGTTCTTATCTCTTATTTTCCTCTTCTTTTGCTTTCTCTTTTCTTTTTCCTCAACAATAGCAGTACTTTGACTTGCTGCAACACCAAGTCCAGCCATCCACTTCTTCCCTATTGCCATTGAAAATGGTTCCAATTGAGCTGTCAGTCCTGCAACTATATCATTTCCAGTTATAGGAAGAAATTCAAACTTCTCTTTAAGCAAATCAACGCTTTTGGCAGCTGTTGTCCTGTCTTGTGTGCCTGAGCCAATAACATCCGTATGGGATGTTCCAAGCAAGGTGCCTGATGCAATCCTTTCGTCCTTCTCCTCAAGTACTTGGTAAAAAGGCTTTTCAAGCTCCTTCCTTTGCTGTTTTCGTAGATCAATAGCATCAAGAGTCTTACCAATGGGAGTGCTTGAGAGACTATCAAGTGATTGAATACCGTCCTCCAATTCCTCTTCCTCAATCTTTTCTTCCACCTCCTCTTCTTCCTCTTCTCCTTCTTCCTTAAAGTTGGACTGATCTTGTTCCAGAACCCCAAAAACATCACCATTGAGAACTTCTTTTCCAAAGGAATCGGTGTGTTCCTTTAATTCTCCTTTTGCCCACACACCCTGGACCATACCCTCGGAATTGCTGTTATTGCTGCCAACATTGTTATTAAAGTCACCTTCCTTGTCAATTCCGTTGCCTAAATTAGGGTACTCCTTTTTTGGTTGCTCCATTTCAAGGAAGTCCTCTTTGTTAAGACTTCCGCAATAATCATAAAAAAATTTGGCAGGAAAATTGTAGTGATACTTCTTAATCAGTATCATTGCGAACTCCTGCAACTGCTCATGTAACATACGGCCGAATTCCTTGCACGCTCCATGTATCCCACTGCTTGTTTCCTTGTCAACTTGGCTGGACTCATTATCCAACTTTTCCCATGCCTGATTTTTCTAGTTAAACTGCTCATGATTCCTGTTGTTTTTAGCTGAAAATGCAGCCTTCTCCTGTTGCCATTGAGGCTTCGACTATCTCATGTGTGCACTGTTTCCCAAAGTTTCACGAGCAGGACATCCCACTGAAAATGTGACATCCTTCGACTACAATTGAGACTCCTTTGGTCTCATACATGCATTGCTCCCCATGGTAAATTTAGTGGAAGCAGTACACTTTGGTGACCAAGGAGTAGGAGTTCTATACATATTGAATCCACACCCTTCCATGAACTAATCGGCTCTAAACTATAATCGCCTAAACACAATTCAATAGTCGAGGCACCCGTTCTTCTCTGCCTTTCCAATTCGAACCAAGTTAAGCAAAATTCATATCCGAAATCT
The DNA here is from genome assembly GCF_014633365.1 of Diospyros lotus. Taxonomy (NCBI): domain Eukaryota; kingdom Viridiplantae; phylum Streptophyta; class Magnoliopsida; order Ericales; family Ebenaceae; genus Diospyros; species Diospyros lotus. The sequence continues at coordinate 36,532,389 of NC_068338.1, read as the reverse complement.
ACCTCTTGTTTCCCCTTACTCACAACCTAGAATTTCGATTGGAATCCATCGCTTGAAATTACTACTCCGTTATGATCTACCTTAATGAAATCGGATCGGAATTACCGCAAATGAGCGTCGGAATTCATAGCCAAGAATCACCCATCCAAATTCTCCTTCAAAAATCCACTCCCAACTGCTACGAGCTTTGCTGGAATCAAATACCGAAATTATTGGACTTCTTAACCAAGACCCAGACCTATTCCCACTTCACGCCGTCCTTTCTTGTCAGAATTGGCACCTTCGTCTCACTCAATCCAAATCGATCAACTGAGCCCTTGCATTGTTTGCTATCTACTTGTGAGGAATCGCTTAGCGACAATTATCTTCAGTAAGTGGAATCAGAAGCCCAGAATCGTTCATCCGGACTGTTGGACTTGTTTCGAATCATTCCTCTGGTTCTGCTTACTCACTGGTCGCGTTTAATAATGGTCGCGGCATCTTCCTCGTTCGTGTCGCCAACTACAATGAAGCTCTTGTACCGACCTTCTGCTCTGGTAACGAGTCTCCTGGTCGTTCGCGTTAACACCAGTGGACTTGCTATAACCTTGAAACTTCTGCACTCGTCGTCTACTCCAGTCGAAACTCCTGGTTGTCCATGTCGCCCTTCGACAGACTTCCGCCTACTCACGAACGCTAGCCTGTTCGCATCGCCTCAGGTTAGCTCGCCCATCGACCCACTCCAATTGCGAATGCTTCTTTGTTCAGGTCGCCTCTGGTGCTACTGGAATTCACTTGAACGATGAACGATTTTTGAAATCGACGTACACTTCATTTCACAATTTCAAACCAAGAGTTGTTTTGCTCTCTCAGTTATGATTTGTCCCTTGATTCCTCATAATCGCTGCTTGCATTCACCTATCAAGAGTTGAGAACAGCCGATTTAGACCACCACCGTAATTCAATCATTCAAACCAAATTGCTACGAGATTGCCGGGATCATAGTCGAGGAAAAATTGGCTCTGGTATCATTTGTCATGAACCTAGAGTTTAGCCTAGGGTTGGATTGGGAATCAGAAGGATCAAGAATAGAATGATTGGGGAGGGAAATTGGACAGAAATGAGGAAGAATTTAGAGAGAAATGAGGGAGACTAGTAGAGAGAAACGAGAGGGTGATTGGAGAGAAATCTAGAGAGAAAATTGAGAATTTCATTTAATCAATTCAAGCATGTTTTCTTCCTACAACAGTGGCTTATTTATAGCATCATCACTACTCCTGCACCCATGTGTAATCCGTTTGGCCTCAACCATGCACTCATGTGCAGAACAACTGAAATTCTAACAAATTGCAAAATACCCGCTAATAACTATTTATATCATTATTACAATTTTGCCTCTCTATTGCTTCTAGAGTCATGACAGTGTGTTCCAGATCATGGTTCTTTTGCAGCCTCAAATCACGAGTGATGTGATTCAGATCCCCCAAAATGGGGATCACAATTGGAGTATGAGTGTAGTTAAAAACAATTTAGAACTAGGGGAGAAACTTAGGCTACATTTGTTTGGACTTAAAACATTTTACATTGAAATATTTTACATTATATTTTTTTCAATGTAAAATATTTTACATAGAAAATGATTTTGTATCTTATATTTTGGTGTTTGTTTGCATTGTAAAATATTTTTAAAAAATTAGTTATGTACATATATAAACACGCACACACTTGTTTGTGTGAATCATGAATGTATATATACATATGTATATCTATGTGCACGTGTGTGTGTATGTATATGTCTGTCTGCATGCGTATGCATATGCATGTATGTATTTATATGTATGTGCATGTATACATATCGTGTATATATGTATTTATTTATAGGTATACATATATACATATATGTAAAGATGTTTTGTCAAACGAAAAAAATAGTTTATTCGCTTTGGTGTAAATAGGAAGATGACTTACAAATTTTGAATTGGTAGGTTATTTTACATCCTTGGTGTAAAATATTTTCATTATAAAAATATTTTCCTATCTTTTTCGTCAACCAAATAACAAAAAATAGGAAAATGCTTTCCTGAAAAATATTTTACTTTCAAAGAAATTAAGTCTTAAAGTTAAATTAATTTCCTTAGAAAATTAGAGAAAACAAACCTTTTGCTTGATCTACTTAATATAATTTACATGAGAAAGGGGTTTTATGCAATGGGTCTAAAACTCTAGAATTGGTAAAGGTTGCCAAAAAGGTATTATCACTCCCTATTAATGGTTGTTCAACTGAAAGAAATTGGAGTACATAGTTATGAGAGAAATAGGTTGAATAGCACAAGAAGTAATAAGTTTTTTTTTGGTTTAGTGATAAGTAGGTTTTCTCTCACTATAACATTCACCTTCAGTTATTTTTATTGAAAATCATAAGGACGACCCATTTAGAAAGTGGGATTTTGATATGGACAGTGTGTGTTTAGATGATTTAATAACTAGGTTCCAGGACATGGGATAGACCCTCATTGTGGTGGGATCCATACCTACTCCATCCCTGTGGGGTGCTTGGTGCATTGCCATCTCTTGAGTGGACCCTTGTTAATGCCTTGAAATCATCTTGTGGTCTCCTACGCAACCACTCGATGCACCCTCTTGTACTTGTCAATGCCTCAACCCAAGATCTCTTGATGCTCGCCACCATGCTATCACCGAGCACCGCTCTGATACCACACTATCATGGGCCTGACACATGCCCCTGTGAGACACCTCTATTACCCATGCAAGGCTAGCCTTTTTCCCTAGGTGACAAGCATAGGACTCTTTAAACAATGCATCTAGATAGAAGCGCACCTGCATTCATAGTCATGTATTAGTAAACCTGGTGAACACCAATGGCATATGGTTGACCCTCGGCATTGGGGAGTCATAGGTCATGGCACTATGAATGAAATATGAATTTCATAAAATTTATGACTATAGAATGCCAAATAAATGTTCAATGCATAAGTTGTCCAAGAATATGGAAAATAATTAAAAAGAAGGCAGAACAAATTAGCTTTATAATAACAAAGTATCAATCTACCTAATCTTGACTCGAGTACAGTTACAAAGTGCACCATGACTCGAAATATTCGTACCATAAAGTTAGAATAACACCTTTGTTCTGCTACTTTTGGTGCATACTATGTTCTTGTTAAGTATGGTTAAATGTTTGGTCGCATGTAGCTATCCCTTTAGGCTGCACACATTCGGTGGTGTGACATGGAATCGCTCTTGCCCCTCTTTGAGTCTGTTCGTGTGCTTGGACTCAAACTAAATAGCAAGAAGATCATACATGATAACTAATTAAGGTTAGAGTGACGCCTATTGCAAATAAGATGGAGTCACAACTAGGATAGTTTTGTCATGTGAGAAGAAGATCAATAAAAGCACTTGTGAGGTTGGAATGCAAAGCTATGGATATTTGATGACAATACTCGGGAACATAGGCAGAGCAACATACAATTGAGGGGATGCAATTGGCCCCCTCAACTTTTCAAAAATTACATGTGGTTATTGTGATTTACTTTCTTTTTTCAACTCCTATTAAATCTATAAAATGTAGGTCAATTTTTTAGAAAAAGTAGACTCTAGGTAATAAAAATTAAAAACATTGATTAATATATAATATATCAAAATATTCAAGGCCAAGAAAAGAAAGTGGGGTATATTTTGTAATTTTTTAACCTTTCAAAAAAGTAAAAGACATCAATAGGTAATTTTCGTAATTTTGAAAATATAGCCAACAGTAAGTTTTCTTGTACAATCAATTAATTGATGCCTTAATCTTGATAATTGATCCAATGATTTGTTTCCTTTAGTTTGATTAGTTGATTAAAATAGATACTAAGAAAGAATATTTTTCCTTTGTTGTCGCTTGATAAAGTAAACAAAGATTTTTTTTTTCGTGAACAAGTAATTGCTTAGAGTTATAAGAAGAAAGCAAAATAAGGGAAGAAGACAGAAAAATGATTGAAGAATGATAAAAGAATCTTTAGCAATTGTGTGGCATTTTGAGTTTGAAGGTAAGGGAGAAAAACATCTTTCATTTTTATATATAAGTGCTTTAAGCTTATTTTTATGACAAATCATGTTAATTAATTATAATTCCCTATATTACTAACTAATTATAGTCTTTTAAGTTATATTTATTTTTATGCTAAAATTTATTTTTAATTATACTTTATGGAAAATTTCTTAAAAGAAATGCATGAAATCAACACTATCTCTTCAAGAATGTGATGACCAAGATGATAGAAAAAATTCTTCAAAAATTAAATAACTTCAAATTAAATGCATGTGTCTATGATATTAAACTAGAAAAAGAAAGAAAAAAGTTTGCCCCCATTGAGCCTAGGTCCTGGCTCCCCCTTGCTTCGGAAGCTAACATGGAAAACATATTTTTGGATCTAATTGTAGGACTTGAAGGGGATGCTCGTTGTTTCCCTTTTTGCTGCTTGAGAAAGGGTATCGTTTTTGTTGATATACTTTTGTTTCTTTTGTTGATTATCCTATGTTGTAGACACACATAGGTCATGAGGTAACCTCCTTTTATACAGGGTTCACCCCATTGAAACTTTTGAATGAAGGGCGATCTTTACCTCTCACCAGGTTTGTTAACTTCTTCTCCAAAGAGACTCGCTTCTAGGGGAGCAGGGCTCTGTACAAGGATTCTGGAGATCTGGGGAGAGGAAAGAAGATTATAGACTAGTACAGAGTTAGAATTTAAAAGCAGTTTCAAAATCCCAAAAATGGGAGATTGAGGGTTTTGTGTATGAGCATTGATTATTTTCAAGAGTTAGTCCTCGAGGAAAAATGAAATCTTAGTTGAAGCTGTTCTATTTCATTAACTGGGTGTGCTAGTTTTGGGGGCATATGTGGAGGTTTTGAAGGAAATGCAATTATTATGTTATGCATGCTAGCGATAACATTATTTGACAATAAAGTTCAAAATTTGGCTCACTTCAAAAGTATTGGGGAGGTCACAAGTATGTTCTGATAATTTTGTATTGATTACAACTATGGCTGTGTTGTAGGGAGCATGGACAACCAATCTCTTGGTCCTTGCCCCCTTGTCAATTTGTTAAGAAGATCATGGACTTGTTTGCTTTACCTAAAATAGTTATTTTTTATGTTATGTGGAATTGAATATGGGTATGTGTAGAAGTGTTAGGCTTATCTAATTCTTTTGTCCAAGAATAGGAGGATATGACTAAATGTCGTAATAAGTATTTGTCAGGAACCTAGTCCTTACTAATGTTTTCTTTGTAGATAGAATTGGAATTGAGGGAGAAATAGGAAGAATTGAGGGAGAAACAAACAAAATATTAGGGAGAATCAAACAGAATTGAGGGAGAAGCTGATAGAAAGTAGGGAGAATCTGAGAGAACAATAAGGGGAAATAAGAGACTTCAATAACTTCTTGACAATTCATTCATATCTCAGTCCTGTTGGGTTATAGCTTTATATATAAAGCTAACCAACATTTATTTGTGGTAGTTACAACAGTTATCACTTCCACTTCCATCACTCCACTACACCTAACTACCCTAATACATAACTATAAATAATAACTGAACAAAGATATAACAACTGAAAAAAAGAAACTTCATAATTCAAAGTCGTGACATTCCCTCCCCCTTACAGATTTCTTGTCCCCAAGAAATCACAACAACTGGCAACTGTTTCTTCATCCAATCCCTGCTTTCACTATCTGATTCATCTTTCACAGTTTGTTGTGCCTTTCTCTTTGCCTCTTTTTCTCTTTCCTTCTTGGCTTTATCTTATGGATGAAAGAGGAAATAACATCTCTTAACCAGCACCAAAAACTGGTCTATACAATCTGAAATGGCAACAAGATTGCCATATTGTTCAGGATCGAAAACATTCAGAACAATAGTAAGATATTCTCCTGTTGGAATTGTCTTAACCTTTTTTATGCCTAATTAAAGCTATGGACTCCTCAGCCTTCTTTGGAGCCAAAGGCAAAGAAACAATATTCTTAGGACCTTCTTTCTCAAACTCAAGAAATTCTCTATTAACTTCTTTCTATCCTAATGATTGATTGTCTGAATTAATCATCTCATGATTAGAATTTTTGAGATAGTTATCTTGAGCTTCTTCTCCCGAAACTTCTCTTTTTAAGGAGTCAAAACATTCCTTAGAAAATAAGTCAGCTGGAATACTAACCTGGAACTTTCTTGAAAACTGAATCAAAATCTCGTCCAGCTTTTGGTTGATGTTAGCAACACCTTCCATGAATGTTTTCTCCAATGACTATATACTTTTAAGAGCCCCTTTGGCTATTTCTTCAGTCAAATCCTTATAACTTCACCCTGAACAGCCAATGTAACTGCCCAGATCTCAGTAACTGCCTCTGAACTGCTTCTGGAAACCGGCTTGTCCTACTCGCCTTCAAAGTCTTGAGTGAAAACACCTAGATCCAGCCAAGAATCGGACTACTCTGATACCAAATGTCAGGAACCTATTCCTTACTAATGTTTTCTTTGAAGATAGAATTGGAATTAAGGGAGAAATAGGAAGAATTGAGAGAGAAACAGGTAGAATATTGGGGAGAATCAGACATAATTGAGCGAGAAGCTGACAGAAAGTAAGGAGAATCCGAGAGAACAATAGGGGAAAATAAGAGACTTCAATAACTTTTTGACAATTCATTCATATCTCAGTACTGTGGGGTTACAGCTTTATATATAAAGCTAACCAACAGTTATTTGTGGCAGTTACAACAATTATCACTTTCACTTCCACCACTCCACTACACCTAACTACCCTAATACATAACTGTAAATAATAACTGAACAAAGATATAACAACTGAAAAAAGAAACTTCATAATTTAAGGTCATGCTGTATTTTTATTTATTTAACACAAAAGGGTTCTACAAAATAGTACATTCTTATGCATAATGACAGTTTTGTACATAGTTTCCTAAAAAAATGATTTCACTATATTTATTTTGCTTTCGTGCCATTAACCATGCTAGGCGCATCCTATATCCTCACCTAATAGTGTACCACCTCCAATGTCCTGACATGGGGTACTTCACAATATTGGAAATGGCCATGTAGCAAAGTATATTTCATGGATTTCTACATTGGTTGGTCTGGAGGCAGACAGTTTGGCCAAGTATCACGTGAAACATTTCTACATTGGTTACAAAAGCTTGTAAAAATATTAAGGAGTTGATTTGTTTCCTCTTTTTTCTTGTTTTAACCTCAGTTTTGTGCTTGAGCAGCACTTCATTGTTGCCTTTTTAGTGATCTTACTTGTCAAAGAAATGAAAAGAGATTTGTAACTGAAAACATAATGTGGTTAGATGGCAAGAATGCTCTCTGGCCTGAGTTGATTTACAACAATAAAAGTAAAGGTTAAATATTGCGTTCTCTAGAATGGCACGTTTTGACCAGAAAATCTTTGGAAGAGGACATTATTGATCACTATTTGTATTAGACCTGCAAAATTGGCATGGATTTGTTTTTACCCTTCAACTCTGAGAAAGCAGTCAAACAATGCAACAATGGAAGGAAAATAATTTCCAATTGTCAGATGTGAATACTCATGCATGTTTCATTTGATTCTCTAACCTTAGTAAAAGTAATCCTCTAGAGTCATGCTAATGTACCTACTTGGTATAACCCATGAGATGATCTGCTGATATGGGGATTGCTTTCTATCATTTTCAAGGTTAGATTAACGTTATTCCAATATACAATCAGAATATGAAATGCACATTGAGTGTTGTTATTCACTCGTCTAAGCTCCTTTCTTTTGTTAGGGACATGTGATAATTAATGCTGAATTTTCTGAGTTGATTCTTCTAGGCTGTCTATCATTTACTTGGTTTTGGTTACTAGGCAAGCTAAAGACGTTGTAAAAGGCATAAAGAAGCGACTTGGAAGCAAGAATTCAAAAGTTCAACTTCTTGCTCTAACAGTAAGTTAGAATATTTCTTTTCTTTTTAATGCATGTTATTTTTCTCTTTGCATTCTCCTTATGTGATATGGTCTTTTACTTGAAACTAGGAGGTCTGAGATTCCAAAATCCATCGTTGATTAATTCTGAGTTCTCTTTTTGTCTTTGGAAATTGCGTACACTTACATTTTTACTGACTTTCTTAGTTTGCATGCTACAATCTATTTTTTAAACTTTACCCTTTCTTTTTTGCTTGGTGAAACTTTCCCATTTATTTGCTCAAGTATTTGTCCTGTCTCAATGACATCTTGTTGAGGCAATTTCCAATCTTGTTTATATGAACTGCATAAATTTTTCTTATCTGTTTTTATTGCATCAGGTCTTCTTTTAGGAAGTAAAATGTTAAAATGTTGTTATGATGGCAATTTCTTGAGGCCATTGTAATTGATGCCATCATATAAATTTGGAAGTTTAGTGATCTGGCTGCTTTGTACTGACATTTTGCGTGTTTACTTATTGGGAACACTTGGATTTCAATTTTCTTTTGGTCTATGCCCACTTCACTGATTGCCATTCTCGTGGGTTTTTCAAGTGGAGGAAGCTTGTAACTGGGGCTTATGGTCATAATTTCATTAAGTTGAGAAAGGCTATGATCATATCTTGCTCTAATATACGTAATCTTAATATATGGTGAACAACAAAGTTGGTGCTGAGGCAATTTTGAAGTTTTGCTTACTACTTAGCTTAAGGTTCTGATAATTTTGCCTTCTATCTTTGAGAAGGTATAACAATGATTAGATTAGTGACAACAGTTCCACCACACAACTTGAAACGGACAATGTCCAAGTACAATTATTCTTTACAGGCACAAGTGACATCGACAAAATTTATGGGGGAGTATTCTTTCCTGAATTTTGTTGTTTCTCTTATCCATGTTGCCTAATCTGTTATGCCTTTTTTTTGTGCTTGCTAGGCTTACCTTGAGGCCCTGTGAAGGATAATATCTCATCGTAGTTGTTTTCTTTCAAATTAACTAAAACTGAAGTAACCCTTGTGTGAATGAACTGGCCTCATCTGTTTTCAACTTTGAGTTAAAATGTGTAATGCTTTACTTCTACATTGTCATAACATGGCCTCACAGAAGAATTAATAGGTTTACTTGGTCTATTTACCATATTCTAGCTGTTGGAGACAATTATAAAGAATTGTGGGGAGATTGTCCATATGCATGTTGCAGAGAGAGATGTGCTTCATGAGATGGTGAAGATAGCAAAGAAGAAGGTCGGAATATTTTTTGTATCAGTGGTTTCTCCTAAGTATTTATGGTTGTGATTTTTTTTTTAAAGATAAAAACTGTTTGTGATTGTGATTTAAGTTCCTGTTTATTGTTAGACTGACTTCCATGTCAAAGAGAAGATATTGATTCTAATCGATACTTGGCAAGAAGCTTTTGGAGGACCAAGGGCTAGATATCCACAATTTTATACGGCATACCAGGAGTTATTGGTAAGATTTTGAAGTTAAAGATTGGGGAGTATGTGTAACAATGGTCTTGAAGTCCATACATAGGCCTGTTTGACCACCATATCTATTCTTTTAAATTTCCTGAATTGTTCATGGTTTCAGCGCATGGGGGCAGTATTTCCTCAGAGAACTGAAAGGTCTGCGCCTGTATTTACACCACTACAAACACAGCCTCTAACAACATATCCACAAAATATTCGTAACCCAGATTATCAACAAGAAGCTGGTGAGTCTTCTGCAGAGGCTGAGTTTCCAACTCTGAGGTACATGTCAGGTCCTTCAATTTTCTGTTTGTAAGAAATTAAGTTGGCAATTGATATCCAATGCCTCAGTTTGGCAATTCCCTGCATGTTGCCACTTGTTGCTTCTTTCCCTGCTGCCCTTGACTAATTGTTTTTGTACAACATCCTATTCAAGTTGAAAACATGAAAGATTTTATAATTTGTTGTTGCATCTTATAAAGAGGTCCTTGAAACTTTTGGCTTATACGCATATTGGATAATCAGTTGCTCTAGTGAGTGTGTGTATAACTTACTGATTTACATCATCATCAGTTGATGCCATGGTAATCTACTTCCAATCTGGATCTTATGATCCTAGGATCCATTTATCCTGAGGAAATTCCTTGGAGGCAGGATGTCACAATTTTGATCAAGGATATTATTGGATTGTATAATCCTGGTCTGAATCTTGATACTATCTGGTGCAGTTCTTTGACTTTTATTGCTTAATAAGTTATATTTTGTTACTTTTACATTGGTGGTTTAGATAATCATTTTATGTTATACCCATATCAAGTAAGAGTATGCCATATTGTATATTTTTATCAAATATGTGAAAAAACATAGCGGAACTACGGCCTTGTTTTGGGAAAACTAAAAGAGCTAAAGTATTGAAGGAAAGATAGATGCAAGCCAAGTATCTCCTTCCCCTTCTCTCTGTTACTCTCCTTTTGTTTTGTCCACTTTCTCCCTATCTCTATTTGCTTTCTTTTTTTTTTTAATGCTTTATCAGTACGCTCTTTTGTAAAAGTTAGAACTTCTTTCTTATTAACCCATAACTATTAACTATAGATGCAAAATGCTCCACCTGAGTACTCTTCTTGAAAAAAAAAAAATTCTGTTCTTTTTTTTATATGAAATGCTAAAAAAATTTAGTTTTATGCTTTCTGAAGCATAATGCTTAGATTTACGTGGTCTGTTTTTAATCATATCTTATTTTCTTTTATTTAATTGAGACTTATTTTGAGTTTGCTCTGAATAGATTTATTATCTATATTTGTTGCATATTTTTTTTTTTACTTCATCGAATCCCGAATGTGATTCTATGATATGATCATGTCATTACCTTTGATGATGCAATATAGGGTCCTGATATTTTACAACCTTGGTCAATTTTTTTACCTTTCCTTTTGGAGTTTAATATGCTTTATATGTATGATCAATGTTGATGACAGGTAGCTTTAATGTAAATGCCTCCAATGGATTTTGTTGATAATTTATTCTACAACATAAAGCCAACAAAGAGTTTGTTTGACAGGCAGCTCTGGTGAAAAGGAGGAAATAACTTTATGAGATATTTAAGCATTGGAGGGACCAACAGGTGCACAGCACATGCCCCCTTCAGTGGATGATAAAGACACTATGTGGAGTGATGATCTGCCACAATCTTATAGAAAAATACAACGTGGAAGTGATTAACTCAAGCCTCATGAGCTGAGGCTGGGGCTGTTTGAAACGACTGTTTAACCATTTGAGCCTTGAAACTAATTACATGCTTTCTGATTTCTAGTTAAACAAAATCGAGCAAACTCATAGGATATTTTTGAATTTAAGCCGTTCACGAACAGCTCATTTTGTTCACAGCTTCTTTGCTTTTCCTATTTTACAGTATAAATGTTTTCTTGACAAGCTAATCTCTCTGCTCTTCATTGATTAAAATGCCAATTAGCATCAAGAGAAACTGAATATTTTGTAGTTGGTTACCTTAAAACTCGTTTACATGTTCTACCAAGTTAATTTGTTCTATTTTTGGTTTTGCTTCTTGGTCTCTAATTGTTTTTTATTTGCTAGCTTGTCAGAAATTCAAAATGCTCGAGGTATTATGGATGTCCTTGCAGAAATGCTGAATGCATTAGACCCGAGCAACAAAGAGGTTTAATTTTGAATCTATTAAGTTGTAAAGCAAATCTGAATTTTTTCAGGTTTATGATTTTATTGTAAAGGTATACTAGTGACATGGTTCCTTGGAAACCATATGGTATAATGAGATGATACTGGACTTTTGACTTGGTAAAATTGGATTTGTTACTGAGTTTGATAATGTTAAAATAAGCATTTCTCTGCATTGAGTTGATCATCATCTTGCTTTGCAGGGGCTTAGGCAGGAGGTTATTATTGACTTGGTTGAACAATGCCGCACATACAAGCAAAGGGTGGTGCACCTTGTTAACTCAACTTCGTAAGGCCCTCGCATTACTCATTCTCACTATATAGTGCCCATTGTGCAATGACTTCTGTGTTTCTTAGCGTCCTACACCCCCCCCCCCTCCCTTTCTCTCTCTCTCTCTCTCTCACTATCTGTTTGTCTATCTATCTATCTCTGTCTTATCTCCCCCTTTTCTCCTTGTTTCCTTTTATGGTACAATATAAACAATGAAACTTTATTGCTAAAGTTGAGGATAGCAATATGAAGCAAAGTAAGGCAAAAAACTTCAGATTAAGCAATAAACATGACCTACAGTACATGAATCAGTGCTATTGGCAGTCTAAAATGGCCTCTGAAGTTCTCAAGATTGTGACGGTGTTCAATTTTGGCCTGTCTGGGAGATAAATCTTGTTATCTGCAATATTTGCTTTGGGTCTAAGAGGTACAGACACTTCTAAGAAGGTATTGGATTGTGTTTGATGCTAGACCAAGAACTGGTCACTTCATGGAAAACCTAAAGTTGTTGAACCCTGCCTTTCAATCCCAATCCTAATACAGTGACCTTTCTACAAGAAATTGCCAGGGAACTTGAACTCAAAACTCTTTATTTCATAACTAGATTTTTTGCTTTTTAAATTAACTTTAATTATTTAGCTGTGTGCAGAATTTAGCCCAACTTTTGAAGTAAAGCCATTGACACAGACCAACCCTGGTAGGCCCGTCAGACAAACTATCTCCAATTTGACTTAGCCCATTCCCTTAGTGTCCCTGCTAATCTAATTGTACTCCAATTTTGCGGTACTTTATAAGTATCCTTTGAACAGTTAAGTTCAATATCCCTGTTGCTGCTATCTTTCTGTGCCAGAGATCCCTGTTTAGAGTCATTAGTTGATCTAGAAAGCTGACTGTTGTTCAACTGTCAACTCCACTGAACAACCAAGGTTGGCTGTACAAATTTGGTTAACTTTCTATTCTTGACAGTCAACTGATGTTTGGCTGATGATTTTTTAGAACACATATTTGGCTGAATGCCAACGTAGATAGTTGATTGATGCTCAACTGGTGATTTCTAAATGGTTGACTATCAAAGTTGACTATCTACCATGAAAGTCAAATGTCATCATAGATAGTTGACAGTCAACTGATGTTTGGCTGATGATTTTTTAGAACACATATTTGGCTGACTGCCAAGTAGATAGTTGACTGATGCTCAACTGGTGATTTCTAAATGGTTGACTATCAAAGTTGACTATCTACCATGAAAGTCAAATGTCATCGTAGATAGTTGACTGAAGTTCAATCAGTGATTTTTAGAATACTGATTTGGTCAATTGTCAACATAGATTGTCAGTTGACATTCGACTGGTGATTTCTATTCCAAACAAATTCTTTCCTGCTGGTAGGTGAATTCCTTCACTCATAGGTCCATTTTCTTATTTAGATTTTGTCCTCTTACCATTTAGACTAGAGTCATACCAGTTTACATTTCCCATTTAAAAACTTATATAATTTGTCAGTTCATCTTCTTACTTTCCAGGCATTTAGTAGAATTTTGATTAATGATGTTACCACAAGCTTTAAAATAGGAAACCACATAGTACATACAACATTCACCTCTATCTGCACATAAATGTAGTCCTTACATGCTTACTCACACTAAACATTTGATATGTTATAATGGAACTGATACAAAATCTTTTGTGCATCATTATCACTGCATATCAAGTCATAAGCATACATGAATCTACTCAAGACATAACAGGACATTCCAGTCTAACATTTAGCTCCTTTCAACTGGTCAACTATTACATAAGAAGAGTATAACATCTAAAAAAGCATTTCATCAACTAAATTATCTTCGTCACCACCCACTTTAATCTGTTAGAGGGAAAGAAAACTCTCGTGAGAGACGAAGCTCAGAAAACTCCCACGCTCAGTGACACACCCACCCATTTTCTCATGCTATTGCTAAAAAAATTGCATCATGTCTCATAGGATAGCGCTTCTTGCCATTATTCAACATGGTCTACCATATATTCTCACATATAGCGAGCTCAAAATCACAATTTACATCCACAAATAGGCAAAAGCTGAATGCAAGGCCAAGTAGTCCAAGTGACATGCAATAGGTGATGTGTCAAACATAATAGCCCCACCATGGAGATGGACTTTACCTCAATATGGCCTTCTTTCTTGCTGGTTTCAGCACGTAAGTTTTTCCCCCTTCCTTCCTTTGTTGCAACTTCCAATCTACTCTGTTCAGTTGATAGGGATGTGCCAACATGAAATTTCTTAACAATGCACAACCTTTTCATTGCAAGGTCTCAGCACAATGACTCTCTTGAACCACAATGGTGTCTTTTCTTTTCCTCTCAAATGAAGTATTTCTCCCCCTCTGCAGAAATGAAAGGAGTCTATGCAGGTGGGAGAATTTTGTATCTATTTCTCTCCCCTATATTAATAGCTGTTTCCTATCAGAGAATATTCCTCCTTTCCTCTCTCTCTCTCTGAATGGTTGCCACACAGGGATCTTCTGAAAGGGTTTGTTTAGCCCACGTGCTCCTTTCTCGTTCCTATCAATTTGCAGCCAGGTGTAAAATCTTCTAGAAGAGTTCTGTTAAGTTAATTTCTGATCGGTCAATACCTGTGTGTTCCACTTTTGCTTTAATAGAGGTATGCAAGCCCCTTTTTTGGTTTGGGCCATTAATCTTGGAGTATTTTAGATCTCATAACCACATAGACATGCGTCATCTCACCTAGCCTTAGGCCATTACTTAGATCCCAATTTCACTTGGATTATCCTTACTCAAAGTTATTCTAAAATATTTTTCAGACATTTTTTCTTTTTTTTTTTTGACATTCCAGTTGCAGTCCAACTTGGGATGTGATATGACCTGAGGTCATTGTTACACCCCACCTGAAATTGGCACATTCTGCAACTCTCCTTAGAGACATCAAAGGGAGTCTCAAATCAGTGCCTAGAAATTCCATAACAACTAGTCCTGCATGCAAATCTACTAATAAGATGCCACCAAGATTAGTTTCTCCCTGAGACATCCTATTCTTTCATGTAGGCCCATTTTATCATTTTAATTTTTCAGTTTAACTTGCATGTTAGTATTTGTTCATGACCCAAATGTCTAATGTCCACCTGACCATTCCAAGGTCAGACAAACTACCAGGGGTCTGGGACTAATTGGTTGATTGTTATTTTACAACCAGCAACAATTTCTTCCTGCAACCGAGATACAGGAATCTTAACCAAGCTAAGCCATTTCTGTTCATTATCTACCTGAGACTTGTTTTTCCCTATTCTAGGGTTATTTTTGCTTGTTATTTTTCAGAGATTTATGGCTCCTTTTTGCTCAATTCATTTTCTTTCTACTATTTCTCCCATTTACATCACCATATAATTTGAATCCAACATAACATACGCTACATGTGATCTGTAACAAAAAATTATTTATATAACAAGCATCTTAGACAAAATAGTATGCATCTCATAATATAACATGCTTTTAACTTCATATGGCAGCAATTAATATCTTCAAATCTTTCAAGATTGAGAATAACATATCTTCTCAACCTGAGTGGTAAAATAAGTAATGATCTGCGGCTCAGTGAGAAAAATCAATGCTATGCACGCATTACAGATGCCACAGGATATATGCATTTAATAGAAATAACATTCTATTATGGTTTTATGACTCAGTTAGCTAGCACATAAAATCATCTATCATATCCTCTAACAAAATTCTTTCCAATTCTTTGAGGGAACAGAGTTAGAACAATTTCTGAACGCATATAGCACATAGTTTCACGTAATCATGCACATACCAAGTACCAACACATGTAATAATGTGCATCACATGTTGAACTGTTGGGACTGTCACTACACACCTTCCAAAACTTTTAGAGGCAGGAATAACAAGTATCAACCTTGCAGGGCATGGCCCAATTAAAAAATGCCTCACTTAGTCATTACAGATGGCTGAACTTACTGGATCATCTGGGATTAGTTCCTCTAGCATGTGATTTGTCTTCAGTTATGTGCACCTATTTTCTCTACTTGTAACTCAAGTGCTCAAACCCCGGAGGAGAGCAATCAACTGGAATGTAGAAAAACTGATTGGTTTCAAGGTCATTGAGCATTTACAATGGAGGTTTGATTTTCAATCCTTGACGTTAAATTGATTCTTTCTAATTTTGTTTTGAGCATGGGGGTACCTCTCTTGTACTTTTTGGTGATTTTCATACAATTCCACCTTGCATACTGGAAAAGTATATTGAAAGGTTGCATATAATAAGGGACCTTCAATTGCCTTATGTTACTATTAGGTCTAGAAATGGAACACAAATAGAACTCGTGAATTTTGGCTAAGTTGATTCGAATACTGATTATTACTGTTGCTTCCCTTTAACTGTCAACCTAACGTGTGTTGCTTTCTGGCTCACTTATTGATGGGATTTCACTTATGGTTGAACCCTTTTACCTTATCCACTCTCTCTCTGATGTGAATTGGCCTGTGTATTGCTCTCTGATTTTCTATTTAACAATAGCCATGTGTGATAAAAAGGCTGTTGGACTGAATAATTCAAATGCTTAAGTTTTTTTTTTTTTTTTATAGGAAGCTTAAGTTTTGTTTTAATGTAACTAATGAAGTTTGTAAATGTATGACTGTTACCTCTTGCAGGGATGAGTCATTACTTTGTCAAGGACTTGCATTGAATGATGACTTGCAGCGTCTACTAGCCAAGCATGAAACCCTTGCTTCTGGGACTCATGTCCAAACAGAAAAAACAAAGCCTGAACCTGTTCGGGCATTGGTGAAACCAGACACTCCTCTAATTGATACGGGAGACAACAAACCATCTAATGCGGGGTAATCAAGTTCATGTGAAACAATTCCACCGTTATATTTTTGCAACACTCCTGATGCATCTGTTATTGTTGGAATGATCTTTTATTAATTACTCGTTGGGTCTATGCAGAGTTGATCCAGACTTATACTTGGGCATAGTCATAGATGTCAAAACATGTTTTGATGTCTGCTTATTTTGTTGTTTGTATTTGTTGGTAGTTTATCAGAGTGGTAGCAGTTACTCTCATTGCTGACGTTTACATACCAACTAGTATGAATGTGGTTTGACATATATGGTTCTGATCTGTATTACACAACTTTCAAATAAGAGACAATGGCTACACAACAATCACAAAATTAGATTTGTGCTGCATTTAAATCGTAGACTTTTGGAATAGAAGATTTATGCAATGAATATCCAGAACATGAGTGAGTTTATTTTCAGAACATAACAAACATACCAATTTGCCGTTGTCCTATCATGTTCATAATAAAAAAATGCAAATTATCATGTTCATAATAAAAAAATATATTTGCTTCCTTCCCCTCATAGTACGAGGTTAAAATATTGTTATGACAAACACCATCCTACTCTGAAAATTTTAAAGAAATTTAACATTTTTTAATGCAATTGTTTGTTATTCTAAGATGTAAATACCTGGACTTTGTACAGGTCCAGTTCCAACACTGGTGCAGGGACACAGCGCCAGCTTCCTGCTCCTCCTGCCACTAATGGTCTGGCAACTACTCCAAGCAAAGTTGATCCTAAAATGGACCTGCTGAGTGGGGATGACTTCAACTCACCTTCAGCAGAGAATACGCTAGCAATCATTCCTGTGGGCGAGCCCCAGCCAACTACTCCTGTAGCTAATCAGCAGAATGCCCTTGCTCTAGTAGACATGTTTTCTCAAAGTAACAATAATCAGCCAGTTTCTCCTGTAGGACAAGCAGACCTGATGGCGCAATATCAGCAACAGCAGAATTTTCAATCCCCACAGGCAGTTCACCCTAATGGGATTAGCCCAAACATGATGGTACCTCAGTATGAGCAATCACTATATGCACAAGGAACTAATACTGCCTGGAATGGACCGATTTCCCCCAGGCAGCAGCCACCTTCACCTGTCTATGGTGCGCTTCTTTATCTATAAACCATTCTCATTTTCAATATGTTCCGTATGCTTTTATGGGATTTGCTGTTTGTTATATCAGTATATGACAATTCTGCAATATATGTCTGCTATTCAGTATTAGAAATCAAACTTGTAATTCTCTTTCAGATTTTCAAACAAATGGGCTTGAGCCTAGATGTCTTGGCTAGTTTTTATGTCAATTTAGCATACTCAGATTTGGAGCTATGCACCCAAATTCTGCTATAGTTTTCATTGGGAAATTTATGGATTTTCATGGTGAATTTTGTTTTAAAGAATTCTTTAAATAAACACTGGGAATTATACGGTGCTAGCAATTATTTGTTAGACCATTGCTTATGGTGTTGTTACACATCTTACTGTTAGTTTTTAAACAGTAAACTGGTGCTCTGAAGAGTTGTATCATATGAAATTAATCATCATCATCATAATGGTGTACTCAGTAGCATAACAGTGTGTGTGGGAGAGGGGGATGGAATGGAGAGACAATAGTGATGGAAAGGAATTTGTTCTCCCCTGAAGTCCTATTGTGTGTCAACAACATTAACCTTAAATTTGCTCTTTAGTTAACAAACTATATCTTCCATTGAATGGCTATTAATTTTTGTTTGTTGTTTAATATCTTTCCATTCCATCCATTTCCATTGCTCTTCCAAACAAAGAAAAAGTGTTTTACGTTACTTTCCATTCCTTTCTCTCCCAAACAAGGAGAAAATATTTTAATTTCCATTTACTCTTACAAACTGTCTCCCAAACAAAACCTAGTAGTTGAGGTCTGTAATTGGTATGTTCACAATTTGATTTGATGTAGTAAACTGTCAAGCCCTAAGAATTGAGCTTGGACAATTATGGAATTCTGGAGGTAGAATAGAATAGGGAGAGAGGGAGACAAGAGAGAGAGAGAGAGGCAAAAGATTATTTCTGTTATTCCCCTCCTTTCTCCTATCACCTTAGGTTGCATATATAGCCTCTTCTTAACTGTCTAATTATTTTATAACCGACTATTACAACAACATATAACTAACTGTTACAAATATAACTAATTATTATAAATATAATTATTACAACTGTAATTTATTAATATTCCCTTCCTACCCCTAAGATCGTGACAATTCCCCCTTTCTCGAGAGAGTTCTCGTCCCCAAGAACTTGCAGCTATTGACCCTGTTCTTCATCCAATTCCAACCAATTCTTCTTCTTCTTCTTCATTTTCTTCCATGTTGAGTAATTGTTTTTGACATCGGTGGCTGGGGCTGAATTTGGCACCACACTTATAACATAATCCTAACTTCCACCTAGTACTTGATTTAGCTACAATAGGGTTAGGGAAATCCTTAGAATGCACGTTCACTTGATCCCCTTCCAAAGGTTGATAGAATGGAAGCTGAATTTCTGTTGCCATTGTGTATTTATTGTAGATCGCTTCCAACGTGAGCTCCTGCAGTCTTGCCTTCTCAGCCACTTGCCTCATGGGTGTCAGCATTTTCATCTTCACCAATAATCTTAGTTCTTCCTTCAGCCTGCTAATGAAACTGGACACCAAATATTGTTCTGTCAATCCCGATTGCACAATATACACAATAGATCTCAATTCTTCAAACTTCAGTTGTTACTCCACCGCCGACCCTTCTTGCTTCAATTTACTAAATTCCTCGATCACATCGAGGAATTTACTAAAGTCCCTGGTCAAGATCTTCATTTAACAAGAATAGACACTTCTAAGGTGTTGTGCTTGTTCTGTCCAGCATGTGTTAGGCACTCAGGGACTTGTTGGACATAGACATTTATTCGTTAACATCCAATTTATTATTTATTTTTTTTTGGATTGAACATGTTTTGGATATTTGGGAGACCCATGCTTACGGCTTTGATGCGCATGCTTGTTCATGAAAAAACGAAGATTACAAGTTCTCGTATTAAACTTTAAATCAGATAACATGAACAATGTGGGTTCATATTTGTTAGAACTCCTTCATAGACTTTTTGAATTAGGAACTTTCAAGGCAATTTGTTCACATTTCTTTTTGCAATATATAGAATGTGAATAATCTCTTACTATTTGATATAATAAAATATAAATGTACTTAGAATATATAAAATTTAATTAATAACATATATTATTTGCTTGTATAACATACATATTTATTTTCTTTGTCCTTGATGTATCAATAATCAAGGCTTTAAACATATTTATGGAACTGGAACTGCAGTTGCGGAGACTTCGGGCCGCACCTTGTAAAGAATTTTTGCTTTCATGATTTACTCCAATATGATTTTGCGTTTAGAACACATATTTATCAATTGCACCATATGTATTCAATGTTATCAGGTGCTCAGAGCAGTTCACTGCCGCCGCCACCTTGGGAAGTTCAGGTGACAGAAACTAGCCAACTAGAAGGTGGCCAATATCCTCAAGCAATGCAGGTCAGTCAGGTGGTTGTCACAGTTTCCCATCCCATGACAAGTGGCATGCATCCAGGATCGCCTATGGGAAATTATCAGGCTGTTGGTATGTATGGTCAGCCAGTTACAGGCAGCCCTCTCCCGCCATTGCATAACCAGGCCGTGCCCATGCAGAACAATCAGCAGCTGGTCGGGATGCAACCTCAACCAATCCAGAGCAATCAGCAGCTGGTTGGGATTCAACCTCAACCGATCCAAAACAATCAGTTTGGGATGCAACCTCAAGCAATCCAGGGAGGGCAGTCAATGGGTGTGTATCCACAGCCAATGCAACCTGGGCAGATGGCTTTTATGTATCCTCCACAGATGTACGGCAACCAAATGGCAGGATATGGGCATGGATACGGATACGGTCAACAACAAAACACCCAGTTCCTCGACCAGAGAATGTCGGGGCTATCTGTTAGGGACGATGTTGCCTTGAGAAATTCCTCTTATCAGCCATCTATTACATCCTACACTCTATCTGGAAAGCCCTCAAAGCCAGAGGATAAGCTGTTTGGGGACCTTGTCGACATTTCAAAATTTAAGCCAACAAAAACTGCTGCTGGTAGAGCTGAAAGCATGTGAAATAGCACCTGGATTTGAGTTTGTCACTTCCTCTTTTTTTTTTTTTTTTTTGCTAATTAGTTTTGTTAATCTGCCTTTCTCTTTGACTTTCATTATACATAACGCATTCTTCACCTTTGCCTCAGAATCGTGTTGCTTGTTTAATTGAACCTTGTACATTCCTTGGAGGAAAAAAAAAAAAGTTGGGTTATTTCCGTCCTTGGTTGAATTTGAATTTGGAAGCCCCTTTGTGACATATCCGGTCCTCATAAAAATTTGAGTACAGAATCAGATGCACTGTTCTTCTCTTTCAACTGTAGGGGCTCAAAATAGGTAGGTTTGGTCTTCATGTGATTGGAGGTTTGATTGGCCGTACTTGTAGCAAATTTTTCATAGTGATATTTTATTAATTGTGAGTTCTTTGATCCTTTTTATGAATGCTGGCTGATGTCCATAATATTTTATAATATTATCTCTCTCTCCTTTTTTTGAAATATTGGTTGAGTTGTGTAATGGGCTGTGGAGTTTGGATCATATTAGTGGGGGTACTGATGAGTTTTTGAGTTTGAATGATTCATCACTTTTCATTTCAATCTCCTGTCAGTTCTGAACAATTTATTTGAATTCGGGGTGGATTAAAAATTTTAATGAGTTCATGATATGTTTAAAATCCTATTATTTGTACAATGAGATGCTAAAAATACTAAGGCATGAACTATTTACAAAAGAATAATGACTTCAAATAAATTATCAAAGTCTTTTAGGCAATACAAGATTATAGTGTTAATGTTCATAAAAGACAGATCATGTGAGAAATTTTGATTTAGAAATCTTAATGAGTTCATGTAGTAGCACAAACTTGGAAAGATAGCGAGAGAAGGAATTTACAGGAAGAATTAAGAAATCACTTTTATACCTGAGGAAGAAGAAGCTCTTGCTTGTGAACTTCAGACTTCTGGTAAAAAGCTCTAGTTGGAAGTTCTTTTCGATTTTGGCTTGTTCTCTCAACTACTACATCTACTTGTTTGCAGTCTAATTATTATTGAAAACCAAATTGTTAAATGAGTGAGGTAGAATTCATTCTTAAAAGTTACATAAAGGTGCCCAAATCATATACAAATAACATAACAGTTCACTTAGTGACATGAGACAAATATAATTTCAATATCCTCCCATCATAAGTAACCCACAAATACATATAAGCAGGGTCTAAATCTAACATTGCAAACAAAAGTCTGTTCTAATATCATGTCAAATAGATATGGATAGAACTTACTCGTAAAAAGTAACTCAGATGAAGAGAGTGCTCAAACTATATATATAAATAACATAACAGCTCAATAACTTTGCGATATGAGACAAATATAACTTCAATTCAAATATCATACCCTAATTAATAAATTCCCTTGCTTAAAAATTCAAATTTTCTTAGTAAAATTGTAATGTCCTTTTTCAAGTTGCCACATCTTTTATGATCTTAATTAAGTTGTTAGTCACTGTCGTATAAAATTTTATTAAATGAAATAATAATTAATATTTTTTTTATCGATGATATTTTTTAATCTTTAAATAAAAAATAAATATTAAAAAACAACATATTTTATTTTTTATTATATTCAACCAATCTCATATTTTAATATAAATTTATTGATAATGTCACATGTTTTTATTATTTAAACTCGAAAAGTTATGAAATCACTCAAATTTTTTATAATAAAATATTTATTTTTAATAAATATAAAATATAATTCAATTAAATACACGTAAATAGCTTAATTAAATATAATTGAAAAAATCCTAATAAAAATCAAAATCAAATTAAAGAATTCTATCGCCAATAAGCCATTGATAAGTTATTTGTGTTATATACTTATAAATTGGTTTTTTTTCTTAAAAAATAAAATAAAATAAAATGAGAAACGGCGAACTTTAGATGGCACAAATACAATCTCCAGACATTCGAGGTCGGTTGTCGGTTCGATCTTTGCGCTGGGGTTCTCTCCCATCAAATGGACGCTTGAAGTCGCAGGTCAGATTTCTAGCCATAATTGTCGTCAAGTTGTCGTTGCTACTGATTTTGATTGACCGGTCACACATCGCATCTGGTTGGTTTCCGAGAAAACAAAGGGGAAAACCGTCGGGAAATCAAGGAGTTTACAGTTTACACCCATCTAGGGTTGGAATACTTTGTCAAAGCTATTTTTCTTGGATTGGACGATTTCTGTTCGAGCTAATTTTTCTACAATCGTGCAGGTATCTGATCAATAAGCGACAGGCGGGATGCAGGTTCGTTGCTATATATTATCTGCGTTAATTGTATTTGTGCACATGTTCAATTGCGGCTTCATGTGAGGAACGAGAGCCGTTGTTATCGTTGTTTTTTATCCCTTTTTGTTTCTTAATTTGGATTGGATTCAGAAAATTGGAAGGAGACATAATTGGCCAACTGAAGGCTAAGGGCGGACATGTAGCTTTATATTGCTGTTTCGATTTTCACTTTGGCTGAACTCAAAATTACAGAATTAATTTATATCGCTTGTCTGGTTCTTCACCTAATAGTGATTGACGGTTCTTGAGTAAGAACACAGACTGGTTCAACGTCTGAACCTGAGGATCCATTATATAATACATATAAACTCAACCCTAATGCGGCAGCTTTTCTTTAAATACTTAATGTTCCTCTTCTAGGCTTATGTATATGAGTCAGTTTTCACGCCACTGTATCCTGCTAGATACTGTATCTAGTGCATGCAATCCGCATTTAACCTGAATCCTTGCTTGTTTTCCCTTGAGCGCTTTCTTATGCGTAGCATTCACTTCATCTGTGTGAACTTTTGTGGTTTTGCTGGATGAAGGCATCAAGGGCAAGGCTTTTCAAGGAGTACAAAGAGGTCCAGCGAGAGAAAGCAGTTGATCCAGATATTCAGCTAGTCTGTGATGATTCTAATATATTCAAATGGACTGCTCTAATCAAGGTAGATTTTTCAGTGATGGTTACTGCCCTTTTTTATTCTGTTGCTTGACTTTATTCTGCATGTAGGGGCCATCAGAAACTCCTTATGAGGGGGGAGTTTTCCAGCTTGCTTTCTCAGTCCCCGAGCAGTACCCCTTGCAACCTCCTCAAGTACGGTTTTTGACAAAAATATTTCACCCAAATGTGCATTTTAAGGTATGCTTTTATTGAATAATATTTTGCGTGCTGTTTTTTTTGTTGCATTCATTCTCTATGTCGATGAATCTAAAAAGGACCCGTGGTGGATGAATTTTGCTAATAAAAATGTTGTTTTCCATTTGTAAATGACATTTTTTTGAATTGTAAATGGGTTAACCTGATAATTGATGTGGTTAATAGAGCGAAGGCATTGGGAGAAGGCAATTAAGAGGCTATGCTCTGGTATTCCATTTTTTCTGAAATATTGTTTTTATTTTTTAAATGTTTTTGGGGATGGGAATTGTGTAAAAGCTAGGAAGAAATTCTCGAACTATATGGGAGAAGCACCTACATAACCTCTTCAGAGTTTTATGTTTTTCCTAGTCTAACTGGAATAATTTCTACTTTTGGCCAAATAGATCCCAAAGTCATGCTTATTGCACGTGTTCTGTATTTGGAGACCCCTCCCCCTGTTCCCATCCTCACATCTCCACCTCCATTGGCTAATTTATTTTACTCCCTGTCCCTGACCTCATTGGGTAATGGGTACCCATTGTGTATCTTTATCTGGTAAATTTTATATAAAAATTAGATAAATATTTACCTTTTGTAGTTTAAAAAATTTCCCAACAATATGCAAATTTTTAATTTTATTCATTCATTACAAGGAAAATAAAAATAACTCAAACCAAAATATGTTAAAATTAACCATTCTTACAAAACAACAGAGCCAATAAGTTATGTGCTTAGTTCTTCCTTGAACTTGTGGTGTCTAGTATCCAGTGATTTGGTTGTTTGAAGAGCAAATCTGCTTAATCCTTCTCCCTTTCCTCCTATCACATATCTATGGTTTCTTAAAACGTGTTGTGTCATTTATTTGGAGTACTTAGTGGTTGGTAGATGTATCTTGAGGAGTATCCATCATCTACTTTTTATGAATGTTAACTAAGGGAAAAAATGGCTAATTTACATATGATTTGGGTTGGGGACCCTAAACCTGTATCAACCCATCCCCGGCTGGCTTCTTGAATTTGGTCTCCAAACCTGCCCTGTTGGGGAGTTATTTTAATGCCCAAAACCCCCATATGGGATGGGTTTTGCAGGTACCCAATGGGGTCGGCCCCAATTGCCATCCCAGTAAACACGCCTTACATTCTCGGACCCGTAAGTGATTGTGTAATTGAAGCTTGGCTGCAGTTTGATTTTGAACTATTGATTTGCAAAATGAAATATGCTTGCATTACTTTGCACCTTGTTTATACTGAACTGTGTGCTGTTTGATGCTACTAAGATGATGTATATATTTTTTTCTTTCTAACACCTACTAAGATGGTTCATCCCTCTTGCAGACGGGAGAGATTTGCCTTGATATCTTGAAAAATGCATGGAGTCCAGCTTGGACGCTCCAATCTGTTTGTAGGGCTATAATTGCTTTGATGGCCCATCCAGAACCAGATAGCCCACTGAATTGTGATTCAGGTATAATTGGTGTGATTTATTTTTAGGATAACCCAGTCTTAGCCTCTTTCATTATTTCTGTATCTTTGCTGCTGTTAAATTTGTTGCTGTAGTTTTTTTTATTGTACCATTTGCCATTGTTATCTCAAAGTTCAATTTCATTCAACTTTATTCTTAGTATAAACTGGTAGCATGTGTTACATTGTTATATGGAATCCTAGTGATTTGCATTACTCAAAAAGGCTAATCATGATTTGAAAATTTTTATGCCAAATTGCCAATAGGTATCATATTCTAGATGATAAAATTCTTTCTTTTCTTTTTAGTATTACCAACAACATCCTAGAGCCTTTTTTAGGTACTTTAGGCTTTAGAATATATTCTATCTGAGGCTCTGTCCCAATAAATTGGAATGCTTAAAGGGTTTAAAGATCTATGCCTTTTTTTTAATGCAAAAAATTTTCAGCATACGGAATTCTCAGTTCTTCTTTGTCCCCCACACCACTCCCTTCATAAAATAAATGAGAAAGAAAAAAGAGAAATGGTTGTTATGGTACATTACTTTTGATACATAATAATTTGAATGCATATTGTGGTTTTCTTCTTATTAGATGAAACCTTAATCTAATAGGAAATTGTTGTTAAATATTGACAAGTTAGAGAGAGGGGACTTGTTTCGTGGAAGTTTATTAAAGGAGAAAAAAATCTCTAGAATAAAATGTAATGATGGTGCCAAATTTTTGTTAGTATGTGCTGAATCTCATGTTATAAGTTATTATCTTGGATATAGAGCCTGGAGCAATGCATTCAATTCTCAACTTTTGGCTAACTCACATATTACTTAAAGTAATGAATTCAATTATCAACTTTTGGCTAACTCATATATAACTTGGAGTAATGAATTCAAGTATCAACTTTTGGCTAACTCTTTTATGTGAATTTTCATGATCATTATTTTTTGTATTAGTCAATTGTTACTTGTGGTATGAGCCAAGGCTAACCTAGACTCACTGCCATGTGTGTGCAAGTTAGTGTGGCTAGTTTTAGGCCCATAACAGTTGTGCGATAGAATATAATTTTTGTAATGTGAGGATTTTAGGATTAAATGTGAGGAGTTGATCTGGACTCATATAATTAATCTGTGTTGGAGAGAGGAGATGCTTGGTGATATAGTTGAGCCTTATTAAATATAGCTGAGCCTTATTAAATAGTCTTTTCGCCAATTTTTGCAATTTATTTGCGATTTTTTGTATTGACACACTGCCTATTTTGAAGTTTTTGACATTTCCATGACTAGTAGTGGGCCTAATCAATTCAGAAAGTTGATAGTAATTAACATATTTTTCTTTCCCTAAATGGTTGGGAGGTGGGGCCAAACAAGTTCTAGATCTGTCGCATCAGTGGCATGGTGAATATACGAGGCCATTGTAAGCTTAAGTAGGTAGGGATAAGCAGAACCTGGTCAAAATATCCGGAGATGTGGTTCTCTAGTTTCCTAATTGACAGTGAAGGAAAAATAGAGGGACAAGAAAGGGGAAGAGAAGCAGGAGAGCACCAACACTTGGCGGCGCTCTTAGCACATACATGAACGTCTAATCATGAGCAGGGTGCTCTAATCACTTGGAAGGTGGTAAGAGTGTTAACTAGAGGTGAGAACAGCATTTGGGTTTTTGCTACTTTGTGGAACAGTTGAGAGCTCACGCAGAAATTCATGACGTGATATAGTTGGGAAAGATATAAGGTTCAGATACCTACACCTACTAGGGAATAAAACAAAGAAACTTTATTATTGTGTTGGTATTCTGCATGCTCGCATTGTGCTTAAAAAAATAATTAATTATAGATTACTTTTTCTCAGTGTTCTAAAACGCGCTAGGCGCTAGTCGGGTGCCAGGCTGGGGCCTAACGCCTAGGCGGGGCCTAGAAAAACTGCTATTTTTTAAATTAAAATTCATATTATTCTAAATGTACATACAAATTAAAATTCATATTATTCTAAATACATATATAAATTAAACAAAGATTATGAAATATTAATATAGATTATTAAATTTAGAGTTTAGACTCTTGACTTTATGAAACACAATTTATAGGCATTAGAAATAATAGAATCAAATAAAGACATAATAACAAAATATAACAATAACAAAATACAATACTTGCGGAGGAAGAACAACGCAACAAAACTTGGCGGAGGAAAAACAACACTTGGCGAGAGAGGCAACAGCTGCTACTTGCTGACTGCTTACCAAAGGAGGTGCAAGGTGAGTCAGGAAGATGTGCAAGCAAGCACGAGAGAGGCGACGGCGATGGTGTGCAAGCACGAGATGGTGGCGACAGCAACTCTGCAACTGCAAGAGATGGTGGTGGCGGCAACGGCGACTCTGCAACTGCAAGAGACGGTGGCGGCGTGCGAGCACGAGAGAGGCGACGACGACTCTACAACAAATTGCCGGTGGCAGTGAGCGCGAGAGAGAAGGGGTAACAGGTAAGGGGAAACAAAACCCTAATAAATTTATACTAATCCATTCACGCGGCCGATTAGGCTATAATCGGCCAAACGGTTCACGCGGCTAGGCGTCCGTCTTGGCGCCGCCCGGTACCGATTAGCCGGGCTGGCGCCTAAGGTGGCCGATTTGGCCATAATTGCGGCGGTCGGCGGCCTAGGTAGTTCACTACTTTTTCTCATGCCATCCTTAAATGGAATAAGAATGGGAATGATTTGACGAATGTACCCATTCGCATGGGGACGAGACACTCAATATATCAGGCTATCTCACACTTGTAGGAGTGATATATTTTTAGTATACGCCACATGGCAAATTCATGAAATTGGAAAGGGATTTTCCATTCCTGTTTCTGATTCCTGTCAAATTGTGCATCATCCTATTCAAACTTATTATTAGGAAATGATATCAGGTGTAAGTCTATTGGATTTGTAATTCTAATAATAATTTCTTGTGTGCTACTAATGGTTAATCCCTTTTTTCTTTTTTCTTTTTTTTTTTTTGGTTTTCTTATATCACATTAACTATGGCTACAATGGCTATGGGATTCTCATTCTCCCTGAGTCGTTTGTTTGCTTTTCTTGTTCCCCTCTTATGCAGTTTGTATGATCTTGTGATATTGAAGACTTGCAGTTGTTAAGCTGATGTTTTTGCACAGGTAATCTACTACGTTCTGGTGATACCCGAGGATACCAGTCCATGGCAAGGATGTACACAAGGCTCGCTGCTATGCCAAAGAAGGGTTGAATTCAGAAATCCCACTTTTCTGTTCCCTTAAATAATCCTTTTATCATTGCCTTGCAACGATTGTGACAATAACTTCATCGCTGCCGTACAGAAGTCCCACTTTTCTGTACTCTTATAGAAGAACCTTATCAACCAAAGCTCCAATTAGTTGTCCTAATTGGCTTATTATGGTTTAATCTTGATGATTCTTCTGATTTGGGTTGTGTTTTTGTGCTTCCAAATTCCTGAAATTATTGTTGGGGAACGAATCAAGCATTAAAAAAGAAATTGGAATAAAATCGTACACACAAAATAAAATTTACTTGATTCAGCAAAAAAAAATCGATGCTAGGTGTTCTTTTATTATTTTGAAGATTTTGATTACAAGAATTAGACTTGCATATTTATAGATGAAAATTAAGGTAAAATAAAATTCCTAATTCGAACAAAATTCTTAATTTGTTTAAATTCTGAGGGTTTCGCCCTTTAAGCCCTGCAAGGGGTGCCGACCAGGTAGCAGTATGTTTTTTTTTAATTTTGCGTACGTGTCATCAATCAAATTAGATTTTTTTTATCTCCCAATAATTTTGGTTAAATAATATCAGAGTACATTAATTACTTTTGGTTGTGAATAATAATAGAACAATAAATTAATATAACATTTATCACCAATGCATGTTTGAGCCTTCACGAAAAGTCAAAAACTTTTTTCCAAAGTTTCCCATTGGATTGCCTCTCCAGTAGTGTGATAGAAAGTTGCTCAAAATCTAGAACTAGTATTATTATTATTTGTAGGCTCGAAAATATCTTTCGCTATTCTAAGTTGTGAAAAACAGATACCCAACCTGTTAACTTGACCAAAACACTTGTTAACAGGAGGCTGCTGTGCTGTTCTCGTTTGGGTCTGGAAACACTAACTACTAACTAATTCATAATAGAAAAATTCAACCAACAAACATGAGCCCCTGTTGTTAATTGCAACTCCTCCCTGCCATTGACACAAACTTTAATGGTGAAGAAAATTCATCATTCAAACTTCAAAAATCAGACGCACCAACAAATTAAGAAGCCAGTTAGTGTGCTTCTTAATTAATAGTAACCCAAACCACAAACAAAACATTAATTAATTAACTAAAAATTAATGCTAAAATTGGCAAAGACGAGTTTTTTTTTTTTAATAAAATAAGAACAGCCAACAATAAAGAAACTACAAACACCCCTTGAAGATGTCATGCCACCACTAGAGCAGGCACCAAGCAATCAAGCAAGCAAGATCAACCAAACCAAAAGGCAACACTAAGCATAGGGAACCCCAGAGTACAGAAACAGAGAAATAGAGATGCGCCGAACCCTAACATAAGCATGAAGATAGAACCCAGAGGAGAAGCACCACCAAGCTGAAACTTGAACCCATCGTTTAATACTAGTACTAGTACTAGCATAAGAAAGAACCAAGTGGAGTAGCAAACAGTGCCATAAAGCCAGAGAATATATTATATTTTTAAAGGGAGACATTTGGATGGATCTCACAGGATTTGATATTATCATACTCTCCATAAATCCACTGCAAATGACTACCAAAACCAATTTGAGAGAATGCACCAAACACAGGGAGATTGCTGCTGGGAGATGATGGTGATCATTCCCTTGTTCATCATCAAGGCAGCCTCATGGGTGAGACTATTAGTTTTCTCTGCAGCCGCCATTCCTTTGCCCCCTAGGTGGTGTCATGTAGGCAGGGGGTTGGCAGGAGATCTGGAGGAGCTGAGATTCATTGTGGTTGCTTCTCATTTTCATGGAGTGGGATTGGGTAGGGGTGGGAAAGAGGACAGGAATCGTGTTCAATGATCAATCTGGCTACTGGTTCTTCTAAGTTCGAAGTTGCAAATGAGCCTCTGGTCTGCCGGAAGCCAAGAAATGGCATTACCTTCTTGCTGATTCTAGCAACAGAAATTCTACTAATTTCACGAGTAAAAGTTTGCCGGAGAGCCCTGAGGAGATTATTCTGAGGCAATATGATCTGAGTCGAAAGGGGTTTTTGGAAGATACTATTTCAGCAATGAGAAACTTGAGTTATGGTGAGTGTAATGGGGTCAAGCATGGCTATCACAAACCTCATTAGCTTTTGGCACTTTCACTGTATCTATGCTTTTCCAAGACTTGTACTAAGTCATGGCAAGGCTGGTCTACTAAATGTTTTCATGAATGGAAGTCAAAGCTTTGGCTAGTGATTCTTAGTTGTGTTTCAGTTTGCCTGGAATGGTGGTGGTATGAGTTGATGATAGTGCTGGCAGCATTATTGCTAGTGGCAACCGAGGCGGTGGTCACCATGGGAATTCTCATGCAAGCGACTTCTATTGTCCATATCTTCCCTTGGGCATTGACCTGAACACAAAATTTCTTGTTATTTCTCTTAGATGTCAATCATCTCTCAACCTCTGCTTGCTTGTTTTACCTAGTTGGTTCTCATCAGCACAATTACCATGAGAACAACACAAGCTATTTGAGCCTTGTTGTCCTCATGGTGATTGTGTTGATGAGAACGAACTGAGCAAAAAAAGCAAGCAGAGGCAAAGAATGATTGGCATCCAAGAGACTCAACAAGTAATTTTGGGTTTAGAATCAACGCCCAAGGGATGATGAAGACAATAGAAGTTGCTTGTATAAGAATTCCCATGGCAACTACTGCCTCGGCTGCCACCAGAAGTAACGCTGCCAAGACTATCATCTACTCATATCACCACAGTCCAGGCAAACTAAACACAGCTAAGAACCGCTAGCCAAAGTAGCGGTTTCCATTCATGAAAACATTCAACAAACCACCCTTGCCATGACTAACTGCTAATCCTGGAAAAGCATAGGAATGGTATGTGATAGCCACAGCCATGGCTACTCCTCAGGTGAGGCCTAGACGGTAGATGAACAAGTAGTTGACCAAGGCATGAAGGGCCAGTGCCAAAACTGCGCTGAGTATTAGGAGAATAGTTGCAATTCATTGGTACAATTGAGACAGATTTTAATGGCAAAATTCATCATTCAATTTTGAAAATTCAGACGTACCAACAAAGGATCAAACTAGATGTGAATATGACCAGAAAGAAAAAATATTTTTGCAAGTTTGGAAACCCCAAAAGATATGCTGCATGCTGTAGCAGCTGAAGCAATCACAGCATAAGACAGAGAAAGATAAACCTGTAAACCAACAAAGATTGTTTAGCAGACATTAATTAAAAATTAATGCTACAATTGGTAAGAGTAAAGATGATCGATTGTTTAAATTTTTTTAATGGAAAAACATTTGAATGGATTATACAGGATTTGGTATATCATGCTCAACATAAATCCATTGCAAATGATTACCAAACAGGTATTTGAGAACGCACCAAAATAGAAGGTACAATTGATCATTATCATATTTTGCTGGTACAAATTAAAAGAAAGATGTAAAATATCATTCTAATTTTACCATAGGCCAACACAATCTCATATGTAAAATATCACCAATAATAAATAATAGCTGTCGTGGACCAAATATTGAAGAAAATGTAAAAAAAAAAAAAAATAATAATAATAATAATAATGAATATGTGCACTTGTACCACATTAGATGTAAAAGAAAAGGTAAAACAACATAATTGAAAAGATGATATTACTCACATGTTGTCTTTCTTAATATTATTTACTACTTTGGTTAAAATTCAAATTAAACACAGTTGATAAGGCTGAATCACTAGGAACTCAGAAAGATAAAAGGTTCCAAAAGGCAACCAATACATCAACAAACCATCAATCCATTCTGACTACGGAAGCACATAATCAAAATTGTGTAGATGCTTGAAAAACCTTATATTGTAAGCAAATATAACGTACGCTACAAAAAATTGAGAAGAATCCCACCATTAGAATTATAAAATTAAAAAGAATCCCACCATTAGAATTATTTTTGACAAAAGGAAAGTCGAATTAGAGGTAGCAGCTTTTGATAAAAGTTGTTGGAAGAGTTTATAAGTTAAGCTAGCCGAGCAGTTATAAAAATTTTAAAAATGGAGAGCCAAACAACCTCCTTTGGGTCTAAATGAACTATGAATTTAAATATATATATATATATAATAGACACACACATACTAGAAACCAGGCACACGCAATGCATGAGCACAAGTCATTTTTGGTAAATTTAATTTTAATTTGGTTAACATATAAAGTTTAATATCTATATATGAACTCAATTCTATAATGAGCAATACACACAAAAATGAATGGTATTTTGCAATAGTCAATTTATTTGTGTTTTTGGATAATGTCAATTAATTTATTAATCAAATTCAAATGCAAAGCTTTGGAACATTCTAATGTATTATCTCAAAAGAATTACATGCTACAAAGTTAATCGATTTAGCAAGCTTTACTACTTCTCTAGGTTGGGATTTAATGAGGAGTGGTAACAATACGGTGATGCGTTCGAATAAACTGAAAGCAACAAATCAGGTGTCAAGGTGTGTTGGACAAATAAATCATCATCCTTTCTCTTAAACTTGGGGTGCTCTTTTTGTTGTAGAAGAAACAGCCTGTAACAATGTCAGATTGCAAATGAATTGAAAACTGACATTGTTACAGTCTGTTTTGTTCTACAACAAACAGAACACCCAAAATTTAAGAGAAAGGGTGACGATTTATAGAAGTAAAATATGAAAATATCAAAGTTGAAAATAAACACAATATTGTTGACTAATATGTTAAGTTTTCATATTTTTTAGATAAAAAACCAAAACTAAACACAAAAAAATTAAAAACTGAAGACATAAGATAAATAAATGAACTTACACTGCGGAGAATGCCGGCGGCGCCTTCAGCCATACAGATCGACGTCGCGCATGCTGCTACCGCTGTGGTTGTAGTGCTTGTGGCTGATCCAATGCTAGCAATATTGACCGTAACTACGGCTGTAGATTTCACTTCCAAAGTTGGTTTTACTGTCGACCGTAACTACAACAAATTAGAAAAGCATAAACGAAGTTGATTTCACTTTCGACCAGACCAGCGCATAAACCCTAAGCAACCTCTCACACAATCATAAACTCACGCAAAGTCTAGAAAGTTCTGAAAACCTTTTGAAAAAACCGCCGTTGACGAAGACTACCTCCATTCTCCGGCAAAGGCAGCTCCGGATGAGGTAGCGTTCTCCCTCAATCAGAGATTTCCTGCGTCTCGCCGCCGATCGGAAAAGGAGAAGGCTCTCCCTCTACTCTCTCTCTCTCTCTCCCCCCTTCAATTTCAAACACAATGTATAATAATGATAGTGAATTCCACCGCCAAGCCAATTTGTAGCATCTCTCTCGGTAGCTTACGTCGGGCACGTGATGAGGAGAGAAACAAACGAAGCTTACAACGGATGCTCACGTTTTCAGCACCGCTTTAGTGCATACATCAGCGGTTCAACTTGCCGACAAAATGAAATTACCTTTTTGCCCACGGCTACAATGTCTTCCAGTTCCTTAGAAACTTGCATAGACGAGACTACCCTCTTGTCACGTTTTCAGCACCGTGGATCGAAGCTTACGTCGCTCGTGGTTTCAGCTGGATTCCATGCAGCATCTCGTGTAAGCATCAATTCCCAAAGGAAAATTCTATTGTCACCCGATAAATTACTCTTTCTAGCCCACTCTACGTAAAAGTATGTATTAATTTTCAAATATTTATTTTAACCCCAATCCATTACCTCTTCTTACCACCGCCTCAGCTCTCTTTTTTTCTCCAACCCCATATACACACACAAACACATACACCATATATATATATATATATATATACACACACGATTTCATGGCCGTGGCCATGACAGTTGCGGCCATAGAAACCGACCCACACACGATTTCATGGTCGTGACCATGACAGTTGTGGCCATAGAAATCGATCCACCACCTCAGTGTGTGTGTATATATATATATATATAAATGTATGTGTGTGGGTCGGCCCTGTGTGTGTGAGTGTGTGTGTATATATATATATATATAAATGTGTGTGTGGCATGACCGACCCATTCTCTCTCTTTGCGAGGTGGGTCAACTTCCATAGCCACGACTGTCATGGCCACGGTTATAAAATCGTGTGTGTGTATATATATATAGTGTATGTGTTTGTGTGTGTATATGTATATATGGTGCGGGAGAAAAAGAGAGAGACAAGGTAGTGGTCGGAGGAGATAATGGGTTGAGGTTAAAATAAGAATTTGAAAATTAATGCATAATTTTGCATGGAATGGGCCGTGAAAGTAATTTGTCGGGCTGTCAATAGAATTTTCCATTCCCAAATTACTATTCTTACGGTCTATTGTGAGTTCCCAATTTTAATAAAGAAGAAAAATTATAGGTGAAGATTTTATTTCATTACACCGAATAAATAATCAAACTCACAATCTATTAGTACAAATATTACTTTATCATGGTCTAACCACTTAGCTTGTACCCTAAAAACAATTTCGATATCAATCCTTATCCTTAACAAATGTAATTTTCAAACAATTTATAAAAATATTAATATTACACGTTTTTTCAATTGAGCATCCTCTCGATGACTCATGAATCAATATCAACTTGACAATTCTAGGTGGACTGTGGACTTATTTTTTATTTCATTTTTTTTATAAATTATTTAAGATTTCCTAAATTTGCTGGTATATTAATCATGTAATAAATTTTAAATTTTGTCAAGTATATATTTAAACTTATATATTTGTAACAATTAAATTTAAAATAAAATTTAATTTTTTACTTTTACAAAAATTTATCAAAAATTCAGAAAATGATAAATTGCACTTAGACCTCTCCAATTCTAATCTTGTCACTTAAATCTTGATTAAATTAATTAAATGATAATTAAGTAAAATTAAAATTTGAATTTAACCAAGCAAAATACAACAACAAAAAAATTAACAAAGAAAATGCTGAAAAAACCTTTAGGATGCTTGGTCGAATAACCAAGTTTTATTCTTCGCATTTTTTGTACTTAATTTTTTAGTTTTACATTTTTATCTTTGGATTAAATTTAGTTTTACTTTTACTTAATTATTATTTAATTTAGCTTAATTACAGCTTAAGTAGTGATCGTGTTAATAATGGAGGGGGTTTGAATGCGATTTTTCTTTTCTTGAATTTTCTCATTTTTCTAGCTTTTTTTGATGAATTTTTGTAAAAATAAAAAATTTAGTTTTTTTTATAGAAACTTACTACATTTTTTTAATTTAATCCACTTGTTAAATTAAAATAAATAAATACAAAATTCTAAAGAAAGGTATTGCAAGTTTCAACCCGATCATGATAATCGATTGTAGTATTTTTCTCAACTAACACTACAATCTCGCTTAATTTGTCCAAATCACATTTGGTTTTGTAATTGGGCCAAATTAAGATGAAGTTTTAATTTATTTTGGATCATTTTCTTATCTTCTTATTTTTCTCTTTACTTCTTTTATTGTGTTCTCTTATCTTTGTGTAGGATCCTTCTCATTTTTTCTTGAAACTTTAATATTTGATGGTAGAGGAATCAAGGCTCATCGACAATGTAGTGAGAAAAAATAATGAGGAGGCAATCAAACGGGCGACGTCAAGGTGAACACTTAAGGCAAATCTAATGGTGACGGAACAATCGACATGACCTTTCACTTTCCTGATCACTAATGCAACCATTCGTCTTACTGTCACTCTTTATCGTATCGCCGATGAGTCTTGCTCTTGGATATCCAATAATTTATGCAAAAATAGAAGTGAACAAAATGGGAAGAGAAAGAGATGAGAAATAAAATATCAAAACGATACTATTTTAATTAGTCCATATTGCAAATTACAATCCAAATTGATTTCAAGTATTATGATTCCCTTATTTGTTAATCTTTATTTTGAAAATACTTTTTATATCGCTTACTTATTTATTGATATGTGTATTTTTAATCTTATAATAATATTATAAAAAATATTATATTTACAAATAAATCTAATAAATAACTATTACAAATTATGTAACAGATGCAAAATTTATAGTAATCACACCCTAAATTAACAATAATTCAGACATAATTTTATTTAAAATTAACGATGAGAGTTATTTATAGATATAATATTTTTATAACCTTTTTTTATGTGTCATTAAATCTTGACGTGAGCTTACAACAAAATTAGAAAAAATATATTTTATGGACACACGTATATACATATAGAGGTAAACTAAATTAAGATATTATAAAGTTAGAATTGAACATAAAATTTGATATATTATTAAAAAATTAAATTTGTTAAACAATTGTGTATACTATTAAGAAATAAAGATTTACTATAAAATTAAAATAAAACAAAAAATGTAACATTGTACTGTCAGCATACAAGATATTTGAATTTCTTTAACGGGTCGCAATGGAATTGCAGCTGCAAACCCAATCATTAATCCGAGTGCAATTTTATTCACTCTCTTTAACGAGGGTGAACGTAATCCCCAACGCATTGAGGGTTACAAATAACAAAAAGGGAGGGTCTTTCTGTTATTTTTAACTCCATTTCTGTTATTTGTAACCCCTAAAGCACTAGGGATTACGTTCACCCTCGTTAAAGAGGGTGAACAAAATCGCACTCCATTAATCCGCCTTGTGGTGACGTGTGGTGTGCGAGAAAGAGACTGAGTACGGGGACCGAGAGAGTGGAGAGGATAAGGATGGTATTCTTGATAAAGTTTAATATATATGGCGCCTTGTTAATAATTAAAAATATATAATATTTAATTTTTTATGAGTAAAATATTAATATTTTGTATTTTAATTATTAAAAATTATTACTTTTAAGTTTTTATCATGACTAAATATTAGTGCATGTATGAATGTGTATATTTTCTCAAGTTACATGCTACATGGATTAATAGTTGACATGATTTGAATAAACTGACTTATATGTTGTATTTTTTTAATAATTAAAAAATATGTAATTTGGTTCATAATGTGTAAAATATTAAGATTTCGTATCTTAATTATTAAAAATTATTATTTTAAATTCTTTGACTGAGAATAAATAAAGTTATTATCTATACCATGTAAGACATATACGTAAAAAAAAATAAAAATATTATGTCATAAAAAAATTAAGTCAGCAAAACATATCAAATTAAAACTTACCTTGATAGGAAAATACTAAATTACCCATAGCTTAAAAAAATCCTACATGCCAAACACTTAAATATTTAAATCATCAACCCGAAAAATACTACTTTATTCTATTCTCAATAAAAAAATATGATATGACTAATCTCTATTTGCTCTCTTTGTTGAACTCAATTCCTTCACTCTCGCACTCTCTTGTTATATCCTTATTTGTATCTCGAGGTAAAGGCTTAGGGAAAGTACTATCGATGCATCATGGCAAGATTTATCATTTTGAAATTAATAACCAATTATCCACTTAAGGAGTGTTTGTTAATTAAGATTTGAGGTGGAAAAGTTAAATATAGGATATATCTCGGAGTTCTATCGTTTTCAACATATTTGTTAAGCTTATATGACTATTCTTGAAAAAATCATTAATGACATCTTATATTGATTTTTTAATATATACATATCTCTCCCCCCTCAAGCTAAGTATATATTAATTATTACATATAAGAAAAAAAATGACTTCTTTGTTCTTTAATGTATTCCAAACAATTTAACAAACAGTTTGATAAAAATATTTGAATGCTTCCCAACTTTATCTTGACCATTTCAAATATTGATCCGAAAACCATTCCAGACTTATTTTAATACTTCCTTATCTTGCTCATTTTAACAAACGCTACTTTAATAAACAAAGACAAATATTTACTGCATGTTGCACAATACATAATTTTATTTGTCATAAAGACTTTTTAGATAGGTTATTCATTGAAAATTCATCAAATAATATGGTATTTGATGATATGTTGGACTGAAGTCAAGATCAAAAAGCTATACATTTTGATGTTAGTCAAACATCTCAAATGAAACAAGTCATGGATCAAATTACTACACAAATATGGAATGAGTATCAAAGGTCTCGTACATGAGTCTATAAATTTATTTAATTTTCAAACTATGTTTATTTTTAGTATTTGTATTAAAATTTGTAATCGAATTCGCTTATTATTAAATTATTTGATGCAATCTCATCATTTATAATCACATTATTTAATACCAATTCATGTATTTAATTTTTATTTTAATGCTCCCCGTTTATAATCACATTTTGATCTCACTCATTTTTTTTTCAAGTCAATTTTTTTTATTTAAAATTAAATAATTTTAATATTTTGAATAATTAAATTCATTTAATAAAATGTTATTTTTAAATTATTTTCAAAATAAAAAAGAGAATGCATTTTATAGTTTTATGTTTTGAGATTTTTTTTTTCAAAATGACAAAGAAAAATGCATTTCTAATTTTTTGAAAATAAACTATCAAAACAAAAAACTGAAAATTAAAAAGTAAAGAGAAGGCAGGCTAAATTTCTAAATCATCAACCCAAAAAATATTACTCTATTATATTATAAATCACAAAATATGATAGAACTAATCTCTATCTATTCTTTTTATTGAACTCGATTCCATCACTCTTATATTCTCTTATTATATCCTCATTTGTATCTCATGATAAATGCTTAAAAAAAATATTATTGGTACATTATGACTTACACATTGAGCTACACAAATTTGTTAAAATGTCTAAAATATTCTTCACATAAGTCGATGAGACGTATGACAAAAATACCATTCACCCAATGTAATGAGGTGTGAGAGATATTTTTATCATTTGTAATACATTGTATAGGTCAAGGGATACCAATAGCATGGTCAAAAGCTTAAAATAATAAATTTGAATAGTTAAAATATAAAATTTTGACGTTTTGTACATCAACGACTAAATGTCATATTTTTTTAATTGTTAAAGAAAGACAATAAATCAATTAATCTATTCAAATACTATTAATTAGTCATCTATGTGGCTGACACTTAGAAAAATAGATACGCTTATACGTGTACTAACGTTCTGTTATAATAAGAATTTAGAGTAATAATTTTTAATAATTGAAATATAAAATTTTGATATTTTATATATTAAAAATTAAATAATATATTTTTTAATTGTTGAGAGGTAACAAATTTATTAAGCATTTTGGTAATTGCAGTTAATTAACAGTAAAAGAACAAAGGTGACACGTAATAAAAGATGTAGCTAGAATTTACTTAAATATCGGGCTGGTTTAAGCTTACCATTTCGAGGGGGGCATTCTTAATTTTATTTATTAATTAAAAATGTGTTTGAAGGTGAAGGCTAATGCAAATTATATTTTTTGTTCAGCCGAGGCTTTGGAGCCCAGCATAGGCGACGTTATCAGCTCACATTCACACCATTCTGTCTTCCCTTCTCGCCCAACCGTTTCTTCATCCGAACCCTTCCGTTCGTCGCTCTGCGTTCAACCGTCGAACGATGATTAGCTTAACGCCGAACTTCACAGCTCGACTCTCTCCCATCGCGCTGCGACGTGTTCCTGGCGGCCTATGGAGAACGCCGCTCACGTTTCGACCTCCGGCGACTCACAGGGCATCGGGCAGAATCGTTTGCATGGCGGTGCGTTCAGTTTCCCCATATTTTCTTGATTCTTGAACTTAGATTCCGTAGTTTATGATTCTTCCCTGATAGCACTCTGTTTGCGTTGAAAAGAGAAGCCAAAATATCAAAATTTCTGTTCCTTCGTGAGAATGCCGTCGAAAGGGGAAATTGCACGCTCTATTTAGTTGGTCTCTAACGGTGATTATGATAGAATTGCAGGAGCCCTACCTAATAACAAAGCTGGAATCTGCCGAGAAAACGTGGAAAGAACTATCGGTAGGGTTCCATTTCTTTATTTCTTTCTTTGTTGTTGTTGTTTTTTTTTTTTACTGTCTGTTAAGGACTATTTGTGTTTTTGTCTTAGATTTGGTACTTTTATGAGTGATTCACTTATTTACCACTTCATTCATTCTTCCCATATACTTGTTTATGCCAATCACGTAAGGTGCAATAATATGCTTATTTTCTTTTAATTTGTTTCTCTAAATCCTCACCACCCCTTGGTTCTTGATTGTGCTATTTTTTTTTTTCCCTTTGAAAATTGATAAAAAATATGGATGTTTAGTTCCCGTGACATGGACAAGCACCTTTGATATTCTAGCAGGAAAAAATAAACAAATGGAAGGATGGAAGGAAAAGAAAAAAATGAAAAGGAAAAGGAAACTGAGTTTTGGTCTCCTGGCTTAGAAGAAACGTAGGGTTCACAAGTATATTGTTGAAAAATAACAAGGGAACAACAAATGCATAGATGGCCTGCTAATCTCATCTACTGATTCATAGCAAGTCTTGAAGAACAGGAATAGTTGAGGAATGTTCTTTTGCATCTTGGTTTCATAAATAAGAGAATCGTATGCAAAATATGGGCATAACTAAGTTGAGGGCGTTGCAGTTGATTTGCACCCAAGTAATAAAAGGCAAAACTAGAAATCAAGTTGTTTGTAATGAGGTTGGAGTGATACCTATTGAAGATGATGTGCATGAGATATGTTTAATATAGTTTTGGACATGTGATACAAAAACCTATGGATGCATGAGAGGAGATTAGATGTAATGAAAAAACAAAATGTAGCAAAAATAGTCAGAGAAAGATCAAAGAAAACTTAGAGAAACTCTTAAACATGTCATGAGATATATCCTATGACTTTACAAATGATGTGATCATGGATTGAAAAGATTGATGAGCTAGAATTCATGTAGCCAACCCAACCTAGTGGGATTAAGACTAGGTTGCTGTACTGACTGTAGTTTATATTTTTATTTTGATTATTTTTTTCTTTCCATCATGTTAGCAATTCATCACAAGGGGCTGTGTACATCTCTCTACTGAGATATATCATTGCATCGGTTGACATTGCTCATCTTCTTATGAGCTCAAACTGGACATCTGTAACTGTGCCCATTGCCTTTTAATTTGACCTATGCAAATTACATTCTCATTTTGAATTGGCCTCTTTTCAAGAATGTGTTCATCTGTGCATTTGTTATTTGTGTATCTCTGTCTATTTAGCCTTTTATCATGGGCTTTATCAGGCCAGAAACAAGCCTAAATCAAGTATACTTCACTTATAGTCTAGCTGCTATCCTACTATTTATTATATTTTGTCTTTTTTGTTTGAGTGCATCAATGATATATAAACCTAAAAAAATGTATTGACTGCATTTTCTTATTTTGCCATGCCACTCTGGTAGTTCATGTACTGTTGCTTGCTGATGGTGTTGAAACATTCTAATCTTTAATGCAGGTCAAGCTGGCTGATCCAGATGTAGTCTCAAATCCTAGTGAATACCAAAAGTTGGCACAATCTATGGCGGAGCTTAATGAGGTACTGCAGTTTCCAATATTCTTTATCTTTCTCATGATAAGAGACTGTGAAACACTTATTTTGCTTTCTTCAAACTAGTAGGTTGTGTCAACCTACAGGAGATTCAAGGATTGTGAAAAGCAATTAGAAGAAACAAAAGGTTACCCAAGCCCCCCATTTTGTGCTCCTGCTCAATATTTCTGAAAATCTTTAATAATTTTTATGGCTTCATTATCTTCATACCAGCTCTAGCGAAAGAAGAAGGTGGCGATGATGACATGGCAGAGATGATAGCTTCTGAGATTGAAACCTTGTCCAGTCAACTCCAAGAGCTGGAGGAGAAGCTCAAGGTTTTTATATTATAATTTATTTTGACATTTATCAGAGTAGATATGTAGACCTGCTAAGCATTGGCAGTCCTCTGTGCCTCTAGTTTTTAATATTTTTGCCTTCCTCTAAAAATTGATATCGTCCCAAATTGTCAGGTATTGTTGCTTCCTAGTGATCCCCTAGACACAAGAAATATATTGCTTGAAGGTAAACTAGTTTTTTCATTTAACAGGAAATCTCATCTTTGAGTCATTCTCTTGGCTCAAATGCTGGTTGAACTTCTATTTTTCCATGAAATGTGCAAAAATAAATGAGTGGCTATGTAATGGAAAAACTTTGAATCAGAAGTATTACATACCATACATGAAGAGATGTGACCATTGTCATCTAATATTGTTCCTTGTGAATTGTGATTAGTAAAGAGAGATAAGTTCATTTTTATGCTACACTGGGAGAAAAATATTAGGCTGTGTTCTTTCTGCGTTTTCAATTTTTAGTTTTGAGTTTTAAATTCATTTTCAGTTTTCTGTTTTGATAGTCTATTTTCAAAAAACTGAAAACGTGTTCTTTTTGTCATTTTAAAAAATTATTTCTTAAAATATAAAATTAAAAAATGCGTTTAGAGAAAAATTATTTTATAATATTTTATTCAATGAATTTA
The DNA here is from genome assembly GCF_014633365.1 of Diospyros lotus. Taxonomy (NCBI): domain Eukaryota; kingdom Viridiplantae; phylum Streptophyta; class Magnoliopsida; order Ericales; family Ebenaceae; genus Diospyros; species Diospyros lotus. Next base: position 36,489,242 of record NC_068338.1, on the reverse strand, counting down.
ATTATTAAATAATAAAATTAATTCTTTTAAATAAAAATTTACTATTAAAATAAAACAATAAGTTTGATTAGTAAATTATTAACATTTGAGTGATAATTTATATTAAATATTATTATACATAATATATATAATATACTTAATAATATACTATATGTTATCTTATATTTTTAATTATAATATAGATATATTATATTTTTTAAATTTTAAATAAATATATAATTTTATTTTTAAAATTTAAGAATAATTTGTTTTCTTTGTTTTCTTTTTTTTTTTCCTTTTCTTTTTTAGAGCCAAAACATGAAAATTTGATTGTGTTTTCTATGTTTTGGACTTAGAGATTGTTTTGGCTGAAAATAACCAATTTTTTTTTTGTTGTTTTGGGTTTTCTTTACAATTTTTTTTATTATTTTCGAAAGTGCTTTTGTAAAAATAACAAAGTAAACTCATTTTTATTGTTTTAAAAAATTGAAAATTAAAAATGACCTGAAAACAACAAAGAGAACGCGGCCTTAGTTTTGTGCCATTCTGTTTTTGTTATTGTTTATCACATGTATCTACTTGTGAGTTGTAACTGTACCCACCTGCCTCAGTTCAACCCCTTTCCTCCTTGCTACATATGCAGCAAGTGCATTAAAATATTAAAGTAATTAGTTTTTATAAATTGTTGTACACAAATAATAAGGTGGTGTTCTCTTTGTGTTTGAGTTTTGTGTTTTGACTTTTGAATTCATTTTGAGTTTTGTGTTTTGAGTGTCTGTTTTGAAATTTTTAAAAATGCGTTCTTTTTGTCATTTTGAAAAATTATTTCTCAAAACAGAAAACTAGAAAACGCGTTTACTTTGAAATTTTAAAAACGATTTTTTTTTTTGTTATTATGATATTTTATTTAATAAATTATAAATTTGATTCAAAATTTTAAACTATAAAATAAAATTCAAATAAAAAAAAATCAACAACCTTATAAATATCATTTAAAAAAATTAATACAAATAAAATATATCACATATTCAGTTTAATAAATAAATAAAATAAAAAAATTAAATAACAAAACAAAAAATCAAATCAGCCGCAACTCATCTCATCTTCTTCGTTCTAGGGTTTTCTGGGGGGGGGGAGGGGGGTGGCGGGTGGTCGCTGTGGTTATGGCAGTGAGGGGCGCTGGTCGCGATACTGTCGCGGTGGCGATGAGGGGCTGGTTGCGATGGTGGTGGGGGGGGGCTGGTCGCGGTGGCGATGAGGGGCTGGTTGCGATGGTGGTGGGGGGGGGGCTGGTTGCGGTGGCGTTGGCTGTGGGGTTGAAGGTGGCGGAGGGGGGTGCTGGTCGCGGTGGCAGCTATGGGGTTGAAGGTCGATGATGGTGGTTGCGGTACTGGTCGCAGTGGCGTTGAGGGGCGCTGGTTGTGGTGGCGGTGGAGTTGAAGGTCGGCGGCGGCGGTGGCTATGGGTGTCGATGGCCAGAAGAGGAGAGCGAGAACAGAGAGAAGATGGGGGGAGAAGGAGAGAGAGAGGGGGGGGAAGTGGGTCTGCGTGTGCCCGCGGGGGGGGTTGGGGGCTGTTTTCCGCGTTTTCAAAATGTTTTGTGTTTTCAGTGTATTTTCACTAAAAACGCCCAAAACAACATTTTGTTGTTTTGAGTTTCCTTAACAAAATTTTTGGTTGTTTTTAAAAACGCGTTTTGAAAAATGATAAAGAGAACGCATTTTCAATGTTTTCAAAAATTGAAAATAGAAAACGGCCCGAAAACGGGAAAGAGAACAGGCCCTAAGTTTTCTATATTTAAATTGTCAACCCACTTTTGTGTTTATGTACATTTATGTCAACATTTATTCTATTTTTTTAATTTATGATTCGTGTATTATCGAACATTTTGTTTTTCTAAATCATGAATTAAAGAATAAAAAAAGATTTAGGTTTGCTGGGCTCACCCCAGGCCAGTAGAGTTAATCCTGGGCCTATGGGCTGTGCTGCTTGTTTGACATCTCTAAGTTACTTATCTGTGTCTGATTTGCATTAAGTGCCTTATCATCGATTCTTTGCTTGTTTTTGGTGATAGTCTATTTTTCTCACTGAACTTTTTTTATAGTCTTCATTTAATGCACTCAATTCCTTATCCTTTTTCTACAGTGAGGGCCGGTACTGGTGGTGATGAGGCTGGACTTTGGGCTGGTGATCTTGTAGGTACATTTCTCTTTCCTCCTATCAAATCCATCAATAATATATCAAGCCTTTATCCCACCATGTGGAGTTGGCCCCTCCTCCCAAATCCATCATATGCAAAAATTCTGTTTCTCTGTATTTTAAATTCTGGTCTATGCAAGTTTTTTGCTTCTACTTGTTAAAGTCTGACATGACATGGATATGGAATATAAATTATCCTTTGCTTATGGATACATATATGTGGCCTTGAGCTTGATGCTTCATCATTGGATACTACACTGGCAGAACCAATCTCCTGAAGTAACCATACCGTTATGACTTCCTTAGATGAAGAATCACCGAACCACATCTTCTTAACTTAACAGGAAACCATTGTTAATGAAGTTAATAGAAAATTCATTGTGGAGTCTGAAGTAGCATCCTTTTAAATCTGAACTCTTCCTCTTAGAATAGGTCAATAAAGAAAGCTTGCTTTGAAGTCCTTAAAACACACCAGCACAAATTTCCAAGCATCTCCTTTGATGCTAACTTCTTTGATGTCTTTCAGGTACGAATGTATGAAAAATATAGTGAGCGTAACTCATGGAAGTGCACCCCAGTTTCAAGCTCTGAGGTAGAAGTTCCACTTCCTTGCTTAATGTTTGTGCTATCTTTTCTATTGCCACTAACCAAATTCTTTTCTCCTCTTAAGGCTGAAAAAGGAGGATTCAAGACATATGTCATGGAGGTCAAAGGAAAATGTGTCTATAGCAAACTAAAATATGAGTCTGGTGTTCATCGGGTCCAGCGTGTACCTCAGACAGAAGCTCAGGGCCGTGTTCATACATCTACAGCCACTATAGCTATTATGCCAGAGGTATATATTTTCTTATGCATTCAGTACACCACCTATATTTGGGCTTTGAAATGATTTTACATGTCAGTCTGGGTAGCTTAATTATAATGCTGGCAGAACTAGTTCAACATTGTCAGTGTTACTTTGTAATATCCACTTATCTTGACACCAGGATGATCTAAGTACTTCTTTCCCTATGAACAGATATCAGATGTTCAAGTTTCACCTTCATTGTGTACTTTGTATTGGCCTATCAGACTGAACACAAACATGTGGGATGAATACAACATGACATGGACATGCAGGCATGACGATTCAAAAGGATGCCACATTTAACATGCTAGGGATATACTTAACTTGTATACATAATTGATGAATATATATGGCATAACTTTTATGCAAATATAATGAAAATGCAAAATTAGGGAGCCATAATTTCATATTTTAAATGTTTAGCATTCCATACGCATGTTAATCACATGCCATAAGAAATAATAAAACTTAGCTGAAAAATTATTGTTGCATAAAAATGAAAAAAACATTTGTCATGGCAAAGAAAGAAGAAAAAGTCAATAAGCCATGAAAAGCTAAAGAATAGTAAAGCAGTTAGAACAGATAATATCCTGATAGAAGAATGAAAAAGTGTGTTTGGGGTTTTGTGTGATAGTAAAAATCTATTAAAAGCTCCAAGGAAAAATTTATAATATGGCTATATCACCACTTTTTTTTACTGCAGTAAAGCATCAGCATGTGCAAAATACGAGCTTAATGAAGATGATAATGTTGTAATGGATGTGCAGTCATGTAGGAAAGGATAGAAACAAAAATTAGGTTATTCATAATAAGGTTGGAGTGGTATCAAAGATAAGAAGCGTGAGATATGATTAAGATGGTTTAGCTATTTGAAAAGAGGATTGATATAGACTTTCATGAGGAGAGTGGATGGAATGGCATAATTTTTTCTAGCAAAAGAGGTAGAGGATGACGAATAAAAACTTGGTTGGAAACTCCTAGGCGCGATATGAGTTATATGGGTATTATAGAAGATATGACCATAGATAGAGATGATTGGCGAGCTATAGTTCATGTAACCAACCTACTTAGCGGGATTGAGGCTTGATATTATTGTAGACAAATGGAAATTCATAAGAAAAGAAAGCATTTTATGGTTATGGAAACTAGCGTTTTATGGTTACAGATTGGAAAGTATTTAATGTGATCCTTAAATCCAATAGGATGTCCAATGAATAAAGAAGAACATGTAGTGCATATTTCATCATCATCATCAACTGCATCTTATCCTAGCCAAGTAGGGTCGGTAGCATGACATTCATAATATCAATTGAATTTTCAAAGTCATATTGACAATATAAATCCATGCAAAAAGAACAATCTAGCAAAATTTTACACCTAGATGCCCTAACTGACACAACCCTCTAGCGAGGGAATGGCGAGGTAAGGTTCTAGCACCCATCTTTATATGGAAAAATTTCATGAGATGATGGTGAATGAAGATAATTGATATGGTCAAGTTCTATCACATAGTTAATATTGCAAAACCAACTTGTACAACCTGGAAACACCACATCATCTGGTGCCTGTTTAAAAAAAAGAAAGAAAGAAAGAAAGGAAAGAGCGTTGACAAATATTGTTGTTCCAGGAGTGTGTTTGCTTATATGAATATGGCATGGTTCATAAACTTCACCTGGTTATTGCAAATGCTGCCTCTTTTCTTCTTATTCTTCATAAACTTGATGTGGTAATTGCAAATACTTATGTTCTCTTATTCTCTTTATGCTCTCCTCAATCAAAGCATCACTTGATGTTTTCCGTTCTTGGTGTTCTTGGTTGTCCTGCCACATTCCTTTTCAGGCTGATGAAGTTGAGGTGGTAATTGATCCAAAAGATATAGAATTAACAACAGCAAGGTCTGGCGGGGCTGGAGGTAATATCAGAAATTCTTGATTACCTTCTTGTTAAGAAATCAACTTCTGTTATGTGAACATCTTAATTTTTCTATTCTTTAATTTTCTTCTTCTGAACATATATCTCATGCAATGAATTTACCTTGCAGGGCAGAATGTCAACAAGGTGGAGACAGCTGTTGATCTTGTCCATAAACCAACTGGGATCCGAATCTTTTGCACTGAAGAAAGAACTCAACTCCAGAACAAGAACCGAGCTCTTCAATTGTTGCGAGCAAAATTGTGAGACTTCATCAGATGAGCAAAGTTGTTATAGTGCCTAATATTATATTTGTTTATATATTCTGATTTTCTGAGATGGAGATGGCACAGAAGACCAATGTTGAAGCAAGTTACTGTTTTATTATTGTTATAGCCATATGATTTTTCTTTCTGCTTCTCTTTTCCATGTCATCTTTAACATGGGGTATTTATTATACAAGCATATTACACTTAAGGTTGTCAGTTTATTGTAAAGATAGAATATGCTTATAGCAGTTATGAACATAGCATATGCTTTTTAAGCATATGTGGGAAATTAGTTGCTAATTGAATTTTTCTTTATTTGTTCTTCTGTTTCCATGGTTCAGAGTTGTTTTGGATGTGATCTCTATTCCCATTGCTCCTTTAATCACTCTTTCTGTAATTCTCACTCATGCATTCCCCCCATAATGGTTCCTGATGTTTCTATATTTTTGAATTTGCAAGAGATCTTACTGTGTCTGGGGACAAGTTTCTGTAAAAATTTACAGTCCTGCTGTTGGTACGCAGGAATGGTGGGACACACATGGTAAACTAGGTCAACCCTAGCACCCTATCAACTTGAACTGATCATCCTGGGCACTATGAAAAATCTACTTGAGGAAAAATTTCAGAAATGCATCCAAAACTTTATGGCTGCAGAATAAATTACTATCATATTTTGAAGTGGGACCCCTAACATGGTCCTTATTGCTTATGGTGTCTCTTTTTATCTTCTTGTATTTATATCACTTTTTTGTTTTCTTTATTCATCCAACAAGCCTTTTGCCCAATTACTTGGGGTAACTTAAATTTGATAAATTTTCCTCAAGTTGACTCTATAAGAAGTTTTCTTTTGTACTTGATGCATGTGTTTTTACTTCAACTTCCTCAGTAGGCCAGGACCTATGTTTTTGGCCAAATTCCTCAGTTACAGTTATTGAGATGATTGATGATCCATGACCTTGTTCCAGGTATGAGATTAAAGTAAGGGAGCAGCAAGAAAGGATAAGGAACCAGAGAAAATTGCAGGTCTGAATTCTTTGCTTATGGGAATTGTTGAATCTGAATGGTACAGTGGAAAGATTGTGGTTGTGCTGAGTTTTCTCCCTTGGCAAGCCAATATGCATGAATACGTCCTGCTACCTTTCAATATGTTTTCTTGAATTGATTCGGTTAATATTATAACTTAACTCTTGAAGGAAAATTCTGGACCATCAAAATTAAACCTCTGGTTACTTTAGCTTTCAGTTTTTGATTACACAAGAACTCGCAGTGTTCCTTTGAGATATATATCTAGAATTTTTGCCTCTTCTTGTTACAACAATATTATTGCTTCTTCATAGAAACTTTCATATTTCTTAGATCATGGCACTCAAATATGTTATACCATAATAGCGTACATTGTTTGACTGTTTTCTTCTGATTAAAATTACCAACTCCTAGTATAAATTTTAAAATTTTACTTCAAAAAGTGCAATAAGACTTTTCAGAAGTACAGAAGTTGCCCTGCAGAATATCTGCTAATCTTTTTGCCTGGATTCTCTGTTTTTCATTTCAAAATTTTGTTGATATAACTTTTAGAAGTAATAGAAAGGATCAATGTGATGTGTGTGTGAGAGGGTAGTGCAACAGCCACTTCTGGTTTTCTTCTATATGAAAAGCCGTAGGTCCTTGCTAAGCAAGAATAAAAAATGTAGATCAAGTATTTCAACATATAGATTTGACTAACAAATTCTCACAAATCCTTTTGTTATCTTATAATTGTTTTGGCATGATGATGAAATAAACTGTGCAAAAAAAAAAAAAAAGTAGAAATAATCTATGTTCTATACTTTCTTGTGCTACATGATACGTTTTTTTTTTTTTTCTTCCCGGTATGCCTTACATGATGAAATTGTATCAAAGAGTATAAAAAGGACAACATATCAAGCCTTAGTCCCACTAGGTGGGGTTGGCTACTTGAATTCTAGCTTGCCAATTATATCATCAAAGAGCAAATGATTGGGGACAATTGATCTTGGAAATGCTAAACGGTAAACTTTTAATATTGTTGTATTCAGTCATGAACTCAGGAAGACATGGTTATTGTCATTCCAATGTTTGAATTTCTCTGATGAATAGGATATGGCTTCTATTTTACACATCTATAATTGCAATTCCCAATATATTGAGGGGACATTATGGCCTTATTCATATCGTGTTCTTTAGTTTCTACTATAGTATTATATATATATATATATATAATATGCAAGCTCACAGAGCATTCCTTTTAATTGAAATTTAAGGTTGCTAAGTATTCTGATGTTTTGATGATTAAAATTTAATGATCAAGTTTATAAAAAAAAATGACAGGTGGGTACAGGTGCTCGAGCTGAGAAGATTAGAACATACAATTACAAGGTACTAGCACAATGTTTTAATTCCCTTGAGCTCAATATAGCATGCCGTGGACCTTTGTTATTTTACAGGACCCTTTGAAAATTTTGAGCCCTTCGTACGTGAGATAGGCAATAAGAAAGCGGCTATGTATGTAGCCATGTCTCTTCACCTTTTGTGAAATAATGTATAGTAAACAAGAGCAAGGCGGGGTTTGGAAATGCAGGATTCCTGCTTCAATTAAAACACGTACATTTTAGTTAATTTGTTGGTTTATGTCTCTCTTAATAAAGTTGGGTGTTAGGATTTAACTTCTTGTGATATCTGCCACCAGGACAATAGGGTTACTGACCATCGACTCAAGATGAACTTTGAGCTCACTTCATTTCTTGATGGTGACATTGAGACAGCAGTCGAGGTACATTTGCCATATTTTAGAATGACTTTAATTTTTAACATGTCTGATGATTTCACATACATGCATATGCCCCTCCTGGATGGATTTGTGAGTACGATGTCAAGTAATTTTCGAGAAGGTTGTAATTTTCTTTTGAATACAAAGATACCGGCCAATGGCCATCTTTAAAAACTACTTCTTCTTCCAGTCTTGCTCGGCTCTGGAACAGAAGGAACTACTGGAGGAACTTGCAGAATCGGTGGGGGCACCAGCTAGCTAGCTCATCTCGCCTGACATCCATCCTGAATGGTTCCAGTTGCAGGGAGTGGGGTGTGATGCAGAGGCTTCCGTTCATTCGTAAACCTGGTAGGTTGTTAGATGACTGTGATGATGTCGAGCTAAAATTAAAAAATCTGTTCCTTTTATGAAAGACGACCTGTGTCCATGACTAGGGATCCATCGATCGTCAAGACCTGATCCTATCTATATAGGAATTTTTTGTTTGAATTCATTATGGCCATTGGATTTCTTGAAATCATCTTTTAAATTTCTATCCGTAGCAGATGCTGCTCTGTATCTGTTCGTTCTTTAAGATCTCTCACAAACAAGGATTACTGTTGTTTCGATGAGTAAAATACATTGTGGCTTATGAGAGAATGGTTTTGGAATTCTCGTATCAATGCTTAGATGCCATTGATAACTACAACAAATCCCTGCCTTATCTTGAATGAATGGAAGAATTCTTGTAGAATTAAGCGACAACTTACCCTTTTAATTACTTATTGCATTTTAAATCAGAAAAAAACAAACATTTATAATTTCAATATATGTTTATTTAGTAGTGTTTAATCTCATTTACTTGTCTGATAACTTGAGGTGGCAGGTATGTGCAATTATTTTTATAATAATAATTCAAAACTCTAATTGAGAGATAGATAGATCAGGATGGTTGTATTAATTAATTATGTTTGTGTTATATATATATGTTATTGTTTATATCTTTTAGTTACAGTTTGATATTTCTTTTAATATTTTGTAAAGAAATAAATTTCGACCCGGTGAGAAGACTTCTGCATTAAATTAAAATTTAAGCTAAAAAATATTAAATAAAATTATTTTTTAAGACCACAATTGTCATCTTTTAAGTAAAATTTTATTTGATTCATGAATATGAATCAGATTTATAAAAAATTAATAGTAGGAAATCTAAAATTGCTGATTTAAAAAAAAAAATCAGAATAACCCAGAAAACATTTAGGTGAATAAAAGTTGCCTGAAAAAGATATTTTGTCCAATTTGAGGGGCAGCTCAGGTCTGCACTTGGCGGGCAGTGGAAGCTCCAAGTGGCGGCTTTTACTCATCGCCACCACCACTCCCCGCCGAGCCCTGCCGCTTCTCCTTTCTAGCCCATATCTTGAGCTTTCCTCAATCTCATCTACCGCCAATATAAAATTAGAAGCCCATGACCACGGTCTCGTTTCCCATGATCATCAGAAGATTGTTCTTCCATTCCCCTTTTCCTCTTCGCCGCTTTCTCTCGCACCATCACACTTCGCCCAGAAGACACTCACCCTTTGCCCTTTTCGTCTCGCACTGCTGCCCTCTCTCGTCTGTTTCTCCTCGATCCATTCACTCGCTCAAGGTCCTGGCCATGGCCGAACAGTCCCAGAAGCCCACCACTTCACAGACTCACCACGAGCACACCAATCGTCTAGCCGCCGAGCACAGCCCGTACCTTCTTCAGCACGCTCACAACCCGGTATGTGAATCAGGAGGCTCTTCCCAATTTCTCTGATTTACTTGTCTGGGCTATGTTTGGATGGATAGAACAAGGATAAGAAAAAAAAAAAAAAAAAAAGCAAAGAAATTATAATTTGACCTCAATTAAGGCCATCCAATGAAGCAAAATTTGCATTTCCCTGACCTTAATTGCAATACCTATCTAGTTTTTTTATTTTTTTATTCCTTGGTAATCTGAAGGTCAATTGGTATCCATGGGGTGAAGAGGCCTTCGAGGAAGCTCGAAAGAGAGACGTTCCCATCTTCTTGTCAAGTACATACTAATCCTGTATTTCTTTCGTTATATACAATTGTTTGTCTTCCAATTAATTAGCCGAATTATGAGACTTAACTGTCATGAGTTTTCAATTTTTTGGCTGCTCGTCTCTCCAAAGTTGGATACAGCACATGCCACTGGTGAGGTTTTGCCCTTCTCTCCTGAAGTTGTTCTTTCTTTGTTTAATTCTTTTTTCCATGGCGCATGGTTAAACCTTGCTCTTTTGGTGGGAAACCATTGAGAAGGTGTCACGTGATGGAGGTGGAATCCTTTGAGAATGAAGAAGTTGCAAAATTACTGAACGATTGGTTTGTTAGTATCAAGGTCAGTGGCTGCTTCTGCTTTGGTACATCAGTGTCAACTATCTCATCTACTTGCAGAGAGGCAAATTTATGCTACACTAACAAGAACAATTATTTTCTTCCCTGGAACCAACAGGTGGATCGAGAAGAACGGCCAGATGTCGATAAGGTAATCATATGAGCCCAGGAGGATATAGTATTATCTTCTTTCGAGTTCTTTCTTTTTGACTGTAAATTCATTCTTTACAATTCTCAACTGCTATTCGTTCTGTCTACATTGTTAACATTCTGACAATACATTCCATGCCACCATTCTAATTGAACGGAATTGACAGCATGTCCAGCGTTGGTATTAATCTCCAAGTGCTGTGGAAGTTTCTAGTTGCACCGGCATTTAATTTCAATCTAAGAGAACATGTATCATAATTTTTTGTATTATCAGTTAATAATGTGAAAGCAGTATCATATCAAAGATGCATCCCCAGTAATTCGTTCTCTATTCTGCTGAGAAAATTCTTCTATTTTCCCAGGTATACATGACTTACGTGCAGGCTTTATATGGTGGTGGAGGTTGGCCTCTGAGTGTCTTCCTTTCACCAGATCTGAAGCCCTTGATGGGTGGAACTTATTTTCCTCCAGATGATAAGTACGGAAGGCCAGGGTTTAAAACTGTGCTTAGGTGAGGGCTTCAATCCAATTCTTGTCCAGTACCAAAAATCGTGATTGATTTGCCTCATTATCTTTTCTGCGTCTTGAGTTGTGTCAATGTCGGCTAGTGTTTGTTATTTCTTTTATGCCTTTTTTTTGGGTGATAAGTATACCCTCTTCTACTTGTTTGGTGCATTCTTTCAGGAAGGTGAAGGAGGCTTGGGACAATAAACGAGACGTCCTTGTAAGGAGTGGTGCTTTTGCAATTGAACAACTATCAGAAGCCATGTCAGCCAGTGCAATTTCTAGTAAACTACCAGATGGGATTCCACACGATGCACTAGAACTATGTGCAGAGCATGTAAGATTTTTGCATGAGAAGAAGTGCTATCTATTTCTATTTTGATTTAGGTATAAGACATTTAATATGAGTTTTGTTAAGATGGATGGTGCCTTGCCCCAAATTGCTTTAGTGGTGCTCTTGTGGACTATGGCTTCTTGTGCTTTGGAGCTTAGATTAGACGACCAGTCTGGTCATATTTTTTATCAAGAGCAAGACTGATAATGACATCTCATATGCCTTGCATTGAAATAACCACAGGTTGTCCCATCATAACAAAGTGATATAATTTGTTACTCGTCTGGGATTTATAGGTGCCTCACACAAACAGAATGCACATGCAACTATGGTCAATCTGGCAAATACAGTGGTTTTCAGTTTTCCCACTTAAATTCTAACACACCAAATTTAAATTTCCAAAATGTCCATAGTGGATTGACCCCTCCTGTTTTTGGCATTGATAGAGTATGGTTTCTGTTGAGTGTATTATTTACTTGCATATAATTATCATATGATCTTCAGATAATAATGGTGTACTAATGGCATTGGCTGCCATTGATCTTATGAAGCCCATGGTTTCCACATGTTGGTGTTGTGTGAATGTGATATGATAGTTGTTGTAGTTAATGTTAGAAGGACAAGGACAAGGACAAGGACATTCATGGCAATGAAGGAATCCAGTTGTGTTGTGGACTCTAATTCTCTTAGGAAAAGAAAACTCCTTCCTCCTAGAAAAATTACAATTAGTCTCATGGAGGTTTTAGCAACTGGGATCTCTCTCTCTGGTTTACCTTAATCCAGATATGTATTTTATGCTCTTCTAAGGTTTTCTGCTTCATGTTTTTTTTTTTTAAATAGCTTTCTGGAACGTATGATTCCAAGTATGGCGGCTTTGGATCTGCCCCCAAGTTCCCTAGACCAGTTGAGGTTCAGTTAATGCTTTACTGGTCAAAAAAGTTGGAGGAATCTGGGAAATTGGGCAAAGCAAAAGAAACCTTAGAGATGGTGTTGTTTAGCCTGCAGTGCATGGCAAGAGGAGGCATCCATGACCACGTAGGAGGTGGTTTTCATAGATACAGCGTGGATGAGTGCTGGCATGGTTAGTTTATTGAATATGAATTTCCCTGTGGTTCCCTATTAAGTTCTTAAGAAATGGGTAGTTGATTGCCATTAATTTGCTAATAATACACATCTTATCAAGTTTGTCTTTTCTTGTTATTTATGATGGACTTTTGGCTATTTTCTGCAATTGAGTTGTTGAGATTGGGTTGTTTACTTGCAGTTCCACATTTTGAGAAAATGTTGTACGACCAGGGGCAGCTTGTGAATGTTTATTTAGATGCCTTTTCAATCACCAAAGATGTTGACTATGCATGTATGTCTCGGGATATACTTGATTATTTGAGGAGAGACATGATTGGACCCAATGGAGAGATCTTTTCGGCAGAAGATGCTGATAGTGCTGAGTCAGAGGGTGCAGCAAGAAAAAAGGAAGGTGCCTTCTACGTATGGACCGGCCGTGAGGTATGCTTCAAACTGTTTCCTATAGATCTTACTGAGGAAATGATGTATATCTGTTACTAAATAATTGAAACTGTACAACCCCACATCTGATTTCTCAAATTCACCCTTCACTGTTTTCCCAGAAATGATTGATGTTGTGGGATGATTTTTGATTCTTTAGGGCCTCTCAGTTTGTGATGATTATGGGCCTTATGGCTGTTATGTCAGTTCTCTATTTTGTTAAGTCTTGACATTTTAGATAAACTATGAAGCATGAAATGGCAAATCTGCTCTAATAGAGGTCCTTCCACACAGAAGAGTTGAGATACAATTTTAATAAGTAATGGCCTATCTTGAGTATTATTTTGCATCCTTGGCCTAAATTATTTTCTCCTTCATTCTCCAAGGTTGAAGACACAGTTGGAGAGCATGCAACTCTTTGCAAGGAGCACTATTACATAAAACCATCAGGGAATTGCGACCTCTCTAGAATGAGTGATCCTCACAATGAATTCAGGGGGAAAAATGTTCTAATAGAGAGAAATAGTACTGCTGCGATGGCATCAAAATTTGGTATGCCTGTTGAAAAGTATGTTGAGATTCTTGGAACGTGTAGGCAGAAACTTTTTGATGTGAGATCAACACGGCCGCGGCCTCATCTGGATGATAAGGTATCATCTGTTATCCATGGGAAAGAAGTTGCTGATCGTGTTAAAATTTATTAGGTGTATGGGGAGTTGTAAGACAAGATCCTGTTACTTGCTAGGTAATTGTGTCATGGAATGGACTCGCGATTTCATCTTTTGCAAGAGCTTCTAAAATCCTGCAGAGCGAACCTGAAGGGACTAAATTTTACTTCCCCGTTGCTGGCTGTGATGTAAGATTTCACAAGCTCAAACTTTTCTGGTTGCTCAAGGGTTTTGGGTTAATTAACTTCAGAAGTTTCTCATAGGAGGTATAATTTCATTGGTGGTCGTACAATTGTTGTGCATTTACTGATCTTTCTTGAGGTTGATGTTAAACTTTCAGCCAAAAGAGTACATGAACGTTGCAGAAAAGGCGGCATCATTTATCCGGAGGCACCTGTACGACCAGCAGAAGCGAAGGCTGCAACACAGCTTTAGGAATGGCCCCGCTAAGGCCCCTGGGTTTCTTGATGATTATGCTTTTCTAATATCTGGACTGCTGGATATCTATGAATGCGGCGGCCCAATATTTTGGCTGGTGTGGGCAATTGAACTGCAAGACATCCAGGCATGAACCATCAAACCCAACTCTCTAACCTGCATAATGTGTGTGTGTAGATATATGTAGGCTTGATATTGGTAGTGCAACCGTGTTTCAAATCTTCTAGAGATGTTCTTTTTGTTTTGTAGGATGAATTGTTTCTCGACATAAAGGGAGGGGGGTATTATAATACCCCCGGCGAGGATCCTTCAGTTTTACTCCGATTGAAAGAAGATCATGATGGCGCTGAGCCGTCAGGGAACTCAGTATCAGCGATCAACCTCATCAGACTCGCCTCCATGGTCTCCGGCAATAGGTCTGATCGTTACAGGCAAAATGCCGAACATTTACTGGTCCGCTCCTCCTTCCATTCCCTAGCCCGCCTCGTTCATTTTCAAATCCAAATCTAGTTTTGGAATTGGGAGTATTTCCAATACGAGTAATGATCTGCTTTTTTTTTTTTGGTTTGGCGCTGGTCTGGCTGACAGGCTGTTTTCGAGAAGAGATTGAAGGATATGGCTATGGCCGTGCCTTTGATGTGCTGCGCCGCGGACTTGGTTTCAGTCCCTTCCCGTAAGCAAGTCGTCCTGGTTGGGCCGAAATCCTCCAGAGAGTTTGAAGACATGCTTGCTACTGTTCATTCACTCTATGATCCCAACACAACTGTGAGTCAATTCATTCCTATCATATTCTTGCCGCCTGTAATTTCCATCTGAAATCGAATCTTGGACTCTTCTCCCTCCTAAACAACTACTACTATGAATGAACTCGTTTCAATCTGTTTACAGGTAATTCATGTCGACCCGACGGACCAGGAAGACATGCAATTTTGGGAAGAAAACAACAGCAACATAGCGAGCATGGCAAGGAACAGTAGCCTTGGTGGTGACAGCAGGAGGGTGGTGGCGGCTGCTCATGTCTGCCAGAATTTCACTTGCAGCCCTGCTGTTAGCGACCCGACATCTCTCGCGGCTCTGCTCTCCCGTTCCACCAAACCTTCCTCCTCCTCCTCCTCCTCCTCCTCCTCCTAAAACTTGTGGTTTACTTGGGTCGTGGGCATGGAAGCTCCGTGATGATGTGATGTACATGATGATGATGATCAAATTGTCTTTAGGTCTGATCAAATTTTTCCGTCGTGATGCACAATCAAAAGTTTGAATTCTTTAGAGAGAGATGGACGCGGAGGGAGAAGTTGCCATAAGAAGGTCAAGTAATAATTTTATTTTTATTTGAATTAATTAATCAAATTAAATACATTTATTCACATAGTTACAACTTACAAGAGAGATAATAAAGATGCCCCCACTTAGATAGTCCAGCAATTGAAATCGTACATGTGTTGGTCTTAAAAAGTCTTAAATTCTAGTTGTTATATAGCCGATTATAGGTCCCGTATTTGAATCTTGTTATTAAGTTTTGTGATTAACTTCTCTTACAGAAATCTTGAGATTGAGTTACGGAGACTTTTAAGGTGAGAAATTTTACCTTTTGGCCATAAAGAGAGATAATAAAGATAATATATATTCTATATTACGAAATCAAACTGATTTTCTATAATTTTATTTTGTTGACTCTAATTTGGCATGCTTAATAAATTTTTTATAAAATAATTTAGATGAATTCAAAGAGATTTTAAAAAATTAAAAAGTATGATAGAACCTCA
This sequence comes from Diospyros lotus, assembly GCF_014633365.1. Classification (NCBI taxonomy): domain Eukaryota; kingdom Viridiplantae; phylum Streptophyta; class Magnoliopsida; order Ericales; family Ebenaceae; genus Diospyros; species Diospyros lotus. The sequence continues at coordinate 36,473,531 of NC_068338.1, read as the reverse complement.
CATATCAGTAAGTAAAACGAAAAAATGAATAAGAAAATAAAATATATAGATTATATTATTATTGATATATCAATCAATAATATTTTGTATAAAAAAATTATATAATTTTACAATTTGTGGAATTAGATTTAGAGTAGGATGTTGATTAATTATAGAAAAAGTGATTTTTGGGTTAAAGCTCTTTAGATACAACTAAGAATCTGACAAATTAATTTTTGAATTATTTAAATTTTAAATAAATGGTGAATAATTAAATTATATATTTCAAATAGTTGATGGAAGTCAAATTTCTGTTTTTTTCTTTTATATTTTCATCATATACAGACTCTTTTATCTCTTTTGAAGGTTTTATAATGAATTATTATAACTAAATATATTGTATTTTTAATTCACGAACAATTGAGACAAAAAAAGAAAAAAGAAAAAAAAAAGGAATGTTGGAGGCAAATATATATTTTGGAATAATGATATAGATGTTAAAGTTTGGACATGTTACTCAATTGTTTTAATTTTCTTTCAAATTGGGGACTCTAGATTACTGCAATTTGTGAGTTGGGGTATTAAGGTAATATTTTTTAATTAAGATATAGATTGAAAAAGATAAAATATTAAAATTATTTTAAATTTTTATTATTTTTAATATATTTATTAGATTTATTTGACAATATTTATAAAAAAAAGTTACGTAATTTTTTATCTAATATTTTTCAGATATACTAAAACTTAGTTATTCGACGAGCATCCAAGTTTCTTCGGCATTTTCTTTGTTAGTTTTTTTATTTTGCTTGGTTAAATTTAATTTTTAATTTTACTTAATTATCATTTAATTAATTTAATCAAGATTTAAGTGACAAAATTAGTATTGGAGAGGTCTAAGTGCAATTTATCATTTTATGAATTTTAGATAAATTTTTGTAAAAAAAAAATTATTTTAAATTTAATTTTTACGAATATATAAGTTTAAATATATATTTGATAAAAATTAAAATTTAGGAAATCTGTAATAATTTACAAAAAAAATAGAAATCAAAAACCACGTGTCGTCCACCTAGATTTGCCAAGTTGACATTGATTCATGATTCATCGAGAGGAGGATGCTGAGTTGAAAAAGTATGTAATATTAATATTTTTATAAATTGTATTTCTTTTTTTTAAATAAGATACAAAATTATATATTTTTAGAAAATATTCTTCTGCATTTGTCAAGGATAGAAATGGCAAAATGGGCCTGACCCGGGACCAAGCTAGGGCCAGCATTTTGTTGGCCCATTTAAGGCCGGGTTGATTTGGCCCGACCCGCTTGGCCCGGGCCAAATGGTGACGGGCTGGGCTAGCCCACTTGGCCCGTTAATCGGCCACAAAACCCCCCCGCCCCCCTCAGCCTCGCCTCTCGCCCTCGCCTTCACCCTCTGCCTTGCCCTCGCCCTCTATCTTGCCTTCGCCCGCGCCCCTCGCTCTCATTCTCGCTCGCCGTCGCCCTCGTCTCGCCCTCGCTCGCACCCCTCGCTCATCGTTGCCCTTGTCTCGCTCTCGCCCGCGCCCCTCGCTCACCCTCTGTCTCGCCCTCGCCCTCGCCCCTCGCTCACCCTCTGTTGCTTGCGCCACTCGCTCTCAGTCTCGCCCCTCGCCCTCTCTCGCTCACGCTGCCTGTCTCTGGGACAAAAATGGTATAAAAAAAAAAATTGGGTGGGCCCGTTTGGCTCGCTTGGCCTGTGTAGGGCCGGGCTAGGGCCAACAATCTACTGGCCCATTTTTAAGCCGGCCGATTTGGCTCGGCCCGTTTGCCATCTCTAATCAAGGATAAGGATTGATGCCGAGAAGAGACGGTGCATGGAATCCAGCTGAAACCGCCAGCGACGTAAGCTTCGATCCACGGTGCTGGAAACGTGACGAGAGGGTAGTCTCCTCTATGTAAGTTTCTAAGGAACTGGAAGGCGTTGTAGCTGAAGGGTAAAAAGGTAATTTCGTTTTGTCGGCAAGTTGAACCGCTGATGTGTGCACCAAAGCGGTGCTGAAAACGTGAGCATCCGTTATAAGCTTCGTTTGTTTCTCTCCTCATCACGTGCCCGACGTAAGCTACCGAGAGAGATGCTACAAATTGGCTTGGCGGTGGAATTCACTATCATTATTATACATTGTGTTTGAAATTGAAGGGGGGAGAGAGAGAGAGAGTAGAGGGAGAGCCTTCTCCTTAATTCTCCGATCGGCGGCGAGACGCAGGAAATCTCTGATTGAGGGAGAACGTTGCCTCATCCGGAGCTGCCTTTGCCGGAGAATGGAGGTAGTCTTCGTCAACGGCGGTTTTTTCAAAAGGTATTCAGAACTTTCTAGACTTTGCGTGAGTTTATGATTATGTGAGAGGTTGCTTAGGGTTTATGCGCTGGACTGGTCGAAAGTGAAATCAACTTCGTTTAGTGCTTTTCTAATTTGTTGTAGTTACGGTCGACAGTAAAACCAACTTTGGAAGTGAAATCTACAGCCGTAGTTACGGTCAATATTGCTAGCATTGGATCAGCCACAAGCACTACAACCACAGCGGTAGCAGCATGCGCGACGTCGATCTGTATGGCTGAAGGCGCCGCCGGTATTCTCTCCCTAGTGTAAGATCATTTAGGGTGTGTTTGATTGGGGATGGAAAGGGGATAAAATTTCAATTTCATGGAATTCCAATTCTCACGCGCTGGAATTCTAATTTCTTAATTTTAAGAAAAATTTGTATTCAAATGAAAAAAAAAACAAAAACTATGTGATAAAATTTTCTAAAATTTGAATGGAAAATGAATTTCACCCCATCTCACCCTTATTTATTTTATGTCTTCAGTTTTTAATTGTTTGTGTTTAGTTTTAGTTTTTTATTTAAAAAATATGAAAACTTAACATATTAGTCAACAATATTGTGTTTATTTTCAGTTTTGATACTTTCATATTTTACTTTTATAAATCATCACCCTCTCTTAAACTCAGGGTGCTCTTTTTGTTATAGAAGAAACAGTCCGTAATAATGTCAGATTTTCAATTCAATTGTAACCTGACATTGTTATTGTAACCTGACATTGTTACAGGCTGTTTCTTCTAACAAAAAAAAAGCACCCCGAGTTTAAAAGAAAGAGAAAGGGTGATGATTAATTATTTGTCCAACATGTCTTGACACCTGATTTGTTGCTTTCAGTTTATTCGAACGCATCTCTGTATTGGACCACTCCTCATTAAATCCCAACCTAGAGAAGTAGTAAAGCTTGCTAGATTGATTAACTTTGTAGCATGTAATTCTTTGAGATAATACATTTGAATGTGCCAAAGCTTTGCATTTGCATTTGAATTTGATTAATAAATTAATTGACATTATCCAAAAACACAAATAAATTGCCAATTGCAAAATACCATTCATTTTTGTGTGTATTCCTCGTTATAGGATTGAGTTCATATACAGTTATTGAACTTTATATGTTAACCAAATTAAAATTAAATTTACCAAAAATGACTTGTGCTCATCCATTGCGTGTGCCCTGTTTCTAGTATGTGTGTGTGTATTATATATATATATATATATAATTTAAATTCGTAAATCGTTTAGAGCCAAAGAGATTGTTTGGCTCTCCATTTTTAAAATTTTTATAACTGCTTGGCTAGCTTTTAACTTATAAACTCTTCCAACAACTAATTTTATCAAAAGGTACTACCTCTAATTCGACTTTACTTTTGTCAAAAGTAATTCTAATGGTGGGATTCTTCTCAATTTTTTGTGACATATGTTATATTTGCTTAGAATGTAAGGTCTTTGAAGCATCAACACCATTTCGGTCATGTGCTTCTGTAGTTAATTAAAATGGATTGATAGTTTGTTGATGTATTGGTTGCCTATTGGAACCTTATATCTTTCTGAGTTCCTAGTGATTCAGGCTTATTAATTGTGTTTAATTTAGATTTAAATCAAAGTAGTAAATAATCTTGAGAAAGACAACATGTGAGTAATAAGATCTTGAGAAAGACAACCAAAGTAGTTTTATCTTTTCTTTTACATTTGATGTGGTACAAGTGCACATATTCATTATTATTATTTTTTCCTTTTCTTCTACATTTGGTCTACATCAGCTATTGTTTATTGTTGGTGATATTTTACATATAAGATTATGTTGACCTATGATAAAATTAGAATAATATTTTACATCTTTCTTTTAATTCATACAAGCAAAGTATGGTAATGATCAATTGTACGTTCTATTTTGATGTGTTCTCAAATATCTGTTTAGTAATCATTTATAATGGATTTATGTTAAGCATAATATACCAAATCCTGTATAATCCATTCAAATGTTTTCCCATTAAAAATATGTAAACAGTCGAATCTTTACTCTACCAATCGTAGCATTAATTTTTAATTAATGTCTGCTAAACAATCTTTGTTGGTTGACAGGTTTATCTTTCTCTGTCTTATGCTGTGATTGCTTCAGCTGCCAGAGCATGCTGCATATCTTTTGGGGTGGTTTCCAAACTTGCAAAAAGATTTTTTTCTTTCTGGTCATATTCACATCTAGTTCGACCCTTTGTTGTTAGGTCTGAATTTTCAAATTTGAATGATGAATTTTTGCATTAAAATCTGTCTCAATTGTACTAATGAATTGCAGCTATTCTCCTAATGCTCAGCGCAGTTTTGGCATGCCTTGGTCAACTACTTTCTCGTCTACCGTCTAGGCCTCACCTGAGGAGTAGCCATGGCTGTGGCTATCACATTCCATCCCTATGCTTTTCCAGGACTAGCAGTTAGTCATGGCAAGCCTGGTTTGTTGAATGTTTTCATGAATAGAAATCGCTACTTTGGCTAGCGGTTCCTAGTTGTGTTCAATTTGCCTGGAATGTGGTGGTATGAGTAGATGATAGTCTTGACAGCTTTAATTCTGGCAGCGACTGGGAGAGTAGTGGCCATGGAAATTCTCATGCATGTAACTTCTTTTGTCTTCTTCATCCCTTGGGCGTTGGTTCTGAACCCAAAATTATTTATCGAATCTCTTGAATGCCAATCATTTCTTTGTCTCTGCTTGCTTATTTTGCTCAATTGGTTCTCATCAACACAATCACCATGAGGACAACAAGGCTCAAACAGCTTGTGTTGTTCTCATGGTAATTGTGCTAATGACAACTAACTGGGTAAAAGAAGCAAGTAGAGGTAGAGAAATGATTGGCATTTAAGAGAACTAACAAGTAATTTTGTGCTCAGGACAATGTCAAAGGGAAGTTGCAGACAAGAGAAGTCGCTTGCATGAGAATTCTCATGGTGACTACTGCCTCGGTTGCCACTTAAAATAATGCTGCCAATACTATTACCAACTCATATTATCACCATTTCAAGCAAACTGAAACACAAGTAAAAATCATTAGTGAAAGCATTGACTTCCATTATTAAAGACATTCAGTAGACTAGTCAGCCATGACTTAGTACAAATCAGGGATGTGTGTGGTGCGATTTGGCTGGTCTGAATCATTTTTAATATGTCAAATTGTCGGTGTATTTTTTCGACCAAACTAAATTTAGTTTGGTGCGGTTTACCGCGGTTTGAAAATCTGATACAAGTGAGCCTTAAAATCACTAAAAATGCTATTTAAAATGGTAAATAAAAAGACAATCAAAGATAAATAAATAAGAGCAGAAAATAAAGATAAAACGATGTAATTCAACATTTAACAACATTGAAAGCAAAAAATAACATGTTTAGCAATGAATTATATAATTAACCTGTTTAGAAAATAAATAAATTATCAAATTAACTTGTTTAGCGATGAATTATGAATTATGTAATCAAATTAATTTGTTTAGGGTGGCTTTTATAATTATAATTTTGTTATAATTTTTTTTATATTTTTTTGGACGGTTCGGTAATTGTACAAATCGCGAACAACGCGATTTGTATAGCGTTCAAATCATTTTTTACTGTAAAAATAAAAAATCGACCTATTCGATTTGGTTTATTTTGATTTGACTGATTTATGCAGTGCATCGATTTTTAGTAATTTTTTTTAAAATCATTAAAAATGCTACTTAAAATGATAAATAAAGACAATCAAAAGTAAATAAATAGGAGTAGAAAATAAAAACAGTGTAATTCAACATACAACATTTTAACATTGAAATCAAAAAATAATAATAAAATTAACTTGTTTAGCAATGAATTATAAATTATGTAATCAAATTAACTTGTTTGGAGTGGCTTTTATAATAATAATTTTTTTTATATTTTCTTGAGCAGTTGAATTTAAAATCGAATTGCTAAATGTACAAATTGCGAACAACACAATTTGTACATCGTTTAGATCGTTTTCGACCAAAAAAATAAAAAATCCACCTGTTCAGTCTGGTTTAGTTTGATTTGACCTTTTTTTTTTTTTTTTTTTTACTGTGGATCGATTTTTTTGATCTCTGCTACAAGTCTGGGAAAAGCATACTAGGGTGAAATTGCCAAAAGCGAATGAGGTTTGTGATATCCATTACACTCACCATAACTGAAGTTTCCCATAGCTGAAATAGTATCTTCCAAAAACCCCTCTTTAAGGAGGGCCCGACCCGGCCCGAGTATGATGAACCGGGTGTGAAGCGGCGTGAGCGATGAGCGACGAGGGCAAGCTTAGCAGAATTTAACAACAATTTCTTCAAAATGGTACATACAAAGCTGCTGCAATTTCCCCCAAGAATGGCCGCTTTCTTCTGCAGAAAATGGCCCCTATCAAACGGAATTATTGGCAGCTCATGGCGGCGCATTATCGAACTGCAAAGAGTTCCTTTTGCACCGCCCATCGGAAAATTCTTCTCGTCAGATAGACTCGCGTCGAAAGACGAAGAGCAAGAGCTTGTCATCGCCACCATCGCTGCCGCCTCATCCAAGAAAGTAGCCGGGAACGCGGAGCTTGTCAAAATCATCCTGAGGGACTACGGATTCACCGATGCCCGGATCTCCAAAATGGCCGCCGTGCGGCCCTCTATCCTCTCTTGCAATCCGGACAAAATCCTCCTTCCCAAACTCGAGTTCTTCCGCTCCATAGGCCTGTCGAGCACGGACCTCCCGAGAATCATCTGGGCAAGCAAGGGCCTGTTGTTCCGGAGCCTGGAAAAGCAGCTTATCCCTTGCTATAATTTCCTGAAGAGCGTGCTTCTTCTCGACGAAAACGTCCTTAAGATGTTGAAGCGCGGACCCGGCATTCTTCTGCACGACGTTGACAAGACGATTGCCCCAAATCTAGCCGCACTGAGAGAAGCGGGCGCGCCCCAATCCATCATCTTCTTCATGTTGATTCGTTCCCCCCGCGCGATACATCAGGATACACAGAAGTTCAAAGAAAGCCTGAACAAAGCCGTGCAAATGGGATTCAACCCGTCGAAATCGACATTTGCGTGTGCCGTCCAAGTGCTCTGTGAAATGCCCGAGTCAACTTGGGATCATAAAATGGAGGTTTACGGGCGCTGCGGCATGTCCAGAGATGAAGTTCTGCTGGCTTTCAGGTCACACCCACTCTGTATGTATTTATCCGAGGAGAAAATTACGCGAGCAATGGACTTTCTTGTTAAGGAGATGGGTTGGAAGCCAGCCGCCGTTGCCCGGTGCTCTGCTGTCATCTTCTTTAAATTGGAGAAAAGGATCATGCCACGATGCGCAGTTATTAAAGTTCTACTGGAACGTGGCTTGGTGAAGAAAGATATATGCTTGAGTACGTTTTTATTGCCTAGTGAGAAGTCTTTCTTGGATTTGTATGTAAAGAGATATGAAGATGATGTTCCAGGTCTCATGGGTGTTTTTATGGGAAAAAGAGCTTCTCAAACCAGGATATGAGTAAAGGAGATGAAACCAGCAGAATTAATGGCTTCTGTATTGAAATCGTTTGTAAGTTTGTTTTTCATGTGATGTTAACCATCAAATTTATTTTAGCTGCCTTTGAAATGTTTTGGAAGTGAAAAAATGATACATGGGGTGACCTTCGTACTAAAATAAGGTGCTTTGTTTATAGGAAATGCTACGTTTTTAATACCATGTGTTATATATATGGTGCTTTGTTTATTCTGTTCTCTTTTTTCTCCTCAGTTTGCAAGACATGGGGTGATCTTCTTACTAAAATAAGGTTGGTCTGCAATATTCCGCATTTCAGACTGTTGGCTGGAATTGTACAATCTCCAATCAGCAAAAGCTTCAACAGGTGGTCGATGGAAAGATCAAAAGGATGATATTTTCTTTTCATTTTCTCGAGATGACAGATAGTACATGCTGCTCTGCTGCAGTATTACATGACTACTTCCAGACCAGGCTATTGCATTTCAAACATGCTCCTCACATCCAGCCTACATACATATATACAAGCTACATTGCATGAGTGTGCAGGAATTTTTCCAAGGTCCCCAGTGCAGCAGTAGCTTCAGTTTCGGTTCATCACCTGCCCAAAGCACCATGCATACAACACATGATACTAAAAAGGTAGTATTTTCTACCACACGTACGGATGCCTCATGCCTGTCAATGTATCATTTTTTCAGTTACAAAACATTTCAAGCGCAGCTAAACTAAATTTGATGGTTAAACTAAATTTGATGGTTAGCAACATCACATGAAAAACAAACTTACAAACGATTTCAATGCAGAAACCATGAATTCGGATGATTTCATCTCATTGACTCAAATCCTGGCTTATGAAGTTCCCTTTTCCCATATAAACACCTATCAGACCTGAAACATCATCATTTTCATATCTCTTCACATACAAACCCAAGAAAGATTTCTCACTGTGGACTAAAAACGTACTCAAGCATATATCTTTCTTTACCAAACCACGTTCCATTAGAACTTTAATAACTGCACTGCACATCGTGGCATGATCCTCTTCTCCAATTTAAAGAAGATGACAGCAGCAGCAGGGCACCGGGCAATGGCGGCAGGCTTCCAACCCATCCCCTTAACAAGAAAGTCCATTGCTGCACATCTTCAATGTTGTTAACCATCCAATTTAGTTTAACTGCCCTTGAAATGTTTTGGAAGTGCAAAAATGATATATTGACCGGCATCGATCGTGTGGTAGGAAATACTACCTTTTTAGTATCGTGCGCTGTATGTATGGTGCTTTGTTTATCCTGTTCTCCTTGTCTTCTCGGTTTGCAAGACATTTGGGTAAGCTTGGTACCAGAGTAAGGTTGCTCTTTTGTGATTAGGAGATTACAATTTTAAATTGTAGAAATATTCTTTTTGTAAACCAAACAAAGGGAGTGACAGTTACAAATTTGACCCTCTCTTAATCCTCGCCAAACAAGGAGCCTCTCAATTGCACATCGTTTTAATTTATTTTTATGTAATGTTTATTTTCTTTGTTGATTGATTCAGTGTCAACTCATTCATTGCTTTTCCATTAGTTATTTGTTTCATTTTGAGTATTTTTGGACATGCTGAAGGCCAAGGCCGTTAGACCCTTTTTGGGAGGAGATCATGGTCCACTTTTAGGAGATGATCGAAGTCCATTTACTGAAGTGAATAGGTAATATTTTTCAACTTTCAGCTTATCCATCATAAATGGTTCAATGAATAACATAGTTATCTTTTTATTTTTTTTTTATTTTTTACGCTCTCAAACTATGCGTTTTTATCTGATATCATGATATCAGAGGTAGGTTTGATTCGACTATTGATAGTTTTTTCTTGTGTATCAAGTGAGGAAATGATTCACTTATTGGAGAAAAATTATTTTTTAAAACAAATCATTAGTTGCTAAAATGGAAGTGGGTGGAATTAGCCTTACGCAGAAAGGCATGGAGAAGCTTGTAGGTACCAATTACAAGTATTGGTGCATGTGCATGAAAGCTTTTCTTCAAGGGCAAGACCTGTGGGATTTAAGTTATTTAACATCTGGGGCTAATAAAATTCTAAATGATACTCCAAAAAATGCCTGAAGCAAGAAGGAAGTGGAAGATTAAGTGTGGAGAGGCCCTATCTAATATTGCATTACTTCTGTTGGATTGTGTGTCATTATTTGTGTGATGTGCCTGCCTGCGAGCGCCAATGATAGTTTCTACTAGTATGTAGGTGCAGGTATTACATCTGGAATGCGATTTGTCTTTAGTTACTATTAGTGCTTTGAAAATTTAATTTTATTCCTCTAAATAATGTTAAATGGTGCTGCTATTGGCCCCAAAATACGCAAAATGGTGGCCGGATGGGATCCGTATAGAGTGCTGGCTATTCTTTTCAACATAGAAATAGCTTCCTTTGCTTATTTTTTTTCTTTCTTCCTGTCAATAAAAGCCGTTTTGTAATGTTAATCAAAATATCATAACAACCTCATACAAACACCACCACCACCACCAATGCTGATCTGGTACATCGTGGCGTGTATTAGTCTGCAACTCCCTTCAACCCCGCCCCCCTCTCTCAGTGCTGATCTGGTACCTCATGGCTCGTACTAGGCTGCAACTCCCTTCACCACCCCCCCCCCCCCCCCCCCCCCCCCTCTCTCTCTCTGAGTTCTATACCTCATGGTGTTCAAGGGGCTGCTGCTCCTTGCACCTCCTCCACCGCCACCACAACCACAGCTTAATTACTTTTTCCAACTTCCCAGTTCAATCAGCTGCGAGAAGATGATTTGCTCCCCATACCATCTCACCTTTTGCAGCTGATCCGATCTTGTCTCCCGGTCCAGCCATAATAGATATTGCATCTCACATATGTACAATCATTAAGCTTTTTGACAAAAAGATTGTATTTCTGGCGCTCAGCATGATATAATATTTGAAATTTTACGTGGAGTATTGGGATTTGAATCATTGTTGGCGACTTGAAATGCAAAATTATTACTGGAATGCAATGCAACATTTAGCTAGAAAATATCAATAAGACTAAAAGGTAAGTTTTACATGAATTGTGTTGAATGTTTAGCTCTAAATGTATATAAACTGTAATTGCATTTAAATTTATTCGATGATGCATCGGGAGAATGTCATCCGTACAAGATTGTATTTCTCTCTTCAGTTATTGCTTTATTGACCTAATGCACTCACCAATGCAAGAAAATCATGAATGCGCCACAATTATTTCCAACACAAACAATGTTTTGCAACTTAATTAGTCTTTGTTTTGTTTTATAACGGGTTATTATTATAAATTCTAAATTTGTTATAAAATCTAATAAATACATTTAAAACAGGACATCATGGGATGTCGAAAGTTTCAATACACAAAAATAGAGAGGTGGTTCCCTTGAAGATGCAACCAAAGTGGCCATTTAACAGCAATTTCTTCAAATTGGTACATAGGAAGCGGCTGCTATTTTCCCCCAACAATGGCCGCTTTCTTCTGTAGAAGATTGCGCCCATCAAACGGAATTATTGGCAGCTCATGGCGGCGCATTATCCAACTCCAAACAGTTCCTTTTGCACAGCCCATCGGAAAATTCTTATCGTCAGATAGACTCCCGTCGAAAGACGAAGAGCAAGAGCTTGTCATCGCCACCATCGCTGCCTCCTCTTCCAAGAAAGTAGCCGGGAACGCGGAGATTGTCAAAACCATCCTGAGGGACTACGGATTCACCGATGCCCGGATCTCCAAATTCGCCGCAGTGCGCCCCTGTATTCTCTCTTGCAATCCGGACAAAATCCTCCTTCCCAAACTCGAGTTCTTCCGCTCCATAGGCCTGTCGAGCACGGACCTCCCGAGAATCATCTGGGCAAGCAAGGGCCTGTTGTTCCGGAGCCTGGAAAAGCAGCTTATCCCTTGCTATAATTTCCTCAAGAGCGTGCTTCTTCTCGACGAAAATGTCGCCAAGATGCTGAAGCGCGGCCCCAGCATTCTTCTGCACGACGTTCACAAGACGATTGCCCCAAATATAGCCGCGCTGAGAGAAGTGGGCGCGCCCCAATCCATCATCTTCTTCATGTTGCTTCGTTCCCCCCGGACGATACATCAGGATACACAGAAGTTCAAAGAAAGCCTGAACAAAGCCGTGCAAATGGGATTCAACCCGTCGAAATCGACATACGCGAATGCCGTCCAAGTGCTCTGTGAAATGCACGAGTCAACTTGGGATCATAAAATGGAGGTTTACGGGCGCTGCGGCTTGTCCAGAGATGAAGTTCTGCTGGCATTCAGGTCACACCCACTCTGTATGTACTTATCCGAGGAGAAAATTACGCGAGCAATGGATTTTCTTGTTAAGGAGATGGGTTGGAAACCAGCCGCCGTTGCCCGGTACCCTGCCGTCATCTTCTTTAAACTGGAGAAGAGGATCATGCCACGATGCGCAGTTATTAAAGTTCTAATGGAACGTGGCTTGGTGAAGAAAGATATAAGCTTGAGTACGTTTTTAGTGCCCGGTGAGAAATCTTTCTTGGGTATGTATGTGAAGAGATACGAAGATGATATTCCAGGTCTGATGGGTGTTTATATGGGAAAGGGAACTTCTCAGGCCAAGATTTGAGTGAAGGAGATGAAATCAGCCGAATTAATGGTTTCAGGCATTGAAATTGTTTGTAAGTTTGTTTTTCATGTGATGAGAAGGCGATTCCAGGGTTGATGAGCATATACGAAGGGACAGAGTGAGGGCTTGGTTGGTATCCATCTCCATCAAATGGCAAGTTGGGGCCGGTGAGGTTAGGCTGTTCTCATTTTTGAGATTATTGGTTAAATCTCAAGATTAAGTGTTGTTTTAGTTAAAAGGATTGCTGGTTATCTTCAACTTAATTGCTTGCTGTTTCGATTTTATTGAGCTTCAGTGATATTGTCTTGTTATGCTTTTCAGTTCTGTTTTAGGTTTCAAGTCTCTGGGAGGTTTGAATTTTAATCAAACTTGGACATAAGGGCCTTGAAGCCCATTTGAGAGAACAGATTTGTGCAAAATTTTCTTGGCTTTTACTTTCTTCTTTCTGAATTCAACACGTGTCTGCTCAAGCTGATGAATTACACACACATACACATGTGAGCTTAATGAATTACACTTGCCTTGCCTTTTTCCCAATTTGAAGGGGCAGTTGTTTTCTCCAAAAACATAACTATATATTGACCATTAATTAGCTGTCTTAATAACTATTATTTACTTCTCTCTTTCAGGTTATTGCCAAGGGAAAAGTTTCAAATTTTATACTTTGCATAGTTGCTATGTAGAGGGCTTTCAAATTTTTAGGGTTGGATTGATTGTAAACATGGAATTTATATAGAAAGAAAATATGTTTTAGATTATTGAATTGCTTAGAAATGAGCATGAAAATTATCAATTAAGAGTGTTTGATTAGCTTAATTTTTTATCTATAAATTATTATACTTTTCTAATTTTTGGTGTTTGATTGCCATTATTTTTTATGGAATTAGTCATTTTTTCTAGCTTTGGTTGTTTGATAGCCATTATTTTTCATGAAAATTGTCCCTTTCTCCATGGAAAGTGTACATATTTGAACTTAAAATTTGTCATTTTTTTTTCTTTTTTGTGGTGTAATTGGGTCTCATATCTTGTTTGTTGCAATATATCCTTTGAAAAATATGGCTATTTTAAATGTGATTTGTAAATTTACGAAGAATAGAAATAGATATCATAGGAAGTAATCACTATCTATTGTTTAGCAATATATGTATTTTTCTAAATTAAAAAGATATCATACTAAACATCCAAATAAAATAGAAAAGATAATAGGCATGTTACAAAATATATATAAAAATATGCAACTTATGCCCTTATAACTTAAACATTGTTTTCAACAAACATATTAAACACCATCCACTAGATTTGGACAGAATAAACAAACCGACGTTAGCAAAAAATTTAGAACAACGCCATTGTTTTCCATTTAGCAAAAAATTCACAAAGAAAGCCTGACCAAACATTGTTATCGAGAAACCAAAAAGTGAAGGGGATTTCAAAAAGTGGATGGCTGTTGATTCCGAGTTAACAAAAAACGAAGGGGAACTTAGAAGGTGACCGGCCATCGATTCCAGTTAATAGAAAACGAAGGGGAACTTGGAAGGTGATCGGTCATCGATTCTGAGTTAACAGAAAACAAAGTGGAACTTAGAAGGTCGTCGATCATCGATTCCAAGTTAATAGAAAACAAAGGGAAACTCAGAAGGTGGCTTGAAACCAGAAAAAAAAAAGGGCACGAGAAAGCTTACTGTGGATGAAGACAAAGATCGATAATCGAATGTATGAAAACCAGAAAAGAATGTGGTTGGAAACTTTACCGCAGACAAAGATGAAGGGGAACTTGGAATTGGTGGTCTGGAACTCAGAATTAGAGCTCGTCTTCGATAGAGATAGCGATGAACATGAAGGGGAAGGGCCGGTGGCAGACAACAAAGAAGAAACCCTACCTAAAGGATGAAGAAAAATCGCTATTGAAGGGCTAGAGACATGTTTGTACAAAACTTAGTGGGCAATGTGCAAATCAATTCCTTGGAAAATTCAATCTACCCCCCTCCCCCCAATGAGAAAACATTTTTCAACATTTTCTGAAAAATCCAATCACGTGACCAAAAGTGAGAAAAAAATCTGCTTGAAAAATTTGATCAATCAAACACTCTATTACAAGCATGAAACTTGCATGGAAAGAAAATAAGTTCTAGATAATTGAATTGTCTAGAAATAATTTACATGGAAATTGTCAGTTAAGTGTGTTTGATTGGCTTAATTTTTTACTTAGAATTTGTTGTACTTTTCTAGTTTTTGATGTTTGATTGCCATTATTTTTTATGGAATTAATCATCTTTTATAGTTTTATTGGTTTGATAATTATTATTTTCCATGAAAATTATCAATTTTTCCATGGAAAGTGTACCTAATAGACTTCATCCATCGCATGTACAATTCATAAAAAAAAAAAAAAAATCATTAAAGCCTAATTCACAAAATATATATATATATAATAAAAAGAGAAATATTGAAGAAGCATTGTGAACTTCAATTGTGGGTCAACTACCAAGCTTGGGAAGTTGGAACTTGATAGGCTTGAGACCTGTTAAGAAAGAGAAGAAAAGGACCCAATAATTTGTACGAAATTGGAGGGGTAAATCAGGGATTGTACAAGAGCACTTCTTCCCCTATGAAAAATGCATTAGCTTCTTCTTCTTCTTGAATCACTTTTGGAGATGTAGGGCCAAGGGGTAGGAGGGGCAGCGGCCAAGAAGAACTTATGGAGGCGCAACACGAAGAGGATGATGGTACCGGAGACGACCATGGTAGTGGCCAAGACCACGCCTTGTGAAGTCAAGATTGAAGACATAATATGGTTCTTGGGAGAAATGAGAGTTGCAGTTGGTCAAGATTAAGACGTGATGGCACTGCCTCTTGTTTGCTCGATGTCTCTCTCTTGCTGCAGATCTGCTTCCATATATTTGGGGAGCTCGTCTTCAGCGGAGATAGTGACGAACTATGTTGCACGAAAACGAAAACGGGAAACATTTCCAATAGAAAATGGAAACGTGGAAACGAACATTTTTTTTAAAAAAATAGGCATAAATAGGGTCTGAAACGGGAATATGAAACGTTTTGGAAACAGAGAAATGACTCCTATGAGGTGTTTCCATGCAGCATAGGCGACGAACAAGGGAAAGATCCGACACCGAATGAGAATGGAAAGTCAAGGATGAAAGAGCGGTCGAATGGGAAGAAAAACTCGAGGAGGAGAGTGCGTGAATTGCCTAGAAAAGGTATTCTCACCTTTCCCTGAGAATTTGTTTTCTAACAAAAGTGAGAAAAGAGGTATCATGTGACCAATGTTAGAATTTGTATTATCTGAAAGAGAAATTCTATTTGCAGCCAAATTTTTGCTCTTTGCAGCCATAAGTAAAAAAAAATAATAATTATTCTTAACAACCATTTTTATTACTCTTAGCAGCCACTTATATTCCAAAATTACCCTTTCCGACATATCTCATACCTCGTATACAACCACAACCCATACATCGCCTTCTCTACTCGTCGTCGCTTTCTCTACTCTGTTGCCTGTTGTTTGTTTGTTGCCAGAGTTATCTCATCTCATCAAAATTTTCAAATAATAAATTTGGATTTTTGATTTTGTAACGGGTTTAAATTCGGAGATTTCAACACGACGATCAGGAAATTCATAGTTCCTCGAATCTTATGTCTTTATTTTTTTTTATATTTTATTTTTTATGTAAGTATTTGATAAATCCAATTTTTAATTAAATAATACTGATTAACATGTTTTTTTTATATTTAATTTTTTTTATCAAATTATTGCACTTGAATAATTTAATTTTAAAAAAATAAATACATATTTTTTTTTATCTAAGTATATATGGATTTCCCGAACCCACGGGTTCGGTAAATCCATAGTTCCCTGAACTCACGGGTTCATGGAGCACATTCTTAATTTTTTTTTCTTATATTTTATGTAACTATTGGCCAAACCTATTTTTTAATTAAATAGTGTTGATTAACATGTTTTTTTTATACTTAATTTTTTTATCTAAGTATTGGACTTGAATAATTTAATTTTTTAAAAAAAATAAATACATATTTTTTCATAAATTTTATTTAATATATGGAAAAATTGATAGTGATGATTTTTTTTTATTTTATATTTTAATATTTTTTATAGTGATGATTTTACATCTTTTGATTCTTTTATATTTTATTTTTTATCTAATTATTTGTAAATTAAAATAAAAAATATTTATAAACTTGGCACTTCCTCAAGGTTCGATGAACATGGATTTTCTTGAATCTTAGGATTTGGGGAAGCCAAACTTTCTCGAACTCTGGAATTTGGGAAACATGGCTTTCTCCAAATCCAAACCCCAGGGTTCTGGGGGCTATGAATGGGTACCGTTGGCGGATATGGCCGCCATGGCCAATTCCTAAAATCTATGTGTGCATATATATATATGTGTGTATATATATATATATATATTTAGGAATATATATGTATGTGTATGCAGATATTGCGTGTGTGTATATATATATTTATGTATATATATGTCTATGTATGGGGGGGATATGTGTATATATGTTTTTGTGTGATTGTGTATGTATATATGTGTGTATGCATTTTTCTATTTCTCTATTTTCGTTCATTTTTTGTTTCCGCATCGCATCGAATGTTCTTCTCTGCATGGTTCTAAAAAATATAGCTAATCAAACATTACAAAAATTAGAATTTACATAAAAATGATCATTTTTCATGAAAATATGGACAATCAAACGCGCTATATTCAAAAGTTAGAATTTGAGTGAAATTTGACCATTTTCCATTAAAAACTTGACCAATCAAACCCACTCTTATTGTTATATATGTGATCCCAAGTCTTACTGTTATTTCTTTTATGTTTTGATCATAGGCTCTTTTTACCTCTTTTGCATGCTTTATGATGAATTGGAAGTTTGTAACTAAATATATATAGTGTATTTTTGTTTCAGAAACAACTGAGCACAAGGAAAAAGGAACAGTGGGCGCAGGACAACATTCCAATTGTTCTAAGGCAAATATATATTTTGGAATTGTGATGTAAATGTTAAAATTTCCAAGATGTTTTAAATTGTCATATTTGTGATGACAAATGTGTCACTTTGGGTGTATTTGAAATACTGTGTATATCTTGAATGGATTCTCATTTTCAAAAAAAAAAAAAAATACAGTGGCAATGGCCAATCCCTGCCTTTATCTTATATCTCATTTTGTGTCAATTAAATAAGGCCAATATCAAGTTAAAATGAATTATGATTCAACTGCAATGCAATCAACACAACTTGGGTGAATTTTATTTTGTGGGTTAGGTTAGGTTTAAATGAATGCACATTGTTTCTTAATCTCATGTTGTTTTTGGATTAGGTGAATTTAGAATTTATGTAATTAACATCACTTAATAATAAGATTAAAAGTTGCAATTGTTATTACTCATATTGTGCTTAGAATTTATGGGCAAGTTGTGCTTAGATATCTAAGGTTTAAATTGTTTGTACAAAGATTTTTTGTGATTTGAAAATACTTGTAAAGGTCTCTGTGCTTTAGTTGTAAAGGTCTTTGTGTAAGTAACTCTGTTACTTAAACCCCTTAACTAATTTATATTTATTTAAGAAATTTTAATTAAATTTATATTTAACCACAATAAAAAAAAAGAATTCTAAAAACCAATAAAAAAAGACATGTCGCCAATGACGAGGGCACTCTGCCACTAGTGATGGGTTTTGACAACTAAAAAGAGAAAGAGAAAGAGGAAAATAGAAAAACGATCTCATTATAATTCATTGAATACTGAAAAGTAAATAATCGTTGCAACTCGTCAATGATCCTAATTTACACTTTCCCCCTCTTAGTCCTAAATAGCCAACTTTGCTAGGTCACTACCAAGGTTATATAGTCAATGTTGGATCTCATTATCTCCATCATGGTAGCTTTGTTTTCTTTTCCAATCAAATCTTAGGTTGCCATTGAAGGATTTCTCCAAAGCCTTCTAAACCTAAATTGCCACTAGTAATTTGACTTGTTATTTGAGTTCTTATTTTATTTTGGACTAAATCTAAATTTAAATGTAATTTAATTAATATTTATTATATTGTTTTAACTCGATTAGAATTTAAGAGTTAATAGAAGGAACATCTAAGTAAATGAAGTAAGGGTAAATTTGAATTGAGATTTGATTAAATCGTGCTTGACACTAATAGTTTTAAAAATATTATAGACTTTCTCTATTATTAACTTATCTATATATATATATTATAACAAAACAGCCACCAAATTTTTTTCCCGCCCATTTTCAATTTCTATTTTAATATTTTATTATGTTTTGTTTTTTTTTCTTACCCAAAATAGAATTTTTGTAGATCATTAATTAAGCTTAAATTTATGAAAAACATATAGTTCTTGAAAACTGTACATAATTTTTTTTAGCTAAAAATTTCTTGGAGAATGTGTAAGTATGGTATATGAAGAGACAATAATATCTAATTCATATTATTAATTCTTAAAAATTAATATAAAATTTTAATTAAAATAAATTATAAAAAAATGAGATTTTTTTAAATCGAAAAAAATTTTGAGATATCAAGTAATACCATCGGGTGCCAAGTAAATTTTTTTAAAATATAAATTAATTTTTTTATTTTATTTCCCATAATTTATCTCTCATTCTCTCTCAATAAAGCCACCACTCAAAACTCTAAAACTCTTAATTAGTTTCAAAATCATGCAAAAAAAAGTACAAATCATATATTTTTTTATGTTATTACTTAATTTTAAAAAATAATTAGTTGGTAGGTTATGTTAAATTAGTTATTTAGGCAAAATTAGATTATTTTAAATAAGTCGTTTAAGTTATTTTGACAAAATTAATATTTTGTATAGGCTATTTATATTTATCACATATTGACATATTTCTTTTGAAAAATTTATTATGTTTTATATTTTTATTATTGCTAGGAGAAATATGTAAAGTCATGTATGGATAATCAATTTCAAAAATTTTATTATTGTCATTTATATAATTAATTAATTATTTAAATTATCTTTATTTTATATATAATTTAATTAATTTAAATTTATTTTATTATAATTTTATATATAACTTAATTAATTATTATCATTTATTTAATTAGTTTAACCATATTTTCTTATTTTCAACCAATTAGTTTTAACCATATTTCTGGTTTGTCAATGTAAACGGATTTTGTGTAATAATTTAATTGTTTGGAAGTCATCCCAGCATTAAAATTTATAATTAATAATTATTTTTTAACTTTAAAGTTTAAACTTTCTAAGAGGAATATGTAAAATATGGATAATCAATTTTGAAATTTTGATTATTATCATTTATATAATTAATTGATTATTTAAATTATCTTTATTTTATATATAGTTTAATTATTTTATTTTTTTTACAATTTTAAATGTTATAGTTTTATATATAACTTAATTGATTATTATCATTTATTTAATTAGTTTAACCGTGCTTTTGATTTTCAATCAATTAATTTTAATCGTGTTTCTGGTTTGTCAATGTGAACAGGTTTTGTGTAACAATTTAATGTTTTGGAAGTCGTCATAGCATTAAGCTTTACAGTTAATAGTTATTTTTTAACTTTATTTTTTTTGTTACTTTCAAAAAAATTTGACCTATCTTAAACGTGGTAATTAATTGTCAGGGAAAAGATGTGAAATCAGATATAGATAATCAATTTTGAATATTATAATTTATATAATTAATTAATTATCTTTATTTTTTATATGTTAGTTAATTAATTTAAATTTATTTTTTTAAATAAGTCATTTAAGTTATTTTGATAAAATTAATATTTTTCTATATATTATAATAAAACAGCTGCAAAATTCTTTTCTTGCCCATTTTCAGTTTCTATTTTGATGTTTTATTATGTTTTGTTTATTTTTTTTCTTACCCAAAATAGAATTTTCATAGATCATTAATTAAGTCTAGATTTATGAAAAATGTATAATTCTTGGAACCTGTACATAATTGTTTTTAGCTGAAAAGTGCTTGGAGAATGTGTAAGCATGGTATATGAAGAGACAATAATATCTAATCCATATTATTAATTCTTAAAAATTAATATAAAATTTTAATTAAAATAAATTACAGAAAAATGAGATTTTTTTAAATCGGAAGAAATTTTGAGATATCAAGTAATACCATCGGGTACAAAGTAATTTTTTTAAAAAAATAAATTTAATTTTATTATGTTTTATATTTTTATTATTGGCAGGAGGAATATGTGAAATCACATATGAATAATTAATTTTAAAATTTTGATCATTATCATTTATATAATTAATTGATTATTTAAATTATCTTTATTTATATATATAGTTTAATTAATTTAAATATATTTTTTATAATTTTAAATGTTATAATTTTATATATAGCTTAAATATTATAATTTTATTTTTTAACTTTTTTTTTGTTATTTTCTTAAAAAGTTGACTCATGTATGTATAATGAATATGTAAAGTTATGTCAAAGTGAATAGATTTTGTGTAATAACTTAATTTTTTACAAGTTGTTTTAATATTAAAACTGTGTTCTCTTTATTTTTCAATTTTTAGTTTTGAATTTTGAATTAATTTTTAGTTTTCTGTTTTGATAATTTATTTTTAAAAAATTAAAAACACGTTCTCTTTATTATTTAAAAAAAATTATTTCTCAAAATAGAAAATTAGAAAACGCGTTCCTTTTAAAATTTTAAAAATATTTTTAATAATATTTTATTCAATAAATTTGATTATTCAATAAATTTGAAATATTTAATATTAATATATTATTAAAAATATATATACATTTTAAAGTTAATGAATTTTGTAATATATTTTCTCATTACAATAATAAAATATGAATAAATAAATATGTTTTGAGTTTAGAGTTTATTTTGGATGAATTCAAAATAACTTTTTGTTGTTTTGAGTTTTCTTTACAATTTTTTTTTATTTTCAAAAATATATTTTTAAAAACAGTAAAAAAAACGCGTTTTCATCATTTTAGAAATCGAAAATAAAAAATGACTTGAAAACAACAAAGAAAACGCAGCCTAAGTTTTTCAGTTAATAGTTTTTTTTTTTTTGTTACTTTCTAAAAATTTTGACTTATCTTGAATGTAGTAATTAATTATCAGGAAGAAGATGTGAAATCATGTATAGATAATCAATTTTGAAAATTTGATTATTATAATTAATTGATTATTTAAATTATCTTTATTTTATATATATAATTTAATTAATTTAAATTTATTTTTTTATAATTTTAAATGTTATAATTTTATATATAACTTAAATGTTATAATTTTATTTTTTAATTTTTTTGGTTGATTTTTTAAAAATTTGACATGTTTTGAATGTAATAATTGATTGTTAGGAGAAATATGTGAAGTCATGTATGGATAATCAATTTTGAAATTTTGATTATTATCATTCATATAATTAATTAATTATTTAAATTATCTTTATTTTATATATAGTTTTATTAGTTTAAATTTATTTTTTTGTAATTTTAAATGTTATAATTTTAAGGTTTTAAGGTTTGCAATGTGTTAAAAACAAGTCAAGTTAGTATAGTGTTTAAGGTTTTAAGGTTTGTAATGTGTTAAGAATGACTATGTGCTAAAACATGTTCTAACGTGTTATGCTCATATTTCTCAACAGTAAAAGTCTGATCTTTATTGAAAAATTGAAAAGACCGAAATTGAGGAGAAAAATATGTTTCATCAATTTTTAGAATTTAATATCTATATTTGTAAAATAAGTTTGGGGGTTCCTAATATGTATGATGTAAGTATTAATTAATGATATTATATTCTAGATTTCTTCATCTAATGATGAGGTTACTACGTCGCTGAAGTCGGGTCGTGAGTTATAGATACATTGAAAAACTATGAAGGGTGTTTTGCCAAAAGGGCTCTCTTTGGCAATTTGTTGACTAATGCAACTAAGAAGATTCGATTGATGATCAAGAAGGAAGATACCTGAAAAAAGTTTATCTAATTGGTTTCGGATTATAATGTTTTTTTTTTATTATTATTATGACCTATTCCTATAAAACTTTTGAGGTTGTTTTGTTAATTGCTACTAATTTTATTTGTTGGCTTTTGTTACAATTTCTTATGCAAGGTAAACTTGGTTTGCAGATTTTTTATTTCTAAATATTTTGGTTGTTGCTGGATTTATATCTAGGCAATTTGTTTGATTTACATTTTTTTGTTTTCTTTTATTATTTAGTTTTTTTCTTTTTCTTTTTTACTGATTCACATTTATGCATTTGCTTATTTCTTTTTCTATTTAACGTTCCTAGGTACATTATTACCCGCATTCTTTTTTTTTTTCACTGAACAAATTATTTTTTTCAGCATATTGCACAAGAATTTATCATAATTGAGCTATATTTTAATAACATACACAATATTGAAATCATAACGAACGAGAAACATCTTCAATCAAATAATTAATAAAATGGATCAAGAAATCACCATTTATACGAAGTAATTACCTTGTTACTGAGAGTTTAGAATAAGACATGCCACATTTTTAGTGTTTTGTGCATCAAAGTGAAAATGGTGTATTAGAAATGGTAGACGTTAATCTCACTCTAATAAGTCACAAATACTATAGACGTTGGATACAATCTTTTGTTAAAGACATATATATGTGTTAGTAGAAAGACCATGATAAAAGTATAAAAAAAGTCAAAAAATAAAAAAAAAATGTCAGACAAAAAGGGGCATACATATTCCGGAATAATTGAATAATTAATTTTGTTGTATGTTTGTTCATTTCTCATTATTACAATATGATTATTTTGTTTATTTTTTACTTTTTTATTATGATGTTCATTTGTTATAACTACTAAATTATGTAACTTCTACTTTAACGATTATTTTTTTTTCTTGTGATATCCATGCATCGCACGGGTGATGCACTAGTTTATATTAATCGACCATTTTACCTTTATTTTTGAAATATTTCATCTCTTTTATTCTCTCTTTTATCTCTTTCTCCAACCTTTGCCATTGCTACATATTAGAACTTTAACATCATCAGCAACAATCGACTTCACTCTCTTGACCTTTTCCTTGTCATTAACATTATCGGCAACAATGACTTCATCAAGCTCACCACTCTCCAAATCAGACAAAATTGAGATTTGATTTCTAGATGTAAATTGAACATCCTCTCATTGCTTTGAAAATTGAACCCTATAACATCGACTTACCACAAAAAATCGAACCCTTGTGATCCAATTTCCATCAATTTACATATACAAGTTATTTGCAAATTTATTTAGAAAAAAACCCCTATATATATTCTCTCTCTCTCTCTTTATATATATATATATATATGCTAACCTAGTGATATGGGTTACATCACCAAGGTAAGTTTCATTTTGAAGTTTTGATCTAGTTTTGTGAATTTCCATGGATGTAATAAGTAACTCTTTCTTTCTCTCTCTCTCTCTTTATATATATATATGCTAACCTAGTGATATGGGTTACATCACCAAGGTAAGTTTCATTTTGAAATTTTGATCTAGTTTTGTGAATTTCCATGGATGTAGTAAGTAACTCTTTCTTTCTCTCTCTCTCTCTCTTTATATATATATGCTAACCTAGTGATATGGGTTACATCACCAAGGTAAGTTTCATTTTGAAGTTTTGATCTAGTTTTGTGAATTTCCATGGATGTGGTTAGTAACTCTTTCTTTCTCTCTCTCTCTCTTGATGAATGAACCAAAATAAGTTCGAGGGAGATTAAACATAAATAGCTTCGTTCAATTTGAACTCAAAAATGGTTGATGAGTTCAAAAGAACAAACTTAGATTCAATAGTGGTGGTCACTAGTTAGTCATCACCTACTATAATATTTTTATTTTTCTATAATTATATCTAAATAGATAATGAGGCTATAATTGAACCCAAAAATACTTTATGAGTTTGAAAGAACAAACTTAAATTCAATAGTGGTTGTCACTAGTTAGCCATCATCTACTAAAATATTTTGTTTTTCTATAATTACATTGAAATAGATGATGAGGGTATTTTGAAAATTCATAAAAAGTTAAGAAATATTTATTAATGGCAAAGTAAAATAATCCATAATCATAAAACTAAACCAACTACGGTTAATCTCAAAAAGGAAAGAGAGGTAGAGGACATTTTTGAGAACTATAAAAAAATAATAATAATAATAACCGTTTGTTAAAGGTGAAAGAAGAATAATTCTCAATAATCAAATTTAGAAAATTACGTGTTAATTCAAAAAATATAAGAATAATTAGTGTAATTTAAACAAAATTCAATGACAATCTATAAAATTTACTCAAAAATTAAATCAAAAATACCTCTTTTAAGTCATTTTTAAAAAACAAGACGTCTTTGGATAAATTTAAAACTTGGTTTGTTCTCTAAGTAATTTTCATAAAATTTATTAAAAATAAAACTCAAAAGTTAGGAAAAGACTACATTGCCTAAATGTATGATCGAGAGAATGATTGAATGTAATATTTTGACAATCAAATTATGAAAATACCCCACATCCCTTTTCTTGATCGCCTCTTTTTTGCTTTTTCTTTTCATCTTTTCATGACTGTTGCTTATCGCCTCGCCTTAGATCGACTGCTGTTGCATTCTCCCTGTACGTTGCGGACAGGGAGTAGCAGCGGTCGGTGCGAGACGAGGCAACAATGAGAAAAGCGGTGAGCGACAATCATGAGAAGGGGAAAAGAGAGCAAAAAGAAGACTAAAAAAGATGGGATATTTTTGTCATTGTACGTATGTACGTGAACTCTCGCACAATCTAGTAAGGTCCCACAAGTTATAAATAGATGGCTCAGTCCGAAGCTGCTGTTTCCCCAACAATGGCCGCTTTTTTCCGCAAGAAATTGCGCCCATTACATGGAATTATTGGCAGCTCATGGGGGCACAGTATCCAACTGCAAAGAGTTCCTTTCGCACCGCCCATCGGAAAATTCTTCTGGTCGGACAGACTCGGGTTCAAAGACGAAGAGCAAGAGCTTGTCATCGCTGCTACTTCATCCAAGAAAGTAGCCGGGAACGCGGAGATTGTCAGAACCATCCTGAGGGACTACGGATTCGCCAATGCCCAGATCTCCAAACTCGTCGCCTCGCGCCCCTCTATCCTCTCTTGCAATCCGGACAAAACCCTCATTCCCAAACTCGAGTTCTTCCGCTCCATAGGCCTGTCGAGCACGGACCTCCCCAGAATCATCTGTGCGTGCAACAGCCTCTTGTTCCGGAGCCTGGAAAAGCAGCTTATCCCTTGCTATAATTTCCTGAAGAGCGTGCTTCTTCTCGACGAAAACGTCGTCAAGATGCTGAAGCACGGCGCCAGGATTCTTACGCACGACGTTGACAAGAGGATTGCCCCAAATATAGCCGCGCTGAGAGAAGCGGGCGCGCCCCAATCCATCATCTTCTTCATCTTGCTTTATACCCCCAACGCGGTGCATCGGGATGGACAGAAGTTCAACGAAAGCGTTAATAAAGCCTTGCAAATGGGATTCAACCCGTCGAAATCGACATTCGCGAATGCCGTCCAAGTGCTCTGTGAAATGCCCGAGTCAACTTGGGATCATAAAATGGAGGTTTACCGGCGCTGCGGCTTGTCCAGAGATGAAGTTCTGCTGGCGTTCAGGTCACACCCACTCTGTATGTACTTATCCGAGGAGAAAATTACGCGAGCAATGGACTTTCTTGTTAAGGAGATGGGTTGGAAGCCAGCCGCCGTTGCCCGGTACCCTGCTGTCATCTTCTTTAAACTGGAGAAGAGGATCATGCCACGATGTGCAATTATTAAAGTTCTACTGGAACGTGGCTTGGTGAAGAAAGATATATGCTTGGGTACATTTTTACTGCCCAGTGAGACATCTTTCTTGAGTTTGTATGTGAAGAGATATGAAGATGATGTTCCAGGTCTGATGAGTATTTATATGGGAAAATGAGCTTCTGATGTCAGGATTTGAGTAAAGGAGACGAAATCAACCAAATTAATAGTTTTTGCATTAAATCATTTGTAAGTTTGTTTTTCATCATCAAATTTAGTTTGGCTGCCGTTGAAATGTTTTGGAAGTGAAAAAATGATACATTGTGACGGGCATCATGTGATATGAAATAATACGTTTTAGGATCATGTGCCGTATAGTAATTTGCTTATCCTGTTCTCCTTGCCTCCTCAGTTTGCAAGACATGGGGTGAGCTTCCTAGTAAAATAAGATTGCTCTTCTACGGCGAGAAGGCCACAATTGTAAATTGTCAAAAACCTCTTTTTATAAAATAAAGAAAAATTCTATTTGCAATCCATATTTTGCTCCACAATCAATTTTTAATAAAATTTAATATGACTAAAATAATTTAAAATGAAAACTCATTTTTACCCTTCACGCCTTGCTGTTACATCCTCGTTGATCGTCGTTGACCAATTGCATCATTCCTTGTAGAAGTTCCAAGTTGCATCCTCGTCGACTATCGTCGCATTCTCTCTCTGTGTGGCGACCGATAAGGTAGCGGCGATGCAACGGCAGTCGAGGTGCTAAAGGCGACGAGACGAGGCAATGACACGACCACCCATCACGTTGAAATGCAAACAAATCCCAAGGTTTGGGGTGGTCGGGGATGATGGCGACTCGATTTGGTGCGGCTACATTCATTTAGGCCACTGGTAGCTACCCATGGACCCCGAGCCCTAGGGTTCGAGGGAGCTTCAGGGCCCCCGAATCTAGGGTTTCGAGATGCCATGAAGGCACCCCGAACCCCTGGGTTTGGGTGGCCATAGGTTGGTATTGCCTTTGATGGCAACGATCACAACTTTACCCGACAATGCCTTTTTCAGCCACCATTGCCGTCTTTCGCGTCTTCAGTGACTGCGATGGCACCGCCTAGCGATGCTTTTTATCTTCACCGTCACACCAGAAAACATGTCCACTAGAAGGAGTTGCACTTTTCTATCCAATCTACCATCAAAAACCACAACCAATCACATAGGGATTTGAGGGAGTTTAAACACCCCCAAGCACGGGGGTTTGACTGTGAACACTATGCTCTTCGGCATGGTCGCTATGGCCGACCCTCTCCTCCGACCACTTCCTCGATGATCTCCGATTCTTCAATTATGTGTGTGTTTGTGCGTCTGTGCATGTATATATGTATGTCTTCTTTGACTGAAGAAGACGATCCGAACGTTTTCTTTGGCAGGAACCCGAACCCCAACATCTCACATGGAGAAGACGGTGGCCATGGCGACGAGAAGACGACAATAGCAAGCGTGCCAGTAACAGCGAAAAACGCAGTTGTAATATCCCGTATTGCGTAGTATTAAGTTCAATGAACTATAAATCGATTTGAAAATTTAGTTAATAAATTACCGAATCAATGGAAGGGAATAACCTAGAACGTAAAGATCTAAGAAAAAAGGTATGTCATTGAAAGAAATTAGAACAGAAATAGTTTTCAGTACAGCTATGATACAGTTTGAAAAAATGAATAATCGTAAATGACTTCCAAAAGGTCAACAGAATACTGAGGGGATTCAAGTTCTGCATAGGAAACAATCCTGAAGTGGTTTCGAGATGAAACAAAAGGATTCGCAATCAAAACATACATTCAGACCTAAGTGCAAATTATTAATCTTGGCTGAGGGTGATCAATAATATATTTTTTCTAAATCTTCGAGGGTGAAATGAAGAGTTTAGTACTCATGGGGCTTAAAGAAATTGTTGAGAAACTCGGGGGTTTCAAGAAAATGTCCAAAATGAAATTAGAAATTATAAGATGGGCTAAAGTGCAATTTTTAGAGTCAGGTGGGAAACCTGCAAAACGCTAGCCGCTGCACTGTCACCGTCGACTAGCCATCTGCCACCATCGAGAAGGTCGCCCAAGGGTTCCAAAATAGCCCCTAGACCATGATGAGTCGATTGGTGGTGGCCATTGGCCGAGATTAACCGTGATTTGACAGGAATTTATGGCGGACGTGACCATAAAATTTGGCTAGAGAATCGAGGGATTTTTAGCATGATTCAAGGCTATTCAAGGCACTTAGTGGCTAGATTTGAACCTTAGGGATTAAGTAAGCTCGAGATTTGACAAATTTTAGCCAAATTTTGGTTATACATAGCGCATCCAAGGCCGAGGATTATTATTCAAATTTGAGTTCAAATTTGAGGTGTTTTAGAGTGATTCGAGTGTTGTGGATAAGGGGATTTTGTTCCTTGTATCATGGGGAGGATTTCTAGAGAATTTGGAAAGGTTTGGTATAGATTTGAGTAGGTTTTAGAGAGATCACCAAAAATCGAGGGTCACCAGAGCCGAGCCTGTAAACGGTTGTTTAGGGCACTTCCGGTGATGTTTTCAAGCAACCAATAGCATTCTTAGGATCGACTTGAGGAGTACTTCAAAGAAGTGGGGTCAAATCAACCATCAGAACAAGTTTTAGGTTGCGGGAGCCAAAGAAAATGATTGGTGTTTGAGGTTCAAGCGTAGATTTCACTCTCAGTGCACATACTAGGTGTGTGAGGTAAGATTTATTGTCAATATTATTTTTATAATTTTTAGAAAATTATTTTAGGAATTTATGTGAAAAAATATTTGATGAAAATAAGTGAAAAATATTTATTGTGGAATTATGAAGAAAAATGGATTTATGGAAAATAAGAAAAAATTGAAAAACATATGAAAAAATTATGAAAATCAGAAATATTGATTTTCTTGGATAAATCATTAGTCAGGAGGTGATTTGGCTATAAGACTTGAGGATTTGTACGACATTCGAGGTTAGCACATATTCTGAGGTTACGACAGGAATTATTATATGAAGATAAGTGGTTCGACCCAATACTTAATTTGATTTCATGCAAATGGTTTTGGCACGTGAATTATTGATTTCAAGTGAGTGGTTTTTCCTATACTCGATTTGTTTCAAACAAGTGGCTTTACTACCAAAATTCGGTTTATTCCACGTGAATGGTTTTCCCTAAATGCTTTTGATTTATAAACATATTATGCATATTGAATTTATTACGTGATGCATCAACTGGATATGTTTTGTAAAAATACATGGCGTGTGGTTTTCATGACATCGATATATTTGAAGTCATGTCATTGTTATGATGTTAGGTGGGACGAGATGTGGTTTCCTTGAGAATGAGGCAATATTAATCTCAACCGTATGTGGAAATGGATTATCCTCGGGTGACACCTGTAATACCCCAAGAGCCCAGAGAAGTTAGTATATATCGAGGATAGTGTAAGGAAGGAAATAACACTAGCTGGATACCTTTTGGGCTGAATGTTGGCAAATAACTCCCAAGTTAAGCGTGCTTGACCTGGGGTAATCCAGGGATGGGTGACCCCCCTGGGAAGTTCATGTAGGCCCATCAGGGTAAGTTGTTCCGGTCCTTCCTATCGCTCAAACGGGATGTTACAAATGGTATCAGAGCCGACCTCCGAGCCTCTGAGCGCGGTGGTGGGGCAAACCTCAGCGAGGAAGCTGAGTCCCTGAGAGGGGTGCGTGTAGGCACCTTAGGCAAATCCCACATCGGCCATGCATCGGGGGAGATCTGGGACCGGTTGTAAGGTCGCATGACGAGGACGTCATGCGCTCAAGAGGGGGAGAATATAATACCCCAAGAGCCCAGAGAAGTTAGTATATATCGAGGATAGTGTAAAGAATGAAATAATACCAGCTGGATACCTTTTGGGCTGAATGTTGGCAAAGAACTCCCAAGTTAAGCGTGCTTGACCTGGGGTAATCCAGGGATGGGTGACCCCCCTGGGAAATTCGTGTAGGCCCATCAGGGTAAGTTGTCCCGGTCCTTCCTATCGCTCGAACGGGATGTTACAACATCAATGTGCACCCTAGAGATTAAGTATGTCGCGGCAAAGTCAATCTCAACTATATGTTGTGGAATGAATTTTCCACAGGTGAACGCCGATATACACTTCAGAGATTGAGTATGGTAGGAAAATTTCTCAAGGTTGACATGTTGTGTTGTTTATATATGTCATGCTCACGATCATACATACATTCTACGAAAACTATTTTTATGCAATTACTTAGATGATTCAACATCTAATTCGGACTGTGTTCTTGAAATATTCAAATGTTCCAGATGAGAGCAGCAGTAACAAAAGGAAAGGAATTGTCGAGATGTGATGTGACAATTATTTGTAGTAGATTCAGAGGATATCTTTTGGGTTATGATGAAACATCCCTTATGTATATTACTTTGATGATGTTATGTTGGTATAGTTACTTGCTTATAAATAAAAAATTTACAGTTATGTATCATTTGAGATTTCGATCTTACTTCTTCATATGTTATGGTATTACTTGTCTTGCTTTATTGGTTATTAAGTTTGATAAGCTAAGAAGATAGAATGGAATTTTTGAAAATTAATGATTGTATATCAAATGTAGTGTGCGTGAAAAAAAAAAATATTTTTGAAATCCCAAGTTAATGCTACACTTGAAAGAAGTGAGGTGTTACAACAGCCGCTCATCATCGCCGATGATGATGAACGGAGAAGAGGATGGGGGCGACCAATGATGAGAGCAGAAAAGGCATGACAACAAATAGAGTGCAAAAATAGATTTTTGCTTAAAATTATTTTACCATACTACAAATAGAATTTTCCTTCTATAAAGTAAAAAAAAGGAAGACTACTTACAAATTTGATCCTCTCCCAATCCTCACAAAATAATGAGCCACCTACACCTTGCCCATGCAATTAATCACTCAACTACAAACCACCGTGTCATTATCTAATCATGCTAGTAATTGTATTTTTCTTGATTTTGATTTTAAAAATAATAAATAAAAATAGAAAAACTAAAAAAAAAAAATTAAATTTTGCTATTTTTAATCATGGCAGTCAATTTAGGGTGGACATAAGTAGGGCTGACAATAAGTCAAGTTATTCGTAAGCTGAATCAAGACTCGACTCGATAATTGGCTCAACAAGTTAGCTTGTGATACAAATGAACCAAATTTGATCTCAAATATTTGACTCATTTAATAAATGAGTCGAGATTCAGCTACCATTAGCTCGACTCATTTAACTCACGAGCCAGCTCGATATATTTATATATATATTAATTTTATAAATTTATTAAATAAAAAAATATTTATTACTTAATAATCAATAATATAAATATATACTTAATAATTTTATAAATATATTATTTAAATATATATATATATATAAATAAAAGTAAGGTGATAGTCAATTTCAAGCTGAGCCGAGCTAGCTCGTAGTCATCATCAAGTCGAGCTCGAGCTAAAAAAATCAGCTCATATCGAGCTTAACTATGAATCAAGCTAAAATTAATCGAGTTGGGCTTAAACTAGGCTTAGCTGGGCTTATTGCCAGCGCTAGACATAAGTGGATAAAACACAAGATTACATATGTGGGGAAATAGAATGTAACAATGACCTGTTAACTGCCGTAGCTTATGACTGACCCAGAACGTGAGAATGTGCATAGAAATGCCCACGCAAGAAATCCAAGCAATATGGGGTTAAAGATAAAAGGTGCCAAAAGGAAGAAGGAATATGTGATCATATGTCAAAAGGAAGACACTCAGAGGCCAACCCCCACCACCATATATATAAAGCCTGCACGTAAGTCATGTATACCTGGAAAAATAGAAGAATGTTCTCAGCAGAATAGAGAACGAATTACTGGGGAAGCATCTTTGATCTATGATACTGCTTTTCACATTATTAACTGATAATACAAAAAAATTATGATGCATGTTCTCTTGGATTGAAATTATTAAATGCCGGTGCAACTAGAAACTTCCACAGCACTTGGAGATTATAATACCAACGCTGGACATGCTGTCAATTAGAATGGTGGCATGGAATGTATCATCAGGATGTTAACAATGGAGACAGTATGAATAGCAGGTTGAGAATTGCAAAGAATAAATTTACAGTCAAGAACTCGTAAGAAAATAATACTATACCCTCTTTGGCTCGTATGATTACCTTGTCGATGTCTGGCCGTTCTTCTCGATCCACCTGTTGGTACCAGGGAAGAAAATAATTGTTCTTTTTTTCGCAAATTGGTACATAGGAAGCTGCTGCTATTTTGCCCCAACAATGGCCGCTTTCTTCTGCAGAAAATTGCGCCCATCACGCGGAATTATTGGCAGCTCATGGCGGCGCATTATCCAACTCCAAAGAGTTCCTTTTGCACCGCCCATTGAAAAATTCTTCTCGTCAGATAGACTCGCGTCGAAAGACGAAGAGCAAGAGCTTGTCATTGCTGCCGCCTCATCCGAGAAAGTAGCCGGGAACGCGGAGCTTGTCAAAACCATTCTGACGGACTATGGATTCACCGATGCCCGGATCTCCAAAATCGCCGCCTCGCGCCCCTGTATTCTCTCTTTCAATCCGGACAAGACCTTCATTCCCAAACTCGAGTTCTTCCGCTCCATAGGGCTGTCGAGCAAGGACCTCCCCAGAATCATCTGTGCGTGCAACGGCCTCTTGTTCCGGAGCCTGGACAAGCAGCTTATCTCTTGCTATAATTTCCTGAAGAGCGTGCTTCTTCTCGACGAAAACGTCGTCGAGATGCTCAAGCGCGACGCCAGGATTCCTGCGCAAGACGTTGACAAGAGGATTGCCCCAAATATAGCCGCGCTGAGAGAAGCGGGCGGGCCCCAATCCGTCATCTTCTTCATGTTGCTTTATGCCCCCAACGCGGTGCATCGGGATGGACAGAAGTTCAAAGAAAGCGTTAATAAAGCCGTGCAAATGGGATTCAACCCGTCGAAATCGACATTCGCGAATGCCGTCCAAGTGCTCTGTGAAATGCCCGAGTCAACTTGGGATCATAAAATGGAGGTTTACCAGCGCTACGGCTTGTCCAGAGATGAAGTTCTGTTGGCATTCAGGTCACACCCGCTCTGTATGTACTTATCCGAGGAGAAACTTACGCGAGCAATGGACTTTCTTGTTAAGGAGATGGGTTGGAAGCCAGCCGCCGTTGCCCGGTGCCCTGTTGTCATCTTCTTTAAATTGGAGAAGAGGATCATGCCACGATGCGCAGTTATTAAAGTTCTACGGGAACGTGGCTTGGTAAAGAAAGATATATGCTTGAGTACTATTTTAGTGTGCGGTGAGAAATCATTCTTGGGTTTGTATGTGAGGAGATATAAAAATGATGTTCCAGGTCTGATGGGTGTTTGCATGGGAAAGGGGAGAACTTCTCAGGTCAAGATTTGAGTCAATGAAATGAAATCAGCTGAATTAATGGTTTTTGCATTGAAATTGTTTGTAAGTTTGTTCTTCATGTGATGTGATGTTGTTAACCATCAAATTTAGTTTAGCTGCGCTTGAAATGTTTTGGAAGTGGAAATACCTTTTTAGTATCATGTATTGTATGGTGCGTTGTTTATCCTATTCTGCTTTGTCTCGTCAGTTTGCAAGACGCAAGATTTCCCCCAGATGCAGTGCTTCGAGGCGCCTTCGTGAGTGAACAAAGGGGAAGGGATAGACGTCGGCTGGCACGCTGCAGGCTGCAGCTGTCCAAATAATCTCTTCTTTCACTCACTCGTGTCAAACGTGTTGTACTGTTCAAATTGGACTTCTCCACCCACGCATGTAGTAGTAATCTCTTAAGAGTTTCCTCTACATACGTATTGCCCAAGCAATGCCCAGCTGTATGTCTCTCATCTGACCTTTAGTCTCCTTTGTCCTTTTGCGTGTCTATTTATTGAACCATGTCATTTGTAGATCAGCCCTACATCTTGACTTTCACTAATTAAAATATCTCTTCCGTTTCATCGTACCGTCCTACCCGATTACGGAGTATTTTAATTATTTATACACGTATATAACTCAAAGTATAATCCTCAATACAAATAGCATTTTTTTTATTTTTTTTAAGTACAGATATACAATTTTACAAGCAACTTATCTCATAACCATAAGAGTTCTATGACTATGGCTCCCACCTAAAAATAATCTAATCAAGTAAAAATGTGGCTTTATTTTATTTTTTAGGCAATTTTGAACTTTTGACCAAAACAGAAAGTATTGTTTAAAATTTTCTAAAATAGCACTCTTTTAACTATACATTTATTAAACTAACATTCATTTTAAAATCTACCTAAGTGTCAATGACTGAGAAAGAATAGTTAGTTATCCACCCACTATTTTATATTGGGCTAAACAGACAAACAAAGGGTACAACATACTTGTTTTGAGTCTATTGTCGTTTTTTTTGTATATATTTCCTTTTTTCACTTTTTTAAGGTAACAAAAATTGATGTGTGTGTGTGTGTGTGTATTGATGCATTGGTTTTGCTCCGAAAGAAGTATATATAATTTATTTTTGTTTGATTAAGTAACAGCCCTTTTATCAATTTAACCTTAATTAATCAACAAACCAACTATAAGTAACTATTTATCGTATTTAGTCATCTAACACGTATTGTTATCAAATGGAATGCTTAATTTTTCTTTTTTAGTAAAAATAAAATAAACACTAAAAGCAAAAGACATAAAAAATAATAATAAAAATAATTTAAACACAACATTCCTCTCCAGACGTAATGTTAAGTAAACTTTGGAAAAAAGAAAACAAAAGGCAAAGAAGTAAATGAAAACAATTATTTAATTTGTTTTGTGTGAATGGTCGTTTTGTCTGTGGGTGGTGGATCAGTTAAAAAATAATTTTGCTGTCTTTGAAAGAAAATAAAAGAAAGTTAAAAAACAGAGGCTGCTGTATACCAAAACCAGGCGCTCTCTCTCTCTTCTCTCTCTCTCTCTCTCTCTCTGTACATCGATCCGAGCTCCCGAGATCGAGTACGAGATCCAAACTCTTGCGTCTCAGAATCGGCTAATTCTGGTCAAAGATCGGTAATTTGAGTTTTGTTGAGCGAGTTTTATTTGATAATTACCGAGTTTGTTTGTTGGGGTCGTCTGGTCGGTGAAATCAACGATCTCGTTGATCAGAGAAATTCGTCGATGGGTTCTTGTGGGTTTTCTGTCTTCTGATATGGGACGAAGAGATTTGTTGTTTTCGTGAGAGAGTTACACAAGTAATTGCTCGGGGATGAGTTGGAGGGTTTTGAAAGGTTTCTGGGCTATATCTTTTTGATGATTTCTTTGGGCAGTAGGGATGGAAGGAAGGGGTTGGGCCTAGGGTTTGGTGCTGCTGCAGAGATGTTGGAGCCTGAGCTTGAAGAAGGCGAGGCTTGCTCTTACCAAAACGAAGATGATTCTACCATTGACCCCGATATTGCTCTTTCTTACATTGTAAAGCTTCTTCCTTTTTCTTCTCTTCCTAAGCAGTTTTTATTCTTTATTGTTCATTTTTCCTCGTTCACAATTTACTCCTAATTTTCCTTTTTGACCCATATGCTGTCTTAGATCAAACCTGTAAATCACAGCTTTACCAGGTTTTATTTTATAAAACACTCTTGCTTGGTTTAATTCATAATTTTGTTGTGTGTGCGTACGATCCTCTTTGGCTTAGGGGCCAAAAGCTTTTGCCAAGGGCTTGCTTTTCAGTATTTAGACTTGATTGATTGCAGAATGGGGGAAATATCTTTGTTATCTGGATACCACTTTATTTAATATGGATACCATTAGGTGCATAATATTCTGCAATTGATTCGCAGGACAGAACGTGTGGGTTCTAGTGAATCGTGACCTTCTATTGGTCATAATAATTCACTTGTGAAATTGCGTTTACGGATTGTGTAGTGTGCCCTGATTACTGGGGATTTGTTTGCTGCTAATTTTTTCTGCTTAGGAGTGTGTGTGTGATCTGTTTGAATGCTGCATAGGAGAGAAGTGAGGGTGTGTTATCTGGTGTATACATCATACCTTTTAAAAGCATACTGGAACTTTTTTGAGATCGACAGGCAAAATTTAAAGCATAAGAGCTCACTTATTAGCCATGACAGGCTCATAGAACTAGCTTCTTTTTATGTGAATGTCCGTGCTATACCAAGGCTTAGGATGTCTTGATTTCAATCTCTGCCATTGTGGTTACATCTCTTTGCCCCTTTCACTTTCTTCCGCTGAATCTGATTTGTTCTACTGAATCTGATCACTTTATTCTTCTAAAGGATGTGAAACTTCAAGATGTTCTGGGTCATTTTCAAAAAGATTTTGAGGGTGGAGTAGTTTCAGCTGAGAACTTGGGTAAGCCAAATACCTGAGCTTGTCAAATTCAATGAGCACAATTCGGTTGTAGTTATGCTGTGAAGTGATCTGTTTTGGATTTATGCATATTTCAACAGGGGCAAAATTTGGTGGTTATGGTTCATTTCTACCCACCTATCAGCGCTCCCCCGTTTGGTCTCGTGCAAGGTCTCCACCAAAAGTTCCCAACTCCAACCCACCGAGATCCCCAAATAAATTGCACCTGGAGGTAGATATCTATGAAATTTAAGTCTTTATCTGTTTCCATGAGTTATTCTTTTATTGTAAAGGGGAAATATGACCACGTTGGTTGATACAGAACTTCTAGTTTGCATGAGCACTCTTACTTGTGTCCTTATACAGGCTGACCATCTCAGTTCTGTGGTTCCATCAAGTGCATCTCTGTCTGTGAGACATCCGCAAGCTTCTGCAACTGCTGCCTTACTGCCTTTAATAAGGGATTCTGTTGATGGTTCGGCAAAAAGAGTAGGGGTATCATCTATTCATTGTACTGAGGAGTCCACATCAAGATCTGAACCTGGTAGAAACTATGCTCCATCTTCTGACCAGAAGACACTGAAATTTAGAATCAAAGTGGGTCCTGATAATTTGCCGACTAGAAAAAATGCCGAAATCTATAGTGGTCTTGGCCTTGATATCTCTCCATCTTCATCTTTAGACGACAGCCCCACTGACACTGATGGGTTATCTCAGGAGCCTCAGGATGTTGTAGATGAATCCCCTACAAGTATTCTTCAAGTAAGCGGTTCCTTGATTGTTTTTTATCTTCCATTTTGTTTTATTTTTTCTTCAATTGACCTGTAAGTGATCAAATTATCTTGTCCATGCGTTGGAGCAGATTATGACATCATTTCCGGTGCACAATAACATATTGTTATCCCCTCTTGTTGATGATTTGATATACTTGATTGAAAGGGAAAAGCTTCATGGAGAAAATAAACGTAGATTCTCTAAGAGGAGTGGACAATATAGTTCAAATGGATCTGATTCTGCAAGGGGTGATGATAAAAGATCAAAGTCATTTGATAAAAATGCCTGTCCATCAGAATTAAAAAGTCTTGATGACAAGGACAGTCAAAATGGAACTGGTCTGCTGTTGAAGAAAGAAACAGATATTGACAGTTTGGTTTGTGAAGAACTTGTCGCTAATACTCTGAAGCTCCCACTTCTATCTAATTCATTTTCTGTTGTCAACTCTACAAAGGATAATGCTAGGACCATTGATAACTCCAGAGAAGCTAATCAAACGAAGGAAGAATACCTCTCTGGTCTAGCTAAAGGGGGGACATTGGAGGCAATATCCACCCAAGAGATTGGCTTGATTGAGAAGCCTATTGCAAAGGCTGCTTCAGCTGGTACATTATCAGAAGGCAAGAAAGCAAAGTCTCAAGGTGACAGCTTAGGTCTACGAGA
This sequence comes from Diospyros lotus, assembly GCF_014633365.1. Lineage (NCBI taxonomy): Eukaryota > Viridiplantae > Streptophyta > Magnoliopsida > Ericales > Ebenaceae > Diospyros > Diospyros lotus. Next base: position 36,435,468 of record NC_068338.1, on the reverse strand, counting down.
AGAAGGTGGCTTGAGAGAAAAAGCTGATGTTTCTGGTGCAGTTGACTCAAATATTATTAAAGAAAGAAAAATTCAAAATGCTGAATCAATCGACCTTTTAGGGCAGAAGTTTAGTAAGAAAGCTATGCCTCATGAAGAGGATGACATCCAATTGGCTTCTCTGAAAGGGCATTCATCATCTGGGGGCAAAAACAAATCAAAAGGAAGCAACAATGTCCAGAGTGCTGAGGTTTTGAAAGACAGCTCAAGACTGGATTCTTCCTTGGTGTCCAAAAATAGGAAGAGTACGCATGCCAATGTTTATTCGTCTAAAGGTGAAATGGATGATTCCAAATCACAGAAGGATAATGGAAAGGCAAGAAATAGATACAGTGATTTTTTTGGGGACACAGAACTAGAACAGGAAGATGATGTGGATTCTGTAGAGCTTCCTTCAATTGACAGGCCAAAGGACCTTGAGGTGGTTGAGAAAAACACATTGGCATCTAATGGCACATCGAAGGAAAGGTTGATTGGCAAGAAGCCATCTATGCCTGGGGCATATCAAAAAGCAGCTCCAAATGCAGGTCCGATTGGAAATGGATCCATTTCTGATGCAGCTCCTGGAACATTGGGTCCCCTAGTCAAAGAAGATTGGGTCTGCTGTGACAAGTGTCAGAAGTGGCGACTTCTTCCAGTAGGGACAAATCCAGAAAGCCTTCCTGAGAAGTGGCTTTGTAGCATGCTTGATTGGCTGTAAGTTTTATTAATGATGTATAAGTTTTATTAATGATGTATGGCTTTGGTAGTTGACTACATCCTATGACATGGTGGGAACTGTTGGAAACTTCTAAATACAGTTGTTCTACCAAATGAGAAAAGAGAGTTAATAATTCCCTGTGTGAGGTTTTACTAAGAAACTTGGGGGTGGGGGGAGGGGTGGAACTTGTCTCCACTAGATTTCACTGAGGTTTAGCACTTAGTAACTTTGAATACTTTTAGATGAATAACAACTAAACCAATAATATACAAAAAAATAGTTGTTCTTAGCAGGTGAATAGTTCCAGTTTCTCTTCCTCATTAAGATCAAACTACTTGCTGTCCGAAGGGATATGGGGCTGGGATCAAAGAGCATAGCAACTATTTGTGGTGCACTTAGGGAGGGGGAGAGAGAGAGATCAACAACCTTTGAAAATAATAATGACATCAAACTTCATGTAGTTTAAGTTAGCCCAGATTGTGGTGTTAGTATGTGGCATCCTCTGGTAATGATAATATAGATGAATGAGAATGCATAATAATCCTTGTGTATAAAATTCTGTGGTCTGATGGAAAGAAATACACATCGGTTCATGCATATGTCATAAATTTTTGATCAACTTCACTGTCTTGATATTTCTCTAGGCCTGGAAGGAACCGGTGTACTGTTAGTGAGGAGGAGACAACTAATGCTGTAATTGCCATGCACCAAGTTAGTGCTCCTGAGAATCAGAATAATCAGCATGGTCATCCTGGTAGTGTCCTACCTGGACTGCCCATGGGTGAAACCAATTGTTTTGATCAGAGCCGCCAAAATCTTGGTTTCCATCCTGTGCCTAGTGGTGGGAAGAAGAAATATGGAATAAAAGATGTGTCAGATACAATGAGCCACGATGGTCTTGCACTATCCTCTGACTCTTTGAAGAAGAACATCCCTGCACCAACTAAAAGTAGAAGCTTAAATGGTGTAAACCAGTCTCCAGCAAGTGAAATTCAACCTATGCATTTAAGCAAATCTAGTGTGGTTGAGAAACACAGGCATAAAAAGAAAGAGAAAAACAAATCACTTGAACAGCATCCTAATGGAGGTATTGAATTTTAAGTAGACGTTTCTTGCTTTTGTCAAACCCCTTTGTCTGAAAAAGAAAAAAAAAAATGTAATTTCTTCAGTTGTTGTACTGGGCACAGGTGAAAATAGGTCCTCCAAGATCAAGAGTAAAAGAGATAATCAAGATTTTGTTGGAATTTCTAAGAAAATTAGGCTAGATGTTATGCATGTTGCTGACGAAGATTGGAAATCTGACTGTAATGGACCTGTGGAGGAGGTTGGCCCTGTCTCAAATAATAGTTTGTCCGCAAATGCACCAGGGAAGGATGGCTGCAAATACGATGACTTTTCTTATATGGATGGAAAATCTAAGGAAAAGAAGAGCTCAAAAGATCCTCCCAGAAAAACAAAATGCCAAGTTCAAGTTACTTCTGATGATGGATCTCTGCATATGGAGAAATCTGATGGTAAAGATGTTTCGAGAAAAAGGAAAACAAATGAAAGTCGGGATACTCATGTTTCCACAGCATCCCTCCAGAGTGGGCATCATATTCATGATAGGAAGGATCTTCTGGAACATACAGCTGAAGTAATTCACAGGAAGGAAAAGAAGGCAAAGATCTCCAAGTCTGAAGGGAAAGAGACCAGTGTAAGTAAAAGCTCTGGTGGAGCAGTGAAAAAGGGTAGAAGTATGAAGGAACAGCAATTGGGGCCAGATCGGGCAAGTACTCTGTCTCAGCGTAGCTTGGATGATACTGATTCTCTGAGAAGAGGTTTAGGATCTGCACAACCATCTCAGGCTGCCACTTCAAGCTCTTCAAAAGTTTCTGGTTCCCATAAGAACAGAAAGAATGTGCAGGAAGTCAAAGGCTCACCAGTAGAGTCAGTTTCTTCATCTCCTTTGAGGTTTTCAAATCCTGACAAGTCTAAATCAACAAGGAGACTAGAGGTGAAAATGGAGTTTGGAGATGCCGGTTTCCTTGCTGCTGGAACTCCAAGAAGATGCTCAGATGGTGAAGATGACATGGGGAGCAATCGATCTGGGACTGTGGGGAAGGATGAAGCTTTTGACACCCATTTCGATTCTCAGGGAAGGAATAGTGGTCATTTTTCTGGTACTGAAGCTAAAATACAGACTGTACATTCTCCAGAATTGGCAGGTCACCATTTTGATAATAGTGGTAATAATATCATAGGCAGTGATACCCAACACCCTTGCAGACCACAGACTTCAGATCAATTCCGTGGTGAAGAAAGAGAAAATAACAAGCAGTATCTTTCTAATGCTCCATGTCTGAGTAAGCCTGCTAAGGAATCCTCGTTGAAGTCTAAAGAAAAGAATGGGAGTTTAAAATCTGAACTTGACAAGGGAAAGTTCAAGATGTCTGATTCTTATAATGTTTGTATAGACCATATACCTAAAGAAGAAAAATCAAGGGTTAGAAAAAACAGGGCTGAGCAGAAGTTTGGGGTTAACTCTGATAAAATTGAAAAGAATTTTGTTGGTAAGAAAGAATCTGCAGGTAAAGTTGTAATTGAAGATGGTAAAAGAGAGATTCAACAAAAAAATGGAGGTAATAATGGTCTGGATGTTAAAGTTGATGGTCTCTCCAGCCAGGACCATAGGCACAGTGATGAAAGATCTTCAAGGAGGTATCTCTCCGATAAAACAGATCAGGTGGAGGTCTCTGGTAGAACAAAGTTACACTCATTACCTCCCTCTGGAAGAGGTCAAAGTGAGTCTGGAACACAGTCTCTCCAATTAAATCCTGGAGCTGAGAAACAGAATGAAGGAAATAGTTTGTTAACTGAACCTTCTGATTGTGATCATGCATTGAAGGCCTACCAACAGAATAAAAAATGTGACAGCCAGAATAGTAGTCAGCCTATTAGATCAAGACATACCACAGTTAATGGACAGAGAGTCAGGGATGTAGAGGCCCCAAGTCCTGCCAGAAGAGATCCCTCCAGCCAGGCTGCCACCAATGCTGTAAAAGAGGCAAAGGATCTGAAACACCTTGCTGATCGCCTCAAGGTTGCTGGATTGTGTGCGTGTGCGTGTGTTTTGCCACCATGGAATTGGTGACAGTCACCTTCCTAATTCTTGGTACTTTTTTATCTTTGCAGAATTCTGGATCAAGTACTGAAAGCACAGGTATTTATTTTCAGGCAGCTCTTAAGTTTCTTCATGGAGCCTGTTTATTAGAATCTAGCAATGTTGAGAGTTCCAAGCAAAGCGAGATGATTCAGTCAATGCAAATGTACAGTAGCACGGCAAAACTCTGCGAGTGAGTAATACTTAAAATTTATATAGGGGTCTCTTTCATAATGGGATGTACCCTTTTATTTGCATTGTCTTTGAAATGATATTGCCACTTGTTCTACGCTTTTTCTTTCCTCTTCTCTCTCAACTCCCAATCATTCCTTGATCACTTTCTGATAACAGTAGCATTTATTGTTCAAGTCGTCTAGGGCAAGGAATTTTCCCTTTATTAATGTGTGTGCACATATATTCACTGTAGTAATGAGGATGATTTGAACATGTTGCTAAGATATGACATCTTAGAGAACCTTACTTTGAAACTGTGGGAAAAAATTAACTTGCAAATTTGGTGGATGAATTTGTCTCTGTGAGATATGAAAGTGCTAATGTTGCTCCCTTTCTTGTTTATTGCTTTTTTCTTAAATTGGTAGGTTTTGTGCCCACGAATATGAGAAATGTAAGGACATGGCTACTGCTGCATTGGCCTACAAATGTATGGAGGTGGCATACATGAGAGTAATATATTCATCACACAGCACTGCAAACAGAGATCGGCATGAGTTGCAGAAAGCCTTGCAAATAGTTCCTCTGGGTAACTATTATAAACTTTGATCTGGAATTTTGCTTCTTGCATTAATGTTTGTTTCTTGGCAATGTGAATTTATAAACAAGAAAATTCTTCTGTATCCAGCTCAAAAGAAAGTGTTACTAACTTTTTATTTCGCCTTCATCTTATAAGAAATTGAACCCCATTCCCTACCACCTCATCTTAATTTCAGGAAAAAAAAAAAAAAAAACTACTCTTGAATGTATGTAATTAGTAGTTCTGAGAGGACCATCCTTGCAGAGCCTGCATTCATGGTGTGAGAATATGACCCCAGTCGTGTTTGTTTCCTGAATTTAATCATGGATTACTTCTCTTTTTAGGATAAATTACATTTCTAGACTTCCTATACCTTTAATGTTTCAACTGCAGTTGTGTTGCTTCACATTGTAGGGAACCTCCAGTAGAACAATGTCATTTGCAATGTTAATATCAATTTTCTTCAAGTTTAAGAATTTAGGTCTGGAGATGGAATCTATATGGTATGGAGATGTTATAACATTAGATTTTTGCACTACTGCATGCACATATGTGATGAGGATAAATGAGTTGGATTTTATTTACCAGAAATCTTGCCTTCCACCCTAAGCTGAATGAGAAGAACCAGCAGAGCAGGAAATTTATTGATCTTAACATAAAGATTTTTGTAATTTATCCCATCCATTTGAGACATTTAGATTATAGATCTATTATAGATTCTCTTATTTCCTTTTTTATTTTTCTTCATTTCTCTTTGCTGCTTGGATTGCTGAAGGTAACAATTTCCAAAATATCAAATATTTTATTCAATGCATGCTTATTTTGTACCATTATGGCATCATTTTTCATTCTTTTTGCTTATTTAGTGTGTAAGCATTTCTGTAGTATTTCATTTTATATTAGGGATTGGGCATTCATGTGGCAGATAAGATACTGAACTTAAATCAGTTCTTTTAATTGACCTGACATAATTCCTGTACTTGCTTTTGTCAGGTGAATCTCCATCTTCCTCTGCCTCTGATGTTGATAACTTAAACAACATAACAACATCAGACAAAGTCCCCTTAGCTAAAGGAGTTAGCTCTTCCCAAGTTGCTGGGAACCATGTTATTGCTGCACAAAGCCGCCCCGGCTTTTCACGGCTCCTCAACTTTGTGAGTATAAAACTCAAAAACATCTCTAGTAGGTTATGAAAGAGAACTATTTTTTGGCATATTTACATCCAGAAGTAAATGAAACCATAATGCCTATTGCCTACAAATCTATACTCCAGTCCGGGTTATATAAGTTAAGGAGCATAGATGAATACTCTGCTACTGAAAGAGAAAATTCCAGTATTCCACAAGGTCAAAGGAATATTTTTTTTTAATCTCATTATGATTTGGTTAGGTCCTAGGGACGAGGAAAATATTGGTACATAGCCAGTGAGTATGCTACACTAAGTTATCCTTGGGGTCCCTCCTGCTGTGCTGATCCTCACTGGTGCTCGTCTTTGGGCATCGAGGTCTTTGGTGTTTTGTTGATCATTGCCTGGCCTCTTCGTATGACAATTGTGTATCCCTGGTTTTGGGAATTTACTCTCTTTAGTGTTTAGGTTTAATTTTGTTATTTGTTCATTTTGCCTCTTTGTTCTTTTTGTGAGGCATGCCCGATAATCTGTAGACACTTTGCGGTTTTCGTTTTATGCAATTATTATTTACAGGAAAAATATTCTTATTAAATAATCAATTACTTAATAGGGTTAATTACCAAACTTTATCTATAGCAAACTTTAAAATGTATCAATTTTACATTTAAACTTTCAATTTTTTTTATCAATTCTACAACACAGGTAAAATTAAATAATTAATACTCATTTGATGTATTAATTATTGATTTTTCTTCTTATTTTTCAAACTTAATCGTGCACATAATGACAAACTGTAATGATGTGCATGGTCAAGTTTGAAATTTTGAAGAAAAATCAATAAACACATTAAAAGAGTATTGATGATTTAAGTTTTAAGATATTGTAGAATTGATAAAAAATTGAAAGTTCCAAATACACTAGTCAAAGTTTGGTCATTTTTTAGTAATGACCCTATTTAATATATGCAGCTAATAAAAAATTTCCTCAATTAAGACTCATGCCACACTTGTGGAACCTCCACCTTTAACATCCTGATGAATTATTCAATTAATAAAATATGGGGGTAAAATTTTCTTTATTGAATTTGAAAATTTTGGCTCCTCGCAACCCTGCATTTTACTATCTTAATTGGCTGGATACCATTCTCCATGGATGATCGCACAACGGATTAGTGTGACTGGAAACTCGCAATCCTTGTCGATCAGTTTTTGGCATGTACTAGGAACAAAGGGAGACTCACGTTCAACTTTATCGGGTAGGGGTGAAGGTAGATCCTATTGGGTACTTAGCCACTTACTATGCATACATATATTTATATTTATAATTTTTGAAGGGGGCCAAATAGTTCCTTGGGCACCTCTTAAATGCTTCTTTTTTATATATTATATATATGCATGCGGCCCTTGTGTGGCTCACATAACTTCATGAAGGGAGTCTAATATGCTCCCCCCCCGGTGCAGGAGAAGGGCTTCCTGATGAATTTTTAATTTTTTTTAAATGTTTGGTGCCCCCTGTTTCTGACACCACAAGTAGAATTTATGAATTTTTTTTCTTGAATTTTCCTTTGTAGTTCTCTTTTCCTTTTTTCTCTCTGCTCACTATCCAACTCTTGGCCATCCATGTTCCTCTTTCCTTTGCCACTCATCACCACTTGAACGAAGCCAACTTACTGAAAACACCCGCCATCACCGACCACTACCCTTGATCCTTTTCTCCCCTCTTATCGTGCAAGTCTCTACATGTAGATGCAAAATATCCCTAATACCCTGACACATGCCGTACTTGGGAAATTATTATATCCTTAATTACATTGAATCAATTCGCTTAGGTTGGCATTTTTCATCATATCTTTAAACCATTTAGCTCCTAACCAAAAAGGCCACAGAATACACATTTTTAGCATCCAAAATTGAGAAGATAATAGGTGGTGTCACCATTCCCTAGGTCAGGCTGGTCTTGGCCTTCTTAGGTTATTTTAATTTAACTCACTTAATCTTGATGCCACATCTTTAATTTTATTAAGGCCTAAATTGGGGTCATTGACTCGACTGCTGCATAGCCTCTTTCTGATAAAATAGCAACTAGTGCTACTGGACGCCCAGGTATTGAATTCCTCCTTGGAGGTCAGCTATGCATGTCGTGAGAGGTCTTTGCCATATGCAGGTCCATTTGTTTTTAGACGAACAAGTAGAGGGAATAGAACATATATAGATGCTTTGATATGCAAACTTAAGTATGAGTGCTGGGTATAGGAATATCCATGTGAGGGACCTTCTAAAATATTTAATCTAGGGTATTAAATAAAATACTCCAATATTATATTATTCTTCACACGTGGTAAAATATTATATTATTATTTTGAAGTATAATTAAATTAAGTAGACTAGGAAGGAAAGGATGAGATTTGTCTCTTATCCTGTTAGTCTTGAAGTTACTCTCTGCATATTATATTTCTGCCATATCTTGTGGATAAGGGCAAGGTGGAACAGAAATTTCATGTAAAATGCTCTTTTTCGTTGGGGGGTGCTCATTTTTTAACTCATTTCCCATCATGCCAAGAGAATCCCTTTAAAGTAATTGATTTTACTTGTCAGAAAATGATTATCAGTAAAAGCAGGTGTGATGAGCACGGCAAGTTTTTGTTGCTATTTGTTATAAGTGTTGCTTTTGATTTGGTGTATGACATCTTTATATGTGTGTAAATAAGCATATTAAAAGGTGATTTAACTGCAGGCACAGGATGTAAATTTTGCAATGGAAGCTTCAAGGAAATCTCGAATTGCATTTGCAGCTGCAAGCGCAAGAATGGAAGAGGCCCAGTACAGGGATGCTATAACTTCTGTTAAAAAGGCTCTTGATTTCAATTTTCAAGACATAGAGGGATTATTGCGTTTGGTACGGCTAGCAATGGAAGCTATTAGCCGTTGAATATTAGTCGTAATTGAGTGTACATGACCCCGGGAACAGATTTGTTTCTTTGGGCTTTCTACCCCCTCCAATTCTTAATCCCTAAGGGAGAAAGCAAAAGGTGATCTTTCTGCTGCCTCGCACAATCATCTGTTAAGGTCTCACCAGTTTAGTGTCTTTGTACATCTGTATCATACCAGCCAACTTTGCAAATTTCATATATTTTTCAGCAATGCTTCACCTACTCTCTAGCAAATAAGGGCCTCAGAAAATGTCATTATTTGATGTTATTGGTTCAGGAAAATAAATTCCTTTGTGAAACTTTTGCGGGGTTGATGTTATTGGTTGGTTTGGGAGAGAATGGCACAGGAATATAAATATCAGTACGGGGCTGATCCAAACTACACCTACAGCTGGAAGATTCAACATTTATATCAAGAAGAGTGAAAATCTGTTCTAGTTTGAGGTGGAATCTTGTTGCAATAATCCTCCATCTTTCTAGTTTTTTGTTCCTTTAATGCGGGAATGCTTGTGGCCAGCTTATTTGTTATTTAAATGTCTTATCTGGGAGAAACTAATGGATGGAAAACTTGCAAAGCCCATCTTCCGAAAAATGACCTACTGATAACCTCATCCAAAGCAACATCTTAGCAAAGGATATGCCAAGCCTCAGGTAGCATGCATGTGTATTTCTACTGATTGAAATTATTTTTCTTTTCAGTTGTTTACCTTTCTTTGATTCCCTTGCTTGCTTGCAGGTTTCTGTAGTTAATCTACTTTCGCAGCTGGGACAGAGTGCTAGGGCAGAAACAGGAGCTGTTAGGGAGAGAATTTGTAGAGTACAAAATGGAAGTAGCAGTGTGTATATAGTTCCCACAGCGGACTCTTTCTGATTTCTCTTTTTAGAGGTTTGTGAAATTTTTGACATCACACTCTATTTTTCTCTTTTATGAAATTATGTGCTTATTTTGTTTGTTTCTCATTCGGGGACAGTGGCTATGTAAATGCACGAATTGTTCTGGTGCTTCATCCTATACTGTTTTGCTGATCTAGCAGGTAAGTGGCCCTTTGCTTAATTACTAGACTAGATGCTGCTGCTACCTGTGAAGCTTTTGCCTGTCCTATTTTCCTGGGTTGCCTTTCATGCTTAACAAGTCTTATTGTCGAACATAAATACGTCAGAGCCACGTACCACTGTTAGATGAGAGCTTTTTCCTTTTTCATTTTCTTTCTCCTCTCAGTATGGTTGGAAAATCCCCCTCCTTGATTTGCAAACAGAAATTTGGAAGCTACAGTCTGTCGTCCTTCAATTCTAACTCTGATTTCTCATACTAGTCTTTAAACTGGAAAACAAAATTTAATTGTGGTTCTTGTTCCTCTCTTTGTCTACTGCATCTAATGTGCAAATAAACATTGGTAGGCGGATGGAATGGAACAGTATCAGCAAAAGAGGAATTCGACCATAGATAAAATGATTTGACTCTTGTTTCTTTTGGTTTTGATTTTGCATCAATCGAGCTTACATAATGGGATAAAGACTTAATATGTTAAATGTTGGGAAGTTTTTTTGTCACACGAACGTTGGCCTGGCCTGGGCGGGCCAAAGCTCTTAGTCTTGCCAATTAGTGCTAATTGGATGGAGCATATTTGCTTGCAGGTAAGAAACTGTAAGTGTGGGGTGGCAACATATGTGGCATGGAGCATCAGATGATGATGATGAATAATCTACATTCATGAGTTGTTGTTTTGTTCCGTTATTCCCATCTTTACAGCTGTTGTATTAATTTCATCTTTCTTTGTTTTTAAGCAGATTTTCTATTGTAAGATAAATAGACAAGACTTCAATCAGTGCCTCCGTCTTGCTCTTAATACTTGATCCATTATAATATATATATATATATATTAATTACCTCTCGTGGGAGGTTATTGGTAGGTAGGTGTTGTACCCACATTGTGGGTGTTTGGACATTAGTATATATTTGACATGACCTATTTGATAAACTTTTGTTCAAATGTTTGCTTTGTTACAACAGATTGAAGACCCTGGTTTAGTTTGTTAGTTTTTTTTTTCATCCTTACCCTTTTATGTTAAAAAATAAATAAATAAATAAAATACTAACATATTGTTTAATTTTGGTTTTTATTTTTGACTTTTTTTTTTCTTTTTAATTTTTCATGCTAAGGTTCAAAGACCTCATGTTATATACCAAAGCCGAAGCCCCCCGCCTCCGTTGGATAGCGGCGTGCGTGGGAGTTGCGGCAAAAAAATAAAAGCAAGCTGTCTCTTAGGCCGAAAATATTTCTTCATTTATTAGTGTATTGCTTTCTTAATCTTCCAAAAATTCTTCTTAAATAAGATGAAATCAACAATTTCACATTTTAATATGAGAAATTTACAAGCGATGGTAAAGATTTGAATTGAATCTCAGCAACCATCACTCACTACATGCAATTTGAATCGAATCAAATTAACAAATCCAAAATTAATTTTAACTTTGGTTCTATGGAGGCTGCTAAAGCATGGCTTTATTTATATACATCATTTTAGATAAAATAAAAACATATATTAATTTTAATAAATGCAATGCAAATTTAGTGTAAACCAGCCTTCTACCTATGCATCTATAATTTCGTGTTCCATCCTAAAACGAGAGCTTCAAGGTAGTAATGAAAATGGGTGTTTAAAAAAATTGACAAATTGTATATAATTTTTTTTTGAGAAATAGTTTGACACTGTTTGAGAAATCCTCAAACCATACAATTTGTGATTTAAAGATTTCTCGATTCGGTTCAAAATCAACTCCCCCGAGTAGTGCAATAATAAAAAAATTATAAAATATGGTGAACCCTAATCTTCCATTCTTCATTTCTTCCTCTTTATACAGCCCCCGCCACACCCTTCCCCAATCCTTTTCTTCCTCCCAATGACAACCTCCTTCCCCAACCCCTTTCTTTCAATCTCTAGTCTCTTTTGAGTCTACGACATCATCTCAAAGGGTCCAAGGAGATCGCTGGTGAGGCCTCGAAGCGCGTCGTTCAGATTATCTCTGGTCAATCAGATCGTCACTTGTCGATCTCTCCCCACCATAACGCGGGAAGAGGGGAACGGAGAAGACACGGCAGTCGGTGGAAGAAGGGAACAAAAGTTGAGATGTATTGAACAGCAGAAGAAGGGAACAGAAGCGGAAGAAGGCAACAACGAAGAAAACGTGCAGAAGGCGATGTTGCGCAGAAGGGTTTGACGAGCAGATCAAGTTGCAGTGGGTTTGTGATTTTTTTTCTTTCTATTTGATTATTTTGTGGTTTTTTCCTTGTGATTTTAGAGATTTTTTTATATTAAATAATTAATTTATGTATTTAATTTTTTATCTATATAATTTTTATTAATTTGTATATTTAATTATTTTATGTATTTAATTATTAATTTTATTTTCTCTACTTTTTTATTTCCGTTTTAATTAGGGATGGCAATTGCAACCGAAACCGTGGGGAACCAAACCGAAACCGAACCGGTCAACGCGGTTAAAAACCGTTTGACTGGGTAATGGTTTGGTTCGGGGAAAAACCGAACACTGTTTCAATGGGTATGGTTTGGTTATGGTTTTCACTAAAACCAAACCAAAACCCGAACCGAAACCGAACCAAATGGTGGGTAACCGAACCAAACCGAATATATATATATATAATATATATTATATACAACCCCGCCCACCTGAGGCTAGCCCACCCCAGCCCAATTACCTTACTTGCAAACCCTTCTCCCCTTCTCTTTTCCTTCCTCTCTCAACCTCACTCTCACTCTCTCTCACCCTCGCTCGTCCGCCCGCCCTCGCCCTTGCTCTCTGCATGTCTCTTGCTCTCGCTCGCCCTCGCTGGATCTCTCTTACTCTCGCCAGGGCTCGGCCCCTGCTCTCGCTTGCCCTTAATCTCTCTCACCCTTTCTGCCTCATTTCTCTTGCTCCTCCGCGCGAGCTCACCAATTGCCCTCGCTCTCTGTATCTCTCTTACTCTCACTCGCCCTCGCTAGATCTCTCTTGCTCTCGCTAGGGCTCGGCCCCTCTTGCTCTCTCTCACCCTCGCTGCTTCTCACTCTCTACCTCATCTCTCTTCATATTAATTTATTTTTTATATTTATAATTTTGTTAGATGGAGTTGGCTTATTCATTTTAGATGGATATGCATCAATTTACGAAGAATATATTAATGTTGTTGATAAAGGTATTAACTTTCGTAGATAATTTTTTTTAGCTTAAATTACAATTTAATTATGCACATATTAATTTATTGATCTTAACAATTGTAGGTTTGGAAATGTGATTTTATATCCAATAAGTTTTGTAACTTTATGCAAGAATAAGGTAACTTTATTAGAATTTATCTTTGTTTGTTGTGAAATTATCAAAAAAATTTATGAATGCTATTTGTCTTTGTTTGTTGATATGGATTAAATTAAAAAAACCATGGTTAAACCGAAACCGAACCGAAACCGAATGGTTTGGTTATGGTTTTAAATTTTTAAAACCAAATGGGTAATGGTTTGGTTTTGGTTTTAGTAATTTAAGTTTGGTTTGGTTATGGTTTTGGCAAAAACCGAAACCAAACCGAACCATTGCCAACCCTAGTTTTAATTCTATATATATTTTATTTTTCTTTGATTTTCTCTATTTTAATTCTAAATTATTATTAAGTTCCTAAACTTTCACAACACTCGAATGCAATATTAGGCTAAATAGTTGATGAAACAATATATAAAATCACAAAAACCGCACTAGTGAAATAAATGAATTAATATTTTAAATGTTTTAGACAAATCACATCGCAAAATGCAGTGCAATCTGATGTGATTTTCACGCACTAAATCACATCATGCGATCTGATTTAACAAAAAAATCTCATACAATTTGACGTATTGAAAATGCAAAAAATTAGCCTAATCACACCATGCAACCACCTAGCAATGAAGAAAGAAAATAGAAAAAAGATTTGAGAGAGAACACAGATGGAAGAAAAGGAGCGCTCTTGAAAAAATTAATGCCTTTTCGTACTCATCCCTAATCAAATAAAATTGAATGAAATTTGTTAAATATACTCAAATTGAGTAAAAATTGTCACCTCCTATTTATCACATTATGAACAGTCAGGATGGTGGGTCCCCCACACACGGTAATTGTGAGAAATTTTTAATAATATTGTAATTTTAAAATAAATTAACAAAATACATATTTCAAACTATTTAACAAAATATTACAAATTTTACACCTAGGCAGTCCACACTAAAAATCAAACTGAACAAAACATGCTCTTGAAAAAATATAAGTTGAATGAAAAACTCGCTCGCTCGCTCCCACAATGGGAGAAGTGAGTACTCCTCCATATTTTGCGAGGCAACAAGACACGATTTTGCAAAATTCAACTTGTAGAACTTACTCCTCCCACGAGGAGCTGAGCTGAGCTGAGCCTTCACGTGTGCACAAGATCCTTACACAAAGTCAGCTTATGCAAATAGCTCATTGGGAAGAGAGTTTGTCTCATTAAAATTGTCATAGTAACATAAATTGTCAATCATCATAGTAAAAGAAGTGTAATACCAAGCGAATAACAAACCCAGAGGAAAAAAACTTGGAAATAAGTTGCGGGATTAGAAACATTATTACTCTTTCTAATACTCCAAATTTGGCAATAAAGTTTTATAGAATTATCAGAATAATAAAATACCAACATAAGATGTCTGAAGAAGAAAAGACTTACAGTTGTATGATGAATTGCATAAGATGCAACAAAGCTGCCAGTTGCTCTATTTTCTTCAGCTTGACTTGACTTCTATTGTTGTTTTCTTTAGTTCTCTGTTACAAAACCACTGGCTTCTAATCAGCGGGGAAACCTATTGCCTGAAATTAAAGCTCCATTTTTTCTCAGACAGATGTTCTTCTTCCAAACAAAAGGAGCCTAAATGCAAATGTAAACACATTCTAAGCGTTTTCCAGTTGAATTCCTCCTTGTCAGCCATCAATATTACAAGGGACATCGTCAAACAAAAGCCTCCTTCCAACTAACAGCATCACCATAATTGTTGAAACCATGACAACTAAGTTTGCAATACTACTATGCTATATATGTTCACTCTCTAGTCCTAAAGACTCTGCCACTTCAAGATCAACAGGCAGTACATCAGGCCAGGTACCGGAACAAATTTGGGTTCTCCTTGTCTCTTTCCAGATAGTCCCGAGTGATCAGATCTTCAACCCGCTTCTTGATTGCCTTGAAATCAGGCTGCACAAGCACATAGCACATCAATAAACTCTGCTCACAAGAAACAATAACCCAGACAAGTCCATCAAAGTTCATTACGGTATAAAGCTCTTCCCAACATTTCTACCCCGAACTAGCAGCTTAGCCCACAAGAAGTCCTCTTTTATGCTCAAAACTAATTGCTCAACTAATACTAACCACCATTGAGCATCAATATCTGCGTGGTTAGTATGCAATGATGGTGAAGAATCTTTGGCTGAATTACTACACCAATGAAAAACTTGAGCAATTCTAAGGAATACAAAGAAAACCTTCACATTTCAAATTGTAACATGGACTATCCTTTCTTCTTGAAATATTACAGATCGACTTTCTATTATAATAAAGTTAAAAGTCATCTCGGAGCCAAATTATTTTTCAAGTAGTCATTAAATAAACCAAAATTCCTAATTTGCCCACTTTCAAATATTAATAAAACAAAAAAGAATGCATCTGATTGACAATAATAATAATATCAACAACTAATTTACTCATAAGAATGCAAATAGTACTAATAACATCAATTTAGCTTGATTAGGATTTCAGCCATCCTATTGACTAGGTTTCTTATATGTGCAGTGTTCTAAAAAGCACTAGGCACTAGTCGGGCGCAAAACTGGGCCTAGGCGGAGTGCTGTTTTTTTTTTTTTTTTTTTTAAGTTTTTAATGTAATTTCATGTTATTTTCAGACAAATCAAAGTTAAAAGGACAAATAAAACTTATATATATATAAATCAGAAACTTATATATATTTATATATATAAATATATATATAAACAATATTTATATAAAACATTTTGGTAAAACATTTCTGCTGACGCCCAAGGCAGCAAGTAGCAACGCTTGCTGCTTTCTTATTGCTTACTGGAGCCTGAGGAAGATGAGAGAGAGAACCAAAAACTAGAAAGTGGAATGATGGTCGGTGGCGTGTGACGAGAAAGGCTAAGACAGAAATGGAAAGCAGCAACAGCGACTCCACAAGAGACGGCGGTAGCGTGCAACGAGAGAGGCTGAGACAGAAATGGCAAGCGGCGATGGCGACTCCGCAAGAGACGGTCGGCGATGGTACGCGAGAGAGAGAGAAGGGGTAAGGGGAAACAAAAAACCTAACATACAAAATGGATTAGACGACCGATTAGGCCATAATGGCCCAGGCGGTTTATGCGGCTAGGCGACCGCCTTGGCCGACTAAGCGCAGCCTGGTACCGATTAGCTGGGCCGGTGCCTAAGGGGGCCAATTAGGCCATAATCACGGCGGCCGTCTAGGCCGATTTTTAGATCACTAATATGTGTAAGAGAAACTATGGAAATTGATTTCATGAAGGGAAGGAGTGGGGGCCTGGGGGTTGTTATGTCAATGTGATGAGGAGGATGCAAGTGACCGGTGGTCAGGGTGAGGAAAGGATTTTGCTGGTGATGTCAGAGAGGTACTTTAAGGCATCTGATAGAAATGATGATTAAGATCCCAAAGCTGAGTTGCCGGTTGATGATTGGCAAGGGAGTTGTCAGAGTGGTGTTTTGATGGGAAAGTGTATTTGTTGGATGCAGAAAAGCTAGAGGGTGGTGGATTACTGGTTGCTTGCTGAATGGTGGTTTACAGAGAAATGCTAGAGGTGGTCCACTGCAAAGAGGTTGCCTCGTGGAAAGCTGAGAAGAGATCTGTGTTCAAGTGGGTGAGGCGGAAATTCAATGCTTTGAACACCAAATCAAGTGTTTGGTTAAATAATAGAAGAATAGATATCTGAAATTTCCTACATTGCATTCATTTTAATTTTTTGTTTGTATTCACATATGTAGCACTGACATACCTTAAACATGCGGCTTAACTGCTCAACGCATTCCATGACTAGTTGTTGATGACCCAGAACTTTCCGACTCTTCATTATGCGTACAATTGAGGCATCAATAGCATAACGCCTATCCTTGTCAACATCTTCAACCACCCTCTTCCTTTCATCCAATGGTGGGAGAGGAATCTGATTGAACAAATTAAAGTTTAACGTCATCTAAATGCATCAAACAGGGGAGAGTGGAGGGAAGGCAACAGGAAATAGCAGATAGAGAGTGTGTGTCTAACCCTGATCCTCCTCATTCTGTCAGTGAATTTAGAGTTGAACTCGAAGGAATCATTTGGGGTGACAGCTTTTGTTGTCAGTTCTTTATTAAGAATTTTGTACTTGGCACATGATAGAGACTGGAGCAATCTTACTAAATCATCATCGGCCAAATTCAATTGGGTCTTGATTTCTGAATAGCTTAGTTTATCTGAACTATTGAATAGCAAAAGAGCTGCAGCCTGAAAACAGCCAAAAAGTTTTTAAGGGCATTCGAATCCATGAGGTGTGCATATGGGAGGATGCCATAAATGTAAATCACCTGATAAGTTCCCACAATCAGCTCTATAGTTTTTGCTTCAAACTTGCCATTTATGTTGCAAGTACCCAATGAATAAATCCATGTGAGCTTTCTGTGTTTTGTTTTAGTTTGATAGAATTCCTTGAAAACCTCAACACACTTAACCTAGAGAGATGGGCAGGAAATAAGTTAGAAACATCTTAATTCAACAGTACATGTGATGTTCCCCCTAATAAGAATACGGTGGTGGTGGTAGTAAGCATTACCATCTCCACAGGCAGACTAAGATCAGAGGATTTATAACTTGGCCAGAATCCAGTGGTAAGGACAGTAACAGTCAAATCAATACCAGGATTTACATGTTGGTTTTTGCTAAGATATTCCTCAAAATGGTTCTGATTTTCCCTAGCCAATGTTAAATCAGTAACCTGGATGAAGAAAATAAAAAGAAAAAGAGAAAAGGAATCAGTAAAAACACCAATTACATGCAAAGAAAGAGAAATTATATTTGAGCAGTCAACACAGACCATTCCCTCCATCTTTGAGGTGAATTGTCCTCCACATTGTTGCTTCAACTTTGTAAGGATAAGTCTTTCATGGTCATCATTAGCACTCTTATCAAAAAGCAGACGACGAGATAGCTTTTTCCTGCCAGCAAACAATTCCAGAAATAAGTGCTAAATCACCTGCTTGAGAAAGCATGAGAGGAGGAGGTAATTACAACAACAATATAGCAAGCCTAGGGCTCTGTTTGTTTATAAGTAAAATAGCTTCTGAGGAAATATTTTACCCATTTTCTAGTGTTTGGATGAAAAAAAACATGAAAAATATTTTTATGCCTCAAAAAGAGGAAAATGGCATACCCATTCAAAATCCGTAAGTCATTTTCCTATTTATACTAAAACTAGTAAATTACCTTCTTCCCACCAAAATGTATTTACATACCAATATATACACATAATGCATATGCATATACATACATACAAACATGCACACATGTATATCATGAGAGGAGGTAATTAACTTTAAAAAAAATGCCCCCTGTTAGATCTTAAGGATCTGACGAGAATTCTCGAGAGAATTCAATAGAACAGGGGTAGAGAGAGAGAATGATCAACGGAGAGAGAGAGAGAGTTGACAGAAAATTAGAGGGAGAAATTCAGAATTGAATTAATGAATCTTCTCATAACTTCCAAGGATGAGATCAGTTTATACTTAATAGTGATTTCCCCAAGTCTCATGGGAATCCTTTCCTGCCCAAAGTCATAACTGCCAAAGTACAGTTACACATAGCATGCTCTAAGTACAAGGCATATCAGCCTATAACTACCTCCCTTATTCACATGTACAGTGCATTAAGCAGGCACATGACAATTACCCTCCCCTTGAAAAATTTCTTGTTCTCAAGAAATGTAGAGTAGTTTAGCAACCCTAGGGAATTGTTTGAGCAAATCTGGTAGATAGTCCCACATATTGTTGTCTGAGTGGAGGTTGGACCATTTCACTAGCACCTAAGTAATGGGGGCTCCCTGTTTGTAAATGACCCTCTTATCTAGTATGGCCATCGGCTCCACTATAGGGTTGTTGTCACCAATGCCCAATGGTAGGTTGGGGCTCATTGCATGCTCCCCTACAAACTTTTTGAGTAACAACACGTGGAACACCGAATGAATTTGGGTATTCGCTAGTAATTGAAGCTTATAGGCCACATTTCCTAATTTGGCTATAATGGGAAAAGGTCCATAGTACCTCAGGCTCAGTTTTGAAAGAGGACATAAAGTCATAGCCTTAAGGTATGAAGGTCTTAGCTTCAAGTAGACCTCCTCCCCCACTGTAAATACCCTTTCATTTCTCCCTTTATCCACGTCATTCGATTTTGGGCAGTGGCTAATTCTTTTCTGAGTTGCTATAAGACCTCCTATCTTTGTTGGAGGTGGGCATCCACTACTACTACATTGGTAGTACCTTGGATGGCCGGTAGGAGGGGCGGTTTGTAGCCAACCAAGGCTTCAAAGGATGACATCCAGATAGAGCTAGGATGGCTTGAATTGTACCACCATTGGGCTAAAGAGAGCCATTTGTGCCAGCCTTTAGGGTGTAGGAAGCATAGCCACCTTAGGTAGGTCTCCAAACAATGATTGACTCTCTCAGTTTGCCCATCGATTTGGGGGTTGTAGGCTAAAGGCATGCTTAGCTTAGCCCCTAAAGATTTCAACAGTGCTTGCCAAAGGAGACTGGTGAACACCTTGAGATCACGTGGTAAATGTTTTGTATCCCTGAATGTCGTCCGAGAGCGGATTCATGTAGTGTCTACAATATTTTCTCCTTAAGTGTCTTACATACCCCCATTATTATTCTTCCTTGATTTCTAATCAAACCATTCTTTAGTGTATACCCCATTTTACTTGAGGGCTCCAGAATTAGCTGCTCCAACAGACCCTTAACTTGCTCGTCCAACTCATAACTTGCAACAACCTCCTCATACCAATCTGGCACCAGAACAATAGTAGTTGTAGAAGCCCCTTCTTCCTAACACCTTAACAACACATCGGTCGCAATATTCTCCTTCCCTTTCTTGTACTATATGATGTAATCTAACCCCATTAGCTTGGTCATCCCCTTTTTTTTTTTGTAAGGGGGTGTTTGGCTGAGCGTTTTTAATGTAGCTTAAAAGCTACTTATCTTTTAAGTTATCTAAAACTTAAAAGTTAGATAGCGTTTAAGTTGATAACGTGTTCGGATAAATGTATTCTTAAGCTATCCATTAATAGTTATATGTTTGGTTTGAAAGAGTTGATAAGCTATTAGAACTTGACAAAAAGACGAAAATAAACATGTTGAATAATGCAAATAAAATTAATAAAAATATTAATTTTTAATAAAAATGTTAACATATATTAATTCAATATATGTTTAACATATATTATATATATTATATACATTATTATATATGTATATTAATTCAATATATATGTGATATATATATAAAACAGTAAATAGAAACGCAGGGCGACAGCAAGAGGTAGGGATGTTCGCAGTGCGGTTTGGTCGGTCTGAATCATTTTCAGCAAGCCAAACCGCTAGTGCGATTTTTCGACCAAATCAGACCGCGGTCTGGTTTGGGTTTGGTGCGGTTTACCGCGGTTTGAAATGCTATTTAAAATCACTAGAAAAGATATTTAAAAATGGTAAATAAAGACACAAATATTGGTAAATAAAGACACAAATATTGGTAAATAAAGACAATTAAATGTAAATAAATAGGAGCAAAAAAATAAAGACAAAATAGTGTAAAAAATAAATAGGATGGGTTGCCAATTATTAGATTTTTATAATAATAATTTTTATTATTATTTTTTTGGGCGGTTCGGTTTAAAACCGAACCGCAAACTGTCCAAACTGCAAACCACGCGGTTTGGACAAAATCCAAACCGTTTTCGACCGTCAAAAAAAAAAACCGATCGGATCGGTTTGGTTCGGTTTGGTTTGGCCGGTTTCCGCGGTGCACCGGTTTTTTTGAACACCCCTAGCAAGAGGAGGCAGTAATGAAGGCAACAGAGGCAACGGATGATGGGCTAGGGCGACGGTGGGGGCGAAAGCAACGGCGACGGTGGCGGCCAGAGAAGGGTTTGGCAACGGGAGGGATCAGAGATTGCAGAGGGTTGAAGAAGGATATAGGTTGGAAATTGGTGTTTTGTTTGAGGGTAAATAGGTAATTTACTCCGTCAACGCATAAAAGAAGCTGGCAACATTTTGGAAAAGCTTGGGGGGAAGCTTTTTCCAAACACTATTGGTTTTAGTGTTTAAACTGTATAGCTTTTAAATTTTTTGGTGTTGCCAAAAGCTTAACAAAAGAAGCTTGACAGCTTATAAGCTAAACTAATAGCTTATAATCGGTCAAACCGCTCAGCCAAACACCCTCTTATTGTGGTCTATCTTGATCACAAATTTTTGTTGCAACAGAAACTTTAGGATTTTGTGGTCTGTCTTGATCACAAATTAGTCCCCTTCCAAGTAATGCCTCCACTTATTGACCACAATTAGGACAACCAAAACTCATTCTCATGAATGCTCAAGCTTGCGTGTTTGAGGACCAGTGCTTGACTGATGAACGCTAGGGGTATTCCTTCTTGCATTAGAACAGCCCCAATACCTGTGCCACATGCATCAGTCTTCATTACAAAGGTCTTAGTAAAATCTGGTAACCCCAACACCAGGGCCTCACTCATAGCTTTCTTCAATTGCTCAAAGGTTGTCTCAACCTTGGGGCCCCACTTGAAACCTTCCTTCTTCAGTAATTGTGAGTGGCCTGCTTATCACCCCATAATCCTTCACAAACCTTCTATAATAGTCAATTAGGCCCAAGAATCCCCTCAAGGCCTTAAGGGTAGTAGGCCTTGGCCATGAGATCATGGCTACTACCTTCCTTGGATCAGTGCTTACACCATTACTCGAAGTAATATACCCCAGGTACTCCACTTGCCCTTGTGCAAAGGCAATTTTTGGCCTGTTGATATACAATCGATTGATTCAGAGGATCTCAAATGTAGTCCTTAGGTGTGTAAGGCGTTGCTCAAAGGTCTAGCTATACACGAGTATGTCATAAAAAAGAAGAGGATAAAGTTCTTTAGGTAGGGCTCAAATATCTGGTTCATCAAGGATTGAAATGTAGATGAGGCATTGGTAAGACCAAAGGGTACTACCAAGAATTCGTGATGGCCCTAGTGGGTTCGGAAGGCAGTTTTTGGTATGTCTTGTGCCTTCATTTTGACTTGGTGATAGCTCGATCGGAGGTCAAGTTTAAAAAAAATAGTAGCATGTTTCAACTCATCCAATAGGTCCTCAATGAAGGGAATAGGGAATTTGTCTTTAACTATCATGGCATTTAATTGGCAGTAGTCCACACAAAAACGCCATGATCCTTCTTTCTTTTTGACCAACACAAGGGATGCAAAGGGACTATGGCTTGGTCGAATCAGGGATTTCTATTTTTGTCTTTTGGTTGGGGGGGATAACGGTATGCTCTAGCATTGATAGGCTCTGTGTTAGGTTTCAGGTTAATAGAATGATCGAGGGTCCTATGAGGGGGTAAGGAATTAGGTTCCACAAAAAGATCCTCAAATTCAACTAAAAGTATATTAAGAAGGTCAAGTTGTTTTACCTCCAATTCAACTTGGGGCAGGTTGCTGACAATTAGCATGAGGTCATTCCCCAGCTCTTAGCCTTCTTCTTCCACTCCTTCCATGGCCTGGATGGAAAACAGTAGGGCCATCTGAGTCATCTTTTGTTTGAACATCTTTTGTAATTGTCTCCCCGTAATCATTTTACATAGCCCCATCTCCTTACTGCCTGAGGATCATTTTCTTACCTTCCTTCTCAAATGTCACCTCCATCTTGTTGAAGTCAAAATAGATTGGACTTACATGCTTCATCCAATCCACCCACAAACGACATGACATCCTCCTAACTTGAGTAACCATAGGTCAGCCTCAAATTCCTCCCCCTGCATCTCCCAACAGAACCTACGTAGGCTAACCATCTCATCACTTTGTTACCATCAGCCACCATAATTATTAGGGGTTGAGTATTAACCAAGGTGCACTTCAATCTCCGAGTTGTCCCTTCATCTAGAAAGTTATGGGTGCTTCCACTATCAATCAAGATCCTCAATGTGCAATCCTCTACCTTTCCTTCCACCTCGATTATCTTACTATTAGCCAGCCCTCTCAATGCATGCAATGATATTTCTCTATTATCTTCCTCTGCTCCTTCATGCACATTAGTTGTTTCCTCCTCTCCCGCTTCATCTCCTTCCTCCCCTTCTAGTAGAAGCAATTGCTTCTTGCATTAGTGGCCCAAAAAATACTTGTCCCCACACCAGGAACAGAGCCCGGCCTACCTCCTCTTCTCTATCACCTTCCCTCCTTGAGTATTAGGAGCCGGTAGTGCCAAACTCGTAACTCCATGCACCCCTCTACTTACTTCCTTACCAAAGCCCTTACCCCCTGGTGGCAGCACATTGTGAACTCCACTCTTAACCAACAACCTTTGCTTCTTTAATAGGGCTTCTACTGTTAACTCAAGTAACCTTGCACTTTCTGCTGCATATTTGTGAGTCTTAGGTTGTAAAACCTTCACCATTGGTCTCAATTCTTCATTCAAGCCGCTTATGAAGCTTGAGACGAAGTAAGCTTCAGTGAGGTGGGGGTTATGGTTCAACATGAGTGCCTTCAATTCTTCAAACTTGAGTTGGTACTCTAACACAGGTCCCTCATGTCTAATCTTGTTGAATTCCTCCACTATGTCCACCAGACCTTGATTCCTTTGCAAATTCGGCCCACTGATAGCCCTCTTTCACCTTGGACCACCCTTGGTACCAGCATCTCCTGCATCGTTGAGGAAGGAAGGTTGCAACTAAGGCCACCCTTTATTGACTAGGACTCCATACCATTCAAACATCATCTCGCACCTTCTAATCCACCACTTGGGGCTCATCCCATCAAAGATTGGGATATCTAGCCTTGGCATGGGGAATCTAGATTGGTTGTGCACCACTGGCACTTCTTGCCTACGCCCCATTACATTCTCCTCTACCTCCATTGGATCATCTCCAATTTTGAAGGTTCCAAGTGCCCTCTGGTTCATCCCGTGTCTGGGTAGAATCGGGTCAAATCTCTACCTAGGAGGAAAGTCAGGAGAGAGTCTTACCGAATTATGCCTGGCAAACCTCACCATGAACCCTTGCAATTGCTCCTTGATCTGGCCTCCTCACGAATCTGAGAAACCGCTCCGTCCAGCTTTCAATCTATTGAAATGATTGCCTCGTGGTTTTGATTAGATCCGATCTCCAACTAATCCACGCAAGCTTGCAAGTCGCCCACTGTTGAGCCGAACTGTTGCAGTTGTGACTCCAAATTCTTTATCTAAGCTCCCTCAACCATCGAGTCGAATTCACAATGAACCACCTTGGCCTAGGATGAGCTCTGATACCAAAATTGTCAGATCTTAAGGATCTAATGAGAATCCTTGAGAGAATTCTGTAGACCAGGGGTAGAGAGAGAATGATTGGGGGGGGGGGGGGGAGTTGACAGAAAATTGGAGGGAGAAATTCAAAATTGAATTAATGAATCTTCTCATAACTTCCAAGGGTGAGATCAATTTATATTTATACTGATTTCCCCAAGTCTCATGGGAATCCTTTCATGCCCAAAGTCATCGCCACCAAAGTATAGGTACACATAGCATGCTCTAAGTGCAAGGCATATCAGCCTATAACTACCTCCCTTATCCACGTATACAGTGCATTAAGCAAGCACATGACAGCCCCTTGCAAGAAAACATAAGAAACATAAAAGAAGCTAACTGACCTATAGAACTCGGCGAAAAGGTCTTTATCACCAATATAAGCAAGCAACTTCACTACCTGCAGAAATGAATTAGGATTAGCAGAATAATTCCACGCAAAGGAGGAAATTTAAATGAAGAAACAAGAAAGCTACTTTATCTAATCTGTCCTCAATGGCCTCATCACTCAATTTTTCACTCCCGCCCTTCTTGAGGATGTTGTCACAAAAGGAAGCCAGTAGCTCAGCACTTGAACAGCCAGAAACTTGTTTGTTACAGAAAATCTCAAAAGCCTCTTTCAGGGCCTAGGGAAGAAGCAATGAAAGTTAACTTTATGGGCAAAATAAAATAAAGAAAAAGAAAAAACCCAATTCATCATCTCTTCAGAACATACCTTGTGAAAGAGGGAGTGATTTGCAAAACAACAATCCACATATGCTATGTACTTATCGTGCAGATCAATAACTTTTCTGACAAAAACCTGAATGTGGAGAATTAAAATGAAATCAGTGGCATTATTAGGAAGTTACATCCGAGATAATGCTCCTAAATATTCGAAGCATTCAAAGCTAGAGATAAGGCCGAATATCTCTCCTATTAGTTAGCTGGTTATTTCTATTTTGCAGATAGATTGTTAAAAGTCATTTGTACTAGATTAGGAGTATTAATGTGAGAGAAATGTAAGGGATTTATTTTATGTATAAATTCTTCTAGAAGAATATATTTCTAGAAGGCTGACCGGTTCTGTTTTAACTACCTTTTAGGGGCAGTCGGTCAGGATAGTTATTCCGCCTCTATAGCCTATAAATAGGGGTTGGAAGGTAGGCTTTGTGATCAGCTTTCATTGTGATTTTTATTCTATCTTGTGCGAGTATGTACTGTGTCAAAGAGGGTATATCTTACTGGTATCAACTCTATATAGCTTTCAAATTTTATGGGCTGTGAGAGAGTTGGGTTTATAGGGCACATGTAATCGTGTATCATCATTCAAAGATAGTGGAGAAAGCTAAGGGCAAAGCCAATCTAGATATAGGTCTCATTTGAGACTGAACCAGGATAAGTTTTGTGTTTTCTTTACTGTTCTTGATGCATTCCTTGTATCTTCTCTATTATATTGTGAGATTGAGAGATTGATCGGGTGTGTGTTGAGGATTGAGTGATCATATTAAGGGGTGAGATCTAGGTTAACATAGATAATTTGTAAACTTAAATAGATTAGATTTTGTACTTATAGATAGATTAGACTTGTACATTAGGTAGGACTTCTATCTCCTAATCATGTATATATTGAGCACTACCAAATGAAACCGAGGATTATTCTCTTCTCTCAATTAATTCTACATGGTATCAAAGCTGAGTTTTGATTCACTCCCAAGCCTCTTCTGATAAACCACTACTCGCCCTTCCTCCTGTAGTGTTTTTCTCCTTTCAGCCACTTGTTTTTTTCACTACTCGTCAACATGGCCGGCAAGAGTCCTCAATCATTCAAAATTATCCATTTACCCACCAACAATCAAGGAGTTATTGACAATAATATGTTCACTATCATTGGATATAAATTGAATGGGCAGAACTACCTATAATGGTCTCAATCGGTCTTGATGTTCATATGTGGGAAGGGTGTCACAACCCTAGGGTTGTGATAAGAATTGGGGGAAGAAATCAGAATTGAAGGAAGGGGAAAAACAGTAGAAAGAGAGAGATATTGAGAGAAAGGGGGGAGAAACGAGAAAGAGATTTGAGAGAAATCTTAGAGAGAGAATGAGAGTTTTATTAATCAATTCAAGCATGCCTTCCATCCTCTCTAGTTGCGGCTTATATAGCCTCATAGCATTGCACATGCACCTATGTGCAGTTACTACAATGACTAACAGAAAGAAGAAAGGAAATTGCCCCCACGGGCATAGCCCAGAGGTTGAGGACGAGCACGAGTTGCTCCCAAAGAGGCCTTGGACTATAGACTGCTATATAGTCAGTTATAAGTCCCGTGTTCGAACCTCGGTCCTGGATTCCATGATTTAACCCTCCCGCAAAAATCTTGGGGCTGAGCTGCGGGGGCCCCCGGGGTGAGGGATTTCACCTTTTTGCTCCCAAAGAAGAAAGGAAATTACAAAGTATAGTAATGCATGTAAGCTAAATACTATTATATTTCCTACTCTATCCTTGGGGATCCTCGGGATCATGACAATTCCCCCCTCCTTGAGAAAGTTCTTGTCCTCAAGAACTTCAACAATTGGTCACTGCTCTTACCCAATACCAACTCTCTCAATCTGTTTCATTTCTCTTTCCATCTTTCTCCTTCTAGGCTTCTTCATCTTCATTCTTAGGTTTCCAAGATCAATTTCAAGCCTAAGTTGACCCAAAACTTCCATAGGGAAAACTTCATCGAGTTCAAGCCCAAAACAACCACTCCCGATAATAATTATCCAATCAAGCTTGGTCTCCCATCTATGAACATAATCAACAACTTCCGGACAAACATACTTAGTAGTTGAAACTTGGAGTCCAACGTAAAGACTATCCATGTTCGTGACCTCCATTAGTAGTTCATTATTGTCGAATACAAGCAAGGGTGGCAGATCTACATTCATAGTTGTAGTTATTGTCTTCCTTTTAAACCCACAGCCATGCTTTGTTGTAGAAATATCAACAGCATCCTCAAAATGCAGCAATGGAGGATTGTAGACTTGCCATGGATACTCATACCAAGGCTGTTTGTGAGCATTAGGATTAGGAGCTGCTACAACTTCAATTCCAGCCAACGATTCATCCCTCAATGCAATAGACAACAACTTAGATTTGCCAATGGAAGTAAAAAACAGCATAGCAGTGGGAGTCTTATTCTCTTCGATAACACCTTTGACTTCTTCAGCTACCTCCCTTAGCTTTTCCCCAGCTACCATTGGCTTCCAAAATTCCCCACCACTTTGAATCTGTTGTAGGTGGAGAGAACTACCTTCAGAGTCATAACTCGTAGAAGATTTCCCTTGAATGAAAGAGAAATTAACATCTCTCTTTTCTGCGAGTGTGACCAGCCAACCCTTCTTAGACACATCCAAATGTATTAACTCTTCCCTTGGCTGCAAAACAACCTTAATTGTTTCCATGTCGGCAGTCCAGCAACCTCTTCTTCTTTGTGTATGCTGGATTTTTCCTCTATATGAACTTCTTTTTCAAAAATATTCAATGATACCTTTGCATCTGCTGTCCTATCCATCTAATTGTTACCAATTCCCTTTGGATAATGCCATTCACCACCCATACCATTTCCGATATTGTAGTCATCCTTCTTGTTATTGCTGTTGAAATCAAAATACTTCCTTTTTAGCCCAAAATCTAAAGTAAGCAATGAATCGTTCTTCCATAATCTTGACTTCTCCTTCGGCAGCTTCGTTTTAAGGAAGTATTCTTTACTAAAACTTCCATGATAATCCTCAAATAATTCTACCAAGAAACTGTAATGATACTTCTTAGTAAGTATCATTGCAAACTCCTACAATTGTTCATGTAGCATCCGACCGAATTCCTTGCTCGATTCATGTACCATACTCCTTGTTCCCTTGTCCAATTGGTTGATCCCCTTCTCCAACTTCTTTTCCGATGCATAAGGCTTCTGGCCAAACTTCCCCTGATGTCTACCTTCGGCTAAAAATGTAGCATCCTTCTACTGCAAGTTAGGCTCCCATGGTCTCATGCAGGCTTTGCCCATATGGTAGAAATCTCACGAGTTAGACAAACCATAGGCCAAGAAATCGAAGCGCTGTCCATCCTGAATCCCCACACTTCCTTTATGTAATTGCATCACCCAATCACCTCTAAAATTCATCCAATAAGTGGCAAATTGCAGCCACTGTTATGCTTCAAGGTCAAGTCTATTGTAACAGCTGAAAAAATCGCACACTTACAACGACTTGATTGACCTTCTAGAGTCCTCTAGATTGTCTAACTGCCAGCCGAGAATCACAATCGAAATCACAGCAATTGAGAATCACTAAAACTGCTCTAGGAATCACCTTCAAATTCCGAATAGAGATCACAGCCAATAATCGATCGAAATGCACCCTAGACAGCCTAGACTGCTTGCTGTCAATTTCCGATCAACCTTGTTTCCTTTTGACTTAAATCTCAAACATGGAAAATCCACTGCTCGATTACTTCAGCAGGGTTCACCACACTTCCACTGCTCTACCACACTTTCGCCACTCAATGGCTGAGGCTCACTAGCTTAGGACTACCTTCAAAACTCCACTCCCAACTGCTACGAGCCTTGCTGGAATTAGATACCGGAATTGTCGCACTTCTTAGCCGAGACCCAGACCTATTCTGCCACCTTCAGAGCCACCAAGAACTGGTCGGAGGACTCGCCTGACCTACTTCCCCTCCCAACAAGTGTCGAAATTCACCGCCCTAGGGTGGGTTAGGGTTGTGATAGGAATTGGGGGAAGAAGTCAGAATTGAAAAGGAAAAATAGTAGAAAGAGGGAGAGAGATTGAGAGAAAGGGGGGAGAAACAAGAGAGAAACGAGAGGGAGATTTGAGAGAAATCTTAGAGAGAGAATGAGATTTTCATTAATCAATTCAAGCATGTCTTCCATCCTCTCTAGCTGTGGCTTATATAGCCTCACAACATTGCACGTCCACCCATGTGTAGTTACAACAATAACTATAACTGCCTATAACTAGGGGTGTCAAAAAATATCCGAAAACCGGTGAATCGGACCAAACCGTGCTTTTTGGATTGGTTTTATGGTTCAATAGTTAGGTTTTGGTTCTAAAAAATTAAGAACCGATATATTTGGTTTGGTTACTGGGTTTTTTTTTTTTCAAACCGTGGTTCGAATTGAACCGGAACCAATATTATACTTATATATATTATAATTTTTTGGGTATATATATATATACATACACATAAATAGTATAACTTCCTAGGAAACTAGCGAGATTCATGAACTCTTTTATTTCTAGGCTTTTATGCACTATTGCTATACTAAATGGTCGATGTAATCTCATTTAATGAGGTAGTCTATGAATTATTTTGTTCTACTTTTACTTCAAGACTTGAAGCATTAATGAAGTTATGGGCTTATTTTAATTAACAAATTTGTTTGTAATTTCATATTTTGCAAAAATGTTCAGAAGCTAAATGTTAATTGGATAGAACTAAAACCGAACCAAAACCGATCCGGTGTGACAGATTGGTCATAGTTTGGTTTTATATATGTAATGATTCGGTTACTGTTCTTATTTTTTCGAAACCGTTAAAAATGGTTCGGTTACTGAATTCTTATAGAACCGGACAATTCCGAACCGTTGACACCCCTACCTATAATCAAAACAATTAGCTATAACAGAAAGAAGAAAAGAAATTACAAAGTATAGTAATGCATGTAAGCTAAATACTATTATATTTCCTACTCTATCCTTGGGGATCCTCGGGGTTATGACAAAGGGGAAGGACGATTACTTAATCGAAGCAACAACCAAACCAAAGGAAGAAGATCCTACATATCGGAGTTGGAAAGCTAAGAATAATATGGTAATGTCCTAGCTTATAAATTCTATGGTGAATGATATAGGAGAGAATTTTCTTTTATATGATACAACCCAAGATATTTGGGAGGCTGCTAGAGAAGCCTATTCACATTTTGAAAACACCCTTGAATTGTTTGAGATTGAAAGCTTGCTTAACGATCTCAAACAAGGTGAATCTCATGTGACTCAATATTTCAATTCCTTCAACAAATATTGGCTGCAACTAGATAAGTTTGATAACATTGAATGAAAGTGCACAGAAGATTTTGCAAAGTACAAAAAGATTGTGGAACAAAAGAGGTTGTATAAATTCTTAATAGGCTTGAACAAGAGCCTAGATGGTGTTAAAGGAAGGATACTCAGTACAAAACCTCTGCCAAGTATCCAAGAAGCTTTTTCTGAGGTTCGAAGAGAAGAAAGCAGGTTGAAGATCATGCTTAAACCTGCAACATCTAATCTAGAACAGTCAGCACTAGTCACCCGAAGTGCTCCACAGAATTTCAAACCGAGGAAAGGATGACCATGGTGTGATCGTTGTCACAAAGCAGGACATACCAAGGATACTTGTTGGGAGATACACGGCAAACCCCCAGATTGGAAGCCAGCACATGAGAGAATGAGTAAGAGCAACCTAGTATCTATGGAGGAGCCCACTGCAGCCACGGCACCAATATTGTTTAGTAAGGAACAGATGGAATGGCTGCAAACCATGTTTGGAAAGACTCAAATCAATCAGTCCTCTACTATAGAATCAGGATTTATAACCCACAAAGGTACTTTTCTACATGCCCTTATCACTAAGAGAGATTTATCTAATGTTTGGATAATTGATTCAGGGGCCTCAGATCACATGACGGGACAAATCAATCCCCTATCCAATTTCCAGCCATGTAACAAAAATTGGACCGTAAGGGTGGCAGATGGCTCACTGTTAAGGGTTGTGGGAACCGGATCCATTGCTCTCTCTAAGGATATTGTGCTGAAATAAGTTCTTTTGGTGCCTAATCTGGATTGCACTCTATTATCTATCAGTAAATTGACATTTGATTTAGATTGTATTGCTAAGTTCTCAAAGAATGTATGTGAATTTCAGAAACGGACTTCGAGGAAGATGATTAGCAGTGCTGAGTCAGGATTGGGGCTCTATCTTCTTACAAAGACCAACTCTAGAGGCAACCTAGTTCAGTCCAACACTTATTCAACAGTTCTTTCTGTTTGTTTCTCTATTTCTTCTACTACTTATGATAGTGTAATCATGTTATGGCACTATAGACTAGGTCATCCAAACTTTGTTTATCTTAGGAAATTATTCCCATCATTGTTTAAGAGTCAAGATCCACATAAATTGCATTGTGAAATTTGTCAATACTCTAAATTGTCATTTGATAAGAGCAGGTGAGGGCAACCAAGTAATAGCCTATTAGTAGAAGGGGGTAACATTGTAATAAAGGATATAAGCGGTTAGAAGTATAGAAGTATGTAGAAACTCGGTAGTTAGCTGCATGCATGTATTTCAAATGTTAGCGCCACTCCTTGAGGAGGGTATATAAGCCAACACATGCTACTAGAGTAGCATGTCTTTGAATACAATTGGATCATAAATTCATAATTCCTCTCTCTTATTCTCTCGATTCTCTCTCTTTCTCTCTCTCTTTCACGGTAATTCCTTCTCTTTCGGTTCACAATTCCCGCGCAATTCATTATGAATTACGGGAGAGTCCATTGTCAGAATAGAGATTTGACAAGCATGTTAGGAATAACTATCCTAGTCAAAATTATACTTCTTCACATCCTTTTTCATTGATTCATAGTGATGTATGGGGACCTTCTCGAATTAAAAACATCACGGGTTCTCGTTGGTTTGTTTCATTTATTGATGACCATACCTGACTTATATGGGTATTTCTTATGAAAAAAAAATCAAAAGTTGGCCCTATCTTTCAAATGTCTCATTCTATGGTGGAAAGACAATTCAATGCCAAAATTCAAATCCTAAGAACAAATAATACCAAGGAATATTTTTCTTCAATCCTTGGAACCTATCTTTCAAACCATGGCATTATACACCAAAGTTCGTGTGTAGATACACCCCAACAAAACGGTGTAACCGAAAGAAAAAATCGGCATATCCTAGAAGTGGCTCGATCCTTGTTGTTTTCCACCAATGTTCCTAAACATTTTTTGGGTGAAGCCATTATCACGGCCACTTACCTCATTAATAGATTGCCCTCACATATTCTAGACCATCAAACACTGAGCCACACCCTCCTCAAATCCTATCCTCACGTTCGGATTTTGTCGCATATTCCCCTTAAAATCTTTGGATGTACTGTGTTTGTTCATGTACACCAACAATTTCAAAGCAAACTCGACCCTAAATCCCTTAAATGCATCTTCATTGGCTATTCTCCTCATCAAAAAGGTTACAAGTGCTACTCTCCCAAGCATAAGTGAATTTTTTAACTCCATGGATGTAACCTTCTTCGAACACTAACCCTATTATCCCAAAACTACTATTTAGGGGGAGATCCATTCCTACAATTCTAAAGAATATCAGTTTTGGGAAACTCTTGCAAGCCTGAGCCCTCAAACTCAGCAACACACTAATCCTATGCAGCCTAAACAGCAAATTGATCCTATGCAATCTATGCAACTAGAACCTACCCATCAGCGGCCTAACCAATTGGACCCTGCTCCTACAAGTCCTTTCATTAGTCCTTAGCCTTCTACCAAAGAATTTCAGGTTTATTCTCGGAGGAAGTCTCAACAGGAGAAAGAACACCACTCCTGCTCTCGAATTGAGCAAGATACTAACCCTAATATTCTCCTAAGTGATAGTGTTGAAAAGCTTGGGAAAGTTTGGATAGTACACCTACTGATGAAAGCATTGATTGGACTATCGCATTACGAAAGAGAGTAAAATCATGCACTCAGCACCTAATACACAACTACATATCCTACAAGGATCTTTCATCAAAGTTTTGTGTATTTTTATCCAATTTGAATAAAGTGCAGGTGCCAAACACAATTAGAGAAGCCTTTCAACAACCACAGTGGAAACAAGCCGTTCTTGATGAAATGAATGCCTTAGAGAAAAATGGAACATGGGACATAACCACACTACCTCCTAAAAAGCAAAATGTTGGTTGCAAATGGATATTTACAATTAAGTATAAGATGGGCAAATTGACCGTTTCAAAGCTTGGCTAGTAGCAAAAGGGTGTCACGAACCTAGGGTTCGTGATAGGTTAAAAGAGGATTGGAAGGAATTGAGGGAGGGCATTAAGAGAGAACAGTATAGAGAAGAAGATTTAGGGGAAAAACGAGAGAAAGAGAGGGAGATTTGAGAGAAGTCTTAGAGAGAAATGAGAATTAAGAATTCATTCAATTCAAGCATGCCTTCCATCCTCTCTAGTTGTGGCTTATATAGCCTCACAGCATTGCACATACACCCATGTGTAGTTATAGCAGTAACTATAACTGTCTATAGCCAAAACAAATAGCTATAACAGAAAGAAGAAAGGAAATTAAAAAGTATAGTAATGCATAAAAGCTAAATGCTATTATATTTATTACTCTATCCTTGGGGATCCTCGGGGTCATGACAAAGGGTTCACTCAATCCTATGGTATTGATTACCAAAAGACTTTTGCCCTAGTGGCAAAGTTGAATACCATCCGGATCCTATTGTCTCTAGCTGCAAATCTAGATTGGCCTCTTCACCAACTAGATGTGAAGAATGCATTTTCAAATGGGACTCTAAAAGAAGAAGTCTAGATGGAAATCCATCATGACTTTGAAACCAATCACACGAGAGATAAAGTGTGCAAACTCAAACGATCTCTCTATGGACTCAAGCAACCACCTAGAGCTTGGTTTGAGAGATTTACAAGGGCAATCAAACAATAAGGATACAATCAAAGTCAGGCTGATCACACATTGTTTATCAAGCATACATTGGGAGGTAAATTGACCATTCTTAATAGTATATGCGGATGACATTATTGCTATCGGAAATGACAAGCCTAAAATAAATAATCTCAAGGGAATGCTTGCAAGGGAATTTGAAATCAAGGATTTAGGAAATCTAAGGTACTTCTTAGGTATGGAAGTTGCAAGATCAAAAGAAGGCATCTCGGTATCCCAAAAAAAGTATACTCTAGACCTACTAAAAGAAACCGGAATTTTGGGTTGCAAACCGGCTGACACACCTATGGATTCAACTACAAAGTTAGATCTTGGCAAAGAAAGTGCACTGGTTGATAAAGAAAGATATCAAAGATTGGTGAGAAAGTTAATATACTTATCCCATACACGACCGGATATAAGCTTCTCAATAAGTTGTGTGAGTCAATTTATGAATGATCCTAGAGAAGTCCATATGAAGGCTATCTACTGCATCTTAAAGTATTTGAAATTGACTCCTGGCAAAAGCTTGATGTTCTAGAAAACAAACAATCGAGGAATAGAAGTGTATAGTGATGCTGATTGGGGTGGTCCAATTTGTGATAAGAGGTCAACATCCAAGTATTACTCATTTGTTTGGGGGAATTTAGTCACTTGGCGCAGCAAAAAACAGTATGTGGTCTCTAGGAGTAGCACAGAGGCTGAATTTAGAGCTATGGCTTAAGGGTTTTGTGAAGGAATATGGTTGAGGAGAATATTTCAAGAACTACAAGTGGTTGTCCCTAAACCAGTACAAATGTTATGTGACAATCAATCTGCCATCAGCATTGCGAAGAATTCGGTCCATCATGATCGAACAAAACATGTTAAAATAGACCGGCATTTTATTAAAGAGAAGTAGGAAGAAGGGATGTTTCAGCTGGTCTACACTCCTATTAATAATCAAGTGGCGGATATCCTAACTAAAGCTCTACTGAAAAGAATTTTTTATGAATTGAGCTCCAAGTTAGGTTTGAACAACATTTTTTCAGCCCATGCTTGAGGGGGAGTGTGGAGAATTAAAATGAAATTAGTGGCATTATCAGGAAATTACATCCGAGATAATGCTCCTAAATATTCAGAGCATTTAAAGCTAGAGATAAGGCCAAATATCTCTCCTATTAGTTAGCTGGTTATTTCTATTTTGCAGATAGATAATTTGTAAATTTAAATGGATTAGATTTTGTACTTATAGATAGATTAGACTTGTACATTAGGTAGGACTTCTATCTCCTAATCATGTATATATTGAGCACTATCAAATGAAACTGAGGATTATTCTCTTCTCTCAATTAATTCTACACTGAATAAGAGATGAACCCATTAGTTTCATTGTTTTACAACTGCAACTAAATCAGTGACATAATGTATTAGCTATGAAGGCTTTACCTGCTCCTGTGCACCAACAGCATTCTCTGACTGCGAAAAATAACTGTTAGTACTTGACTAAGGCAATCTATAACGAAGATCAGCTTAAAGTTGCCAAGAAATATACAAGAAATTCTATTACTGTTAGTCCTTTAGCATTCATTCCTTTTCATTTATCACTTCCCACCTTGTATCTAACAGGAACAAGGATAATTACTGATAACGGGGAAAGATGTAGGACTCTAACCTTGTTCCTTGCCACATCTTCAGCCTGTTGGACCAAGGCTGTACCTTCAGCAGTAACATGCTGCATCAAGAGACCCACACCAAGTGTCGGTGAGGAGGAGGAGTCAATGACAATGATATCCAGAAGGCTTCTTTTGCTCAATAATAATATCAAAAAAGAAAATAATAAGGAATAAGATGAAGAATAAATAGAAAGAGACCTGTTTAAATATATTTGCAATTGGATCCAAGCCTTTGGTAATTTTACAGAATAGTCTATACATCCTATTGAGATCCGTCACCTAAGATGAGGAGAAAAAGATCAAAGAATCATGTATGGCTTTATTCCACGTAACGGTATCCATATTTCTATACAAAAAAGAATCAATGAAATTCCAAACGATACCTTATCGTCTCTAAGCAATGCATGGCATCCAGAGTGCTCCTTTTCAAGCAGTTGGGTGCTGTATACCACCAACAACTCATTTTGCACTTTCTACATAAAGGTAAAGAAGTTTATTGAATATCAACAACATCCGATACAAAGAACAAGATCAAAAAGAGAAAGAGAATGGGGAGACTAAAAGTAATTGACAGATGTCACAAATAAATTTCTGTGAAAAAAAATGTGGAACCCTTACTGAAGTTTTCCATCCAAAAGGTGAAATAATAAAGAATTTAATTCATTTTCTTTGATAAGTGAAAAGAAAAAAGAGGCTCACAACCATGAATTATTGTTTTTTTATATAAGTTTGTCATGATGTATCTAATGTTTTACAGTCAATGTTATAACAGAATATTTAAGTATAAAGAAATATTTATCATCCATTCTGAAAATTAGTAAGCATATGGCCATAAGTTCATCAAGATTTGCATCCCTTATTAAATTTTAGGCTTGATTTATAACAATGATAATCATCTGTAAACTAAACATTTGTCTCCATATGTCAGACTTTTAGAATGATGTATAACAACTATAACACCACGAAACCGTAATCTGAATGGATGGGGTTGGCTAGATGTATTTTAGTTAACCAATCATCTATATCCATAACCATATCTGTAGTAAAGTTATTACATCCCATGTCACGCCTAGCCTAAGAAGTTTTCACCATTTTTTTGTCTTCCTTCACATGTTGTAAACTTCTTCTATTTCATCCACTTTTCTCAGTGCATCCATTAGTTATTATTTTCACATTTTGAAATCATCTTAATCACCCACCGTGTATCGTATCTCCAATAAGCGCCACTCTCAACACGATTATGAATATGCTCTTTTTTAGTTTTGTCTTCTATTTTAAGGGCACACATTTACCTTAACATCTTCCTCTCAATTACATTCATATTTTGCTCATTTGCTACTTAGATACCCAACATTTTGTGTCATAGAAGAAAACTAGTATTATAGCCATCCACATGCAAATGAAGACATCAAATTAACTGTAACAATAACCACCAACTGACATCTAATACAATACAAGATCAAGAATCTACCTCAGCCAACTTATGCTCGCTGCTTGAGTGCAGATAATGGGACACTCTATCCCTCTCCTTTTTCAAGCATTCCTCAGCCTGTTGTTTGAATGAAAGTATCAAATTCCATCCAAATTAAATCTTAGTTAGCAAACTGTATAAATGTTCTTATTTTTTTTTCACCTTCAACATGTAATCAGGACAAGTATCTTCAACGATCCAATTTGATGCTTTCCGAGAATAATAAGCAGCAGAGTCTTTAAGCATGTCAACTTCAAAGTCGTTTTCATAATATTCCATGTGTCCCATTCCAATTTCAACAAATATATCAATAACATTCTTCAATAAAGCTCTGTCAATTTGTTCTCCCTCCCGTTCTTGGTCAATCTGATCCAACAGCATTTGATCAAATGTCAATTGACTATTGATCGGGAAAAAAAAATGAACCATACTCCATTCTTGAGGCAGGGAACTTACTAGTGCAATAACTGCGTCTCGGACTTTACTTTTCAACTCCTGGTAAACCTGAATTTCAAATAAACAAGCAGAAAAATAATCATGAGTATAAAAACGCATATGGGATTGTGCGCCGGGGGGGGGGGGGGGGGGGGTTGCAACATGATGGCATAATGTAACTTTGGCAAAACTGAGCCACTGTAACTTGAGAATTACAAATCACTAAAATGTGACAAATGGTAGAATATAGCTTGAACTCCTGACAAACCAGTTCACGAAAGCAAGTGAGTCCAACTTCATTGAGACCAGGAAGTGACCTCCTTGCTATGAAATAGCGATCAAGGTAATGGAAGAACCGTGAAAGCCACCTGACCATAACCTTGTGATTTGCCCATCTTCTTACGAGCTCCCTTAACATATATTCATCATGCTTTTCTTTTAAGCATGGAAGCACCTAATAAAGAAAGCAATTCAATATTTAGTTACAAAAGCAAGGATGGTCTATGTTGGAAAACCGCAAAAATCTTTTGTTCCCTAAAACCAATCATGGGACTAATTTATGTAGCTGCATTTTTTGATAAGTAATAGGCAGATAGTTTCTAAGTTAAATTTTTCCCTCAATAAGAACCGAAAAAAAAGAAAATTCGGGCCTAATATAAAGAAGATAACTGTCAAAAGAATTAAATATGGAGAAGCACCATACGCATATAACCACACTACTGTTATCCCAGTTACTTTTCATCCTAGTATGCAGATAACTGACTTTTATCATAACATGTGTTTAATTTGTATTACGAGATAGCATCATGTCATAATTTCTGTTACAGTAAAGCAACAATATGGTGTGCATAAGAATCACCATTCTGAATTAACTAAAGTAATGATCCATAAATTCCCTCACCATTGCATTAATATATTCCTCGAAAGCCTCTTTGTATTTATCGTAGAGCTGCTGAGAATAGTCATGAGGGGGCTTCTGGGTGCACATGTTGTATATGGTGCTGTAATAATAATTAAGGAGATTTCACTTATAAAACGCAAAAGGAATCTTTCATCCTTCTACCTTTTCTCCTCGATTGCATTATTAAAAGGATCAACTATAAAAAAACAGTGCATGTCTATCAGCAAAACTAATAAATAAATATAAAGATAAAGGATACGTGTATAGCATCATGTAGTCCTCGGAGCTGAACTGTGATTCTGGCAAACCTTCTAGAATTTTCTTCAACTTTGTGATTCCCCTCTGCATGAAGTCCCATCCTTCATCTAACTCAATAGTCTTGTGATAATTCATTGTCAAACCAATCAAGTCAAACTAAAATCTGCAATAAAAGTATTGGAACATCAAACATCCAATTAAAAAGTGCACAATATAATATAACAGACATCTCTGATAATATGACGAGCTTTCCCCTTTTTCATTTTTCTATTTTTCCTTCAGGGAGCCTGTGCCAACCTATAGCTAAAGACCACAAAGGTGGTGCATTAGATGCACTATTAATCAAAAAAAAATGTCACTGCTCAAGGTAATATAAATCCCTAGTTCTGTGCAACAATAACTGTAAGCGTGGATACTAGCATGTTAATAGCATCAGCAACTTTGTATGTATTCTAAATTGACGAAGAAACAATAAATGACCATTTCAACCTATTTCTATATTTAGTAATAGCATACACAGACGAGGTGCACACAAAATCTTGCAATAAGGCAAAACCATTAACCATAATTTTAATTACCCTAAATTGGCTATACAGACACGTAACCAGAGCCCAACACCCATGGTAAGCACATACTGACAATTTCAATACATATGAAGCACAAGAGGTGACTCCTAAACCTAATTTCTACCCACTGAATTCACATACCATCTAACTTTATGTTCATAAAAATAAACAAAAACCCGTAATTTGTAATATATTCGATATTAAGCCTGCACACATACTTGATACACATTCAATGCAACTTAGCACAGGTAAAGATAGATGCACGTAAACATTACAAAACATGCACAAATAACAAGACGTGCTCACGAATCAATGCAATATGGCATTTCAAATTCACGGGCTCCTGTTGTGCAGGAGCCCAAGTCGTGGAGAGTAGTTAAGACCCCAGAAAACAATTGATTGCAGAAAAGATTCCAGAGATTGAGACTAAAATCAATAATCAGTTCTGGAAACGCAGAGAAACCCTAACCCTATAGATGGCAATGGAGCGACCTGATGATTGGTCTGTCTACAAGTATTGCATATTTACTTAAAGTGCACACAGGCAAGCTGGGTATAAAATATAGCAATATATACGGCTGCACCCATTAACCACACTTTAAATTGCCCTAATCTGGCCATTCAGGCACACAACAAGAGGCCAATGGTCATAGTAAGTCAGCACTGACAATTTCAATACATATGAAATGCGAAAAACAACTCCCAAACCTAGTTTCTACCCGCCGAATTCACGATCAACTGCTAACTAGAAGTTCGTAAGAAGAGTAAAAAACACATAATTCGTAATATAGTGGAGAGCGAGCTGCGTACATACTTGATGCACGGACAGCGAATCATAGCACGCAAGTAGAGATTAGAAAACACGCATACCACAAGATAGTGCTCTCGAATCAGTGTAATTCGGCGTTGCAAGTAATGGAGTTAGTTACCCGGTTGAGTGGACAGTGCGAAGAAACCTAA
The DNA here is from genome assembly GCF_014633365.1 of Diospyros lotus. Taxonomy (NCBI): domain Eukaryota; kingdom Viridiplantae; phylum Streptophyta; class Magnoliopsida; order Ericales; family Ebenaceae; genus Diospyros; species Diospyros lotus. The sequence continues at coordinate 36,395,130 of NC_068338.1, read as the reverse complement.
CCTCGTCTATCGCAATTGCAGGAGGGCAGTCTACGACGAAGGGGAAGGGGAAGAGGCGAAGAGAGATAGGCCCGCAGTCTACGATGTGGACTTATGATGTTTACCCCCTGGGGGAGGGCGGTGCCATAGACCGTGGTTTTTTAAATCTGCTTTCTTTTTCTGATTTTGTTTTTTTAATCATTGAAATGTACGAACTTGGGTGAAATTGTTGTTTGTTATCCATTACGATGCTCTTCTTTTTTTTTTTTTTTAACTATATTTTGTTAATATTAAGTGTTAAGGATATATAGAGAGAGAGAAGAGTATATTTTTATTAAAAATTGGAATTTATTATTTTTTAACATTCTTCTAATTTTTTTACTAGTTTAAAATATACCTTGTGAATTTTATTTTTTGACTCATCCCTGGTTTTTTGCCTTCTTTTGTATTTATAAATATTTTTGTAATGCTTGAGTAAATGTTATTAATATGTGTGACTGTTAACAAATATGATTTTGTGTACTTAATGTTTTTAATAAATGCATTAAATAGGGATATATAAATTTTAAGTACAAATTAAGCACTTTAAATTATAATTAAATTATATTGACACATTTTGAGATTAGGTTAAATTATAAGGGAACTATTTTTATTTTAATAAGTTATAACGAGTTAAAATGTAATTAGATAATTTATCTCTTTGTTTTTTTTATCTCTTGTATTATTTCTTAATTATAGATAAATATATATATGTATATATAATGTCTGTAGTTAGTTGTTATTAGTCAACCACTAAAGTCCAACATCTATGTGATTCAGCCATAAACCCTAACGATGTTCGAATTTTTAAATGATAGTATGTTATCGTATAATTATTAATATATATATATATAAATAAATAAATAATTAAATTTTTGAAGGATGACGATAGAGTAGAAGCGGATAAGACAAAACTCAATAATCGTCAGCTATATTTCTTCAAAATAGGAGGAATTTAGATAACGGTATTTCTTCCATCACTTAATGATATGGTTAAATTCAATTTAAATTAAAATCATATTAGTTGTATATATATTTTTTAAAATAACTCAAAATAAAGAAAAAAAAAAATTGGGAGGGACAGGGATTGACAAAAACTGGTATATTGATGCCAAGCATAGAAAATAAATGGGACATGGTAGTGATTTATTTATCAATTATATTTTTTATTTTATTTAATTTGTTTGCCAATCCACCAACCTCAATGTCAATAAATTTATTTTTAACATGATATATTGTATTTTATTCAATTTAGACGTTGATTTGTACATTGCATGAATTTTCTAATTAGATAACTATTTATAAAAAATAATACAAAACTAATATTATTATAATTTTTTCTAACTAATAATCACTATTTAAAAAATCGGACCGGATCGGCCAGTCGGACTAGTTTAACCAGAAACTAGTGGCCTATTCGGTCTGATTTGACATAAAAATTCAAATCTTCTTCAACTTGGTCAAAGTCCGGTCGAACCGGTGAACCGAGAACTGAGTTGACCCCAATTTTTTTCACTCTCTTACTTATTTTTAAATTCTTAATTATTAATTAATTCTTTAATAACATATATAACAATTATATATAAAATATTACTTGTATATTAGTTAATAATAGCATCTCTCATAATAATATATATTTAATATATATTATTTAATTATAAAATATATATATGACATCATCTGGTTAGACAACTCTGGTCTAACCGGTCGGATCAACTGACTTGTGACCCAATTAATAGGCCGATTCGCTCTCCGATCTGATTTTTAAAACATTGCTAATAATTTATTCGTCAATTTATTCTTCATTTTTATTTTTATTTTAATTATAATTATAATTAGTCAAGTTTTTACATGTATTTTATGCACTATCGAGAGGGTGCCTGGCTTAACAATTTCACTGCTATTTTAATTTATATATTATATAACTTATTTAGTTATATATTTTTTAAAAATTAAATAGTTTAAATATTGTCAAATTTAAACGTTATTTTAACAATATTTAAAAAAATTATCTCATATTTTCTCAAAATAAAACACTGTTGAAAGTTTATTTCACTGATCAAGTTAATTATAATTTTGGTTATAAAAAAAATCAATTATTTCAAACTCTGTCTTTAAACATTATTCTTTGATATCAATTTATAATTTATTTTTATTAAAAATTAATATTTTTATAAATGTTATTTATATTATTTAGCCATATATTTATTTTTATTTTTTATTAAATTTATATAGTTTATCAAAATTTTCAAACAAAATACATAGTTTTATAAATAATAATAGTTTAAAATATGTTTATCTAAATACACTATAATTTTTAAATTTTACAATGTTTATAAATAAAAAAAAACTTATAAGCTGTGTAAAAAAAAAAGAGTAGGCCAAACAGCCTCTGATTCAATTACTGGCTGCAAAGATTAGATCCAAATCAGAGTCGGGTTCATTGTTCGGACAGACATAACCCGCTCGCCCCCCATATTTCCTGCCCGATACGGAACTTGCTCCGGCTCAGGGGCATACCCAGTAGAAAACCCTGTACCTGGATGAACATTAAACATATGGCCGATTAGGGGAGAGCTTGGAGATTGGATCAGTTGGGAAGGTCGAAGGAGCGATCGATCGTCCGGCTTTGTCACTCTACCTATTCCTTTCGAGATACACTTTCTATGCTTCTTCTGTTGTGCGTAATTTGAAGGGCTGTAGCCACGGTCCCGAAACCCTAGTTATAGGTACAGCCCATTTTGGATGAATCAGGGACTTGTAAGATTCCAATTCTGATGCGCGGTCTGTTTCAATTCTCTGTGCTGGGCTCTCAAGATTCTATTGTTGGGGTCGATGATGGAGGTCTTGAAGGAGAACCAATTGGAATTGGCCCTTTGCGAGTCGACGGCGTCATCACAGGGCTTGTTGCATTCCCAGATGGAGCTTTTCCGGAGCCAGGTTGATCAGCTCCAAAACATCGTTGTCACGCAATGCAAACTCACCGGCGTCAACCCCCTCTCTCAAGAAATGGTACATTCATGTTTACTTTATTATTATTATTTTTTTATGGTGTTTTGTTGTTAGGGTTATTTCTGCCATCGGTTTGGCTGGAGAGCGAACAGTGGGAAGGAAAGACGCCGAGTTATGACAGAAAATATTATAGTCTTAGAAGAGGATGCGGCAATAGACAGAGATGGTTGGAGATCCAAAATTCATATATCCAACCCGACCTCCCAACCTAGCGGGATTAAGATGTGTGATTGTTGTTGTTGGTGTTGTATCTTAGGTTGTCTCTGCAGAGGAAGTTCATAGGTGTCGACAATATTTATTTATTTATTTATTTTTTGCACGATGTTAGAAATTTTGTGTCATTGATTATTTAGGTGGATATTGAATGCAAATCTGTATTGCCCATGGTGAACTTGTCAATGCTGCATGGAACCATCGACACGTGTAGTATTGCTTTTCTGGTGGACGAGTGGGTGTTAATCTCGAGATGGATAGATAATGTGTTATAAACACGGTTTTCTTTAGTAATTGGCGTGTCTCTTCATGTTGTAAGAAAACTGGGGCTTATGAAGTAGATGGCTTTGGAGGAATAATCAAGCCTATCTACCTCTTAATGTTTTGGATAATTGGTTTGCCATACTGCAACAGATGTTCCAAATTTCTATTTTACAGTATCAGTTCTCTTTTGTCCCAATCAATAATGTTATAGGTAGCATACTTTTATTGAGATTCAGAGATGTTGCCTACCGAGTTAAGTCAAGATAGTTAAAATAGATTTTATGTGATTGCAAAATCTGTTGAAAGTTAAAAAAGCAAGTTTTATTGGATGACTATTAGACTAACTTTGTTTTATGTATGAAATGTTAGACAGTTAAGTACTAGCATATGCAAATATGAGCATATCTAAGATGAGAATGTTGTAATAAATGTGTGGCCATGTAAAAAAGGACAAATTTACAAATAATATTATTTGTAACAAGAGTTAGAATGGTACTTATTGAAAATAAGATGCACATACTATGATTAAGATGGTTTGGATATGTGATAACAAGACCAATAAATGCATCTTTGAGGAAAGTGGATTTAATAAAAGAAGTTTGTCACAAAAAGGCTAGGGGAAGACCAAAGAATTTTTTTTGAGAAATTTATAGGAATGACATGGGATATAATGCATCTCAAAAGATTAGAGTACTCCATCGAATAGGATTGAAAGGATTAGAGTGTAACCTACTCCATCTAGTGGGATTGAACTTGGTGTTTGTATTGTTGTTTTAGGTAGCATACTTTTTCATTAGGGGATTAGTGGCAACTTATCTAAAAATGGCTTGGATTGTTGATTGAAATTATGTTTCTTCATGTAAAGCTAATTAAACTGAAACAGTTATAGCTATTAACATGAAGGCGAGCCTTGTTAGCAACGTTAACATTGCATTTTTGTGGCTAGAAAGTGACTAGTTTGAGTTGTGGAAGCAGCATCTTTGCGAAATAAGAGTAAGGCTAAGAATAACCCTCTCCGTACCCTTGTACGGGGGAGAGCCTCATGTACTTTGGGGGGGGGGGGGTGCAACTCGTGCTGTTGCTACTAATGCTACTATCTTTTATTTATTTTTTAAATTTGTTTAAAGCAATAATTGTGAAAAAGTATGACTAACATAATGTTGAATTACCTGAAGCATGCTTTTCCTCACTTTCTAGTGCTCTGATGTGCTACTGTGAATGATCAATTTGTATTATTACGTGATGGTATTTTGGCGTACTAGGTGCTGAGTCACCATCCTTGCTTCAAGGCAAGGAACATCATGGTGATGTCTTATTAAATGCTCATGTTTTGGATATGCCGCCTTCATTTCTCATCCTACTTTCCCACTAATTTTTTTCCATAATGTGCAGGCGGCTGGGGCTTTGTCAATTAAAATTGGTAAGTGCTGTTATTGGGCTCTTACTGGCAATGTTACAACGCATGATTTATCATTTTATTGGGATTCAATCATTTCATTGGATATGATTGACTTTTCTTTCTCAATGAAAAAGGGGTTTACTTTCTTGTTGATTGACATACACAGATGCCAGAAGCTTCTGTTCTCATCTGCATATACATGGATGGTTTTCATGAATTTGTGTTTTGCGTATATGGAGCAGAGTAGTTAATTTGTTCATCCAACATTTAATGCATGCATATTTATATTAGGTATTTATTAGGTGTATACTTTGTTGGACTATCAATTCCTAATGCATGCCCATTTGGTGCTTTATAGGAAGGACTCTAGTAAATTATCATATGGTTAATTGGATAATATTGATCTAATCCTCTTGGTTTGTTCAGGCCTTGTAAAAATGAACACATTTGATTTTGCAGGCAAAAGACCTAGAGATCTGCTAAACCCTAAAGCTGTAAATTATATGCAATCAGTTTTCTCCGTCAAAGATGCAATTACAAAGAAGGAATTTCGTGAAATCAGTGCTCTTTTTGGTGTTACTGTTACACAGGTTTATTCTAACTTCCCCTGTTCCACATAGTCTTCATGTCTTCCTTTTGTTTTTAATTGTTCTTAGGAAAATCATACAGAATGAAAGTACTGTGTGGGAATTATTTGGGCTAAATTGACCACTGACCCACTGTACTTTGGGCCTTTGGCCCAGGCACGCCTTGTACTTTATTTTTCACCAAACTAGTTCCTGTACTTTTCTTACTTCGTTAGGACAGCCCCTTTGTTAGTAACAGTGTTAATTAAATTGAAATTAACATAAAATTAAACATAAACCCCACCAGATTGGTTTTGGGGTTCAGGCATTCAACCGAGCCTTTTGTAATTATTTTTTATTTTCTTTTTTAATTAAATAGAGATCATGTTAATTATAATTTAATTGACAACGTTACTATCAGAGGGGGCGTCCTTGTGATTTAAGGAAAGTACATGGACTAGTTTGGTGAAAAATAAAGTACATGAGGTGTCTAGGCGAAAGGTCCAAAGTACAGGGGGTGTACGGTCAATTTACCCAAGTATTTGTTTAGGAAGAAGAGGGCATTTAAGGTATGGGTGGGGATGATATCAAGATGTGGAAACTGGACTTTTCTTTCTTGCTTGATTCTGTTAGCTCCTAATTGTATACCTTGGTGTAAAAGAAAATAGAGAAGTTTTTCCATGGAAGTTAGAGAAGTTTTTACATGGAAGTTACTTTCTGTTTATTGGGCTACTGAAATTTTGAAGGTTGATTTTTCCCCTAAGGGGGGGACAAAGAAATTGCTACGGCTTTAAGTTCAATCTGTCTATATTCATCTTGTTTATATGTAGGAAGTTATCATAGGTACCACCGATGTATAAGAAGAGTATCAAGCAAAAATGTGTATCCTTCCACTCATTAGTTACTCAAAGTTCTCCACAATCCAAAAACATTGTTTCAAGGATAGTTTGGCACCACCTGAAAAACCCAACCATAAGAATGGGGGAATTCCTTTTTGGGTTGTACCTATTTTCTGGACTATTATTCAGCCGTTTGCTTTAAGAAAAGTTATCTGGTATTCCAATGCCCACTGGGATTAGTGGAATGTGTTTTGAAATCATGTTACTTGTTGTTGTAAATGACTGATTGCTTACACCTCTTATTTATGTTCAAAGGTTCGCGAATTTTTTAATAATCAGCGTTCAAAAGTGAGGAAATTTGTTCGTTTGTCAAGGGAGAAGGCACTTAGATCTAGTGCATCTGAGCAGATGCAGGATGGGGTCCCAATGAGCACTGATCTTGCAATGCCAATTCATCCAGTACCCTTAAACTCTTTGGGACCTACTGGCAGTGAAGAAAAACCTTGTTGCTCCACACAGGCTGAAACTCTGCCTGGCCTAGAGGGCTCCGACAGACATTTTGTGGATAATATTTTTGGTTTGATGCGGAAGGAAGAAACATTTTCTGGACAGGTTAAACTAATGGAGTGGATCTTGCAAGTTCAGAATCCTTCAGTATTATACTGGTACTCTCATGAATGTGGCTTTTTGTTTTATTGTCTTAGCGAGCCTTTACATTGACCTGGTTATTCTCTTATTCACTTGCAGGTTCTTAACTAAAGATGGTGTGATGATTTTAGCGACATGGCTAAGTCAAGCTGCCACTGAAGAGCAAACAAGTGTTCTTCATGTCATTCTTAAGGTATATATTGGTGCTATTGAAAATGGGTTACTTTTATAACTCACAGTTGAGCTTAATAATTAATTACTGGGCATTACTAGGTTCTTTGTCACCTGCCGCTACACAAAGCTCTTCCTGTACATATGTCAGCCATACTACAAAGTGTTAACAGGCTGCGCTTCTATAGGACACCAGGTGTGGTTATGCTACAGACACTTCTTCCCTTTCTCTCTCTCTCTGAATCTAGTACACATATTTTCACATCTTTGATGTAAATAGCAGGGAAACATTAAGGTTTGCTGCCTAGTTCAATAGTTTGGTCAAAGATAAAAATGTGAACTCAGCAGTTTTCTTTGGAAACTATCATTCATGCAAATAATGTTTCATGGAATTATGCATCCCAGAATATTACAACTACTAAGCAACAGGCTATCTCACATCCATCCTTGTGTACCAATGTCCCGTTCACCATTTATGAACATATATGTCATAATAGGGAAGTAAAGGAATTCCATTAGAAAGCACTGTGATGACTTGATTTACAAAAATGGTTATGGGCACCGGCATTGGACCTAAATTAGGAGGTTTGATTTCCCCCCCCCTCGGGTAAGAGAGGAGGTTTGAATGTTAACATCATGTATTGTATATATAGTAAAACAACAACATATCCAGCCTTTATCCCACTATGTGGGGTTGGCTATATGAATTCTAGACTTTCATGTATTTTTGTCTTTTGTCATATCTTCATTTAGGCCCATACACTTCATATCAAACTTTAATGTCTCTCTCAAAATCTTCTTGGGTCTGCCTCTACCTTTTTTTTTAATTAATTGTTCTATTTCATCAACTCTCTTCACAAGAGCGTCTCTTGGTCTTCTTCTCACATGACCAAATCATCTTAGTCTAGTCTTTCCCATCTCTCCTCGATTGACACTACTCCTACCTTATTACGAATAACCTTATTTCTAATTTTATTTTTTCTTGTATGGCCGCACGTCCATCTTAGCATCCTCATCTTCGCTACGCTCGTCTTTTGCTCATGCTGGTATTTGATTGCCTAACATTCTGAGCTATACAACAAAACTGATCTTATAGTTGTCTTATAGAATTTTCCTTTCAATTTTAATGGGATTTGACCATCACATAACACCCCCGATGCATTTCCCCATTTTAGCCTACCTGCCTTAATTCTATGCGTGACATCCTTGTGAATTTCTGAATCTTTTTGAATCACTGATCCTAAATATCGAAAATGGCATTTTCTTTGTATGATTTGGTCTTCTAATTTTATTATAACATCCTCTACACTTGTATTCTTACTAAATTTACATTCCATATATTCTGTTTTCCTTCTACTTAATTTAAATCCCTTAGATTCTAAATTGTTTCTCCACGACTCAAGCTTAGTGTTTACTCTCTCTTTTGTTTCATCCACCAATACTATGTCATCTGCAAATAACATACACCATGGCATCTTTGTTTGAATGTGTTTAGTGAGTTCATCTATTACTAAAGCAAATAAGTATGGATTTAGTGTAGAACCTTGATGCAGTCCCATTGTAATTTTAAACGATTCAGTATTCCGTCCGTATGTTCTGACCCTTGTCTCTGCACCGTGATACATGTCCTTAAGGATTTGTATGTAGGCTATTCAGACTCCTTTCTTCTCTAAAACCCTTCATAATACTTCTCTAGGGACCCTATCATAGGCCTTTTTTAGATCTATAAACACCATATGCAGGTCCTCTTGATGATCCCGATACCTTTCCATTAGGCGCCTCAATAGGTATATAGCTTCCATTGTTAACCTATCAGGCATGAAATCAAACTGATTTTTCGAGACGTTTATTTCTTTTCTGAGCCTTTGTTTTATTACTCTCTCCTAGAGTTTTATGGTATGACTCATTAACTTAATTCCTCAGTAATTTTAACAGTTTTGAACATCTCCTTTGTTCTTGTATATAGGAACCAAAGTACTATTCCTCCACTCATCTGGCATCTTTTTTGATTTAAGGATCGCGTTTAATAATTTCGTTAGCTAGGAGATGCCCTATTCTCCCATGCATTTCCATGCCTCTATTAGTATATTATCTGGTCTTACCATCTTATGATTTTTCATCTTTTTTAATGTTTGTCTTATTTCTTTTGAATTTATGCATCGATAAAATGTATAGTTCACGTTCCCTTCGGAGTTACAAAGATGTCCCAACCTAATTCTTGTGTCCCCACCATTATTAAATAATTTTGTGAAATACTCATTCCATCTCTCCTTAATCGCTTCCTCATTCACTAATACATTTTGGTTTTCATCTTTTATGCATTTCACTTGGATTAAATCCCTTGTTTTTCTTTCTCTTGGTTTAGCTAATTTATATATATTCTTTTCTCCATCTTTTGTATCAAGTCGTTTATATAGATTCTCATATGTTTTTGACCTTGCTTCACTAGTACCTCTTTTTGCTGTCTTTTTCGCTTCTTTATAATTTTTTAGGTTTTCTTCATTACTGCATTGATATACAGCCTTATAGCAAGTTTTCTTATTTCTAATTTTCAATTATACCTCTTCATTTCACCACCAAGACTCCTTAAGGTTTGGGGATCTACCATTTGTCTCTTCAAGAACTACTTTTGCCGTGCTTCTCAGGGCAATAGCAATTTTCCTCCACATTTGATTTGCCTGTCCTTCTCCATTCCATTCCCTTCTACCCCTTAATTTTTCTTTGAAGATTAATTATTTCTCCCTTTTAAATCCCACCACCTAATTCTTGGATTTTGTTTTATGTGATTTTTTCTTTTTCAATTTCTTACTTGGACGTCAAGTACCAAAAGCCTATGTTGAGTAGTCAAACACTCACCTGGTATCACCTTGCAATCCCTATAACATAACTGAACATCTTGTCTCACGAGAAAGTAATCTATTTGGGTGCTTGATGTGACATTTTTATATGTGATTAAGTGTTCGTCTCGTTTTTTGAACCTAGTATTAGTTATGATGAGCCCATATGTCATAGCAAAATCTAGAATAGATTTACCTTCATTATTAATTTTCCCGAATCCATACCCTGCATGTACCTCTCTATAGCCATTTCCGTCTCTAACCACGTGACCATTTAAGTCACCTCCTATAATCATTTTCTCTCCTCTTGGTATCATTTGTATGAGTCCCTCTAAGTCCTCCCAGAATTTTGTTTTTATCTCCTCACCTAACCCCGCTTGTGGTGCATATGTACTAAAGATATTCATAATCATTCTTCCTACACCAACCTTCACCATAATAATCCTATCCCCTATTCTCTTTACTCCACTACCTCTTCTACTAAGCTTTTATCCATAATAATTTTCACTTCATTTTTCGCTCGATCATTTTCTGTGCACCATATTTTATATCTAGTTTCTGATAAAGTTTTTATTTTTTTCCCCACCCATCTCGTCTCTTGAAGGCCCATAATATTAATCTTTCTCTTAATCATCACATCTACCACTTCCATAGCTTTGCCTGTTAATGTTCCTATATTCCATGAGCCAATCCTTAATCTATGATTTTGATTTTGGTTTTGACTTTGTATATATAGCAAAATTGACTAATAATTAAACCTATAATGTTATAACTTAAAAATAACTGATTATTATAATATTAATAGTATCAATAATATTAGCATTATAATAGTAAAAATATTAAGAAATATTACAATAGGCTAATAATAAATAATAAAAATATTAAAAACGATAATATTAGGATTAGAAAATTTCTAAAATTCTAGAAAGAATTTAAATTTATATTAAATGATTATTATTAAAATTACATTATTAGCAAGACCATGAATGTTGTATATTTAAAAATGCTATCCATAACAAGATATTCCTTTAAATAACAATTGAATGCTCCCTGTATTAATTTTAAACACATTTTTGAGTTTTTAATATAAGAAGTCTATATTTAATAATTGAATGTGTTTTCAAATTTTCCTGTGAAAAAGAAAACTAGAGATGAAGTGAAAAGTTGGAAATGAAAATCTGATAAATGTTTCTGTTAATATATGGCCCTCGGGAGTTGGGATTTAGGTTTTCTGTTATTGTTTACTGTTGTCCAACTAGGAAACAGAAGCATTTTGGCTGTTTTGATGGAAAAGAAATGCCTTTTTGTTCCTTGTGAAAGACATAATAGTCATGCTCTAATTGTGTATTCTTGTTTCTCTTTTGATATTCTTGAATCTCATTTATCTGATTTGAAGATCAGACATTTCAAACAGGGCAAGGATTTTGTTATGTAGATGGAGCAAAATATTCGCAAGAAGTCAGCCTTTAAAGAAACCAGGCACTGTAAAATCTTCTACTGATGCACAGAATGAGATGCTACTGAAGCAGAGGTATGAATATTTATTTTCCTCTAATACACATTTTCCTGGTGAAAAGAAATATCTTTTTTTTTTTTTTTACTTCTCTAATTCCTTTTGCATTATTTGATGATGTACAGCATTAATGAAATCATGGGTGATGAATCATGGGAGCCAAAAGTTGATGTGCCTGTGAGTGCTTAACAGAAGTTTTCTGTAGGTTGGAATGTCTTTATGTGGCTAGATGTTTGCTAACTGTTTGTTTCCTGATCTATAGGAAGATACTATCGCTCCCTCATTAGAAGGGTCAGAGAACTTCAGGTATACATAAACACATATATATATGTGTGGATATATGTGCATGTGTTTTGTTGTGTGAGTTACACATTCATTCTGTTTGATTATATGTTATGCAGGAAATTGGAATCTCCGCAGCTACTGAAACTGCTCCCAGCATCCACAGATGATTCTAAGAAGCTTACCCGAGGTGTATCTTCATCTCGTATCCTAAAGATTTCATTTTATTTTTGAAAATCTAATTCATCCCCTTTTAATGGGATTCATGCCATCTTTCTCTTTAAGTTAATTACATGTCATCATGTTACTGTAGTTGGTCATGCTTGTACTACTTGCTTGTAGAATGCATAGGTATTTGTAACAACGTCAATATGTTCTTCATATAAATCTTACACTTTAAAAGAACTTGTTCTTACAGTCCATGTGGAACCTATTGTAATGGAATCATAATTCTAATTCCATAATTTAAATGATTCCAACAAAATTGGAATTCTAATTATTTCATTTGGAACAAACACTAAAAATTAGAATTGAATTCCAATTCTTATATTTGGAACTAGGTTGGAATTGCATTAGGTACATAGTTTGACCATATTACCCTTAATAATCCAATCAAAGTAACAGATTAATATATAAAATTAAACAATAGATTTTAATTTTTAAATGTTCTATAAAAAAATAAAAATAACACCATGTCATATTATAGAAAGAAATTATTGATAATTAACAACTACACTACTTGGTTTTACTAAACAATTACAACTAGAAATATAATAAAATCTTATGTAGGGAAGGGTATTTGTAGAAATAAAATAAATAAAAAAATGGGGCCTAAGATTCTAATTCCGGACAAATTTGATCTAAATTCTAATTCCAAATTCTAATTCCAAATTTTGAGTAAATGGAATTCCAATTCTCACAACTTTTCTGTTCCAAACACAAGGAATTCGTTAAAACTCCAGAATTGGAATTCCAATGTCAAGTTCTTAGCTTTCTGAACGGGACTGTTAAATTTTTCTCACATCTGGGTTTTGCTCTGCGCAGGTGGATTCAATTTGATCTTTGCCTGTTAGTTTATTGGATAATGGCTTAATCTAAAAAATTCATTGAGATAGTTCTCAATACATAAAAGAATTGTATATGTGAAATACTTAATTGAGCAGAATGAAAATGTGAGGAAGTCACCTACTAATTGATGTAGAAGAATGCCAGTAGAATAGCTTAACTTTTCCTATTACTGGCAATACATGGACTCCAGATACACTATGCTGGTACGGAGATATTAAATATGACAGGGCTATTTGCCAGCTGAACATGTTTCCTGTACATTATCAGAATATGTAATGTTCTTCTTTTCATATTCTCTTTTGTTGTTTCATTTTCCTTACAGCAATATTGGCTGAAGTCTGCAAAATTTTAAAATGTTTACACCCATGAAGTAATTAGTATGTCTGAGTAAAGAAGGAGTTTTCTTTTATTTTGGTCCAAGAGCCCAAAGGTGTGGAGCTCCAATCATATCATTTTAACTTTTAGAAGGAAAAAAAATAAGTATCTGGTATTTTGCTGACTATTGTGCTCATTTATTATTAGTGAACAAGAATTAGAAGAATACTTAAGTCTTTACAGCATCCAAGTTTGACTGCTGAGTACGTAGTACACACTACAAGTACCACTTGTTGCAGTAGGCCAAGATTGTGTGAAGCTAACAGCTACAAATAAATGTTGATCAATTAAATAGCTGTTTGCATTTATGGTTGCTTTAAGTATTTGTCCTTCAGCAATTTATGATAGTCAAAAGGCTGATTTATTGAATGCAGAAATATGTGCCCATGTGTAAAGGCATGTAGTGATTTATCTTCATGATTGCTCGACAAAAGGCCTCCATTTTCAGAGAGTCTGGTTGGTGTAAATTTGATGATATTGCAAACAATTTTTCCCAATTTGGAAATTTGACAATACAAGGAATAGAAAATCATCCATGCCTTGGTATAACTCTACTTTTCGAATCCAATTCGATCGTTGAGAGGAACCAATAGTATTGTGGGTTCCTATTCCTCTGGTAGTACAGTAAGTAAAAGAATGAGAAAAGGACCTCTGAGATGTAGCTAAAAGGTTAAAATAAGTTAAATAAAGGACTATATTGAAGAGAAACCAAAGGGACATCAGAGACTTTAAATTGATTGCTATGGCCATACACTTTCTAGCAGTAAATCAGAGAAATTTGAAATCTAATATACAATTTAAATTCATATCAAGAAAAAAAAAAAGATCTACACTTAAAAAACCGTGGTTTCATTTTGATGCAGTTTGATGGGGGTCTTGGGGGAAGAGCTGATCCTTGATGCAATTCCAAGTAGCTACAAAATTCAATTTTGGGATGACCTTTTAGAAATATTAAGAAATAGGTGCATATGAACAACTTATGTGCTAAATCTTGTTGTAGACATTGTAATTTATCAGAAAAAGAACTCTTGAACAATCTCGAGCAATGATGTGAAATTGGGGACAGAGTATGAAAAGCATCCTTTCTAAGTGTAGTTCGAGAGTGGGAACATCTTAGTATGTACAGGGGGGGAGGGCTGGAGGTGGTGCTGTGCACCGGTTGTCAATCCCACATTGGCAACCACTGAGCTTATAAGTGCGGTGGGGTTCGTGTCCTTTTGAGAGCAAGAGCTGATGTCGATGATTCGTCATCAACATTTGGCGCTGTCTGTGGGAAACCCTGGGCTCTGGCCTTAACCACCCTGTGTCACCCCTGAGATGGTTCGCACCCAAGAGCGCCACCACACTTAGGGGGGGAGGGTTGGAGGTGGTGCTGTGCACCGGTTCTCAATCCTACATCGGTTGCCTAGGGGGCAACCACTGAACTTATAAGTGCGGTCGGGCTCTTGTCCTTTGAGGGCGAGAGCTGATCCGTGGCTGTGAGTTGATGTTGATGATCCGTCATCAACAAAACCCAACTTAGAATCTTTACCACCCAATATTTTCTGCAAACCCCACTAACGACCATTTTAATAATGGTTTCCTGAATGTCTTACACCTGTTTCCCTTTACTATTTGGTACCTTAAAACTGCTGATTGTGATTGAAGGTATATATATGTTTTTCTTGGTGAGTAAAACTTTGCTGAAATGAATTTATTTTCTTTTTTGGATTGGTGAAAAGAATATACTTCAGTTATGCATCCTTTAAAAAACTGTTTCTGCTTACCATTTAATTTCACAAAATGACACAAAATTGAATGAAGATCAAAGTTTGTTCTTAGTCGTGGTGTGATGCCTGATTCCTGTAGCAAGACTTATGTCTGCTAGACTAGGACTTATATAAGTAGCTAAAATGATGTAAACCATGCATCTGTGATTTGCCTATTTCTATCATTTAAAGAGCAAGTGTTCATACTATATATAGAGAGAGATAAGAAGGAAAAAGATTTCTTTGCCTTAGCTAGATACAGAAACTAGAGAACGAAGAAAAGTTCTTCTGGTGGAACAACCAGGCCAGAAATCAGTTGGAAGAAACATGCAGATTACAAGATCAGCAACTACAAGTCAAAGCCGTCCATTATCGGCTGATGATATCCAGAAAGCAAAAATGCGTGCTCAATTTATGCAGAGCAAACATGGAAAATCTGGTGCATCTTCTGGTGAAGGCTTCCATATGAAGACTGAAATTTCATCCAAGAGCTCCTCTTCTTTGGCAAAAACTATACTTTCAGCATCTAGGGCTTGTGTTAGCCCACAAGTTGAGGAACACAAGGACCTTGTGATGCTTCCCTCAAAAGATTCTATTCAGCAGGAAGCTCCCGTTAGTAATAAGATGAATGTTGACCCAGATGAACCATTGTGGAAGAAGTGTAAGAGGGTTCAGATCCCATGGCTGATGCCAGCAGGTATATATGCCCCTTATGCTCCTTTTATTGTTTCTTTTACCATTAGTCAAATCATTTTGGTAAATATATGATAATTTGACTTTACACCTCCATGCTCAGGATTGTTCTCTAACTGGGCGGCATACTTCATTCTTAACTGCACTGGGTCGTAATACATGCCCTCTTCTTTACTCCCATGTGGGTGCAAAAAATAAAAATAAAGAAGAAAGGGAGAGAATTTCTTATACACCTTGTACTGTCCCAAGTTTGTGCTTGGCATGACATTTACATTGACTCTGCACTTTCATGAAAATTTGATGATTGTTGCAGTTTTTTCTTCATAGATTTAATGCATTACCAAATAATAAGAGGCTTCAATTTGTATAATAGAGTAAGTATTTTTAATTAATCAATTTGAGTCTTGTGCCTTTTCCATTTTTTTCATGCCACTGGAATTGGGAGAAAGAAAGAGGGGTTGAATTGGTATTTGGTGGGTGGGATTGGTCAGGACCTTCTATTCAATACTTGACACAATTAATATGAATAAGACTTTGTTTGATTTACTTAACTGTTGGTTGCTTTTATAAGTCTAAATGTTGGATTAATATTTTCTTATGGCAAAATTATTAGAGGCAAGGATGGTGAGATTTTAATGAATTCTCAATTTGAGCGTATATACAGTGAAAAAATGCTTTATATAAAATTTCCCCTGCTGGATCTGGATTTAACGGTTTTCAAATTTTCCACAGTTTTGACAGGGAGCGGTTGCTTAAAACATTGCCATAGACATATGCCAAGAGAAATATTTGCATGCACATTACACAATAGGAGATCAGTGGAGATTGCATCACCTTCATGCCAGTAACATATATGCTAGAGAGAGAAAATGATAATTTTAGTGACAGACCACTCTTTAATCTCCTTAGGTGAAATCAATAATATGGATTGTGGCTTCCCAATCATCTCTATTTATGCTGTATCTTCTCATTATCTTGTGTCATGTTTAAGAGTTTTTCATCAAAATTTTTTTGGTCTTCTTTGACCTCTTTTATTATAATTTTCTTCTAAGTTGTTCACTCTCTTCATAAGAGTGGCTATTAGTTGATTTCTCATTGAACCAAACCATATTAATTGCATCTTGCACATCTTATCTTCAACATATGTCACTCTGATTTTATTATGAATAACCAGTGATTATTGTATGAGCTGACATGATAATATTTGCAAGTAGTCCCAATCGTACTAGGTGGAATTAACTATGTGAATTATAGCTCTCTAACTTTCATCATCTTTACTCATAGCCATATCTTTTGTAGCACCACTATATCTCATGCATTGTTATTTTTCATAAATTTTTCTTTTGTTTTCTTCTACTTTTGTTTATTCCACTTGTCTCACAGGGGTGTGTTCATTAGTCTTCTTTTATATGATCGAATTATTTTTATCTTATCATGCACTTTATCTTTAGTAGATGTTGGTTTAATTTTATTATATATAATTTTGTTTCTAATTTTATGCCCTCAATCCACCTTAACATCTTCATTTTAGTTATGTCATATTTTGCACATTTTGGCATTTAACTGCAACATTCCAAGCTATATAACAAAGATGCTCTTATAACTGTAAAATGTTGGATATGGATCTCCATTTTAATTAGTTTGCCTTGATTTTGTGAGTAACTTTTTCGATAATCTCAAATTCTTATTGAGCCACTGATTTGGTATATCTAAATTGTTATTTTTGGAATGATTTGATCTTTTAGTCACGTCATAACATCAACCCTTCTATTGTTGTTGAATTAACATTTCCATATATTTAATTTCATCTATTCAACTTGATGCCTTTGGATGCAAAGGCATTCTTCCAAAACTTAACCTTGATATTTTTATGCCTTTTTTTTTTGTCATCCACCATCAGCAGATAGCATATAAAGACACCTCTTGGATGAGATAATTTGTCATGGAAAAATTTAAAATAGTTTCTTCTCACGTTATTTGTTTCTCCGAAGTCATTACATCTCCGTGTGCATCTTTATGCCCATTCATTTTTTTTTGTTTTTTTACATGACTATATAAGTCATTTTCCACAATGATATCTATTTGAGGAATTCCTTACTAAAACCCTTATAAATTGGGGGTCAATTTTTCAGTGTTCCACGATCCAATTCTTAGCCTCTGGCCTTGAGACATGTTGTACTTGCTTCCATTCATGAAAATGTGATGACCCTTGGAAATTTAATACTACATTTGGGTGCTGTAGCATTGGCCCTACTACTTTTTCTCTGGCAATACATGTTAAGAGGGTTACAAACCAAACAATCTATTATTTTTTCATAGAGTTTATGATAAAAGATCGGTTGATTTTTAAGCTATGTAAACATGAGCCTCCTTTTTGTTTTTTGCCTTTTTTTTATTGAGTTTGGTTCCAACTGTGAGTAGAAGAAATACCTTGAACAGTAAGTGTTGAGGGAGAGTATACTTGTTGGTTATAAAGTTCAATGCCAGGTTGATTTAGTACTGGGTTTGTTTAAAGACAGACTGCAATCTTGCAAAAGGTTCACTATGCAAACTTTTGCCTCCCGTGAGTGTTAAATCTTATCTTTTATTTATCCAAAACTGGGAATGATTCTCTGCCAGTGGAAAAAAATTCTGTAATTTGTCGTTGAATCTTGAAGAGCCTGGCAGTGGATGAAAAAATTTCCATTGGTTACATCCCCAAGTATAGACCAGTATTAACTTACTTGAAAGGGTGCAAAATTGCAATCATGAATCTGTAACTATGGATATGTTTCGCCTCTTATGGTGCATAATTTGGTGTTTTGTCGAGGGTGTCTCCTTTAGTCTCTGGCCCCTTCAGGGTTGGCATATAAGAGTGCAGATTTGAGCTCTCCTACTCTTTCTTTATGCAGAAATGAGGATCAATGAACATTGGAGTGTTGGCGCTGGAGAAAATAGCAAAGAGGTTGAAGTTCAGAGAAACAGAATCCGTAGAGAGAAGGAAATAAATTACAGAACATTGCAGGAGATACCATCTGATCCCAGGGAACCCTGGGACCGTGAGATGGAGTATGATGACAGTTTAACTCCCGAAATCCCCACTGTACAGTTGCCCGATGCTGATGGTGTTGAAACAGCAGTCTCTCAATGCGAAAATGAAACTAATGCAGTTGCTCCGGGCCCTGCATCTTCCCAGAACAGTACTGGGAGCTTGCCAGGGCCGGATCTTGAGTTGCTTGCGGTGTTGCTGAACAACCCTCAATTGGTTTTTGCTTTGACATCTGTCCAAGGTGGTGGTAACTTATCGAGTGAGGACACCGTGAAGCTGCTTGATATGATTAAGGCCAATGGGGTTGCCTCGCTGACTAGTTCGACTGTTGGATTAGGCAGAAGTCGTGAGGATAACGTTCAAGTTTCTCTTCCATCCCCAACTCCTCCCAGCGATCCTGTACCGGTGCGTTATTTAGCATGTATATATATTGTACAATACTGTGGAGAAATTATGGAATTATTGCCAATTTCTTCTCCTTCATCCTCATCGTGGTCTTCTTTTTTCTTCTTCTACTACCATCCTCTCCCCCTCTCGATCTTAATCTCAAATGCCCGTAAATAATGAATCATTGTCATAATTCAGACAATGAATGCAGTGAATTTGCTCACCTTTCTTTTGTTGAAATGGGAGAGCTATTGCAGCAATGGCGACAGCCAATTTGTCTCCCGACGGGCTCTATTGTGTGGGTTTCTTGTCGCCTCTTAACAGACTCCACCATTCGTCCTCTTCAAATAATTAAAAAAAAAAAAAAAAAAAGAAGAAAGAAAGAAAGAAGTTTCTGCACCCATCGGTGATACAGAAGAAGTAATCATTATCGTCATTAAGCAGTCTAACTGGATTCTTTCTATTACTGCTATTTTTGCTACTCTCCTACTGATGGATGCCTTCTAATTTTTTGTCGCTTTTTTCTTTCCTTCTTTCTTTTTTTCTTTTGGTAAATGCAGAGCGGATGGAGGGCGGAGATGGGCAAAAACCCATTTTCACGGCAAAGAGCCACAGCAAATACAGAAACTATTATTGCCAGGCAAGAAGGGATTAATCCTCTTCCTGCTACTGCTTTTATGGTTCAACCTGAATTACCGCCTGTCAACTTCATGGCCCAACAACGGCAAAGCATCCCGAGTGTATCCGACCTAGCAATGGCTGAATTGGCAGCATTGCCGCCATCATCAACTCCTGTAGCTCCCCCACTACGCCAGAGCCCAAATATGCAATTGCCTCCTCCAGAAATGGTCCTAAACGTGAGAAATATTCCCGGTAATAATAGCTCACCCCTACCCAATTTGGCAGCTGCAGCATTATTGCCTTCAAATTCAGTGCGGGTTGAAGTTGAATCCTCCTCGGTCTATGTTAACCCGGCGGCACCACCCTCAGCCGCACACCCTCACGTTCAGGCACATTCTTGGGGAGCTACCCAGGGTTTGGCCTCAAGTCCAAGTCCACAGCCCAACAATTACAACGCATTTATGAGAGGGCATGTGCAGCCGGGCTCTTCTCGGGATAGAAATGATCATCATATGGGTGAGCCGGGGTTTGAGTCATGGAGCCCGGAGCGTGGTCTGGCTAGACCTTCCCAGCAAATCCCCGGGTGGAGCTACCCGGAATCCACCAGAATGAACATAGTGGGCCATAACTACAGGTCCGACCCAGACCGGCCGAGATCGCGAAATTCTTACGGGTACCAGGAGTATGACACTGACAGGCATGTAAACAAACGGCAACGAGACTGGAGGAGATGAGACGATGAGTGTGTGTGTGTGTGTGAATCTTGGTTGGGTGGCAATATGGGCCGAAACTGGAGGACAGATTGATGCTTGGTAGCATAGTGGTGTTACTGTTCAAAAATGGGATATCAAAAATTTTGGGGTTGGAGGAGGCTCCAATCCAAACGGGTTTAAGGTCTAACAGTTAACAGCACCGGCCAGACATCACAACTCTAGTGAATCTTGTGTTGTGTGGACTCTAGTCCTTCCATTGGTGGAAAAATCTGTCATTTGTTCATTATTATTCAGTAAACTCGTAGTTGTAGGTATCGAAAAGTAATCCTAACAATTGAGAGATGGACTCTGGCTCCGCAAGGAATTCATGTTATTTCCCTTTCCATTAACCTCATCAATGAAAAATTTTGTATCATTTAGAGTGGGGTTGAGCTTTTGGGGAAAGCAAGGACTGTTTATTTTGGTTTTATTTGCATGTGTGGAAGGGGGTGTGAATAATGAAATTATTAAGTAAATATGAAGCTCATTGTACTTACATTTTGTTGAGCAGCTGAGAGTTGTGCCTTAACTGGGTTGTGGGTACATTTGGGCTATAAGAACTTTAGTGGCCCATGATAGGAATGGACTTCATCTCGGGACAGTAGGGCGCTACTTTGACTTGCAACATGAAACAAGAAACCTTTATGTGTGTGTTTTTATTTTTATTTTTAATTTTTTATTGGATTGACTTCTTATGAAAATATTCCTAGTAACAATGATACTATTTCTGTTTTACTTGTGTCGTTAAAATGTTTCTACACTGACGTGTTTGCAGTTTGCTGTGGTTTCAGCCCTTCCGCTGTAATGCAATGTTTGTATCATCTCTAATAGTTCGTAAATAAATGTGTTGGATACATGTTTGATGATTACGGTTAGTAGACTGACAAGTTAAATTAGACGGTATTTAATCGAAAATAATAGAAGAAGTGTAAAAGAAATAAATTCATTGTTATAAGGTGTACCGTGGCTGATATTCATATATCTACTTTCAAACCTGAAACCTGTAATAAGCGTCTAATTTTAATAAGATAAATTAAGAAATGAGATATATATATATATATGTATGTATGTATGTATGTATATCGTCCAATGTAAAATACACTCGACATCTGTCTTCTAATAATTGGCTCCGTGCCATCGGGCTGTTAACACCGGCGCACACGGGATCCTTCTCCCCTCCCCCCTCTTCCTTGTATCTGCCTGCCCTCGGGTTTCATTCTGTTCCGGCCCTTTCGGTGCTAGTCGCTTGATCTGAAACCATGGGATTCTTCTACAAGTTTCGCAATTTCAATCTCCATTACAGAGCTTACATATCCAAATTGCACGTTTACAATCACAAGAATGTTGATGTTTACCCTCACAACCGTACAATTCAAGCCCTCGGTTCTTGTGATCGTCATCTACTCATTCCCAAGAGGTGGCACGTTGGCCATTCTGGCCACGGTCATGACCACACACACCACGGCCACGACCGATCGAGCAAGGGGAGCGAGAACATTTTCCGCCTCGGCTTGGCCGCCGACGTTGGCCTGGCCGCCGGCAAAGCATTCACCGGTTATCTTTCTGGCAGCACCGCCATCATTGCCGACGCCGCTCACTCCGTCTCCGATGTGGTATTCTCCCTTCCTTCGCTTTGTGATTAATTCCTTGCAAGATTTTCTTTGTCATCACAGATTCTTAAGGACCGAGGCAGCTGATCGATTTACATTCAGATCCCTATATACGTCCTGCGTATTCATATCAGTGGATTTGAAACACTACAGAATTGTTATTTTCGTTTTTGGTTGCACTACAGCTGCGATAAGTTAATTATACATGTGGTGCTCTGTTAGCGCTTTGTCTAAACTCCGTGAATAATAAATGTAGCGAGATGTGCTTTTTGAATCAGTTATTTTGGAAGCTCTTGCCTCTTGGTTGGCTGTGCGATAACTCTATTGTAGAATGGGTCTTTATAATAGGCTAGTAGAGACTTCCTCTGTTCTGTCTACTTCTCCCTCTGTCCCCACCCATTAGGACTTGCGCATTTGAATACTTAACTCATTAATAATTAATTTACTCTCTCTCTCTCTCTCTCTCTCTCTCTCTTTGCTAAACTTTTTTTTTTTGTTTTAGCCATGTAGGTTTTGAAATAATTACATTTAGTAGGGGTAAATTTGGTAAAATAGTACAACAAGAAGTAGTTAGCGGTAAAATAATTATGTTTTCTTAATTTTTTTTGGCTGTCAAGCTGGAGTATTAAGTTAGTTGGTTAGTCCAGTTCATATGAGTAGGCTTTTCTTGTTTCATGTTTGGAGTTGAGAGAGCTTCATGATCAACTTTCTTTTTTTTGTGGGTTTTTGGTAGTAATTGTTTGTATTTCAAAGATTGCTTTGTTGTTATATAACCTTTTTGCTTTCCTTGCAGGTGCTTAGTGGGGTCGCGCTATTGTCATTCAAAGCTGCGAGGGTTCCTAAGGACAAAGAACACCCATATGGTCACTTTTGATTTGTACCTACACGCTACTCTAATGGTTTTATTTCTTTTTCTGTTTCTGCCTTATCTTTAACGTGATTTGGTGGGATTATTCTTATGTGCTCTTATCTAGTACAAGATAACCCATTGTTGTTGATTTCTGCTTGAATTATGAGATTTGGGGAGTTTCAATTTTTCAAATCACATTTTTTGATATTTGCAATATTTGGCAAGTTCTCTGAACAGGTCATTCTTTTAAATTACTGTTACACGCTTAAGTTCTTAATTGGAGTTATAGGGAAAGAGATTAGCACTCAAATTGTTTGTTGGTTGAGCTAGATGCTTTTGGTCATATTTTTAAGGAACAGAGCCGTAGGTTTTCTATGCTGGTGCTACATAAGTTATCATTGCTTTGAGCTTTTAAAGAATACAGTTACACATGCTTCTAAGGGGTGTTATTTTCTGTGTCTTTTTGTATTTTTGCATTTTACAGTTGTGATTGTTTTTCATCTTTCAGGGCATGGTAAATTTGAGACCTTAGGAGCCCTTGGAATTTCTTGTATGCTTCTGGGAACAGCTGGAGGTATAGCATGGCATGCTTTAGATCTTTTGCTGGTACGTTTCTTTTGCTTTCTTCCTTTTTTGAGAATTGAGATGATTATTACACCAGCTTTACTCTTTCCGAATTTTAGGCTTGCAAGTTTCCTGTCTTGATAATTTATCAGATTTGAACATTTTCTAATCTGGTCTATTAGCATATTGCTATCCACAAAAAATCATGGATTAGGCATAACTGATTAGGTTCCATTTGTATTATCCACAGGGATTGTTCTCATCTGCTCCTGAAATAGCAAGTCAGTCACTGGGCCAGCACATGCATAACCATCACAATGGGGGGCATCACCATGGAATTGACATGGATCACCCTATTCTAGCTTTGAGTATGACTATAATATCAATTTCAGTTAAAGAAGGGTAATCAGTTTATTTAAACTGTCAATTGAATGAGAATTTTCTTATTTGTTTGTTATGCTTTTACTAAAAATGGATCATTCTACTACTTTGATTATGATGTGGGAACTGCTAATTTTTTCACTTATCAGTGTGTTCAATACAGTGCAAATGCAATTGCATCTCACTTCTGAAAGCTTATAATGCTGTATGGTAGTAGGCTGTTTGGATGATTCCTATTGTTGAGCTATCTGAATCTCATTTCCTTGGTCTTAACTTGAATATATTACTACTTATTCATGCAATCATTGGGGCATTATTTTACATGGCCAAATATCCACAACAGACTTCTGTCTTTTATCACATAGTGATGACACCTATTTTATTTTCCCTGCATACTTCTTTTTGTTATTATTATTATTATTTTTACAGTGTTTGTTCTGTCTCTTTCAATATCAAATTGCTGTGCTGAGTGGACGTCTTGAGAGAACAGACCAGACAAACTCCATTCTTTTGGTAATAACTCACTAGTCATTCTAATAACATTTTTTCCCATCTCATTTGAATCTTATTTCTAGGTGGTAAATCACTAAGATAAATAACTGATATTCTACTGGATCATACAATTTTTTACTGGGTGTGAATGGACGTGAGTGTTCCTATCTCATGTTTTTGCTCAATGCAAACTTTAATTTGTTATGTAATTAAAGTCTTTCAGAATTTGTTCCAGTGAGCAACTTGTTTTTTGATTTTTCACATGGCCCCCTGCCCCCAACCCTGCCAAAAAAGAAAACCATTTGTTGAAGAAGTAAAATACCATGGGCACAAAGGAGAGAGGTTTTTTCTTTTTAAGCCCCGTTTGGCATTGAGTTACAAAAAACGAGTTCAGGTGAGGTGAGGTATTGAGGTGGGTTGCATTACAAAAATCTGTTTGGTAAGTTTATCAAGGTCAGTCTGGTTAGAATGTTAAATGACTAAAAAGGACATAGGGAACAATTTTGGTTATGGTTTTTATAGGGACATATGGGGAATTAAAATTTATCAGTTATTTTAAAAGGGTAATATTGGAATAAATGGTGAGTTTTGTGTTTTCAAACTCAACCTCGCCAAAATGGCAAGGTTGAGTTCAGGCCCTCAAACTCAACACAACTGAATTGAGTCAGAAAGATTGGAGTGTTACCAAACACTCAAGTTATTGCATTTGGCATTGAACTCACCCCAACATGGCTCTGAACTCAATGCCAAATGGGGCCATAATGTAATACAGAAAGAAAAGGAGGCTAGACACCTAGAATAGGCAGTATCATTGTTGTGAATACTAGACAAGGTATCAGATTTGTCATTAGTACAGTATGATATAGGTAACAGACAATACTAGATAGTAGATACATTTCTGATATATCATTATATAGATTAATAAGATATATTATAAAAAAATGTATAAATTTAATAAAAATTCAATACGAAATGGTGTTATAGAAGTATAAAGACAATCACCATTCTTAACTGCACTAAACAAACAATTTAACATAATACAATATTATAACAATAATCCTAAATCAACATAATAAATCATGAAAACTAACATTTAATTACTTTATAGATATCCAAAGGACTGTACCTGGCTGCAAAAGCAAAAAAAATCATAGGGAAAGAGAAAGTTCTAGATTCTTGTGGACCTTGTTTTGAAGGTCTTTAACTTTCAATTAAAGTAACAGAGAAGTTGTTAAACTTCTTTGTTAAATAATAAGAAAAATGAACTACAGACAAAAAGAAAAATAAATCTGGTTTTTGTACAGCGTGCACGAAAAAAAAGAAAGTGAAGAACAAAGAAGAGAAGAATGGAAAGAAAAAGGGGATGAAACTTGTGCTAGAATACCCCAATTTGAGTGGTAAGGGATGTACCGGTCAATACAGTACGGGATCCACAACTATGGGTAGTATTTCTTGATACTTTCGGGCATCTAAACTTTTCCTTTCTATTTTTGTTTATCTATTTACATTTTGTGGATATGTTTCAATTTGAATGGTAAAGGATGCTTCAAATTGCATTATGAAATTCTTCACTAAAGAATAAATAAAATAAAATAAAAGTTGGGTTTGGTGCTACTCTTTATGAATGTGTTCTGTTCTGGTTTGTGCATTGTAATATCGTCTAAATGATCTAAAAGTTTGTTCTTTTCCTTACTTCATTCTTCTTGCATCTCTTCAATTCTATTCAATTTTACTTGTAGCCTGTACTGGATAACAAAGGGAGCTGGGGAAAGGGAAGGCAGTGGATTGATGAAAGCTAATGCTTGGCATCATCGAGCAGATGCTGTTTCCTCATTTGTTGCTCTTGTTGGTGTTGGTGAGGACCCTTGTGATTTATGGAAGTTTTAACCTTTTTTGTAAGGTTAATAAGAGCGAGAGCTGATTTAACATGAGTATTAGTGATTTCAATGTTAATGATGATAAGTTGCTTTTTGAGGTCGACTTGAACTTGTTTGTAGCTTTACATAGAGAAATAAGTTCCATTGAAACCTGATTTTAGTTTTTGTTTCTTCAATTATGTTACCTGAATGGACAGCTGATGCTGCAAAAGTTTTTACCAAATTTTAATCCTCCTAGATGCTGCAAAAGTTGTTTCTTTGCTGATCTTCCATCTAGTCTAGGGCATCAACCCTTTTCCTTTTTCAGTTTGAATTTAAAATCTAGGTTGTGGGTATGCCTTAGTAGAATAAGGATTCTTCTATATTTTAGTGAAATACATTTCTCATTATGAACTATTTAATGATAATAATGGTTTTAGAACCATTATGGTGCTCAATTTTGTACAAGAATGAACTGAGCATAGTTTTATTGTGTGTACATGTTGATGTGGTCATCCTGAGGAACTATCATTTCTTCTAGAGTTTCACTTATTTTTTTAGTTTAATAATCTTGAACCATTTAGATCTCAAATATCTTCAGCTACTTTAGACTTTCTGAATTGGTCATATTTTTTTGATTACTCAGTGACCATGGATGACTGCTGATTATGGGTTATTCATCTTTTTTTTAGGAGGATCTATTCTTGGTGTCAAGTTTCTAGATCCTCTTGCTGGACTTCTTGTCTCTGGCATGATCCTAAAAGCTGGACTTGAAACTGGTTACCAGAGGTATCTCTTCAATTTGTTGTTTTTTATTTTTATTTTTTGGTTAAACAAAAGAAAAAGTTGAGCTTATGTGTTTTCAATATATCATGGATTCTGTGACATTTATTAATGCCTCTTCAGTTTCATATTGAGCTTATGTGTTTTCTGTTTTATTTTGTGTAGTGCTACCCCACACATAATATTGATTTTTGGCTAAGACCTGTTATGTTGCAATATGCGTTTAAGATCTTTAAATTCACTGTTTGCCCCTCACCCCACTTTTTCCGTCACCCCCTACTTAGGATCTATAAATTCATTTTTTTGTAGTTTTATCACACGTGATTATATTAATTGTCTTGAATGATTAATGTTGACTTTCTTGTGGTCATAATTTTAAGATTTGGACATGCAATGCAAATTAGTTCTCTATTACTCTGGTATATGTATGAATGTGATCCATAAATGTTAGAGATATTACTACTTAAACTTTTACTAATTAGAGGTGGGTGGAAAATGCTTCTCTTATGTTTATATTTTTGTTTTTTAGCATGTTGCATCTAATGCTGAAATATAACATGTGCGAGTGTCTCAATGACATAGCATTTATTCTTGAAAATTAGATAGGCATTAAGCTGAGTGTCTATGAAGTCACAATGTGTTTCTTCTCCCCTGACATTACGATGCATCATCAAATAGTCTTATATGAATGTTTTCTTTCTGTTAATAGGATTAATCTGTGTATTCTATTCTAGAATAGAACAAATTTTCTGAATCTTGACAAGTTTCCATATTTGGCATGCTGTCTGGTGTTCTAGCGTATTGGAGCTGGTGGATGCTGCAGTTCCCTCAAAACAGTTGGATCCCTATATAGAAACAATTCTCAAAGTTGAGGGAGTGAAGGTGAGTCAATCCGGAACAAAAAACCCACATGTGTGAAAGAGCGAAAATAAGACAGTTGAATAATATCTTTTTATGCCTTTAACTGTTAGCCTCTTATTCCTGGTCTTGGCATGGTAATTGTTGTTCTGATGATGTTAATGATTTAGTATCCGAATGGTAAATAACAATTAAATTGCATGATGAATGGTAGTAGTACTAATGAAGAGATTTATTTCTGCTATTGTTTTGTTATTAACATTGTTGTTACTGTTTGTCCTTCTGCAAGGCTTATAGCTTTGGTTGCCTTCTATATAAGGTGGGAACTAAAACATAATCCTTTGGATGGTGAACTAGGAAGTGTTACTAGAATTGTTGATATTGATGGCTCGTATGCTAGGCAAAAAGCTAGTTGTTGAAGCATAGTTGTTGACCAGAGCTTTAATAGGGGTATTTTTGTAATTTTATGATTAACCTCATATTTACTATTTTGCCCATATAAAATACTTGCTTTGTCACCTATTTTCAAAATAGTAAAAAGCCTAATTGCTCACTTCCCATGGATATAGGCAAAAACTATTGAATCACCTAAATTTCTATATTCTTTCTTCTTCTTCTTCTTCTTCTGGTACAATAATCCCTTTTAACAGAATTCTCCATGCAAAAACCCAACAAATGAAAACTAGAAATGATTGGAGATAGAAAATTGGAAAACATTTCCACAACTAAACAGCCCCTAAGGTTTTTCCAATTACATTGAGATTACATCGAGAATATACATTAAGTCCTTCCCTATTTGCACTAGTCATGGATGAACTCACTAAACATGTTTAGGTAGAGGTGCTGTGGTGCATTTTATTTGCAAATGAGATTGTGTTGATGTATGGGACAAATTAAAGTGTGAATACTAATCTCAAGATATGGAGGAAAACTTTTGAGTCAAAAGATTTTAAATAAAATAGAGTGTAATATATGGAATGTAAGTTTAGTAAAAATGGTGTGGAATGGTAAAACTAGAAGGTCAATTCATACCAAGAAAAAAATAATTTAAATATCTTAGATCAATCATCCAAGAAGATGAGATCAATGAGGGTGTTATCCATAACATTAAGGCAAGATGGTTAAAATTGAGAAGTGCATTTTGTGCTTTATGATAGTAAGATTCCTTTAAAGTGAAAAGAAAAATTTTGTAAGACAATTATGAGATCAACTTTGTTGTATGGCACAAAATGTTGGACAGTGAAACACTACCATGTGCAAAATATGAGCTTATTTGGAATGAGGATGTTAAGATGGATGTTTAGTCATAAAAGAAGAAGAAGATAAAATTAGAAATGAGGTAATTTGTAATAATGTCGGAATGGCTCTTGTTGAAGATAAGTTGGCTTTGATGCGTTTGGGATCAACCAGCCTGTTAATCTTTGATTGTCCAGACCTGCATTGAAAGTAAGATGAATACCATAATTCCTGGAAAGGTAACTCTCCTATGATTGAATTGCTAGAATATGAATGCATCATAGTCAAAAAAGAAGTGGACATACTTTTAACAATGTATGTTTGTTGCACAGTTATGATTGTGCGGACTTGTACCACGTGAAAAATGGAACTCTGAGAACATTGATTCATGTGAAATCCATGACAGAAGTGTGAATGGGAGTCTCAAATTTTATTCTATTTTTTTCCTTATCTGAAGCACAATTTTGCTGCATATCACATAAGTGATATGGGATGCTATTATTTGTTGGTATAATATCATCAGTTGGATCTTTTTGTTGAAAATTTACATATGCTAGTCTTAGTTTTATTATTTACTGAAAATTTTACATTTTGCATTACTCTGTAGGGATGCAATCATCTTAGGGGAAGAAGAGCTGGTTCCTCTCTCTATCTTGATGTGAATATTGAGGTGGGATATCTGATCAATATATTTTGCAACCTTCATTTTTGGCTCCTTACATCATTTCCAATATTCACATTGACATGGCAGTTGCCCCTCTTTGCAGGTGGATCCTTTTTCCAGTGTTAGCGCAGCTCATGATGTTGGTGAAAATGTCCGTCACAAAATTCAGAATTTACATCCTGAAGTAGCTGAAGTCTTCATACACATAGGTAAGTAGACTTTGACTTGACAGTTGATCCTCAGTAATGGTATTCAAGTGTCTGTCTTGAGAGTTATCTTGAGGTTGGCTGTTGAGTATATTTAGAATAATAGAAAAAGAAATGGGCAATACAAGATTTCCTTGCTGGTAGTTATTAGGTTCTCTAGACCATCTAGCTCAGTGTCCTGACACTTTCTCTGAACCAAAACCTATGGCTTTCATTTTAGTCAGTCAGACTGAAGTTGAAACCTAGCCCATTCCTATGACTATAATTTTGCCACAAAGCCAATTGATTACTCTATTATACACCTGATTACTCTATTATACACCTGAACCTGGACTCCACAATATTTTACTGGAGGTGGCTGCAGATTGTGTCAGAGATCATTAGGCAGGTGGGATGTTTTGTGCAGCCAATCATTCCTCTATTGCCTTTCTTAGTATGATTAGTGATGCTGCTACTCCCTCTGTTGACTCCGTTGCCCTACTAAATTTGTGGTTCAACATCTAATGGGAACAGGGAGAAGGAAACAGATGTCTTTGGCTCCAATCAACAACAGCAAAGTTACATTTGGTTGGGGCGTGGAGAAGAGTTTTAAGATCAGATATTTACTGGTAGAATAAATGTACATAATGAGTAGATATAAACCTTCAGTTGACCTTTGTTCTAAGTATACGCATGGCTTTTAGATTACAAGTTTTAGGTCCTACATTTCAGTGTGTACATTTTTTGTTTTCTAGTAATACATGTTGCTGCTGTTATTGTTCTTATTGGTTAGTAATCTGTCAAAACGTGCTTCAATGGCCGTCAAACGTCCTCCCTCTCTCTATCAACTGAACTTGATAGCTTTCTGTATCCTCCCTCTCCTTTTCCATTAAACTCAATAGTTTTCTTTCTTTCTTTCACTTAATAGTTAGTTGATCTCATGAAGTATGGTTATTGTATTGCCGTCACAGAGCCTGCTATATCACAGTTCTCAACCAGCATAAGGGGCCAGGAAGGGCATTTGGAGGAAACAGACTACCAAAATAGGAAACCTTGCGCCGAGAACAAGGATATTGAAGATACCATCTCCAATATATTCTCATCGAAATTTTCAGAGGTACTTTGTTCCCTCCATCATGGATTGAGTGAATTTGTGTTTGTTTATGCTAAATGTGGTAGTGTTTTCATACATTATTCTTTATTTCAGAAAATGGTTCTAGAGCACATAACACGACACTTGCTCCGGGACCAGATGGTACTTCAGATTGAGGTGTCCATGTCTCCCGAAATCTCGATCCGGTGAGCTATGATGATTCATCCGTGTTTAGTTTTCAGGAGTACCCTGCAAGAAGAGTAATGACAATAGATATTCATCTTCTTGTTGACTCTGCAGAGATGCAATGAAGGTGGCGATAGAAGCAGAGAGGGAGATTAAGGCAGCCTCTGATACCATTCACATTCGGGTCTGCATCCAACTCCGACTCCTCGGGCATACAAAAATCCAGGAATTACTTGATGACGATTTGTGAGTGAGACTTACCACAAAAACGCCATGGGAAAAAGCCCAATGTTATCTTCCAATAATAATGCTCCTCTTTTGTCTGTACTAATATTGCTGCCACGAGCTGGACATAATCATCGGGGGACCGACCGACCGACCGACGGACCGACCTACCGTTTCTTTGCTTAAGCAAGATAATCATATCATATGTGAAGTTTAATAAACAGAAGAAATATAATAATTAGAGAATAGCGTCGCATAGTATAGTATAGATAAATATACGGTGCAGGCCACTGCATTTTAAGGGGTAGACGTGGGGGCGGGGCGGCGTGGAATGTTGAGATTCATGCAGATTCTTGACACGGACAGACATGATGCAATATGCATGTTCGAGACCATAACCTTCACATCACATCGCATGGGGGTTGCCATGGCCTGTGGCTTACTACGATGATGGGCCGTTGGAATTGGGCCACGAGGTTGGAAGGAATAAGCAGCTGGTCCTTCTTA
Source organism: Diospyros lotus (assembly GCF_014633365.1). Lineage (NCBI taxonomy): Eukaryota > Viridiplantae > Streptophyta > Magnoliopsida > Ericales > Ebenaceae > Diospyros > Diospyros lotus. Next base: position 36,363,206 of record NC_068338.1, on the reverse strand, counting down.
ACCCCCGGCCACCGCACCCTTTTGACAATGCTATCAATATTTATGTTTTTCTTTTTTCTCATCAATATCTTCAATATTTATGAAATCATGTTTTACTGTGTTTTTTACTTTTTAAATTTCTAAAAGCAAAATTTAAGAGTTGCATTTGACTTTATTTTTTAAATATGGTTTTTGAAGTGAAGAAAGACAGGTGAGAAAGATACTACCACAACCACAACAAAATGCACACAATTTCTTTTTTTTTTTTTTTAATAAGAACGCAAATTTTATTTTAGGTAGTTTTTAAAAATTTCGACCTTCATTATATACACTGCAAATTATATAGTTAGTTCTTTAATTTTATTTCTTAATGAATTAATTACTGCATTTTAATTTTATTACTATTCGGTTTATTTTGTAATTTTTTTAAAAATCAACATAATATAAATTTAAAAATAACTTGATTTAAGAACCTGTAACAAATTAATTATTATATTTTAATTTATGTTATTACAATTACTAAACTTTGATTTTTATTATAATTTAATTTATTTTATAACTTTTTATTAAATGCTCTTAACTAACATAATATAAATCTAAAAAGAAACTTAATGACGGAGCTTGTGCCAATATTAGTTTTATGATTTTTTGAGTTTAAAATTAACCAATTTGTTACAAAGTGTAGAATCTAAAAATTTATAGTATAATTTATCCAAATAAAAATAGTCAACTAAACACACTTTTGTTTATTAATAGTAGAAGAAAAGCACAAAATAAGTTCGAATATTATTAGATTGCGTACTGGTAAATATTATTTATATATTAATTTTTGATATTCAATACTTCTTTTAAAAATTAATACTATCTAAAAAAAAAAAAAAAAACTTTTAACTTTTAAATTGTTTAAAAAAAACATAATTCTGTAAATATAAAAATCGAGGATTCAAATAACATGACCTATTTTGTATTTACATGCACTCCCAAACTAAAATACATTCACAAGATTGGAATGATTAGGTTGTCCATGTCCATGATCAGGTGGCTGATTCAATTTTATTTGAACTTTCTATTAACAGTGTTAAATCAGAGGGAACGGGATGAACAATGCATTGCACAAAATAATGTAAATGAAAATGGTAAAGTGACGGAGAAGACGGGCGAGCATCGATCAGATAATTGTAGTCTGGAAATGTTTATTTCAATCGACATCTTGCCATTCCGACTCCCATTCTCATCACCTCGATGGCCCATCCAGAAAACAAACGAAAAAACAATTCTGTGAAGATGATTGGAGCAACAGAAAGATGAAGAAACGGCGAATACGAGAAGGGAAAAGGAAGTGAGAGGTGACGAGGCTCAGAAGGATCCATTGGTGTTCTATAATCACCGAAGGAAAAGATTTTCCCTCAGAAAATAGGTAGTTATCAACATCATCGCCTCTATGTCAAATCCTCCACAAATTGAACACAAAACCCAGAAAATTGACACGAACACACAAGGGGAAAAATAATTACAGAGAATTGACACAAAAACAGGTGGCTCTTCTCAACATCGGATAAATCACAGAGAACTGACACGAAGCATTGTAAATATGAAAAGGCAAGCATAGATTGAAGACCGAACCATATATATAACCACTGCAATGAGCGGCAGCAGCAGCAGTTCGCTTCGCCTTTAGCCCTCCGCGTTCAGAGATATATATAGAGGGCTCGATTATGATTTAGGGTTAGGGTTTCGCTCTCTCCCAATTCGTCGGCTGCCGATTCATGAAATTACCAACGTAGCCCTATGTCCCGCTGTCATCGCGTCACGTCACAGGGATCCGGTGCGGGCGGGTTCATCCGCAACTTCTTACAATGGCGCTGGCGCAATCCCACCAACCATGACCTCCTACATTCTCATTCTCGTATATTGTTTGAATTCGTACGTGTTAAAATTCTAGCCCGCGTTACTCTTATCATTAAGGGTATGTATATATATATAAAGTTTTTTTAATGGAAAAAAGAGAAGTGGGGGTGTCACGTATATAATTTAACAACTATTTAAGCATGATCATAACAACTTAATGTTATTAAAAAATATTTGATTTGAGTTATAATTATTATTAAGAAACAAGTGTTAATCTAATTATTAATGTGTATAGTGATGACTCATATATACTTTCCTAACTCTAGAAAGCGATGAACATCTCTTTATTAATTAGGGACGGATTTAGGGAAGAGGGTCACGCACGGGCTGCAACTCCCTAGATTCAGTCCTTCCCTAAATTTGTAAGGTAGATCTGGCCCATTTAAAAGAAGAAATGTTGAAATACTCATAGTTCTACAGGCCAATCATCCCCTAGATTTGCTTCTAGATCCGCGCTTGTTATTAACTGAAGTTATCACTTTTTTGGTGGTAAGTATATAATGGTTAATTTTAACAATTTTAGCTTTTTTATAAACAAATTCAAAACAATTAAATTTAATTTATTTTTGGGATCAATCAAACATTATTAACTTTTTGTAATTGAGATTATTTCATACGGGACAATGTGTAATGGGTTTTATAATTATAATAATTTGAAATGATACAGTTATAATTTTATTTTATAATTTTTAAATTAAATTTAAATTAACTTCAATACAAAATTAAGATAAATTAAAGTTCGCTTTCAATTCATCCCACATTAAAAAAGAATTCAAGTTAAACGTACAAATATTTAAAGGTATAATGTCTAAATCCTAAGTTGTATTCTCTTCGACCATCTTCTTCCACTCTTCTATATATCTTCTTCTCTTGCTACATCACTCACTTATAAAAATTTTTACACTTTTTGTATGGCAGTTGTTCTTTATTAAAATTGACTTGAGCATAAGAATTCATTTGAGAATTATATATTGACCTTAATTTTAACCTTAATTTTGCAGGTCTAAATTAAATAAGAAGATTTATTTGTTTTAGTAGTTAGCTCCTTGCAATTCGCCATTGATTCAAACACTAATGGCGCTAAGTTTTGATACCAATCAAATAGAGCTACCGTATTAATTATTATACAATTAAAATTAAACTTGGTAATTATGATCTGTATACTTAAAATATAAATAGACGGTACGTAAGACACAATAAATTAAACAGAAGAATAGAAATGTAATTAATTGCTGACTTTTTGAGAATTATATATATATATTTTGTTCATGAACTTCTTCTAAGTATTCTTGAACGTTCAACCTGACTAAAGACAACTTATCCTATATATATTCCTAATCAACTTGATAGAACAGGAAAATCTTTCTAAGCTGGCTTATTCATGGATTAGTACAAACAGAAACAGCCACAGCCACCCGATTGGATCATACACAAAGGTCAGTTCACTAGAAACTAATTAAACTAACATTAAGATCCTCCTCAGTCCTCATCATCATTGTCTCTGAGAATGCATGGCAGCTTTGACCCATCCAACTCCTAATGCACCCATGTTTGATTGTGTGTGTGTGTGTGTGTCATCAGTTGATCCAGCGCAGTAAAGCACGCAACTTGTTTTCTTTTTAATCTCCATGACTTGCAGATCTCTGGGCGGCGGATCAGTGAAGAAAGATCAAAGATTCGATGATTAATCTGCTACTGATCACTGTCAATCAAGCATCCCACAATGGCTTTTCCATGCCTGGTTCCACCTGTTGCTGGAATTGATTCATCACCTGCATTCTCTGTTGACTCATTGCTTCGAATTCCAATCTGTTTTGATGCTGCTGCTGCTGCTCATGCAAATTCGGAGGCCTCGTTGGCCCTCCAATCCCCAAGAAGTCCACTGTCATCATATCGCTGCTGCTTCCGGAATTCGTTCCGAACCTCGTCAGGCTCCGGCAGGCTGCCGGGGCTCGTCCCGGCATCATGCCGGAGCTATTGTTCTCCTCATTCTCTGTGTTCTTCACGATCAACCCTTGGCTTTGATCGCCACCACCCACATTGAACATTCCACCGAACATTCCCATCTCAATATTTATGGCCGAGCCGCCACCGGTTCCAGACTCAAAAAACTGGGAGATTTCTTGCGGGTTTTTCTGGAGGAGCGGGTTGGTGAATTCCCCGCCGTTGATCCCTACTAAAGTCGACTGATCCGGCGCCTGATAATGTTCGTATGGGCTGTTGTAGGGTCTAATTCCGGTGACCGGATGGTCCGGGCCGGCCATGCTGCTGGCGAAGCTCTTCTGCATCATGGGAGAGTTGATGCTGTTGCTGGCGGTGGCGCCCATCTGGGCGGCTTTCTGCAACAAGGCTGTGGCAGACATGTGTGGCGACCCGGAAAGCTGGCCGCCTCCGTTTTTGGCGTCTTGGAGGTAGTTGAAGCCGGCGGAGGAGCTGTTGGAGCTGAGCTGGAGGCTGGAGGGAGAGGAAGAAATGGTTCTTGGGGAGCTGAAGAGGGTGCCGGAGGTGGTGGAGAACATGCCGGCGGCGGCGGCCATGTTCATGGGCTTGAAGGGCATTGGGACCAGGGGGTCTTGGGAGAGGGATTTGAGAGGGTTTTTGGGGTCATAGACGTTGAATTGATGATCTGATGATGAGATTACTGCCATGGATGGGTTTATGATGTTGTTGGTGTTTAAGGGCATGGAAGGGATGAGGTCTGGTGGTAAGTTTGATCCCATGTTGGGGACTAGTCCTTGGTTTACTTTGTTGTTCTCTTCTGCTAATGCATCACAGAAGGCTCTGTGAGTGATGAAGCTATCTCTCCTGCATATATATGTAACGGCAAACACATGGTGGCTAAGTATATCATAATAATCTCTAAAAAAGCATATATTCTTCATATATAGAAAAATTTTGGATGTGAAATTAATGTTACAAAAGTCTGTGTATAAGTTTGCTTCCAGAGAGAAACATTAATGAATTTTTGTTGCAGAAAGTCTTTTATTTTTATTTTTATATATTACTAATCACTCTTTAGTTCTTGTAATATTAATTTTAAAACAAGACCAATATGGTTTTAAAAATTTTCAATTAAATATATCATCTCCTTTCTTAATTTATTAGAGAATGGGACAGGTTCTAATTAAAGTCAACCGGACAAAGCTCATGGGATATAAATGAACTTAATTATGATATTTGAGACATGCATAGACTCCTTATAGATTTCTCCACCAAACGTTGCACTTCAACCATCAAGTAATTACCTCATATTTCAAAATATCATTAGGCCTAACTGCAACTTACTATTAATTAAATATTTAATGGACATGTTACCTCGAGAAGATGGTGCCACAGTCACACTTATATTCCCTGGTCCCACAGGTTTTCTGGTGAGCCTTCCAGTCCGACTGCACGGCATACTTCTTGGAGCACTTGTCACATTTCCACTTCTTCTCGCCGTGCTTCCGGCTGTAGTGTTTCTTGATTCCGGTGAGGTCGCCGAGGGCCCGGGCCGGGTTGTGGTGGACGCAGCTTGGCTCGGGGCATATGTACACCCTTTTCTTCACCTCAGTGCTGTTTCTTTGCCTCAGTTTCCATGGCAGATTGTGGCCTCTCCGGTGCAGTTGCAGGTTTTGGTCCCTCTGGAACCCCTTGTTGCAGATCTCGCAAACGAATCGGTTCGTTGCCATTAGTGTTGTTGGTGATAGAGCAATAACTTCAGCAGTTGGATCTACATGATGATCATAAAATCACAAAATTTATATATCTAAAATCACTGAAAAAAAGAGGGTACGGTGGTATGGAAATATCCTAGCAACTCTATGGTGGCAAAATGGAAATGGCTGCATTTTTAAGTAATTAATAAGGAAACAGACAACTATTGCAGTTATTTATTTATTTTAATTTTCTTCTAGTATTCATAGTTAATTCCCAAATTAACTTAGGATTTAAACATCTATGGCATAAATTTAGCAGTTTTAAGGAATGGTAGATTCATGATGAGTACTGCCTCGCCCTAACAGTGAGAAAACAGAAGAGAGCGAGGAGAAGTGCAATAAAGCACAGTCCTAAACAATTATTGTAATCTTGACGCAATAATTGAACCCTCAGAAAGGCAAACTTCCTTTTCAAGATCAGATAAGGAAGTAAATCTTCTCTGATCACATTCATAATAATAATTAATTTGATGAGATGAGCTATATCTGAAGGCAATCTTATTTCTCTGTTAAATCCAAGCTAGCTAGTAATTCTTCGGAAACATCAACTTTCATATTTTAATTAGATCGAACCTTCTTTAGTTATTTGATTCATCATTTTCCAAAACCTTGTGATACACACACGCGCGCACATATTTTTGAGGAGTCCAATAACCCAATTGGCAAGAACACATGAATTAATTCTCCCCAAAAATACAAGTTTCCGTACTTCTCAAAGAGTGATCATGACCACAATATGGGAAAACCACAAATATTCATGGCCAATCAAAGAGTCTAATGAAAAACGCTGTACTATTTAAAGATATGATGGATTGAGTACAAGAAAACATAATCATAAGGGTCCATTATTGGGAGGTGTGGAAAATCCAGAGAGTGACAAGAATATTTGTAGGTACACAAACACATGATGCATAAAAATATTAAGATTTGTTGGAATAATTAGTTAATTGCCTGGAGTTCCTGGCAGATTTCTCTTCTTCTTGGGCAGTGGCGGTGGCGGTGGCTGGGAGGAGGATCCATTGCTGTTAGTTGCAGCCGCCCCGGAAGCGGAGCCATGGAGCTGTTTTTTATGAAGCGGCAGCTGCTGGACTTCTTCCCCAGTATTACCTGAAGAGAAGCTGCCATCATCACCTGTAATATTTGACATCAGAAAAGAGAGAGAGAGGGAGAGAGAGAGAGAGGGAGGGAGGGAGAGAGTTGTAGTTGTATATGGAGATTGCTGTAAAGGGTTTTGTCTTTCTGTCCTTTTTCCAAAAACTTTGTGTTGTTTTCTATCGTTCTTTCTGTTTCTCCGAGATAAGAGGCTGCTCGCTTGTTTTTGGCGAACACAAATCCAGGAATCTGCTCTCACTAGAGGAAGACAAAAACCAGGGAATTCTCCTCTATTTCTGGTGAGAAGAAAGCTCTTAATTTGCTTGCTCCGTTGCCAAACAAGAAGACCATTAGAACTTGGTCTTCTTTGGCTTATATATATATAATGCATCCACATGGCACCACCAACCAATAGGAATATATATATATTCCCCTAATTAACTTAATTTGTTTAATTAGCTAGCATTAATCAATTCACCCCTTAAGAGACCCCCTGATCATCAGCTAGCAGAGTTCTGTTTTTACTAATTTAAAATATGCATTAATTCAAAGTGACTACTCCAATTATGGTGATAAAAGTGATCTCTCCATCTCCATTAACTGACGAGGGTTTTTGCTAAATCATTTCTCTCTAAGTTTTGGTATTGCATATATATGTTATGCTTTTAAATTAGACAACTTCAAGTAGATTCAGACGAGGAGTAATTAATTAGGGCTGTATTAATTATTTCTAGTCCTAAAGCTTGTTTTTTAGTGCACAAATAAAGTCAATCTACGTCTATGCAGGGCCCCTTGATGTGTGATTTAAAAAGGCTTGGTGAAACGGAATGATTAAACTCATAATTAATGTGGTCCGTTTGAATTGCATGAAATAAAACTTTAAACCCCCACAAGATTATTATAAATCAAATCAATTATGACAGCGAGGTTTAATTTCTTTTTAAGAATGATTTGGAGGACGAAAGAAACTGCTTAATACCTGAATGTTTTACAGTTTATAGCATTGGCGTCATGCATATATATACCATTAATACAAAGACAATTTTCTTAATGTTCTGTAAGTCAAATAATCTTGCAAACGCAAAGTATTTTGCCATCGATAGAATTAAAAGAGGATGCAAAAATCTCTCATTGTTGTCAGTTCAGAACTGTAGTGCAAGAATTCCGTTTGTTTGCAATAACACGTATATATCAATTTCTTATTAACTCCCAAAATCATTTTTAATAAAAATTCGAGTAGATTAAGCTGTTGCTTTGATCAACCCCTTTTAGGACCCATACTTTATGTAGAAGCTGATCACATCACTCGTACAATGCTGTTGTGAGGTGAATGTGCAGAAGCAGAATGCTTTTGTCTCATTATATATATATATATATATATGTAAAGAAAATGAGTTGGTGCCATTGTTTGATCCTATTAGCATATTTTAATGTTGTCCTAGTGACACAGAATATGCTATTGTTTCTTGACGAGGATCGATCAATAATTACACATAAAAATTGTCAAAAATATAAACTTTTTTACGTACTCAATCATTCAAAAAAAGAAATATACGTGAGGAGGGTACTGTAGTATATAACTTTATTAATTCAAAATAAATATATAAATGTGGCAGACGTACCAAAAAGACACATAAGTTGTGGAATGTTGTGTCTAACAGAAATATTTGATGAAAATGAATCAAAAGGCATGTGATTATGCTGATTTTGGCCTTTGTGCTTTCCAAGCTGGATTTGTTAAAATTATTGGTGGCCTTGTCTGCTATGATTATGCATATATATATATATATGTATATCTTGCTGTTCAAAAGTTAATTCATGCCCCCGATGGTCACAGTGAGTGAAACATTATAGGTTTTAGACCAGTTAATTAACTTGCCAAAACCTTATTGTTTTTCTTTAATGTATATCTTTGAAGTTGAAGCAAAAGCCATTGCAGTACTACTGGTTCATTATACCTCAAACTTCATCCATTAGTACAAATGGCATTCATCCTCCCAAATGTAAGCATCCAAATATTGTTAATTCTCAATTTGAGTTGGCTGGGCACATGCCTAGTCTGCTCAAAACTAGAAACAACAACAAGACAGAAACTAGAATAATCAATTAACATTGGCCAAGCTCTCTAATTCCCTAAGACGTAACTTTCTACTTGGTCAAGGACAAAGCATTCACCTGGTTTTTATCGATCCATCGATGTATCTGATGAAGCAAACATTAGCACAATAGCATGACGACACACACTTTCTAACATTATATATATTCCCCTATTTTTCTTCATCACATCCTATGATAAATGAAAATTAGATCTTACTATTTATATAATAAAGGGTGGTATAGTTTTGAGTGGGTAAGTAGATGTGTTGGTGAGCAATGGGCTTTCCAGTTCTGAGTCCCATGAATTTCAGATTTACCCCATGAATCTTATGTATTCTTTCTGTATCGTTCAATTTTAACAGGTGAAGAGACTAATTATGATACTTTTATAAAAGTTTAATACAATATAACTGAAACCCTTAAATGGAACACTAATTTTTTTTACCTTGTGAATTTTAAATCATGCATGCATGACCTCATGAATAAAGTAACAAGTTAAGTTGATTCCGCCGAACTCCATTAATTGCCCTGAGATCTCAACCACACTCTTTAATTTGCTAAGAAAAAATAAATAAATAATAAACCTTATATACAAGAAGATGATGGGATTAAGCATTTTGGATGGTGGATACCTCTGCAAATGCCTGAAGCCAACTGCTAATTGACATAAGCAAAGGATCTCCATGGATAAAACCAACATAAGAGACAGTCCTAACCCAAGCTAATTAATTTATAATCCGTTCGATCGGTTCGCTATGACTCTGTCTAATGACAAGGATGTTTCATTAAACAAATACATCGCCTCTACTGACAATGATGTTTTACTAAACTAATACATAGCCTAATTCTGAAATATGTTTCGTTTTTTGACATTGACGCAAGTTTGTAGTTTTGTACGTGAAAACATATTGAAAACGAGATCGAGGAAGGAGAAGGTGAAGGTGAAGGTGTTTTAACTTTGGAGGTTTATTTTGTTAATTTGCAACATGATCTTTGTCATTTGATGTCGTACGGATTTGTTCATCACTAACTTATTCCATTTTTGTTAATACATGCAGTTATCTTGGTTAATTAATTCCCGTTATTAGAAGACTGTTAGGCCTATACATCCATCCAAATCTCCACAACAAACACTTTACATATATAGTAGCTGAAGCCATTTTAAGACCAGCCTTATTGAAAATGAAAAAATTATTGATTAAATTTCTTATTGGGTCATAGATACATTATGCTTGCTTACCATTTAATCTCGAGAAATACTTATTACAAGATAACATATAATCTAAGAAATAAAACATTTAAGATTTACAAAACTCAAACTCGAAATCTAATACTCATCAACACTATATATTATTTATTATTAATTATTAGATCATCACAATATTATTAATTAAAATTTAAGATTGTTTAAAGTCATTTCATGTGTTTAATTATTATGATTTCGTAAAGTAGTGGGTTTTAAAATATTTTAAAAATAATTAATTATACTTTTCTTTTACTTTATCAAAAATGTTGCGTATACTTTTAACACTCAAATTAACGTTAGACACGAAACAACGACTAATGTGTTGTTTAATTATTGGGATAACATTAGGATTAGGTGTTGAAATTCCAGAACAGGCATTTATGATTAAATTTGAATTGCAAAATCAATACCAAAGATGATAATAAAAATGAATTCCCTTTGGACAAATGGTGAAACCCTTTTGACTTAAAAGTAAAGATGATTAGGAGACAAGAGAAAAAAAAAAAAGTGAAATAAAAGAACTTCACTAAAAAGTAGCAGACTTATAATCATTAATGATCTTTAGTCATCATCACCGACCTTGTAAGGTAAGGTCGGCTATATGTTCATGAAAATTCACTTTTCCCTCTCTGTTCCTTTTCTTTTTTATAACTAAAAATTAATAATTATGTGCTAAATCTTTATAGAGTACTAACCTGGGTAACGATTATGATTTAAAAAATTAAAAATTTATATTGTGTAAATATATAATTATATTTTATAATAAAAATATTTTCTTTAATTTTTTATCAAATAAAGAGTCTCATGGATTAACCCTATAATATTTATATATTAATAAAAAATATCAAAATATCTTATAATTATAAAAGTGTACGTGTTGTATCACTCTGTATGAAAATTGTAAATAAAACATTTATATAGAATCAAGTGACTCCTTAACATTTTACATGTTAAATAAAGAAAAAAAAAATTTGAGAATTACTCACAATTGTTAAACCATAATTCAGGCTTGCACGGGTAATGGGCTCGCATTAATGTCCGGGTATGGGCTTTATTTGGTAAACCCATTGGACACTCTCATTCTCGGGCTCCATCTTCTCGGCCCAGAAATGTCAGTCAGACTGGGCTTTGCGTATGTGAATCATAGACAGTACCTAATCTGGCGGCCCATTAGATTATCGAAGCAGAAGCTGAATGCCTTACCCATGTAGATACTTTGTAAGCTGTCACTCTGGTTAATTTGCTTCATGGAAAAATATTATCCTTAAAAATGTTTACTTTTATGAATATTTCTTTTTAAATTGTATGTTAGATCATTAAGCAAGTCAATAGTAAAATTCAACAATACCTCCCTTAATCTCACCAAGTAGAGTAGACAAATCGATAAGAAAAGTCAGTAAAAAAAAAAAAAATACTGAATATTGGTAAGAGTAAGCATAAAAGAAACCTTCCCATTCCCAGTGAAACAGAAAAGAGGACGTTGAAAGATCAATTGTGCTTTGCTTAGTACAACAACATATATTTTGGGTTTTTCACCTTCTTGTAATTGTGCATCTGCGCGCAGCAATATGGTTGAGAGAATTTGAAATGCTTTTCCTGTCAAAACTACTACAATTGACAGCATTTTAGTTTGAAATTAATAGAATTTGGTGCCAAAGGATCCTCCTGCCTGTGAAAGTCGAGAGTTTAATAGAGTGAGCCTCGGAATATGCACTGATATCTTCTTCTTCAGCCCCTCAAGTGCCATTAATCTTGCATTCACCGATCCCAAATCTGTTTCTTGTTCGCATTGCAGCTATTCTGTTCAGTTCTAAACATATATGATGGTTCTTGGCAGCATTTAAACCAGAGTGAAGATCCCAGATGGGAGAGGAGAATTTTTATAGAACAGGGATTTTATATATACCAGCAGGCGGCAGCAACCAGAAAGAACAGAAGCTGGGACCAGTTGGCTGGCTGGCCATTTTTTGACAAGTCGACCTCCATCCATATTGGCAATAAAATCAAACCTGCCACAACGGCACTCAAGGAAACAAGATTGCTCAATCAAAATAGAGGAGATTGCAACTGATATTTTGAGTCAACAGTCGCGTTGTGATATTGTTTTAAAAAAACTTATGCATAGGAGGAATTTATGAAGAGTTTGTATATAAATATTATTTTTTATATATACTCTTTAGATCACTAAAAAATTGTTGGGAGGAGTCAAAAGCTCAACCCTAATCAACCCCCTTAATACTCAAATAGCAGCGACCCAAAAGACATATACAAAACAATGGACAGAGAACCATACATAAACATAAAATAATGAACACAATATAAACACAAGAGATTTACCGTAGTTCACCCATTAACGAGGGCTACGTCCACGTTGAGCTCCGACAAAGGGAGTTCACTGCACTATAGGGATAAAAATATACACAGCCAGCGAGCCTCCGATTACAAAATCAAAAACAACAACTCTCTGATCTCATTGTACAAAGAATAATCCTTTGAAAACATTAGCTCGACCCCATAACCACAATCTAAGGTTAGAGGCTTACAACTTAGAGAATAGAGCAAAAACAGAGAACATCCAAAACTACAAGAATGAGAACAGAAGAATAATCAGAACAAACCCTAATGCAGCAGATAATCGGAGGCCGTCGCTCTCAGATCCCGAGGAGACTGAAGCTGATATAAAGGCGACTCAAGCGGTGGAGATCGAGTCGTATAAAGGAAAGAGCAGAGCATCGACGATCGGAAGAGAGGCAGGCTAAAAGACAAGAACCAGCACGCCAAAACAAAACAGCAGGGAGGTTGCCGTTTTGGCCCTCCACCTTGGGCCCAAAACGCTGCCGTTTTGGGCAGCCATAGGGGTTGCCAAAAGACCCTCCAGCCCCTGCCAGAAAACGATGCTGTATTTGGAGCTTCACTTATAACAAAAATAAAAATATGTTATTCGTTTTTCCTCTCTTCTAATAAATTTTTACATAGTATTAGAGTTACTAAGACTCACATCTAACCGATCCTCTTTAAGATGTTTGCCTCCCCAAATTCCTCAACTTCAAATGTTGTTGAAACCAACCTTACCACCTTCAACCCATCTTCCTCCATTAACTCCACCAAACTCACACGTCTACATTACCCAACGTGAAAAACCACCATGTTACCAAACCTCAAATGCCAAAAAGTTTACGGATATCACGATGGCACCATTTGACAACCTGCTAAAACCATCACTGCCATTGATGGCTCTACAACCCCCAACCCATCCTATGATATTTGGGAAACTCGGGATAATCTTATCCTTAGTTGCATAAATTCTTCTTTTCTTGCCCAAATTGCTCATTGCAACACCTCCGCTGAAGTCTGGATGGCTCTCATCTCTGCTTTTACATCACAATCATGTGCCAAAACAGTACATGTTCGCTCTCAACTCTACAGAAAGGTAATCAATTTGTAATTGATTACTTCATGATGACAATCAAACATCTCACAGTCAAATTGGCCATTGTTGGTCAAGCTATAAAGTGTGACAATATTATCACATACTTGCTCGCTAGTCTCGGTCCAAAATATGATTATCTTGTTTCCATGGTATCTCACCATGATAACTCTCTCATCTTGAAATAAATTTATTCCATGCTCCCAACGTGTGAAGCTCGCATTCAGCATAATAATCAAATTTTATTTGTGCCCATGACTTCGGCCAATGTTGCCACCCGACAACAACCTTTTTTAGGAAGGCGGGGTTGTAGCTACTCATTAGCCTCTCAAGGCAGGGGGTGTGATCCATTTATTGGAAACCGTGGAAGTGGTCGCGACAATACCAGTATGTTGTGCCAACTATGTGAGAAGCCTAGCCACACGACTTCTCGTTGTTGGAAGCGCTTTGATCCTCATTTCCAAACCCTACCACCACGCCCAAATCCTCAAGCAAACCTAGCCTCCAACCACTCTCAGAAAGCACTGGATTGAACAAGAGTGGCATCCCGACACTAGTGCGACGCATCATTTGACCAACAATATAAGTAATCTGAATATCCAAAGTGATGATTTTTCTAGCACTAATCAAATTCAAATTGGTGATGGTATAGGTTTGCAAATAACTCATATTGGAACTGCTTCTTTATCTTCCTCATCTTCATCTTTTATTCTTGACAAAATTCTTGTCGTACTCCAAATTACAAAAAACTTACTATATGTTCAAAAATTTGCTTAAGATAATAATGTTTATTTTGAGTTTCACAGTTCTTTTTTTCTACTTAAGGATTACTCGGGGAACGTCCTACATAAAAGATCTACGTCTGATGACCTTTATTGCTTCTCTCCATCTCTTCAATGTTGTTTTCCATCTGCCTTTATTGGTGCTTGGATCTTTGTTACAGACTGGCATCGCCGTCTTGGTTATGCCTCTTATGGTACTGTTCAACATGTGCTTCACAATAATAATTTACCAGTTAATTCCAATAAGAGACAAAATATTTGTCCTGAGTGTGAGATAACTAAAAGCCACAATTTACCTTTTTCTATTACAATTCATTCTGTTTTAAAACCTCTTGAATTAATTTATTCCGATGTTTGGGGCCAAGCTCAATTATTTCTAGTTATGGATCTTGTTATCATGTTTGTTTTTTGGATGCCTTTACTAAATTTCTTTGGGTGTTTCCTTTGAAATTAAAATTTGACGTTGAAACTATGTTGAAAGGCATTTTGATTTAAAAATTAAGGCCATTCAAATCGATTAGAGGAGGGGGGTGAGTATAGATGTTTGAATACTTATTTCAAAACCTATGGAATTCAACATCGTTTAGCTTATCTTTACATGCATGAACAAATGGGTTCTGTTGAATGTCGCCATCATCAAATTGTTGAAATGGGCTTAACCTTACTAGTTCACTCAACTTTGCCAAAATCTTTTTGGGAAGACACTTTTTTAACTGCAATTTATATTATTAATCGTCTTCCTTCCAAATCACTAGACAACATATCACCTTTTGAAATGTCTTATAATAAAAAAACCCAACTATTTGTTTATGCGTGTTTGGATGTGCTTGTTGGCCAAACTTGCATGCTTATAACAAACATAAAATTGATTTTCGATCTAAAACTTGTATTTTTTTTTGTTATAGTCTATCACACCAGGGTTACAAATGTCTTAACTTGGCCACAAGAAAATTATATGTCTCACGCCATGTCATTTTTTATGAGTCTTTGTTTCCATACCAACAAGAGTTCTCGGAATCTAATCCTCTTGATCCAACACTTTTTTCATTACCAGTATCCTTACGTCCACTGAGTACTCAAACTAATCATCCAAGTCCATACATATGTCTCAATGACCAGCTGCAAATTGACCAAGTCAATCCACCAAATCAAGTGTCTTCAGATATTTAGTCTACTCTATTATGCTCAGGTGTTACTGAAGTACCAATAACGGATCTCACTCAAAAGTTAAATGATGTTGCTGCAACTTCCCACCAACCAAATCCTCCACATTCCCATGAGATTCAAATGCCACGCCGCATGCTTACCTGATCACAAACACAATCCCTCAAGCCAAAAGCTCCCTATGTTGGTATAACCCAATATCCACTACCTCAATGTTTACTTACTAATCATGTCTCATATCTTGCAGAGCCTACTTGTTTTTCTGAGGCCACCAAACGCCACCATTGGCATGAAGCCATGGATGTTGAGTTTAATGCTCTTCTTAACAATGGTATTTGGGATCTTATCCCACCAAAGCCAAGTAACAACTCTGTTGGAAACAAGTGGGTGTTTTGAATTAAAAGACATACAAATGGCAGCATTGAGCATTTTAAAGCTCAACTGGTGGTGAAAGGTTATCATAAGCAACCTGGTGTGGATTACACAGAGACCTTTAGTCTTGTGGTTAAGTCAGCAACTATACGGTTGTTATTATCTTTAGCTATTACACGTCAATGGCGCATTTGACAAATTGACATCCAGAATGCATTTCTACATGGACACCTATATGAAAAAGTTTATATGCCATAGCCTCAAGGGTATGTTCACCCTGATTTTTTCCAATCATGTGTGTCGCTTAAAAAAGAGCTTGTACGGTCTTAAACAAGCTCCCTGAGCTTGGTTTTCTAGATTGAGCAAAAATTACAGCAAATGGGATTTGTTGGTTCAAAGGTAGATACCTCTTTGTTCACACTTGAAAAAAATGGCTTCTTTATTTTCATCCTTAAATATGTTGATGATATAATCATCACCGGGACCTCTTCCAATGAAATTGACAAATTTATTCAACAACTTGGAGATATTTTTCTTGTAAAAGATTTAGGAAATCTATCATATTTTCTCAATGTAGAGGCTTTGTTTGATGGCCATGATATTTTTTTAACATAGAGAAAATACGCGGCTGACTTGTTACACCATGTTAACATGCATGAAGTGAAGCCATGCTCAACTCCTATAAGTACCACTTGAAGTTTATCTAAGTTTAAAGGTCATGACCTTTTTGACCTGTAACACCTCGTCTTACATGGGCGCGCCATTATAAAGGAATTCTCAGGAATCTTTTTTTTTTTTTTAAGTCTGTCACACGTGGCGCCATGAGTAGAATTTTCACATGCAGATAAAACACCCGTCATACACAATGGGCGGCGCCCGCGGTGATTTCAAGAACAATCTTCACATGTAGGTAAAAATCCCGAGAACCACAGTCTTGCTCGTTTAACTAACAAGATCAATAGACTTAAAACTAAACGAGACATAATATAACAATAATGGAATAATTAACATCAAAACACCGTGGCCTACCACGAATTCCTTACAAGGTGTTCCCACATCGAAATACGTATTACAAACTACCAAATGATAACAACATTATCATACAACCGTTCATACATATACCAATATAAATACTAACACCTCCAAAATGGTACAATGACTATCAACTAAACACTGTTGGCCTCACCGGCCATGTCCTCGACCTCGCAGCAGTCCCTGAATGGAACGTTGAATGTTCCAGGGGCATAACCCATGTTAGATGATAAAATATCTAAGTGATGGCATGAAACAATTTATATAATGCATGAAAGACATACGAGCATGGCATATACAGACAAAATGACAACATGCAACACGTCTAACTTGAGAAATCTCCTTGACATACTCAACCTCCTGTGAAAAATTCATTCCACACACCTTTAGGGTTGACCTTGTCTCGAGATACTTAATCTCTCGAGTGCCCTACCATGTCACCCGTTCACTTGAATTAACCTTGTCTCATTCCCAAGAAGACCCCATCCTGTCCCATACGGACACAACAATGACAGGAAAATCGACACCCTGATGATGTGAAAATCACACGCCATGCACCGACTCATTTGTAAGTTAAAACAGTTGATGCAATATACCACATGATCAATATGCAAATAATTCCACAAGTACATAAATGAAACACCGATGCATAATATCCCAAGTTCATGAGGGTATAATCGCTCGTTGGAACTGGTTCAGTAACATGTAACCTAAGCTCGAGAGAGTAAAACTGTTCACATGAACTCACTACACGCACACCAAGGCACTTCCAAGCAAAGGTAGGACTAGAATCAGACCACTCACCTTAATTCGAAAAAGATCGATTTTTGTCTCGAAAAATGTGATGTGTCTCAAAAAACGTGCAATCATTCATTCCAACAACCCAGTCATTTCCTATTTACCATTAAGACCTTAGAAATCAATATTTCTATTTTTCTCATAATTTTCTCAATTTTTCCTATTTTTCAAACATTTCTTCATCTCGAAAAATCATAATAAATACCAAACACCCATTTTTTTCCAAATATTTTTGCATAAACCCTCCTAAAATAATTCTAGAAAAATTATAAAATTAATTTCAAGCCCAAACAGTACCTCACGGGCTCTCACACGCCTTACCCAAGCCCTGGCCCGTGAAGCCCATGCGCAGCCGGTTCCAGTTGTCTTTTCCGACGATGATAGGTCTCCGGCGATCTCTGATGCTCCAAACAACTATAGGGGCTTGAAAGGCTTGATGAGGCGACCCCGATGGCACCTTCAGATGGTCAAAAAATTCATCAAAAAAGGGTTTAAAACCCAGTTGCAGGTCACGGTCTGGTCGTACCCGATTTTTCGGCGCGTTTCGCGAAACCCTTTTAAACCTATACCAAATCCTTTCAAACTTTTCAGAAATGCTCCCCAACCTTCAAAGAACAAAACCTCCTTATCTGTGAGCCTCGATTCAAGCCAAAATGCCCTCAATTTCTTTCGAATTCTTTGAAAACCCTCGGCCTCAGTTGGGTTATTTATACTCGTTCTCGACCCGAATTCCCACCCAAACTCGATTGATCTTATCCTCTTATCCCCAAATCTAGCCTCCAAACCAATCAAACAGCCCTAAATCACGTGATATAGCCCTCGAAAAATTTGGCCAAATCGAAAATCCCATCCGCCATAAATTCCGATCACATCTTGGCATTTTCTGGCCAATAGCAAGCCTTACTCACTTCACCATCACTTGGAGACTACCCTAGCACCTCTAGGCGACCTTCCCGACGTCCCCAGAGGCGGCTGCCGGCGGCCATGTGGGCGGTCGTGTTCACACCATGGCATTTTCAAAATTTATAGTTTTGCCCCCAAGTATTTTTTAACTGCATTTTCTCCCTATCCATGACACCCCTAGACTTTTCGCTAATTCCTTGACTGCTCACACATTCTAAACTTCTCATTTCCCTTAAGAATTTTTGAGAAATTCGTCGTTTCAACCTCCCTCAGGTAGTTTAGAAAATCTGCACTTTTGTCCGAATGCCCCTAATTGCGTGTTTTCGTCCTCAAACCTTCGCGAATCTCTTTGTTTTATCAAATCACTTATTTGGAAAGTTTTACCTTAATTGACTTGCTTTGACATAGTCTCTCACCTTTCGTTTACGTTTTGAATATTACACGTAAGCCCGAAACTATAGTAAATACCATTTTGACCTCATAATTTTTAAAAATACTCTTAATATTGAATACTGGGTATTACATGACCCCTCAACTTTATAGAAGCACAGTTGGTGCATTACATTACTTGGGTTCACTCATCTAGATATTGCTTTTGAGGTCCATCATGTTAGCAAATTCATGCGTCAACCCGAAGACACTCATTGGCAAGTTGTCAAACTAATCTTTCGGTATCTAAAGTCTACGGTGGGCTATGGACTTTGTTTACAAAGTACATTAATTCATTCTCTTCAAGGGTATAATGATGCTGATTGGGTAGACGACAAAGATGACAAACGGAGTGTTGGGGCATACTGCATTTTTCATGGATCCAATCTCATCAGTTGGAGCTGCAAACAACAACAAACTGTTGCTCGAAGCTGCATTAAATCAAAATATAAATCCCTCTCCAATACAGTGGCAGAGTTACAATGGATTCAATCAATTTTTCATGATTTGTGGTTTCCCTTAGTGACAAGTCCAAAATTGTGGTGCAACAATATTGGAGCTACTTATTTGTCCTCTAATCTAGTATTCTATGCCGAAACTAAACATATTGAAATTGATTTTCACTTCGAGATCAAGTATTTGCTAAAATGCTTTAGGTCTCATTTCTATCCACTAAGGATTAGCTTGCGGATTTATTAACAAAACCACTGTCATTTGTTCGTTTTCAGCTACTGCGAAACAATCTTTATGTTCAAGATCTGCCCATTCGATTGAGGGGACGTATTGGCGATAAAATCAAACCTGATCCTATCGCCACAGCGGCACTCAAGGAAATAAGATTGCTCAGTTAAAATAGAGGAGATTGCAACAGATATTTTGGGCCAACAGTCGGATTGTGATATTGTTTTTTATTTTAAAATAACTTATGTATAGGAGGAATTTATGGAGAATTTGTATATAAATATTGTTTTCTGTATACACTTTAGATCACCAAAAAATGAAAATCTGTTGTTCATCTTTTCTCTCTTCCAGTAAACTTTCACAATCCACCACCAGATACTCCAATTACCAAGTCAAGGGGGCCTTGACATCGCGTTTCTTCATGCATCCGGGCACTTCCTCTTTCGCCTTGTGCCAAGGAACCCGCATGCAATAGCCTCCAGTGCTTTTGCTGTCAAGGGCCGGGCTCTTGTACTCTGTCTTCGACCACCTAGCACTGGTTGCTGGGCTGTGCTGGCACCGCCATTAGAGGACTGCTGGGTTATTTCAGACCTGGTCGATATGGCTGAACCATTACGGTTCTGCAAGTCTCTCAATGTCATGACGGTTTCATCGGTTCCAGAATCTTGAGGGACATCTGAAGGGTTCAGGTCAATCAAATTCTGAGTTTCAGGCTTCCTAGCCAATGGCTCTGTAGCCGAGAAGTCCTTGTAAAACATTGCTTGATCACTCTCTTGTGGGCTGTCCTGAGCCAAAGAACTGCTTGATGCTAAATTCTGAGATGGATCTACTTCAGATCGGATCTTTTCATGCATTGGTAAACTAGTACACTCCAGACAACAAGGAGACTCCGCTTCATTTGGTTTGGCCTCTGTGGAGATGTTGTCAACAATGGGGCTCGATTCTCCAGGACTACAAGCTGCAAACAGCTGTTGTTTCATACTGGGGGCTAGACACGTTGACTGGTCAGTTGTCTCCTTCAACTGCCTGTCACTAGGCGTACCGTTGCTGCAATCCTCATGATTTTTCCCGGGTAGAATGGTCAGATCTGGACCATTTGGTAAACCGTTGTTTTCAATTCTGGTTAATTCTGGTGAGTTGGGAAATACTCCACTCTCATTTGTATCTTCTGCAGTACTTACAGCATTAATTTCCATTGCTTCACCTGGAGATTCTTCAGAGGAAACATGTTCGATTTCACTGGAAAGATCAGAGGGAATAGACAGTTTACTAGTGGCAACAGGTAATGTTCTCAGCTCTCTGACTTTGGACTGTTCTCCTCCACGAATCAAACTAGTATCCACCACTGTAAATTTTATCATCTCTCCTTTGCAATTTGTAACAGGTGGCTGGAGGTAATGATGACACTGACAATTCAATAAACTCTCGCAGCATTGCTTTACAGGGAAATCAGATGTGTATTCTTCCTTTTGCCAGTTGGCTGTGGATGCTTCGCTTTCAACCTCAAGTAGTCCAGGGTCTGATGTGACTTTATTCAGGATATCGCTAACAGAATCAAAATAATGGTTTCCTTTGACAAGCTTCCTTCTTGAGAAGTTCTTAACACCAGGTACAAGAAACATTAGGGATTGCTTTGAACTGATGAGACCATGATCTTTAGGCAACTCAGAGTGCCACCCTTTTGCCAAAAGGCGTGGCCATACGGCTTCCCAGAACAGTTCATTTGATCGGGCTTTGCTTAGCCGGAAATCTCCTGTCAAAAACTTAATGATGTCTCCTGATGTCAAAGAGGAACATGCTTTTCCAGTTGGGATTTCAGGATGAATAGACCATGAATTGTTGGCCTTTACAGGGTCCATAGCAGTTCCCGTGAGATCTTGCTCCCCTTTGCCAATACCTACTGCTTCCACAAGAGCATTGATTCCAACCGTATCCTTCAAAGTAAAAACATACTCAATCAGAGGAATTCTTCCCCCTCCAAATGCCCTAGAGACCTGCTACACATCACAAAAACCAGGCATGTAATTTTAGGTTGTAAAGGAATTGAAAGTTAGTTAGCGGCATGGCAGCAACAGCACGAATAGCAGCAATAAGGTTAAGCCATTGCAAAAAATAAAAGAACAAATTAAATTGAACCAAATGGAATTTCAATCACCGTTAGGTAAAAGAGGAGGAAAAACAGGCTTGAACCTGTCACAGGATGAGAATCCACTTGATGTAAATGGATACAATCTCTTGTTTAGGTCTAGAATATGGCCGAGAGTCGACCTACACTTATAACAATAATCTGTGCAGAATGGATATTTCCATGCAAGAACTAGAAAACAGGTTCTGAAGAGCTCACTGAAAACTCTTGCAACTCCACGTAAACAATAAATTTACTAATTCAGAGATGACGAATGAGGGTATGAGGAATGTATACTCTCATTGGGCACGGGGGAAGAGATATGGAATAAAGAAAAAAAAACATGATTGTTTCTTGTATTCTAGCAATTTTAGATACACCAACTCAGACATTTATTTTGATCCCTGGCTAACAACTTAGTTTTATAGTGCTTGTAATCTGGATCCATCTTCAACTATTCAGTGTGTGGAAATAAGGTGATTGTAAGAATCCACCAAAAAAAAAGAAAAAAGGAGCTAATAAGAAATGAAAGGCCTTGCAATTTTTCTTTGTCTATTTTGGAAACTGAACAGTAAGGTACAGCAGAGGCAATTCCATCAAAACGATTCCTTCTAATAGCATCATAAAAATTTTCTTTGTTTATTTTGGAAAGAAAACCGTCTCCATTCCAAGCATAAAGCAAAAGGGGAGCTGCAACCCCAGGTACAACAAACAGAAGTAGATTGATTAGCAATTCAGATCAAATTTCCAAGTATATTTAGAGCTAATTCCTAGAGGGTGCTACTTGGTGCATTGATAGGTTGCTCTGATTCAAATAACATTGATGGTGCACCATCCTGTCTTTTCACTTAAAACCGCTTCCGGTATTGCTAAAGGGGAATCTCAACAACATAGAGCTCCCCTTTTGCCTCAAACACATGGTATTGCTAAAGGGCAATCCTCTCTTTTGCTTCTCATTCTACCGGTTCTGGATCTAACAGTGCAAATTCACACAGATTAGGTACAATTCACACAGTATTCCAACATTGAGCAGCATCTTTTGGAGAATTGTATGTGACATATAGGTATGGGAATGCATAACAGATAACATATTTATCCAAATCCATTAATTTCAAGGAGCAAAGTTATCATCAGTAACAGGATCAAACATTGCTGCAATTACCTCCAGCAACATATTTTGGCATTTTTCTGACACGTGGGGAAATAGACGTGATAATAGTTCTTGCTGCCTCCAACCTGAAAAAATTTTCTGTCCTTGTATCGACAGTTTGCCTCTCATCTTCCTGCACTCTGACCATCTGCGGTGTTCATTGGACCTATAAAATTTTCCATAATAGTACCACAGTATATTGCCCATCTCTTTACTCTTAACAAATCTTTTCACAACACTGAGATTCTTCCCAAAAGTATATAGACCAAGGAGGAAACTATCATGTTCAATGGCTGTCCAAGGTTCCAACGGTGAACCAGGAAGAGGACTACAATCATTGTCTGCTTGATCCAACCTAGCTTTCTTTTCTTTTGGTATCTCCAAGTCAACATCCATCCCATCATCTCTAATCATGGAAAGAAGAGTTGCCAATCCTACTCCTCCATTTACCAATGAAGTGTGCGAAGGTTTAACTTCTGAAACTTTATTTTTTGAAGTAGCCTGCCTGTTTTCATTGGATTCAATGTCCACTATCCAATTTGTATCGGCTGCACCACAGTGGTTAGCATTGTCAACATTCTGAGATTCCTTTTTGATAGATTCAACTTCACTATGTGCCCACATAATTGGAACTGGTAATCCCAGTGCAAAATGGTTTGTTTCGTCTGCCACAACTTTTGTATCAGTTAGTTTCTTCACAAGTTGCCGACAACTGTCCATCATCCCAGGTGGAATTTCTGCCTGATACTGATCTCCCACTCGAGGGCTTGCCACTGGATCTCCAAAAACAGTGACTGCATTTGAAGAACATGGAGAAAGGAACTGCTCTGCTGATCCAACTATATTTTGTTCCATGATATTATCCATTTGCTTGAATCTATTTGTCATAGAAGTAACATTTGAACCTAGAAAATAAAAACATCTCTAAGCCAATATGCAGAGCAAGCTGAACGAACATATAGGATTGAACTAATCAGGAATCTCCATTGGTAAAACATGATTTTTTTTTTTTCAATAAATACTACAACATGAGAAACAAAACAGAGGTTAACCAATACTTTTATTAATTTGCCAAAAAAGAAAAACAAATCTCTCTATAACAAGAAACAGTAGCAACAACAGAAATGCTGAACTCAGGTTTTTCTAGTATCTCTGAATTGATATTAATATAATTTTTGACCAAATTATTAATAAACAGAACATTTTTCAGTACATCCATATGATGAATATGGTTCAAGATCATAGGATTGCGAGAACTCCTTGAAACAAGTCAAGCCTCAAATGTTCATACAAATTCAATACTGAAACAAGTTAAGACTCCAGAATGCAGCGTAGACATCAAAATTCAGACATAGGCAAAGGGGAAAACAAACAAAAGACAATAATCCACAAATGAATGGACTGCTCCCAGTAGATATATTCATCAACATATCAAGATGAAAAGAAAAGGCAAAACCCTAATAAATGCCAGGTAGCTCATGTGATAATAATGTGCAAAACATATATGCAGTTGAAAACAATCAAACAACAATTATCAGCCCCAACGTGAAATGAAATATTCCAGTATCTACTTTCATGGTCAAAGGATTATGATATGCTGCCAAAAAAACAGAAACTAATTGAATGTTCGCAAGGAGAAAAGATCATATGATTAACAGAATACAGAGATGCACAGTTGCCAATTTTTTGCATCAAGCAAATTACTGGAGATTGCTGAATCTAAGAGCTGGGTTGTGAAAACTTAATCACACAGAAAATGACCAAAACCCGGATAAATTTTCCAAGCCCCGAACACACATTGGCGCAAGCACCTAGACATTCATGAATTTGAAATGAACAGCATGACTATGAAGAAGACAAAAAAAGCAAGAAAATCAACATGAAGACCACTTTTTTTTCACGCCAAAAATGCTTTTTTTTCCTTTTCTCAACCAAACTACAACATTCAGGAAGAACCTAGCATCCAAGCAATCTGAACCCATTGTTTAATGATAGTTCTCGTTTAATCCAACGCAAAAATTCATCTTGTTGACACATTAGCCAATGTTCGTACAGTGAAGGGAACACATCAAGATACACTAGAAAAGCAATACATGGAAATAAAACACGAGAAGAAGACAAGTAACCCAAGCCAGACGATTCAAACATGAAAACCCAGGTGAAAGAGCACAGCTGGGTAAATGGGAATTGACGATTATGCCACAATTGACCTTTTATTACCAACCTTTTGAAAAAAGAAAATAATTAAAATGATGAAAGCCGAAACACAGGCAGAACAATATGCGCACGCACACACATATATGTACATGTGTAAGCAAGCATAGATGTAGAAGAGAAAGCAGGGAAGAATTTACCTTAGAGAGATAAGCCAAGGCCCAAGAGTACGATGATGGAGCGATGGGAGCGAGCGAGGCCAGAGCAGTATACTAATGTTCTTTGTTTGAGAGAGAGAGAGAGAGAGAGAAGGCTTTTTTACGCTTAGTTCGGTTTGGGTTTGAGAAACCACGCATTGGCGTTGGCAGGTTGAGGTTGGGCTGCTGCCTGCTGGACCTCGACCGACCATGGGATTGGAACTTCGGCTAATAAATTGTTTCTGTATTGCACCCTCGCTTTCCTAAGCGTTGGCTTTTCTTACATCTGGGTTTTTAATCGCAAATACAACATTGAAAAAATCAAATTACCAAATGTTGGCCTAATAGTCGACTTAATATATATATATATATATATTATTTATTACAAATTAATATTATAGTTATATTGGAATTATTATTCTTGCGCGGTTTGTCATCTTTTGTGCTTTCGATATCGACAGAGAAGATAAATTGTAGATAGAGATTTTATTTTATTGCGCAAGAAAAAAAATCGAATCTATGATATATTAGTACAAATTCCAACTTCTCGTGGTCTAATCACTTGACCTGTACTTTAAAAACATATTATAATAATTATATTATTATACTGATATGGTATAATAATTTATTTATATTTATCATATATATAAATCTTGAATACATAATAAAAATTTATTTATCCTCACAACACAAAAAGATAATGACCATATATTCACAATTTGGTCAAGTATTATAATCATAATTAATATTTTCTCCTAAAGTTGCTAACTGAGTTTGGCATTTTTTTTATATATTTTGTAAAAAATCTCTTTTATGTTAATTATTTTAAAAAGAGTAATAATTTATCAATTTTAGTATTGTTATATATGTGTTTAGTTAGTGATTAAAAAAAGATCTTTAACAAGAAATTCCCCACTATATTATTTAATAATTTAATGTTTATAATTTCATAGGTTGATTGGGTGTAATTTTTCTAAATTTAAATTTATTTTTAATTTGTAAGAGAAGCTCTAAATTTCCACTTTAATTTCATGAAAATAAATAAATAAATAAAATTTGTTATGAAGAAAAGATAATTTCAATACTGTGAAATTTTGCTATTATTATGAGAATAATAATTTTTATGATAAATATTTTTACTATAAAAAGTAATTTTGGGTTTAGCCCCACCCAAAATTACTTTAAAATACTTTTGTTGTTGTTATATCTGTTTGGCTAATAATAAAAACTTTTTTTTAATAATTAAATAACTGAAAAGAATATTGACAGAAAAATATTTTTTTGTTAATATTGTCCAATTTTATGATTAAATATTATTTTAAATGATACAAAATTTATTATATATTTACACTAAAATATATCTATATTATATACATTATTTTTTAAGAAAAATAAAAATGATTTTTCGGCCAAAACCATGGTTGGGGTTCTTTTTATGATTGAATTTTTGTTACGATAATAGTATGTTATGTTATGATTGTTGTTTTTATTTATTTATTAATGTTAATTTTATTTATAAACAATTTAATTTTAAACTTCTATATTTACTGTACAAAAATAATTTTAAAATTTTACTTATTTGGGCTGTCAATAATAATAATAATAATTATTATTATTATTATTATAAAATAATATAAAAATAAACAAAAAACACTTTTATTATATTATAAAAAAAAAAAAGAACCTTTCCCTCCATCACACCATGGCCAAACAGGCTCTTATGCCATTTAGAATTGAGGGAGGGTTAATTAATTGAGTTTATGCTAAATTATTATTATAATTAGGGGTGTTATCTAACACTAATTAATCAACATATTCAAACCAATTTGTTTGGTGTGGAAGCCATTATCTATCCATCCATTGAAATACAACAGATATGGAAGCTCAGCAGGTAGAAGAGCAGCCACAATACAGTTGTTATCGGCATCGGCGAGTAAAGTTTCCGGTGATTCCGAATTTGGGCTTGCGAGTTCTAGTTAAAGTTCATCCAGAATTCTCTTTTTATTTATCCTTGAAACAGAATTGTTATGAATATTGCAGATGGTTTTTGATATCGATTAGGCCCGAAGTTTCTGTCATTGCTACGTTTTGATCCGAGGAAACCAGCCTTATTACGGCATATTCATAGCTTTCACTTATCCAACTTGAAACTAGTGCGTGGTTCGTTACCACCTGACTTCCATTTCATGAACCCTAGTTTGTTGGTATTCTTGCTTCCAGAGAATATTGTTCTCATGGTTTCATGGCAATTTTACTGATTTTGACGAATGTAAAAGTTGATTCAGTTCCATACCCTTTTTCTTCTTTTCTTTTCTTTTTTTTTTTCCCCTCCTGATCGGCAATTGTTGGTGGAGGGTTTTACTCCGTGGACAAGAGACTTCAAATCAAAGGGTTTCTTCGGATCCGCACTTAGGATTTCTACAATGAAATGGCCAAGCTCGTCGGAGAAGTTACAGTATCAAATCTGAGCCCAACATATACTTTTGAACAGTGAGTGGATAGTATTTTTTAAATAATTGGGTGCTTATCAAAGAGAAGGGAACTATAAATAGATGGCCCTGTGGTTTTATGCTCAATTACTCTCCCAAAATTTCATAGTGCTGCTCGTTAGCTTGATTTAAGGATCACATTAAATATTTGTTAACAAAAAAACTTCTCCATTTTCTCATGCATGTCGATGTCACTACTTATTAGCATGAATGGCAGCACAGCCTCTTAATGTAATTTAAAGTTAGGGATAAGCTTCATCATAGCATGCTTATGGTGAAAAGTTCTTACACTAATGTTATATTATTTTTCATAAAATTGCACCAGTCATCTACCTATTCTGGCGGTTAAATAATTTTACTATTTGATTTTCAGATAATATTTGCGTTAGGCTAGTGGATAAAATGGAGGAAACTTGTAGCAAAAAGGGAAAGAGAGACCAAAGAAAGCTTCACGGGAAACCCTTACACATGACATAGGATATTACTATATAGAAATGATTGGAGGTTTATAATTCATGTAGCTGATCCCAACTAGTTCTGGTCATGTGGGAAGATGACCAGTATAGGCTCCTATGACTCTATGAGGTGAGTTGATGCAGTGGAACAAGTCTTTAGCAAAAAGGTAGAGAAGACTTGAAAACGATTTGGTTGGAGACTCTTAGCCTCTTAGGTATAATATGAGTTGTAAGGGCTATATAAAAGATATGGGATCATAGATAAAAACAATTGACTAGGTAAAATTGATGTAGCTAACCTCACCTAGTAGGATTGAGGATTGATATGTGTTGTTGTTTGTGCCTCTGTTTGAAAACAATGAAAGGAAGAAATCATTTAGAATAGTTTAAGGTGTAGGTTACAAAAGGCTTGATGTTTAGAATGTTGTTCCTTCTCTCTTGACTTGGTAAATCGTAGGAAACCATTGATCATTTCAGCAGAAATATTTTGGTAATTTAAAAATCTTTTGTTAGCTTCAGAGATCAGTTTTTTTACATCCAGTGCCAGTTGCATGATTTAGGGCAACCATTGGTTTTTGAGTTGTCTAGTTCTTAGAAAATAACTTGTGATAAGTGAAAGTTAGGCCTGTTTAATTATTCCACAAGGTACAGAGAACTCGTGATTTCTGCTGGTTCTAGAGAGAGCTACTTGCATTCAATATGTTGACTGGTCATTTTTTTTTTAAAGCGTGAGACTGAAAAATCTTGTGCTCAAATGAATATGTCAATGATTCAGTTCATAACATTATTAATTCTACCTCTTCTTTTTTACTACAACCAGTTATCAGTAGTGAAGAAAAGGAAGAAAGAACATTATCGAAGTGAGTTGTGTGGTATTCCCTCAAAAGGTAGAGTGAGAGTGAAACTAATTGTTCATTTTTGTTGTTTCTTCCATGTCTCATGCAACAACCTTGATGGCTAGACTGGAAACCTCTTTCTTTTACCAGTTTTAGATCAGAGAAATATTATGTGCAGTCCTTATCGAGCTGGCAAACCAATTAATGGCCCCTTGATGTTAGTGCTTTGTTATTCACATAGAATGTTGTAGCTGCAGAGAGCAAACCTAAAGGAAAGGTCATGCAAAATGCTTGTTTGCTGAAAATTTGTAATTTATGTTTATGTGAGTGTATCTGACTACTCCTGCTATTTCATTGTCAGCAACTTCAGCAATTAAATCACTGAAGAAACTGTTCTTGTTTGGTGCAGGTGAAATGTGTTTTAATCCAGGATCTCCAAGAATCCAACTAGTGACATAATTGGGTCATCAAAATTTGCCATCAAATCTGATAAAAATGACTAGGTGATGCTTATATGTGCTATTTCTTTGGCTTAGACAGAAGAGTAAGAAACTGTCTCGATGTCACCTTGAAAGGGAACCTAGAGGGACTGAGAAAAACTGTGTTTTGCTTCCTAGTGCACTGGCTAGCCTTATACTTTGTAAGGACCTTGTTGGCCACATCATGGGTCCTCCCCCAACTAAAATGTGCAGAGACCTTATGGCATGGGACTACCGAAGCATTATGAGGGCTAGGAATTGAACCCACGACCTCAAACTTGCAAGGTGATTTTTTTGAGCCATCCTACATTGAACTACCACATTGGGCTCTGTTATTTCATAATCTTTAAACCTTTCTCAAATAAATAACATAACAATGACAATTGATAACAACAACAATGTATCAAGCCTTTATCCCACTATCTAGGGTTGGCTTTTGAAATAAATAACGTGATGGTGAAATAAATAACATCAAGAAAAAGGTTTAGACAAACTGCTTTACATTTTATGTTACAGGTGTGATCTAATTTCTTAGAACTGTATGTCATAATTCTAATGGCATAGTTTACTTTCCACAGGGAAGCATGGTGGATGACAGTTCACTTATTTGTGTCAGTTCTCAGAGATGGAAATTGTGATTGACTGAATAAATTGTGGTTGAGTTTCTGTTCTTATACCTCATTCTTTGCAAATTGTTCCCTGCTCATATTATACCTGATGTGTATGTAGATAAATTTGTTCCCTTTGCAAATTGTTCCCTGCTCTCAGATGTTGGTTTCTACTCCTTGTACGTCCGAAACTGTTTCTTTCCATCCATCATTGCATTGTTGATTTAGCTGCATGCACATCTAACTGCATAGTTTTTATCTGCAATTTCTCTCTGCCACAAGGGCTTCCATACCAGCCACTGCGTGAAATGTTGCATGAATCTTGTAGGAATGAGAGATTAGATTCATTGCAATAAGGAAGAGTATGATGGAAGGAACGAGTAAGCCCTGAGATGGAATGTGATAGTTTATCCTGTGCAAATACATAAAAAACATGAAGGTGCTACACGTAAATTATTACTTCTTTTTGCTTAAGACCTTGACTGCTCAAATTCTTATCTCCAGGCAAGGTCACTATTAAACCATCAAAACAACTTATTGATTGATATTTTTTTTATTTTTTGCTTGAAATTGATTGACATTATTAATACTACTACTATTAGGGTTTTTAACAAAGAAACAAATTGTGAATTTTTTTTTTCGGTCCTGGCAACTAATTCTCTTCCTTACTGGTCTGGACAAATGTACCCATAAGGGTTGCAATTTTCTGCCCACAATCCTGACCTCAAGATGCTAAATTTCCAATTTTTGCCCCCACCACACCCCCCCCCCCAAAAAAAAAAACTCCCTTTTTCCCTCTATGTTGGCACATCAAGGCACATATACCTTAGATTTCAGCCCCTTGTTGCAACCTTTTGTCTCCAATCAGCGATGCACTATAACATGCTTTGAATTGACATTTTTTTGTCAACTATCCCCTTTGTAGAGCTATAGGGAATTCAAAATTGAAAAGATGAAGAAGCCCCATACGCCCACCTCATACCTATGTGTCCCTAGACTATAGTTGAGCAATAGCCTCATGTTTCATGCTGCTTAACCTTCACTCTTCTCTGTTTTAGCCTATCTATAGGGAGTATTCCTCTTTTCTCCATTATTGCCTGTGCATATCTAGAGCTCAATTTATTTGTAAGTAAAACCCTTATCCCAAATGATAAAATTTCTTATGATTAAAAAGCTGCCTGACCCCCCCCCCCCCCCCCAAAAAAAAAAAAAAAAAAGAAATAAAGAAAAAAAAAAACTTAGCATTTTTTGTTATTGTCTCTTACAAATATATAGTTAATGGTTCAGCCAACCAAGAATTTCCAATGCCTATTGTAATTTGTCAAACCAATGAAATTTCTTTCTACTAAACTCTGTTGTCTCCCTGCAAGTATTGTTGGATAAGCTCTGTTATTAATTTGATTTCTTTTTCATTTCATTTTTCTACTTTATCTTGGTTTGTTTGTGTATTTATTTCTCCTTGCATTTCTTGTAGAATTCAAAAAACTACGTATAAAAACAGAATATGCTTTGTGAGAAAGGGTCAATTATGGTTATATTACAAGATCCAGAACACATATTTCTGTGGAACCAATGTTGGTAAGTACATAAATTTGACATCCAAACCACATTTCTTGGAAGAAAGAGAAACAGAGACAGACGTCTCCTTGCTGCCCTGATAAAGGGCAGGGGTTATGTATAAGCTTGTGGTTTTATGAACTTGAATAGAGCAAGGAAAGCTGCTAAGTTAAATCATGCTAAGTATCGCCAATCCAAACTGTTGTTCATATTTTAGCTTGTGGTTTATTGATGCCAGTTGAACTTCTCATAATGCCTGATCATACCATCTAGTCCATATTCCTTGAGCTTTCCTGCTTTGATATGCAGGTATTTTGCGTTCCGTGGTACAGAAGCGCCTTATGCAGAGATTGACCATGCGGGCTCGAAACTCCGGTTGTGCTTTTTTCTAAGACTCCAGTAAGTGGGCAAGTGCAGAGAAATCTAGGTTTTGACCTTCTCATTGGTGAGGTTGATGATGGTTTTTGCTTATGCCTTTCTCTTTAGCCAGGTGGACACTTGATTACATTAATCCTGTCTGTAAGATTTATCATCAATTTCATTCAAAACTTACTGGAAATTTCCGAAATTTTTTTGGTTCTTCTCCTAGAATCGAGATCTCTTTTGAGGTTCCATAAACAAAACCTCTGGTTAAGAAAATACTTGGTAGCATTTCTGTTCTCACTTTATTAATCATGATGATAAGGTTGGACATGTCTCATTGTATGAGTAGTATGGCATGAATCATTATCCAACCAACATAACTGAATCTTTCTGTAATGTGTGTTGTTGGCTAAGTCAATATGAATTGCACAGAAAGTAAATAAATTAGGAATAAAGGGGATATGATGTAGAAGGGTTGAGAAAATGAGCAACAAAGATCGAAGAGAGGTAAGAAATCTCAAAGGCTAGGTTGCCTTATGTTGGGAGTAGTGTCTGTAAATTTACCCTTGAGAGGTGCAACTCTCAACTTGTAGGGCAAAGGGAATAAATATTATTCCAGTGCATAAGTGCCGGTCTGTTTTCTTTATAAAAATAAATGTAAGAATGATTTGCCTGATACGAAGCGTGGCCATTCAACACCACTAACAGAGTTTGAGGTTGTCTGGTTTTATTAATTTGGTGCAGCAGTTACTTGGTGCCAATCGGTGAATGATTAATTGCACATTGCACATGAACATGACAAGAGCCAAGAAGGCAAGTTCTTAATCTTAACCCCCAAGATCCTCTGATGAAGAACTGTCACATAACAATATATTTATTAAACTCTGCAAAGGTCATCCAAGTTGCAGAAAAAGCAAATGAAGTCACAACAGAAAGATATATTCCAAAGGTAAGTTAACCACTCAAGCCAAGCACACTTTAAAAAAAAAGAAAAACAAAAGAGAAGAAAATCCAGCTTTTATTCCTTCACATTTTAGAAACTAAAATAGACTTGTGAGAATTGGAGGAGAGATGTGATGCCCACTAAAGGCGGGGTGGGAGTGGATGGTGGGTGGAATCTCAAAAGCAGAGAAACATATAAAAGGAAAGGGTGTTGAGATTTTTCTTAATGTCCTCAAAACAAAAAGGCCTTTTGGAAACTCCTAGGCCTTCTCAAGTGCACTTGCTTGGGCATTAATTGATTTCTTTAATTTCGCCCTAGTTGTGATGGAATCCCCATTTTCTGGCCTAATCTTCTCTTCACAGCCACAGCCACAGCCACAGCCACAGCCACAGCATGCCAAGCCAACAACATATCTCTGTAGCTTCATGACCAATTTTGTCCATTTCTTCTAGCTATTTTTCAAATCAAATCACTAGCCCTAATTTCAGGCAATTAATGATCTTATTTATTGTCACACCTTGGAGAAAATGATAGAGCACTAGAACTCTGTCAATTTCTGATAATTACAAATTGGAGACGAAAGGGTAAAGAGCAAATCACATGAAAACCAACCAGAGCCTTAAAGCAAATTAATTAAAGATTTAAAAAGCAAGGTCATGAAAGCTTCAGTATCTTTTCCATTGTTTCTTGCTTCCACTTTTGTGCTTGTGCTTGATATTTATAGTAAATAAGTACTAGTTTAGGTAGGCTGGACCACAAACCACGTTCCCTAAACAGTGATTTCACAAGGATTGGTGCAGTTGGAGTATGAGGATTAGTGAGATTTAATTGCTACTTGTCTTTTGCGATTAGCGATAATCTTGGAACGTTCATCAAGGTATAGTGTGTGAATAAAAAATTATCCATGGATTTATTCCTCAAATAACATTTAATTCCAGTACTGTTCAAACTTCAAAGTTGGGAATATATGCAGCAACCAATCTGTGTTTATTTTCATTTCTAATAACGATTTTGCTTAGTCGTCGTAATCCCATTATTCTTCTTGCAAACTTTTTTTTTTTTCCTACTCTTTAATTTGTGATGTCAGTTAAAACAAAAGTTGAGTGGCCTTAACATTAATTAATTAATTTAAAGCTCAGGGAACAACTTGGTTCGATAAACTTCATAGATTACAGTGTCTTTCAAAGTCAAATTCATCTATAATATTCTTCGTCTGCTAATTAAGTTAAAAATAGGAATAGAAAGAGAAAGGTTGTTCACAGGATTAAAATTAATGAATGTTTACCCCAAACCCACCTTTCTTCGACAAATTAATGATTAATATTTGTTATATATTTCTCATAAACCTCATGTGACAGTTCTTGTTCTGATCTAAAATCTCTCTTTTTTTTTTTTTAATTAAAAATCTTGCCCTCTCATAAAAAAAAAAAAAAGACGAGATTTACTGAAAAACTTGATCTATTTACACACTTAAGTTAGTAATTAATTATTTTTGCCTGATTTGTTCTCGTTTTAAGTTAATTTTATCCTCAATTAAAAAATTCCCCGTATTATATATGGTCAAATAAATAATGAATACTTTTTTCCTTCATTTTCTTCCAAATATTGGATTGATTTGTTAGATGGTATTCGGATATTTTGATTTGAAAAGTTTGAGCATCTAATTATGGATGGCAAACGTAAAGAGAGGAATTCCATTGATAAATGAAGTTCTAGAACAAAGCTTTCCCGTATACACACATTAATTAATTTAAATGAGTCATAATAGGAGTTATTTTCAAGATTTTGAGTGCAAGTATATGGCTTATGAAGCATAATCATGACTGCGACCTCTCATTAAATTAATTTGGGCCTGTGATCAATGTACCTAATATTTTGCAATGAGTATGGTCATGTACATTACCTTGATAGCTAGCAACTGCCACTTGTCAAAATATGATAACGTGGACTACATAAAAAATTAAGAAAATTTAATTACTAACCCATATATCAACTCCCCGGTCTAGATCCATAAGGTCACCCACTTAATTTAATTTAGAGTGTTTTGTTTGTTTGCAACCATTTAATTAAAGTAATATACCCATTTTAAAAACATTGTTAGGTAACAAGTACATGGCTTAGGGTTCCAAATTGGAAATGAATTGGCTATTTTTAGGGTTTTTTAGTTGCAGGCACACTGCCACAAGAACACATGCCTTCATGTAGTCCACAAGATCAAAATTAACGAAATTTTTTAATACAAAGTTAGTACAAACTCATCTAAAGCATGATAGATTAGTGAGCAAATTAAGGAGGGGACCATATATATGGCCGATAATTGAATGCAAGTCTTTTTCTCAAAGCTTTTAGGTTTAATCTGCTCCCACAAACCCTCTTACGCTAAGCAGCCTCAGTTACATAAGAAGAAGAAACCTAATTCATACTATCAATGGAAATTTGCCTGCCACTATGTCTCCCAAGTGACGACGATGAAAGGTTTTGGGTTGTGACATTGACTTTTAATTAACTTGCACTGAAAATGGAACTTTAATTTGATCAAAAATAAATATAAAAAAAACCAGAAAAACCAAGGTAAAATTAATTAAACAAATGATGAAAGAATAATTATTATTTTTTAGTTATGTACACTTAATTTCACAGCCTTGTTGAATGGATTAAAAACCAAATCAAATGGCCAGGAAATATTCTCTTAGGGGATGCCTAAACACACACATATATATATTTGGGTATCTATAAACAGAGAGGAGGATTAGAAACAAAACGAGAGCGATACGTGTCTGTGCTTGACAGGCAATTAAGTTAATTCTCTTTATGGATATGGTTGGTAATATAGGCTCCAACTCTGAGATAGAAGGCCTTAATTACAGTTTTGCAGGTGGCGATGGCGAGGATGGGGTGATTAAGGAGCAAGATCGGCTGCTGCCCATAGCCAATGTGGGGAGGATCATGAAGCGGAGCTTGCCTGCTAATGCTAAAATCTCAAAAGAGGCCAAAGAAACCATGCAAGAATGTGTGTCTGAATTTATCAGCTTTGTCACTGGAGAGGCATCGGACAAGTGTCACAAGGAGAAGCGAAAGACAGTGAACGGGGACGACATCTGTTGGGCTCTGGGGAGCCTAGGATTTGATGACTATGCCAAGCCACTGAAGAGGTATTTGAATAGATATAGGGAGCTAGAAGGGGAGAGAGCAAACCAAAATAAGGCCAGCACCAGTGAAGAAAAGGACGAAACTACCGTGTTGAGCTATAGAGGTGAGCCACCAACAAGTAGGAAACCTTCTGCGTCTTCTACTAATTCATTTAAGTTCACCATAATTAATGAAACTAAAAACTCTTTCTCCAGGGGGTATATTAATTAGGTTTCTGAGAAAATTAGTGGGTTCTTATTCTATGGTTATATATATGCTTTAATGACAATTATGTCTATGAGAATTTTGGGTGCGGGTGCAAATTATTACTGGTGTTAATTTTCACTTGTATGCTCTAATTAAGAATTAAATCAAGGGTTTGATCGATCTCTATTCTCTGTTGTTAGCTTTTGGGGACTTTTTGAGAAATTCAATTGCTCTTGCATCTGCCCCAATTACCATGTTTATACAAGGCAGTTTAGTTTTGTATGATCAGCGATATCAATTGATCCATCGGTGGGAGTAACTAAATTTATATATGTAATTGACAATAAATATACATTTTAATTAGGGTTTCTTAAGAGTTTGCTTAATTTATCTTGCTAATGCTTAACAAAGGAAGAGAATACGTACTCTTGTTTTGCTAGCTAGCTAGATGGTTTCCCTTTGACCTGGGAATTAATGAATTCAAGTGGGATCCATGCTTATGATCTGAAGGGCACAATTCATGCTTTGCTCGTCATCCCACCTGAAAACCAAGGTCCCCTTTGATCTATTTGACAACAATACTCGTTGAAATATTCATATATATGTGCGTGTGTGTTCATTCAAAGTGCTAGCTAGCTAGCTGCATTCAGTTTTGACTAGCTAGTCTCAACATTTTGATCTCATTGTTATTTCTGCAGAGTTGCATGTTGACAGACTTAGATCCATATGCTTTCTTTCTATATGTGGTTTCGTTTTTTTTTTTCTTTTTGTTTTTAGAATTCATTATGTTTCAGTCTTCTATAAATCATAATTAATGATGAATTATATTAATTTCTTATGATTGTTATTCTCCAGCAGTTGAAGTTCAGATCAACGAAATCTTTGTTTTCTGTGTTGTCCCTCTCCTGCCCTATGAAGCACAAAGTTATTAGAAACCCAGAAAGATAAGCTTGAGCTTACCTAGATAATCATGCTAATTTAGGCATGGAGATACCTGTTTTAGAATAAGATTGTCCACACACACACATATATATCTATTGACTAGTTTATTAACTGACTAGTACACCAAAATCTTTGAGATTCAAAGTTCATTAGGGTATGGTGGTCTTTCTTTTGAAACCCTAGCTAGCAAGCAGCTGGGACCACAGTCTAAAAATGCTTGGTTTGTCTTGAAAAAACACATCAAGGTCTCCATCATGCTGACATTTTCTGTATATTCAATGGTACTGGATCTCGACTTCCCACAAGCGAGCACGGACCACTCAAATGTCTAGGCTCACAATGGATAATTATGGAACCAAACCAACTCATCCCAAACTGAGATATTAGAGAAAAGACATTTCTGGGGATTATATATATATATATATGTACACATAGGAGGAAGAGAGAAACAAACAGTTAAGAAAAAGTAGCTAGACAAAAGGAAATGGACAGCCTTGTAAGAAAGCAACTCTTTCCCTCGCCCAAGTCCCTTCCCTTCCTTGGCACCATTCAAACAAATAATTCTCTCTCAACAGACTATGGCTTATCATCAATTAAGAAAATTAAAATTCTTAATCGACGATTGGTGAGATGCAGCATGTAACAATGTGCCCAACTACACATGACATGCTATTGAGTTTGAATCTGTCTTCTATCAACCAAAGCATTTAATTTTGCTGACAATCCGCACAACACACACACACACACACGTGTATATATATATATATATATGTGGAGCTTGATCCATCCACACACAGTTCCAGTGAAACTGAAGCTGGAAATGCCGATTCAAGTGACTTCCATATTGATGGAATAAGAGAAAGCAAATTATTAGGTTGATCTGGCACTGCTTCTCGATCATGTCAATCAAAGCATGCAAAGAGGTATTGTTCTCCTTGGTCTTCAAATTTCAGCCCAAGCAAATCATATTTCTTCGAACTATAATGTAACGCCCGTTTTCCCAGAACGAGCATTACCTTGAGATTTCGAGAATTTTTTTTTTTTTCAATATTATATACAACATAAGTCTCTCGATATACATACTCTTATCATAATCGTTTCCCGACAATTCCGATCGTACCTTCTTAGCATATCAAAATTTAATAATTAATAGACTAAGGACAAGTATTATCAATCACATCAGCGGAAGCAAGATCGAAACCTTAATGATATATATAACCGACAATTCCTTTTACAATAACCCAATCGATGTTTCACATAAAAATATCAAAATATTACATAACCTCTGAACATCGTAATCATAGACAAAAACCTATGAGAACTAAACATAGCAGCTACATCTCGATGACATTCTTTCTCTTGGCGCCACTGTGTTCACCTGGAATGTTGAATATTCCAAGGACATAGTCCAAATTATATGCTGAATCATCTAAGTGATCAGAGTTCAAAAATATTTCCATGCAGATATGCAAAACCATATGTAAAATCGATAAATCCCGACATGTCCTAGCCTAAGAGAATCCCACATAGCACTTAGCCATAACCGGGAAAAATGCAATCTCTCTAAAGGTGACACGACCATATCGACCCATTGGCAAACACAATCCTGCTTAAGAGGGACAACCTCGACATATGAACTCGAGAATCACCCAATTGTCATTGTTAGGCTTTACGCTCCTACTCAAAAGTATTCCAAAACTCAACGCAACCCTAGCCCCAAGAGTGTCACATCAGCACTATCCCCGAAATCCATGACACCTCGGCCTTAATGCTATTGCTCAAAGGAACCTGGGGTGGTATCCACTCTCAGCCCCGCCACTTGAGCCAACAATCGGGGTGGTATCCACTCTCAGCCCCGCCACTTAAGTACCGTAGGGTGAAGTCCGTCTCAGCCCCGTCCCAAGTGGGTCACATAGCATTAACCCTTGGCACGCATTCCGAGTGCTGACACTCGAGAGCTACGTCACAGGTTAACAACCCACGTCCCACATGGACAACACAATATGCCAATGTCGAAAAATCATAACATGTATAACTTAAAATCAACATTTCGATGTATGCAATTTATCGTACGAAATTCAATGCATGTGTAAATAACCGTTTGGACAGACCATCACAATAAACCAAGCCATAGGGATGAATACTCACAGTAAACCATTCACATGCTACTATAAGTCTTTTCGGGTAGAACCACTCACATTTAGGCACAATTCGGATTTTTCTTGAAAAGCGCGGTACGCCTCAATTTGCGTGTCCACCTCAAACTTCGCACGAGTCACTTCGTCTCAGCACCTTAATCATCATATTTATCCAATAATTATAATTTTTCCTTAATTTTCTCACATTTTCCTATTTTTCTCCCATTTTTCTTCTCTAATAATCCAAAATAAATATCTACACAACTATTTTCTCAAATATTTTTACATAAATATACATAAATTAATTTTTCAATAATTTTGGGAAAAAAAATCAGAAATTACCTATGTGGCACGCGCCCCCACGCACGGGCGAGTAGACTAGAGGGTTTGGGCTGGGGCGTGGCAGTCACGTACCGGTCATCTTCTTCCTTTCTCCGATCGCCAGCGATGCTCCGATGCCCCCGAAACCGGTACCCCCTGAAAGCCCACGAAGAGTCGATCCCAACCCCACCAGTTTCAGGCCGAAAGGCCGCCGGAAAACCCACCAAACGGCCAGTTACAGGCGGCGGTAGGCGGTCCGCCCAGCTTTCCGATCGACCCTCAAATCACCCTCAAAACACCTCAAAAATTCACGAAACTTACCAGAAATGCTCCCCTCGCCTCAAGGATCAAAAGCCCCTTATTGGCTTCCCTCGATTCGCCCTCAAACTTGAGCGATTTGTTGCTTTATTTTCGGCCGAAACCCTTGGCTATTTATAGGCCAAAACTCACCCCCACGTGGTCGATTTCCGGCCAATACTCCTCCCACACGCCTCCTAGACTACCCTAGGCCATGCCCTGACAAGATTTACTGCCCAAATCTCCTGATTTTCTGGCCGAATCCGCGGACAGATCTGCCATGCTTTGGCAGATTTTTGAAAATTACAGTTTGGCCCCCCTTGAACTTCCTTTTACATTTTGGCCTTTATTCTCAAGCCCCTGATCTTTCCAACACCATCACCAAGACCCTCAAGATTAGTACTTCTCATTTCTTCCTTGAAAATTTTAAAAAATTATCGTTTTGACATCTCTCGGGCAAATTCAAAAAAATTGCGCTTAGGCCCAATTGATCGTTTTGACCTCAAACCCACTCGATTCAACCTGAAACCGCTTAAGGGTAATTCTATACATCAAATATTAGTCATAGACACACTCCATTGATTTTTCAGACATCGTTTATAACAATTCGATAATACGACCTAATTGACAGTTGTATTTTTGTTGTATAAAAAATTGTTCCCGATCTCATTTCTTTTATCACTAAAGATCATAATTTAAATCACTCGTCGATACTATACCATTTTCCTTGGCTATCTAGGGTCCGGGGTACTCCCTTAGACTAATTCGGTAGTCCAAAGCTGTGATAGTGTACCCTATAGTCTTATTTTTTTCAAAATTCCATTTATGCCCTTTATCAAATATCATTTTTATCCTCAAATTATTCCCGAGTATTACAGCTGCTCACTAAGCCTCCTCCTCCTCTTTTTTATCCTCAAATTATTTTCGAGTATTACAGCTACTCACTAAGCCTTCTCCTCCTCCTTTCCCATTGATAAAAACTATTCAGAAGATGTCGTCTTCTTCTTCTTCTTCCCCATTGGTAAAAACTATTCAGAAGATGTTTGGCTTACCTTAAATTATAAGAACTTATAAGA
The DNA here is from genome assembly GCF_014633365.1 of Diospyros lotus. Lineage (NCBI taxonomy): Eukaryota > Viridiplantae > Streptophyta > Magnoliopsida > Ericales > Ebenaceae > Diospyros > Diospyros lotus. The sequence continues at coordinate 36,322,132 of NC_068338.1, read as the reverse complement.
TGCAAGGGCTTATTCAAAAAATTTTAAATTTTAATTAAGGAACGCATTTTAATTTTTTCTTAATTTTTTGAAGTAATTTATATTAAAGGAACAGCTTCTTCAAATGGTATTACAAAAGGAGATCAAGGGAAGTGCAACTCATAAGATCTAAATACGAAAATTCATCCGGCAATTAACAGCCAACAGAACTCAATAGAAGATGCCAAACTTTTGTACCCGAATCAGAAAAAAGAAACATTAATAACAATTAAGAAGATATTTTGTTTGAGGGAATCGATTGCTGGTACAAAGATTATCTAATATTTTAACATGAACTTTGAAGATAAGCATATTGTAATGGATTGTTGTACCATTTTGTTTGAGAGAATGATTATATATAGACAAAATAGTAGGAAAAAACTGAAAAATTATAGAGAACAATTTTACTTATTTTGGTCAAAGATTCAGCGTGCTCCACCTCAATTAGGGCGATCTTATCACTAATTACTTGGTTTGAGGTAAGCAATAAAGGATTCCCCAAATTATTTTGGTTAGGGTCCTTAGGGAGGAGTTGGGGTTAATATACAAACACTTTACCAAGTGTAAACCAAACCCTATCAGCCCCTAGTCAGCACGTATATACCTTATATTTGTGATTTTGGATTTTGAGCCTATTTTTATAAGTATTTATTTTTAATTTTTATTTATAATACCTTATTAAATTATAGTATATATATACGGAAAAATATTTGAGGCAATAAAATGGATTTGACAGGAAAATAAAGATTCAGATGAGATTTAAATTATTTACAAGAACATAATACAGAATATGGGTTGTAATATAGGGTATAAGTAACATAAATAAAATATTGTTCCCACTTTACCTCATTGGGCCTCTCTTTTTCTTCTTCTTCTTCTTCTTCTTCTTTTTTATTTTTTTTTTCCTGAAAATGAGATGAGAGTCAAAAAACAACAGCAAACACTAGAGCAGGGAGGTACAAACCATAAATACAACCGAATGCTAAAAGAGAAATGTTAGAAATCCAAGCTGCGGCCATAGTCAAAACTAGACAAAGCATTGACTAAGGTAGAAAGCCGTAGAACTCCAGGGAGACAACCAAGAGAGGGAGACAATTAAGAGAGGAAAGCTTGCAATAGACTAAGGAGTTACTAAGATGTAGCTTAGATGTCGATATACATAGCAGGGGGGATGACTCTGAAGGGTTATGTCTCAGTGAAAGGCAATGAGATAACTTAAAAGCACTATAGTCCACGAAGCATATATAAGAAAGCTCTTGATAGCCATTCCCCAAAACCAGAAGGCTAAAAGCCAAAGCAAACACCAAATCCAATAACCATAATTAAAAAGATCCCTAATCCAAAACAAAAGAAAGGTAACGATCACAAACTAGACATAAAAAGATCCCTAGATCGATCCAAAACAAAAGAAAGGTAAAGGTCACAAACTAGACAATACATAGGCTTGATCATCAAATCCGTAAATCCCATGGTCGCTTCATCATAATGAATCTATCCAGCTAAATGAACTTGTTCTTGAGAGGGATCTGTTGATAGTGTTGCTTGGGCTTTAACTCAATTGAACATAGAGACGAACATCGATAACAATGATCAAACAACATCGAGATATTACTATATGTTCCTTATCACAAGCAACAAGAACAATTTTGAGAACAATGATAAGGGGCAGAGGCTGGTTTTGAAGGAGCAGCAGTAAGCATGTGGTTGCAGTCAAATGTGTAGGGGATGGAGGGTGAGATAGGTTTTAGGGAAGGGTTTCAGGGGGTTGTAGATCTATGGTGGTTTTGGGATTTTGAGGGGGGTTGTAGAGCTACAAGGGATTGCTAATCTATGATAGTACGTAGATGTTTCTTGACATGGGAGGATTGATTGTTCATTAGAAAAATAGGAGTGAGTTAGATGATTTTCATTAGAAAAGCAAGGATCGATGGGTTAGTTGATGCTTGTGAAACGACAATGGACCACAAAGAGGCGCCAGGGGGGACGTGGGGGTTGTTGTTAGCATGCAAAGGCAACTTAAGCGAGATGAGACCAGTCGCCAGTGATAAGGGGCCATGGCAGTGGTGGATGGGGAGGCAATGGATTAGTGTTGGTGCTGAAAGATCGATGGAGACCCTAAGAACTCCAAGAAAGGAAGGAAGGTTGTTGACTGACCGGCATAAAGACCAACAATCGATAGAGCTGGTCAGTGAACAATTAAGAAACATCTATCAAGAAATCTTAGGACAACATGGTGAAGAGAATTTTTATTTTTTCTGGGCAAAGAGAAGGACGTGGCTTCCTTATTGGACCTCTTAGAGATGCCTAAGGTCAACAATTAAAATTAAACATGCAAATGAAAAAAAAATATTGGGACATATTTTTAAGTCTTAACTAACAAATTAAAATTTGTATAATTTAGTTCTCGTGAATATCTCATTAAGCTTAATGTTGATGGTGCATTAATAGCTAGGAAATGTGTAATTTGGGCATACATACAATGCATGATAAATCAGATTCCTTTAACTCTAGTAGTCTGATTATAGATTCCTCCAAGACTCCCCCAATGGTCTATAAGTACTGTCATTAAGCATGTAGAGATCTTTACTCAAGGCGTGTGTTGTGTTTTTAAAAAAATATTTATCTTAAAAAAGAAATAAGAAATGTTGCATTTTTGCTTGGCACTTACCCTTTTGTATTTCATTAATTATAACTTAAAGGTGTGTGTTGTATGTAACTCTTAAGTATACATATATTTCAGAAGAGGAGGAACAAAATGCACTCAGCCATTTTTTCCCCTTAAAAATGCAGCAAAATTACAGGAAAATAATCCAAAATCTACAATTATTTATCATACTGGCTATCGCCTCAAAGCTCATAAGTCATCCCCACCTTGAGCAATCGCTTGTGAGGAATATCAAATACCTTATCAGTCTGCCTTAGATTCCGCCTCAAGAACCTGTATCCGTAATCTATCAAAACCCTGTTCCCCAATCCAACCCCTTTTCCGGCAACCACCTCGCTCTCCCCTACCAAGTGAACCACCCCATCTAGCCATGCCTTCTCCACGACCTCAACCTCAATCTCCGCCTCGTAACTGTGGTTTCCGTTGCTCTCGCCGTTGGGTTGCCTGGTTTCCATCTGTTCATAATCATTGTGGTTATTCTGAACTATCGTGGTGGAGAACTTGCAATCCTCACGAATGAACTCCTTGAGCCTCTCCACCAGCGTTCTCTCGAAGGGTTGGTCCTGCTCGCTCCGCATGTCGGTGTACCCATACCTCACCACGCAACGAAACACGTTCAGCTCCCTCGGCGCCACGCGACGAAAGAGGAACCGTTCCTCCGGTGGAACCTTGCTCGTCGGCAATGATTTAAAAGACACGAAGACAAGCACAGAATGCAGCGCCGGCACGTTGCTGAGATAATGCTTGAAGATGGGGGGAATCCCGTGGACGAGCTCCGAGTAGAACACGGCGAGGCCAGGAATTCGGCTCAAGTTGATGTCATTGGCGATCTGCTTCACCTCCTCTGGAGAGATCTTGTGCTCGAGCTCATAGTAGTATTTCTTTCGATACACATAATTCCATATGTACATTACCGCCATTAGAACCAGGGCGAAGGCCAATGGAAGATACCCTCCTTGATCAAATTTATAGAGGACTGAGCTCAAGTAGATCAACTCAACCGAGCCGATAACAAGAACGTACAAGATTACAAGAGCAATGTGAGTTTTCCATATCATGATCATGATCAGAACCAAGAAAGACGATGTCAGCGTCATCACAAACACGACAGCAATACCTGCATACAAACCATACATACCAAATAAGAACATAAAAATAATATGACAACGAATTATTTAAATGTATATATATATATATATGTAGCAGTATTATTAATTAAAATTAATTACCATATGCATTTCCAATCTTGGCAGTGGTTCTGAAGCCGGCAGTGACGGCAACACAAGCGAGCATGAGAAGGTAATTGATCTCGGGGATGTAGACTTGGCCTTCATACTTGGCTGAAGTATGGACGATCTTGACGCGAGGGAAGCAGCCGAGCGAGAGAGACTGCTGGATGATGGAGAATGTCCCAGAAATCATGGCTTGGCTCGCTATGATTGCCGCCGAAACAGCCACCACGAACATTGGCCAATACATACGATCTGCCATTAATTACAGCAACATTTCACTTCTCACTGGCTTTCAGGTCTCAAGTTTTGAGTTCATCAATATCATATATCATATAAAAAAACGAAGGTTTAATACCTGGAGTGGACTTGAAGAATGTGTCGGCAACGTCGCCGTGGTGCTTGCGAAGGAAAGAGGCTTGTCCGGTGTAGGCCAATATCAGCGCCGGATAAGTCACGCTGCACATGCTTATTTGAATTGACCGGACGTTGAAGTGGCCGACGTCGGCGAATAATGCTTCAGTTCCTGTTTTATAATCATCCAAACGAACAGCATTTTGACAATTAATATATTAGTTATTACTGCCTTAATTAATCAAATGAATTAATTTAATGTCCAGAAAGAAAGGAAGAGAATTAATTGGTTAATTGACCTGTTATGGCGAGGACAACGCCTCCGAGTGAGATCCAAGCTCGTTTCTTGTTTCGTTGGAAATAATCGAAGATGTACATTGGATTTAAGGCTTTAACTACTGAGGGGTCATGATGGAAGAAATTGTAGACGCCAATGCCAGCGATGAACAGGAACCAAACACAGATTATAGGAGCAAAGCTGTAGCCCACTTTGTCAGTTCCGAATCTTTGGACCATGAACAGCCCGATTAAGATGGCCACTGACGTCCAAACAATCCGATCTGCAATACCCAAAATCATTATATTCCAAAATCATTACTTTCAACCGGAACATAGCCTCAGTGAGAGAGAGAGAGAGAGAGAGAGATTTGGGCCTCCAATCAATCAAGGCCCAATAATTTACACAGTTTAACCGATGGGAACCAACCCAAAGCCCAAAAGGAGAAACATCAACAATATATTATATTATTTAGTGACAATTAAGGCTAACCGATGGAACCAACCCAAAGCCCAAAAGGAGAAACATCAACTATATATTATATTATTTAGTGACAATTAAGGCTAACCGATGGAACCAACCCAAAAAAGCCCAAAAGGAAAAACATCAACTATATACTAAATTACTTAGTGACAATTAAGGCCAACCGATGGAACCAACCCAAGGCCCAAAACGAGAAACATCAACTATTAAGGCTGTCCCTTTTACTAGTATTTGTATATTTTATTTTTAAAGAAATATTAAGAATTGGGTCAGGCTCCTACCTTGTTCTGATCGAGTAATTGACTAAGGGAAGGGAAGAAAAAAACCAACAGATTCTGCTGCCATATTTATTAAAATAAACAAATAATTGGCTGTATGCAATCTCGTAACGTATATCAATGTACAGGAATATCCCCCCGCAAGGGATGGCATCCCAAGTACAGGAATACCCTTGCTTGAGGTCAAATGTCAAGGACAATACAGAAATTCCAAGAACCTTTATATATAAATTAATTTATTTATGTATAGAGTACAGTGGGTGGAGGTGGGAAGCTCAATAATAATTTCCTGGAAGAAACAAGAATAGGTTCAATGTGCTAAAAAAAAAAAAAAAGTAAATAATTATTTTAGAAAAGAAGAGCGAGTAGGAGGTGTAATTAAGTGTACCTTCGGTCATGGCGGAAGTGGCTTCCTTGATTCCACCCACAGCTGATAAAACTGCAGACAAGTTGGAATATAGAAATGTCACCATTTGTCTGTCCTAATTAAGTCAAGCCCCTGTGCGTATATTTTTTTTTTTATTTTTAAAACAAATTAAAGGGTAAGAGACAAAACTAATATTTTATTTTTGTTCAGCAATAAGTCATGTGGAATGAATTAGAAAAAACCCACTGTAATAATTAAGGGAAATCGTATGTTGTGCTAGAATTAGAATATATTTGAGTTTAAAAGGTTAATAATACTGCAACCTAACAAGAGATATATAATATCAATTTCGCAAGCAATACTGGGTTGCGTGTCCTGGCTTATTGACTACCTGATATTCCAAAGGAAAGAAGCAAGAAAGTGAACCTGAGATGCAAGGAGTGAGGACACCGTCGCCTATGACCATGGAAGTGCCAAGCATGGTGGCGAAGAGCAGGAAGAACTTGGCGAACCGGCTGTTCTCCAGCTTCGACTTCAGCTTTGACGCCAGCCGGAGGCCGCGACTGCTCGGCAGCTCCAGCTGATAAGTTGAAACATCCCGGTCTTCCGCCTCTTGGCTCGGAATCAGACCCACCTTCGCGTATCTGCATATCAGTGAGTACAGTGCAAACGTTCCGCCTGAAACAATTGATTCATATTCGTGTAAAATTGTCAATACATATAAATAGTAATTAATTAGTATTGTTATTGGTATTTGTTGGATTATGAAATATTTCGTTCCTCCAAATCAGGGATTTAACAGTTTTAGTCAACTTTTCTTCCCATCTGTATATATATACAGCCTTGTACAATTAATGACATCAATATAATAGATACATTTTTTATCCATACACTTTTGCCGTATTATTATTATTATTATATTAATTCTTGCTTGATTCTTAGATTTATATATCTTAACAAAATAATTAATTATGCCAATTTCCAGATACAAGAAATGAGAATATAATTTATATTATATATATAAATTAAGAAGATCAAATGAATTAATCTTACATACGTACCATCCCCGTTGTCGTTGGCTCGAAGGACGATGAAGACGTACTTGATGAGAGTAATCAAGGTGATGGTGTAGAAGATGAGGGAGAGGACGCCGAGAATGTCGTCGTTATGGTGGATGCCGTCGGTGAAGGTGGAGGCGTAGACGTAGAGCGGCGACGTGCCGATGTCGCCGTAGACGATGCCGATGCTCTGGAACGCCAGCTGCAATAACACCGACCATTTCGCCGTCCCTTTCGAGGAGCCATGGCCGCCGTGCCAGTCGGCGGGAACCTTGCGGGATTCGATGTCCAAGGAGTCGTATCTCCTCAGCTTCTGCCATGAAACCTTTCGGCCCTTCAGCTGCTTCTCTTGTTGTTCATGCTGATCTTGATCGGCAACCTCATCCTCCTTTTCCTCCTCCCAAACTTCGGTCGTATGATCTGCTATTCCATCATTGTTACTTGACATTCTTGACGCTGAGCAAAGATTAATGGAGTGTTAAATTTACATACAACCAGAAGATGATGAAACCCAAGAATTCGCCCCTCAGAGAGAGAGAGAGAGAGAGAGGGAGGGAGGCAGTACTAGGGAGGGGAGGAACGAAGCATAAATAGCCGGGGAGTATATATATAGAGTTGTGAGGGTTAAAAGCCAGCCAGAGGGCGGCCCATTGTGTCGGTTAAATTGCCGCCTTAATTAATTATAAATTATGAAAATCCACAAGATATTATATAATTATTTTGTAAATTGAGATAATTATAAAAAGAGAAAATAGTTATAAAAGTAATAACATTTTAGGGTTTATTTGATATTGTTGTATTCTGATGTTTTAGAAAAGTAGCTTTTGGTAACTAAGTGTAGTGCTGTATTTATTAATATTAAGAATAAATAATAAATAGTGATAATATTTTATTGTCAGGACGTAAATATGTAAAAATGATTAAAAATTAAGTAGGATATTAAATAGATACTATGAAAATTAATATATATAATTATGAAGAGAGTTTATTTATCATTATATATAAAAATAAATATGAGTCCATTAAATACATGTTATTATATATTTTATATGTATAAAATAACAATATCAATGTAGGGTGTTAGTAAAAATTATCAAACTTAAATGTCCAAATAGTACATTTCTATTGTTAAAAAATATCTTTAACTTGCATATTTAAAAGTCGTAGTTGTGCTTCTAAGAGTACATTAACTTTTTATTATCAAAAGATATTTTTAAAAAAAAAAATAGAAAACTGGCTGGCGTGCCCAAAAAATGTATCAATAATAATATCAAACAAACAGTAGTATTAATAAGTGTGATCCTTCTGCGAACAAGCTAGGGTCTTTTATTCTTACTTTTCGGTGGAATTTCTATCGAATCGAATTCAAATATGAGTTCGTACAAACTTCATGAGTTGAGAGGGTGGGTTCAATTTGATTTGATTTATTTGAATTCACAGAACCTAGATAAACTTAGATGATCACATCATCATAGAAAGAGACAGGGAGATAACTTTACTTACTGACATGGGTGGCTGGTGGTTTACGATGAACAAGGGGGAGAGAGATCGAGGCGAAGAAGATAGAAGAAAGTGTGTGATCACGTGCTATTTAGTCAGCAGTCACGTGTGACTTGGGTGCACAGCTTTGGGTGGGGATGGAATGGAATGGAATGGAAGTCCCCCTCTCGTGACATGTGTACGTTGGTTTGACCTCGGAAAACTTGAAGTCACATTGGAATTGTCAAAAATACCCTTTCCTAGACAACTGGAAGCCTAGTATTAATTAATTTTTGTTAAGTTCTCAACTCAACTCGAGGGCCCATACGATGAATCTTGTTGACAAAAAGCATAGGCCGTTGCAGGAGCATGACATGTGTCACATTTCATTTTTATTAAATTTATTTATTTTTTTTAATTTGTAATAACTTAAAGACATCATCAAATAGTTTAAAAAAATTTCAAATCTACGATGGGGGGTTTATTTTTTACCTTAAAAAATTATCCATATTGACCTATAATAATAATAATAATAATAATAATAATAATAATAATAATGAAATTAAGATTCAACTTGGATTTCTCGAATTGTATTAGATAAAAATTAAAAATGTATATAATAAAATTACGTGGATGGTTGATTATTAAACAATTTTTATATAAAAAAAACAATATTTTTAAACACAATTAGGAGTGAATGATTTTTGCGGGTATTTTGGTGATGAAACGTCAAGTACTTTAGGAGTGACGCATTGGGCATTGGGGATGAAAAAGCAATATTGAAACATGCATGATGTGGGTTGGACTTAAAATTAAAATGTGGGAATAGACATGGGAACGGGAGAGAGCATCTCCATCTCCATCACCAGCGGCAGCGTTCCAATTTGGTGTTTGCTTCCATCAAATTGTAATTTGATCTGAATTTATAATGATTTAATTTGCTAGAAAAGTAAAAATTAAACTAAAAAAAAAAAATTGCTGCTTGACTTAGAACAATAATACAAAGGTAATTAAGTGGGAAATTATGATCAATAATTTGAGGTGAACCCATCTCAGTTTAAGTGCGCTGTCATAGAGTTTTCGCAGTGTATTTATTTATTTTATTTTATTTTAATCAATAATAAATTAATAATTCACAATTATTATTTTTCAAATTTACAAAAAAAAAACATAGTTTTACGAGGTACACATAATTAATAAACATTAACATTTTTTTAAATTCACCCAAGAAGTAAGTCTTAATTTCAACATATTTATTATATTAAAATCCACGAGTCAAGTTTGCTTTAATCTTTTTTGTCAGTATATTAATCATGCGTCATTCATAAGACTAAATATATTTTACTAGACTTTGAATTATTATGACATTATTCATTCATTCATTTGCCCAAAATAACACCGTGACAAATAATGAAAAGACCGTTCACAAAAAAATTCCACCTTAATTTGAGGCTCTTTCCAAATAACTTAATAATTCTTGAGCCCCTTAAAATATCGCACACTAAATAAACAAACTAAAAATTAATAGACTCGTACGTACTCTCTAATAATCAATGGAAGATACGTGTCAAAATTTATAGTATATATATATCAACTATATGTCGCATATAATTAAAAAAAAAGTTGTAAGGCAGGGCTGGGAGGGACACAGGAGAGGTGTGGCGTTGGCGTGCCCACTCTTTGGGAGGAAAGTCAAAAGAGTTGGCTGGGGGACACTAATCTTTCTTCTTCCCCGTGCTCAAGCCAAGCCGAACGTGCCAGAATACAAAGAATACTAAAACAAAAGGTCAAAGAAGACGAAGTTAAAAGTAACGATCTGGTGGTGTATATTTAATTAATTACTAAAAATACATAATTGGGCTATATATTCCCATCAATAATAGGGTATTTAATCCATAAAAACAATGTGCCTTTATACATATCTTTTTCTACGTGATAACAACATTTTTTTATTATAAAAATTAATTTGTAATTATTTTAACTGTCTTTATGGGTCTTCCAAATTAACCTGAGGAGGAGTTGGTGGGTTTAAGGACGGATTAATCCGATGGCAGTCGCAGTAATCAATTAATAGTTAATGTTATTGTGTTTTAAATTAAATTAAAATTTGTAGGATTAATGTCTAGTGTAGTCCGCCTTCTTAGGGAATATTCGGAAGTTATATCACATATGCTTGCCCAAAGATAATTATAAGTATAATTTTACATAAACCAACCATCAACTGGGCAGCATCATATATTTATTTATTAGGAAATTCAACATATATAGCGCTGCACGAGTACATCTTGTCACAAGAATGCTTGTTCTCTATAATGGAAATAATTAAATTGGAGATAAAAACAATTGGTATATGTCTGCAAATTCAAAGGTCTATTAATTAATTGGTAATTGCCTTGCTGCTGCATTAATATCATTTTTACGCATATATAAATAATAAGTTTAACTAATTATTAATTATGGGCCGGGGGCCATGTATATATGTATGGATATTATATTCATCAACTCCAGTAGTCCAGGCTCCTCCAGCTGCCGAAGCATTCTCCACTAAATGCATGATTTTCGTTTCATGACAAATTCATTCAGCTGAAGAAGGCTTTGGTAATCAAATCGCTATCAGTGATTTTCTTTTTTAAAAACTTGATAGTAATTGATATTTTTGTGTAAATTGGGTGGGTTGATTATTGAACTTTTAATTAGTCTATATGTAAATAAATAAATACAACAGCAGTCATGTTTTCTAACTTATACAACTTTAACTACAAAGAAAATGAAAATCCTAAAAAAATTAGAAGTGTTTATCGTGTAGTTGAGACCCGATGATGCGGAGCTAATTACATTTTTTTGTCGTAGACTAGGTACCTGCAAATAGAGTCGGGGACTCGCTCTCTCGTGAACACTCCAACGTTTAAGTCAGTTCACAAGGTTATTAAAACTAGAGTACTTAGTAGATGCTTGAGAAAAAAGATATCTTTTACTTGTCTTGGTCATTTGAATTTATAAGATGATTCCCCCCACTCCTCTCAAGATAAGACTTGTCTTTTACTTGTCTTGGTCATTTGAATTTATAAGATGATTCCCCCCACTCTTGTCAAGATAAGACTTGTCCTTCCGAACTTTCAGGATAAGGATTTCATCTCTCTTGTGGAGCCATGATTTTGGTGGAATAGATATAGTGATTGATTTTCGAGGGGTTTGGAATAATCCCTACCCTCATGACCTTCGAAGTGATGGCTGAGGCCAAGGAATCTGAAAAATCCTTGTTAAGCAAAGACTAAAATTACTAGCTGATTTGTTGAGACGGATTTGTCACACATCTATTTTGAATATGGGCTAAAGTGATGACTTTAGCTTGGTTCTTTGTTAGATACATGTTCTTAGTGTCATTGGTTGATTTGTGGGGGTATTGGAATAATTATGTGCTCGAGGATATTTTCCTTATTAATATCACTTTTTCTAAGTAAAATTTTTAAATTAAATAATGCCAATCACTCATAAAAAAAACGAGGTGGGCAAAAGAAATAAAAGAGAGGAGAAAGTTATCTCGTGTTTGTCTTCTAACTTTTTGCATTATTTGTGAATTATTATAATTTTTTATTGAATTTATCCCATGCTACAATGCAATTTTTACTGAGAAAAAAAATAGTATTTTATTCAATACATCTAATAGATTATAATTATAAATTAGAAATAAAAGTTGCATTATGGATTGATTTGTCAAAATCTATATGCAATGAAATGAATCCAATGGAAAGCGAAGATAATGATTTTGACAATTGACATGGATGGATGGATGGATGTTTAATATTATATTTTAATTTAGTATTTTTTTTCTAAAAAGCTATTGCCATGACTGATCATCTCTCTCACTCTCACTGGGGGAGTTGGCATCTGCCAAGACTAAATTAAACATCATTCGTCTATGTGCTTTCCTACTTAACTTAATTAAGCCTCACTCTGATTCTATCATCATATTTTAACTCCTTTTTTTAAATAATATATATATATATATAATATTATGGGTGTTTAACTAAATTACATAAAAATAAAACAATTTTGATTTATGATAGAAATTCCACATTCATTTTATTTATTTATTTATTAATATATATAATTTATGAATTATGATTCAAATTTGAAAAATTTAATTAAATAATAGTGTATGATTGCATGCATAGACTATATATCAATAATGATTAGTGAGAAAGATAAATATATCTACTAACAATATTTTGTATTGCATGAAAAGCAGAAACATAATTATAAACATCTAATGTCTACTTTGGATTATGAGTTGTTGGTTTGGGGAAAGAGTGCCCATATGTTTGTTTCCTTTTGGTTCAATTAAAATAATAAATCAATCCATACTTGTTCTAAGCGGAGTCACTCTATCCTTTTTGCCTATTTCATCTTCGAGCAATTTTACATTGTCCGAATATTTATCTTATTGAAGTAAATTTGCGCGATATTTTAACTGTTAATATCGTCATTTTAATTAATTCCGACAATAATCAAGTTTTATCACAAGAAGTGCCAAAATTCCCTTTTTCGAGCAAACCACAAGATGACCCGTTCTTTTTCCTCCTTCAAGCACAACCTCAGAACCTTCTTTCTCCTTTCTCCTTACTGACAACTTTTTGCCACTAGAGCACATCAAACCCCCTCCTTCCTCCTCGCCGCCAGCACAGCAAGCCCCCTCCTTCTTCCTTCTTCCTTCCTCCTTATATCACTACAAGATACGTGTAAAAATTTATAATATGTATCAACTATATGTGGCATATAAAAAAAGTTGTAAGGCAGGGGGGCTGGGAGGGACACAGGAGAGGTGTGGGCGAGGCCACTCTTTGGGAGGAAAGTCAAAAGAGTTGGGGGGGAGGGGCCGGGGGGACACTAATCTTTCTTCTTCCCCGTGCTCAAGTCAAGCCAAGCGTGAAGTGCCAGCCAATTCTAAATAAATAAATAAAGGCCCACTAACAGAATACAAAGAAGACTTAAGCAAAAAGTCAAAGAAGGCGAAGTTAAAAGTAACGATCTGGTACTGTATTTAATTACTAAAAATACATAATTGGGCTATATATTCCCATCAATAATGGAGTATTTAATCCATAAAAAACAACATGCCTTTATACATCTTTTTCTATGTGAAAACAACATCTTTTATTATAAAAATTAATTTGTAATTTTAACTTTCTTATGGGTCTTCCAAATCTAAGGATTATTAATTAATTTGTAATTGTGATGTGCGGATATACCGCCAGCTTAGTGAAATTAAAAAAAAAAATTAATTAATTTGTAATCAATTAATAACGTTGTTGTGTTTTAAATTAAATTAAATTAAATTTTGTAGAATTCCCTAGTGTAGTCCGTCTTCTTAGAGAATATTCGGAAGTTATATCACATATGCTTGCCCAATGATAATTATAATTATAATTTTACATAAACCAACCATCAACTGGGCAGCCTCATATATTTATTTATTAGGAAATTCAACATATATATATAGCTGCACGAGTACGTCTTGTCACAAGCATGCATGTTCTCTAATGGAAATAAATTGGAGATAAAAACAATTGGTATATGTCTGCAAATTCAAAGGTCTATTAATTAATTGGTAATTGCCTTGCTGCTGCATTAATATCATTTTTACGCATATATAAATAATAAGTTTAACTAATTATTAATTATTGGGGGGCCATGTATATATGTATGGATATTATATTCATCAACTCCAGTAGTCCAGGCTCCTCCAGCTGCCGAAGCATCCTTTAATCTCCACTAAATGACTTTCATTTCATGACAAATTCATTCAGCTGAAGAAGGCTTTGGTAACCAAATCGCCATCAGTGATTTTCTTTCTTTTCTTAAAACTTGATAGTTTTTAATATTTTGTGTAAATTGGGTGGGTTGATTATTGAACTTTTAATTAGTCTATATGTAAATAAATAAATACAACAGTTATCATGTAGTTGAGGTAATATTTATTATGTAGTTGAGACTCAGAAGAAGTATTATCATACCATTTCTTTTGAATAAAATTTTTAAATTAAATAATTAAAAAAAAAAGGGCAAAGAAAAGAAAAGAAAGGACAAAGTCTTCTAACTCTCAGTGCGGAGTTGGCATTCGCCAAAACTAAATTAAACATCACTCATTCATGTGCTTCCCTCCTTAATTTAATTAAGCCTCATTTTGACTCTATCATCACATTTTAACTCACTTTTTTTAATATATATAATTACAAGTGTTTAATTAAATTAAAAAATAAACATTTTTTTTATGTAATCAAGGACTGCCAATTTTAAAGACCATACTACACATCTATTTTATGTATTTATTAATATGCATATAATTTATGAATTATGATTGAAAGTCAATAAATTTAATTAATTAAATAATAGTGTATGATTGCATAGAGACTATCAATAATAATAATTAGTAAAAAAGACAAATATATCTACGTGCAATATTTTGTATTGCATGAAAAACTTGTTGGGTTGGGACCCTATGAGGACAAGAACAACTAGAAAATTAATTATAAACAACATGCAATGTCTACTTTGTATTATGAATTGTCGATTCGGGAAAAGAGTGTCCATATCTTTGTTTGTTTACTTTTAGTTCAATTAAAATAATAAATCAATCCATTCCTGTTCTAAGCGGAGGCACCTTCACTAGTACGTTCTCCCCGTCACCCATCACATCACATCACATCACATCCCAGGGATGGAATGATAATAATAGAGTAAATAAATGATCTACTTTTAAAATAAAATATTTCAACATGGAAATTAAGTACTTTCTAATGCAAAATATTTCCCATTGAAACAGATAACGCCCTAACTATAAAACCACCCACTTTTCCCGATGTAATTTATAGTTTTAGTAAATTTTACGTTGAATATTTGTTTCTATATTAATTAAACACAATATTCTATAGAAATGTAAAAGCAGGGTTACCTACTCTAGAAAATACAAGCAATCTCATCTGGGCCTCCTTCAAGAATGTAAGAGGTGGCCAAGTTCTCAGTTTATCAATCCTCAATTAAGAATGCTGGTGAGGCCCAACTATATAGATCTAGATTCTCGACTAGGCCTCAAACAATCAAAGCCCAACCGGCCGACGACACGGTGCTTGAACGGAACAACTGTTTCCAATGACGGGCAACTTCAAATTTTTCTTTTTTAAACAAAATTATGCCACTGTAGATATATAGGGAACAACTAAGATTTACTTTATTCCAACTTGCACTATATTAAGTCAATTTAAGTTAGAAAAAAATCCCTAACAAACCGCCCCAAATAAATCTCTTCTCCACTCCACTGGACTCATTCTTCTAAAGTAATTTTATATTTGTTCTAAATTTCATCAAGAGTGCACAATGTATTTATTGTTAAAAACAAGAAAAAATACACCATCTCAAAATTTATTTTTTACCCATCAATCTTTTTTAATCGCATTAAATAGAGATAGTAAAATCATCCTGATTGTTAAGAAGCTGTGGAAACTGTTCCGAACAAGGTAACTTCAGCTTCCATTACGCAAGTGTCTTCCACCAAGTAGGGTTGCTTTGGGTCATTGAGCTTAGCCAATGACATGAACTTTTCAACACCCCACGCCAAGAACGACGCTCCAAAATGGCGTACATCTGCAGTTGGATCCCACAAAATTAATTAGTCCTAAAGATTTTGTTGTCAAGTATGACATTAAATTCAGCTTTAATTGTTATCATCTCACATGTATCTTCAAATGGGTCCCCTTTGGGTTCATTTTGATCAAGCACGCGGATGGTAGATCTCACAACCAGTCGAGTGTCCGGTGGAAGTGTGGACTCGTCCAGAGACAGGTACGCCGAAACACTGTTGCCCTTCCCTTCGCCGAGCCCGTGAGGATAGATCCGAATCCTCCTGCGAAACAAAGAAAAGTTGTATTTTAAATTTTAAACTTTTAGTTAACATCACTGACTGTCATACCACAAAAGAAATGATGTACCATCTGTGGCCTCCCACGACGAACCACTGCGACTCGTAACGATCCAAGGTGAGGGCAGAAAAGGGCTTGATCGTCCAGGTGTAGATGCCGGTGTTGGGTTTTTCCAATGTCGACAAGCACTCGGCTTTGCGAGTCATCTTCAGAACATAGACTTCGGCACCGAACACGCAGGCGTCGTCGATCAAGTACCCATTGGAAGAGTCATTAAAGACTTGAAGCTCCACGAATTTGGCCTCGCCCCATTCCGTCTTCATCACGTGGAAACGCCTTACTTGGTTGTCTGCAACAATTTGGTGATGTATATAATTAGATTGAATAGATGAAGTCGGTGTATATATATATGCGAAGTTGACTTTTTGTAACAAACCATTCCACATTTAAATACCCGGGAGTGAGAAGTACTTGTCGCGGTGTTGATCATACACAAAGAAGTTGAACATGGCATGGAGCTCCCATCCGACAGGGAGTGAACTTGTGTTCGCCAACGTCAAGAATATCGAAATATGACCCTGCCCGCCTCTGTCCTTGTTCCCACGTGGGTATATCTTTAATCTCCTAATCATTAGTTAAGATTAAGATCAAGCTATTTAAATATGAATGAGTAATTAATTGGCACAAAATTCATAGATGGATGAAATTCAATACCATTTGTAGTCTCCTACGTCGAACGTGTCTGAACTATATTTCTCCAAACAAGATCTCGAAAGAGAGTTGAATGATTGAATTTTGAGAAGATAGTGTATTGGTGGAGCCTCTCTACCTAAGATTAAGCGTCACAATTAAATGTTAATTATAATGGTCACCCGATCTAAAGTTCAAAATGTATGTTACATATGTATATGATATTGAATTTTTATGAGTTTCAAAAGGTTATGTCCTTAACTTTTTGATCTATCATTTTGTAAAAAATAAAAAATTATTATCAAAATAATATAAAAACAATATAATTTTGAAAGAGAGAAAGAGAGAGTGAGACCTGTAAACACATCTGATTGGGAATTAGTGAATCTTAAGCCCATGGCTTTGATCTTGGAGACAAAACGAACCGAGCTGAGAAATTTTATCAATGTTTGTTTAAAGGTAGGCTCAAAATATATATGGGATGGTGAAGGTTTAATATAATGTGTTTAAAAGGCATAACTTGTCACTTGATTAGGAAGGCAGGCATCGCCTTACCTTCACTCTAAAGTTTGTGATCTCTTTTTATGTATATTAGGAGAAAACTTGTTCTAGTCATTTTGTATTAGACAACTCTTTAGGTCAAGTTATTCTTTCAGTATAATACAATAACTAAACAAATTATTATCCATTTAGGATAAAAATGTAAAAAAATCAAATCTTGAAGACACACTATGTATTTTTTGTCTAAAGTAAATGATGGTAAGTCTAGATGATTAAGGGACACCGTGTTATGATATATCTAGTCTTTATCCAAGTCTTTATCTTGTTATAGTTAGTCATAATGCAGTTGAAAACTTTTCAAGATTATATTAATTAACACAAACATATATTTTATGACTTGAAAATTTTAAAATGGAGCCTCTTCCTATCTATTTTACTTAAAAAAAAAAAAAAATTAAGTTCTTCAAGTGGCGATGGGTCAAACAAGTAGGTCTTTGGGAAAAAAAAAACATAGTCCTGATAATATTATGTGGTGCAGGATAAAGAAGAAAGCTCAAAGTTCATGATTACTTTATTTTTGCCTAATAAATCATATTAAGAAATGTTAAGAAATAATTTTAGAATATTCATTACTAACAAAGTGTATATACTTTTATATATATATATACATACATACTTTTTATTATCATAACTGATAAAAACAATGCTAAAATCTTACTTTCATTATCATTATATACACATGAATATATATATATTTATATATTACAATAGAATAGAGAACAAAACAAGAAAAAAGAAAACAAAACAAGAAAAAGAACTTTATTCTAAAATATCATCCTTTCTTTACATTATTGTAGTCAACTATATGATTTTTTATATATATTTTTTCGTCTTTTAACTTAGATCTCCATGGTGTGATGATCGGAACATTACATACCCAAAAAAAGTATAGATAAACAAATGTGTGATTTTTAATAGTCCAATAAATTGATATTTGTATTTATATTTATACTTATGGCAGAAGCTGAGGAGATCCAACTCCTTGACATCGAACCTTGCAACGTTCTCGCTGACTGATACGGCGGCGGCAACCATGGCTCCTCCGAAGGGGCGCCGAAATGGTCGGTGTTAGTGCAGCTGGCATTCCAGAGCATTGTCATCGTTTATGGCGACATCAGCACGTTGCCGCTCTCCGTCTACGCCTCCGCCTCCATCTCCACCTTCACCGACGGCGTCCATTCTCGGTGTCCTTTCCCTCATCTTCTACACAGGCTGACTCAAATTATGTTGTACGGAAATGAAAACGAGAAACGTTTCTGATAGGAAACGGAAATATGAAAACGAACGTTTTTTTAAAAAAATAGGCATAAATAGGGTTCGAAACGGGAATAGAAAACGTTTCCGAAACGTTTCGAAAACATGAAAACGACACTTATGAGGTGTTTCCGTGCAACATAGGACTCAAGGGGTTGTGGCTCTAAGCAATAGCTGGTTTAAGGGTTTTCTAAAAAATAATAAAAAAATATTTCATTTATTTTTTAAGATATAAAATTATTAATTAAATTTTTATATTTTAATTTAAAAAATAAATCTTTTTTAATTGATAATATAGTTGAATTACTTAATCTTTCTTATTACATAGTTGAATGTAAATAAAATTTTATTAATTTTAATTTTGAAAAACTTCTTTATGCTAAAACTACAATAATATGAATGATTAATAATATTTTATAAGTTATCCATACATTTAGAAAATAATTTATTCTTTTTATAAAATTTATTATAGCAAGTGATGTTTTTATTTTAATGGTTATAATTTCTTTTTGCTCTAAAAATTTCTTAAATCCCTAAATCATGTTAGGCCAACTTACTCATATTAATTGAGTTTTGATGATTAAAAAAAATGGTATTTTAATATACAAATTATAGTGTTTTTGTTGATTAACAAAAAAGAGTATTTTTTTAGAATATATTAATTGTAGTATTGAATTATTTTTTATTAATTTATAAAATATTTTCTAGAATATATTAATTGTAGTATTTTCTATTAAAATTATTTTTCAAATTTTTTTAATACTTTTCTCAAAAACTAGACCAGAAAGTCAACCCTTAATGCTTTAAAAATCGACTCTTAATGTACACGAAAGTCGACCCTTGAATTCCTAAAGGTTGCCTCTTTGGGTGCCAAAAAGTTGACCCTTAAGTCTTGAAGGTCGACCTTTGGTGTGCTAAAAGATTGACTCTTGGTATATGAAATGTCGACTTTCGGTCTAACAATCGGATTTTCAACCGTTGCGAATTCAAGTAAAGGTCAATCGTTCCTGTAATGACCCAAATTTTTAGAAAAATAATATAATAAATAATATATGTATTTAAGGTGATCCGTGGCCTTGAGGAGTTAATTGAAAAAAATGTTAAATTTATTATCTTTGTGAATGAAGAGAATAATTGAGAGTTTGTGAAATTTATTGTTTTTAAATGTAAGTTGAAAAATGAACATTTATTTATTATTATAAAATTAAATGTGATGCTAAACTAGGTGGTTAAGTATGCTTAGTATTTTGTGTTTTTAAATTAAATAGGAGTGAAATGGTTAAATGATCCAAATGGATTTAATGATAATATTAAGAATGAGAAAAGATAAAAAGGACAAAGGTGAGATTTAAAATTATAGATGTAAATCTTCATTCCAATTTAGTTTTGCACTCACAAATTTGGCCTCGCCCCATTCCGTCTTCATCGTGTGGAAACGCCTTGGTTGGTTGTCTGCAAGTTGGTGCATGTATATAATTAATTAGATTGAATAGACGAAGTCGGTGTATAACGTGAAGTTTAACTTTTTGTAACGAACAATGCCACGTTTAAATACCCGTGAGCGAGAAGTACTTGTCGCGAAGCTGATCATACACGAAGAAGTTAAAGATGGCATGGAGCTCCCATCCGACAGGGAGCAAACTCGTGTCTGTCAACGTCAAGAATATCGAAATATGGCCGCGCCCGCCTCTATCTTTGTTCCCACCTAGGTAAATCGTTAATCTCCTACATATGATGATCAATAATTAAGATTAAGATCAAGTTATTTACATATAAATGACTAATTAATTGGCACAAAATTCATGGACAGATGAAATTAAATACCATTTGTAGTCTCCTACTTCGAACTTGTCTGAACTATATTTCTCCAATGATCTCATGAATGAGTTGAATGATTGAATTTTGGCGGAGCCTCTCTTGCTGAAATTTAGCGTTAAAATTAAATGCTAATTACAACAGTCATCTGCTCTAGGGCTCAAAATGTATGTTACATGTGTATATAATACTGAACTTTTATGGGTTTCAAAAGATTATGACCTTAATTTTTAGATTTGTCATTTTGTAAAAAATAAAAATTATTATCAGAATAACATAAAAATTGTATGATTTTAAGTGAGGGTGATCAGAGAGAGAGAGAGACCTTTAAACATGTCTGATGGAGAATTAATGAATCTTAAGCCCATGACTTTGATCTTTGAGGCAAATGAACTAAGCCAAGAGATCTTATTTGAATGTTCGTTAAAAGATAGGCACAAAATTTATATGGGTTGGTGAATTTTAATATATTGTCTTTAAGAAGCATTGCTTTTTGTCACTTGAATAGGAGGGCAGGCATTGCCTTACTCTCACTCTAAAGTTTGTGATCTCTTTTTATATATATTAGGAGAAAACTTATTCTAGTCATTTTGCATCGAATAACTCTTTACATCAAATTATTCTTTCAGTGTAACACAATATATAACTAAAAAAATTATTATCCATTTAGGATAAAAAAAAAGTAAGAAAATCAAATCTTTGAAGAAACATTACGTATTTTTCATCTAAAGTAAGCAAGGGAAATTATAGATGGTTAAGGGACATTGTGGTATGATATCTCTAGCCTTTATTAAAGTCTTTATCTCGTTATAGTTAATTTTAATGCAACTAATTTTTTTTTTAAATTAGATTAATTAACACGAATATATATGTTATGACTTGAGAATTTTGAAAATAGAGCCTCTTCGTATCTATTTTATTATTTTTAAAAAAGTTTATGTTCTTTAAGTCGGTATTGTAAGAAAAATATATAATCTCACTAATATCTTGTGGTGTATGATACAGAAGAAAGTTCAAAGTCCATGATTACTTTATTTTGGCCTAATAAATCATATTAAAAAAAGTTAAGAAATAATTTTAAAAAATAGAATACTAACAAGGTGTATATGCTTTTATATATATATACTTTTTTTTTATTATCATGACTGATAAAAAAATGTTAAAATCTTGCTTTTATTATCTGTGAATATATTTATATATTACAAAATAAAAAGAAACAAGACAATAAAAAAGAACTTTATTCAAAAATATCATCATTTCTTTTACATTATCGCAATGAACCATACGAATTTATATATATATATATTTCCATCTTTTAACTTAGATCTTTAAGTTGTGATGGGCTTCGGTGGCCACCGCTTCGCGGCCTTTGTCGCGACCACCAATTCACCACCTTCGTCTTTTGCGACTGCTGCTTTTGCAACCGCCACTTCGCTTGTAACAGCCCACCTCTCGGAGCCTCTTCGTGCACAAAGAGGATCTGTGAGAGGGTCATTACTAAATTGATATCGAACAATAACATAATTACAACTCACACACAACCTTTATTTAAATCATAATTTTTTTTTATAACTTTTCATAATCGTCATTACATAGCTGATCACCGTGAGCCTATTTGGCTCATATAATACACATATATCTCAAACATCAAACATTAACCTTAACACAAGTACAATGACACTGAGGATCTAGTTTCGGGAGAGTTCTACACTTGTTATTCTGACTCGACGATCTGGACCCAACTCTATCGTATGCACTTGCGATCTCGGGATACTCTTACCTGCAATGATGGAAAACAAAGATGAGTTGCGAGACTCAGCAAGCTCATGAAAAAAAGACAACTGGTTATGGATAAGACTCTTCCCAACATACTATGCAATTTATGTTAATGCAACCACACCATGTCATGATCCATACGTGCTTTACTTCTAAATACATAACATAAAATCAACTGCATATAAAGGGTTCTTGTGGCCCACATAAGCCACACATTGGCACCTAAGTCTCGCATACAAACCTGTTGCAGTCTAACATAGGCTACCATTTCATCATTTAATAGGATCTGCCTTTTCCTAACCATGGTCGGTTTTTCCTAACACTCGTCACATGCTCTTTGTAACGCCCCGTTCTCCCAGAACGCGTATTACCTTGAGATTTTGAGAATATATATATATATATATATTTTTCAACATCATACACACAACATAAGTTCCTCGATATACATACCCTCATCATAATCATTTCCCGATAATCCCGATTATACCTTCTCAGCATATCAAAATTTAAAAATTAACAGACTAAGACAAGTGTTAACAATCACATCAGTGGAAGCAATGATCGAAACCTCAATGATATATAACCGATAAATTCATTTCACAGTCACTACAAAAAAATTGGGTTTTAGCGGCGATTTTTTTGTCATTTAGAGGCGGTTTTTGACCGTCGCTAAGTGTTTTAGCGGCGGTTTTGAAAACCGTCGCTATATGAGGGGTCGCGGCAGTTTTAGCGGCGATTTTTAGCAACCGCTGGAATAATCGCCGCAAAATGAAATTTTTTGCGGCGGTTTTAAAACCGCCGCTAAATACATAATTTCGCGGCGGTTTTGTTAAACTTAGCAGCGGTTTTAAATTTTCATATTTTTTATTTTTTTTATAAAATATTTTGATTTTAGCAGCGGTTTTAAAACCGCCGCTAAATCATATTTTAATTAAATAAAAAATAAAAATATTTTAGTGGCGATTTTAAAACCGCCGCTATTTTAAAACTAGAAAAAAAATTTAATTTTGGTTGACCGCACCAACGCGCGAGCGCGGCTGCGCGCGTTGCTACAACCGCGCGAGCGCGCGCGCGCTGGCACACCCACTGGGTGCGCGAATTAATTCTGAACTCTGTTGCTCCCGAGTTTCGAACCCGAGTGGCCGGGATGCTCCTGCGCGCACGTAACCACTCGATCCAACAAGCTCTTTCAACGTATACTCGCGCAAATAATATTTATAGTAAACAAGCCATATATATTTATATTATATTATACAATATAATTATAATATACATTATATATATATGTTTATATGTAATAAATAAATATATGATATATGATAAATAATAAATATTATATTTATATATTACATAAAAATAATATAAATATATCATAATATATAATTATTTTAATTAAAAAAAACATATACGTTTTTTGTACTATTTTAATTAAAAAATTATTGTAATAAAATAAGAAATAGAATTAATAAAGTTAAAAAAATAATACAAATAAATAAATTCTTTTTGAATATAATATATTCAGATTTATTTTTTATTTTTTAATTAATGTATAATATATATTCAGATTATTTTAACTTTTTAATTATTAATTTTTTAATTATTATTAATTTAATTTTATGAA
Organism: Diospyros lotus; assembly: GCF_014633365.1. Classification (NCBI taxonomy): domain Eukaryota; kingdom Viridiplantae; phylum Streptophyta; class Magnoliopsida; order Ericales; family Ebenaceae; genus Diospyros; species Diospyros lotus. Next base: position 36,298,291 of record NC_068338.1, on the reverse strand, counting down.
TTCAGTTGGAGTCATTTTAATTTTTTATTTTTATTTTAATTATTTAATTTTTAATTTTTTTATATTTTAACGTGTTGGAGTCGTTTTTCGTTTTTTTTGTATTTTTAATTATTTAATTTAATTTTTATTTAATTTATGCATAATATATGTTCAGATTTAATTTTTTAATTTATAATTTTTTTACTTTTTATTAATTTAATTTTTTATTAATAATATAATTTTTTTGTATTTTTTATTTAATGAATTTAGCGACAGTTTCAAACCGCCGCAAAAATTAATTTATTTTTTATTTTTTAATTATTAATTTTTTTTGTATTTTAGCGGCGGTTTTTCAAAAACTGTCGCTAAATTTAATTTTAATTTTTTTACTTAATGAATTTAGTGGCAATTTTGAACATTCGCAAAAATTAAATTTTTTTATTTTTTAATTATTATTATTTTTTTGTATTTTAGCGGCGATTTTTTGAAAATCGCCGCTAAATTTAATTTTAATTTTTTATTTACTGAATTTAGCGGCGGTTTCAAACCGCCGCAAAAATTATATTTTTTTTATTTTGTATTTATTAATTTTTTTTTTTGTATTTTAGCGGCGGGAAAACTGCCGCTAAATTCTAAGAAAACCGTTGCTAAATAGGCATTTAGCGGCGGTTGAAAAACAGTCGTTAAATTTGGCGTTTAGCGGCGGTTTTCAAAATCGCCGCTAAAAAACTACCGCAAAAAAACCTGTTTTTTGTAGTGAGTTTAATAACCAAATCGATGTTTCACATGAAAATATCAAAATATTACATAACCTCTGAATATCGTAATCATAGCAGTTATATCTCGACGACATCCTTTCCCTTGGGGCCACTGCTTTCACTTGAAACGTTTGAATATTCCAGAGACATAGTCCAAATTAGATGCTGAATCATCTAAGTGAGAGTTCAAAAATATTTTCATAAATATATGCAAAATCATATATAAAACTGACAAATCCTGACATGCCTCAGCCTAAGAGAATCCCACATAGCATTTAGCCCTAACCGGGGAAAATGCAATCTCTCTAAAGGCGACATGACCACATCGACCCATTGGCAAACACAATCCTGCTTAAGAGGGACAACCTCGATATATGAACCCGAGAATCACCCAATTATCATTGTTAGGGATTATGCTCCTATTCAAAAGCATTCCAAAACCCAACGCAACCTTAGACCCAAGAGTATCACATCAGCACTCTCTCAGGAATCAATGACACATCGGTATTAATGCTATTGTTCAAAGGAACTTGGGGTGGTGTCCACTCTCAGGCCCACCATTTGAGCCAACAACCGGGGTGGTATCCATTCTCAGCCCCGCCACTTGAGTATCGTAGGGTGAAGTCCGTCTCAGCCCCGTCCCAAGTGGGTCACATAGCATCAATCCTCGACACGCATCCCGAGTGCTGTCACTCAAGGGCCACGTCACAAGTTAACAACCCATGTCCCACGTGGACAACAAATAACATGCTAATGCCGAAAATCATATCATGCATAACATAAAATCAACATTTTAATGTATGCAATTTACCATACGAAAATTCAATGCATGTGTAAATAATCGTTTGGACGAACCATCGCACGAAACCAACCACTCACGATAAATCAAAAGTAACAAGAATATGCACATAAATTGGATTGAACAAATCACAGGAAACCATTCACATGCCACAAACAAGTTTTTCTGGTAGACTCACTTACCTTGGGGCTAAGTTTAAGATTTCTCGAAATGTGTGCCCGACCTCGATTCTCGTGTCGGGCGCTCTATAGTTCAACTTCGAGCCTCAAAGATACCCTAGATATCATATTTATTCAAAAGAGAATCAATATCTATTTTCCCAATTTTCTCATAAATTTTCTTTAATTTCTTCATAATTTTCTTTCGATAATTCCAAATAAATACCTCTTCAAGTATTTTTTCCAAATTTTTCTCCACAAGAATTAATAAAAAAATATTTATAAGCCTCTGGAATTTTCTGAAAATTTTCCAGATTTTTCTCCTATTTTCTCGAATTTCCACAATTACTTTTCCTTGAGAAAAATTATTTCTCCTTGATTTCCTTCGAATCTCCTCCATGAAAAATCACCAAAGCTCATAAAATAAATTTATTATCCTTCTGGAATTTTTTCATAATTTTATAAAAATCCCTCATATTTATTTTCCATTTACCTTTGCTTTCAAAAATCCAAAATAATTATCTCCTCAAGAAATTTCCAAGATAAAAATTCATCAAAATAAACTATTCATTTTTCTTGAATTTATGGATATTTTTAAAAAATTTTATTTCCTTTAATTCTATTTTTTCTCAAATTTTTTATATTTTCAGCATTTAAAGAATACAAAAATTACCTCCGATCATCTTCTCCGTCAACGGCGACCGGCGACCTTCTCCGTTGACTGATCCGACGACACCATCTTGAAACTCTCCTGAAGACGATCACAATGGCACCCTCATATGGCCGAAAAACTCGCCGAAAATAGCCTGAATGGTCGATTTACAGTCCGGCTTTGGCGAAACTTTGCGTTTTGTGGCAAGCTTCAAAACACCTTCAAACCTTAATGAAACTTCAGGAAATTCTTTAGAAATGATCCTCAATACATGGAGAATAAAAAGCCCTTTATCCCAGACCTCTGATTCGCTCCCAAACGTGAGAAATCCAAAGTAAAATTTTTGATGCATTCAGCCACATTCGAACCTCTATTTATACCCGTTTTCGAAGTCCAATTGAGCCATACCTGGTCAAATTGACGTCTCTATCATCCTTACAACCATTTAATGGCCTCAAATCATGATGATTTCATGCAAATCGTCCTTCCCAAAAATCTGACGACCGCGGCCATGCCTCACCATTTTCTATCAAATCACGACTATGCTTGGCCGATCTTAACCCATATTCGATCCTAATCAAACCCCCACGCGGTGGGGCCCATTTTCGTACCCCCAGACGGCCTCAACGACATCGCTCGAAGGCTGGCCTGTGATGGCAGTTGGCAGCGGTGACCATAACTGAGCTTCCTTCTTCATTTTCTGCTATTTACACTTTGACCCTCATTCTCAAACCCTTGAATTATCCAATAATTCCATCAAGTCCCTTAAGTTGCAAAATCTTCATTTCACCCTTGAAAATCCAGAAAAACCATCGTTTCGACCTCTCTCAACCAAAATTAATAAATTACACTTAGGCTCGAATATAAGTAAGATCATATTTTTTTTATCGAAAATCTTTTTGTTTTTTTTCTAAAACCACTTAAGGGTTGCTCCTTATGCTAAATATAAGCCTACTTAGGGTCCCGTCGAATTCCCGAAGTCCCTTAGGATCATTCGGCTTCTCAGGCCGAATCATAGCTGTATTAAAAATTATCTCGATTTCGATTTCTTTTAATACCATAAATCCTATCTCGGAACGCTTGTCAATGTTGTATTATTTTCCTTAGACACCCACGTTCCATGGTACTCCCTGCAGCTGATTCGGCGATTTTTTTTACTGCCAAACCCACTTTTCAGTATTTTAATCTCATCCAAATTACGTGGTAACCTCACACAGATATGGGGTATTACACTTTCCCCCCCCTGAAGAAATTTCGTTCTTGAAAATTTGCCATTGCCTAGTTAAATCACTAAAGTAGCACTCAACTTAGTACCCCATCTTAAATGCTCTACCCAAACCTGGTATCTCTAGTAAATTTTTCCTCAAGTTAGTAGATACTACTTCTAACCTGAACATCTCAATCACACTTCATCACATGTTTAGAATTTTCGATTGTAGCTCCTCACTTGTGGTCACACATATCCCCAAAATAACATTGTTATGCCTTCAAGAATTATCAAAAAAATAAATAAATAAATTTCATGTGGCAGGCTACCACATGGGAAACCTGCCTGCTTGAAGCAGCCATGAGAGAGGGCCTAGGCTGCATGAAGCGGCCACACTGTGACCACATGGAAGTGGCAGTGTGGCCGTTTCCCCCCCTCCTGCTGCCATGCAGCAGCGTGGAGGGGGGCCCAGGCCGCATGAAGCAGCCAGACATGGCCACATGGAAACGGCCACATGGCCGCTTCCCCTTCCTGCTACCACGCAGCAACGTGGGGGGGGGGGGGGAGGGCGCCTCCACCCCTGAGAGATGTCTCTCGGGGATACTTTCACACCCCCGAGAGACCTCTCTCCGGGGTATTGCACACCCCCGAGGGAGGTCCCTCGGGGGTGCCCAATGCACGCCCTCTGTGCGCGCGCTGACGTACTTGCACCCATGTACCCTCGTGCCAATAACCTTGCAAGACTTGGTCAAAACCACCTCCAATATACCCGCTGAGAAAAATGGGTCACATGACACATGGATACCCCTTTCATCGCTATAAATAGGGGTATTTTCCCTTATTCGGTATACAACCTCTCACTCTCGTACTTACTTTTTATCTTCAAGCATTTCACTTCTACGAGGGACTAACTTAAGCATCGGAGGGTCCATGCGGGGATTCACACTCGCGCCCTTAATCGATTTTCTTTCCAGCAGGTCATCCATTGCTCTCAACCTAGTCAAGGGACTCACCCATCGCTGTCGTGACCTCCGAGAGACTCATCCATCGCTCTCAATCTAACCAAGGGACTCACCCATCGTTGCTGTGACCCCCGAGAGACTCATCCATCGCTCTCAATCTAACCAAGGGACTCACCCATCGCTGCCGTGACCCCCGAGAGACTCATCCATCGCTATCGTGACCCCCGGGAGACTCATCCATCACTGTCACTGTTAGATATAAGCCCTTAAGACTAGTTCTAGTGACACAATAGGGCTTAATCTTGTAATTCTTTAAACTTATTTAATGGCAAGTTTTATGTTTAATTTAATTTGCAATATGATTTGAATTGAACATATAAATATCCTTTAGTATAATAAGGAGTGGATACCATTCTTAATTGTTAAGAATAATCGAGACGGATAATCCACAATACGTTATACTATAAATATGTTCCTGGCCATAGAGTTCCTAACTTGGATAATTAGTAACTCGCAAAGGCCAGCACATCGTCTTCCTCCTTGTTCGGTATAAGATACAGAAAGACAAGATTGGTGGGTCTCGTACCACTCTGTATAAGATACAGAAAGAAGACGAGTGGGTGCTCGTTATAGGAACGAGTTCACTGAACGGGACTGTTAATATTGAATCACATGGGTTTTATCTCACGGGTCAATGATTCAATATTAACTACGGATTTGCATTAGTCCTTAGACTTGAGATGACATGGATATTTGTGTGTTGGTGAATTAGGATATCAACGATATTATATGATTATCCTAATCAAGGATAGCAATATGTATCTATGTGCCTAGTTCAGTGACACACGAGGTATATGTGCATCAGATATGGAATCTATCACCTCGAGATATACGAGGAGGATGTACTATGCGATCCAGTAGTCACTTGACGATAAATCCTTGGCCAAGGTAATATGACGACGGAATTTGGATTCCGTAGAGGGTGTGTCATATATTAGTCAAGTGTGATTATTGGATTTGGTCATACGACGAGATCGAGAGATTTGACCTACTGACCGTGATCTCATATCTCGTCAGGATATAGTATGATAAAGGGACTGTATTGCAGGGCACCGTAGTGTAAGGTTCACATTCCCGCTTCACATTAAATTAGGTAATCATGACATATTGCTAGATGTCACTCATATTTTACGAGAATTAATAATTAATTAATTCTCGTTGCCAATTTAATTGTGAACCCAGAAAGTCCTACCCAATAGAAATCGTTTTAAAAGAAAAATGGGCAAATTTAGTAATTATGGAATTACTAAATTATAAATGCAATTATTTAAGAAATAAGAATAATTAAATAAGTAATATGATTATTTATTTAATTATTAATTTGAATTGGGCTTTTTGCTAGCACCTAAAACCCGGCCCAATAGCATTTAAGGTTTTAGGGTTTCTTGTCTATAAATATAACATTAAACCCAAAATCCGTTTAATCAATCTGTTGGATCAAAAACGAAAATTTTAGAGAAAATTTTCGAGTGGACAATTTCGGGTGGACCAACTCGGCATCTCACACGTGGGAGATATCAGGCGGGTTATTAGCTACAAAATCAGATTTCGTATCGAGGTAACTTTTCGCTTTTGTGTTTTTGATTTAACCGTAAGATTTGAAAAACGTGATACCAATAAAATCAGATTTTATTTTTCGCTGCGTATGATCAGATCATGTTTTCTAACAGTCACTCCACTCCGGGAGACTCACCCATCTCTCTCGATAATTACTCATCGTTTGGACAATCTACACGTCACCCATTGTCCAAAGGAGTCATCCCCCGAGTGAGTCATCCATTGCTCAGATACACCCCACGAGAGTCATCCATCGTTCGGATCAGCCATACGAGGGTCATCCATCGACAGTTTTCCATTTTACAAATTTATTGTTGTAACTGTGTAACAATAATTGGCGCCGTCTGTGGGAAACGCAAACGAAAAGCTACAAAACTATTCCGTCATTATGGCTCAAACCCGAAGTAATCATCAGACCCTCTCCCGTGGTGCCCAATCACCTCGACGAGAGACCCTCGCTCGAGTGGAAGATCAACATCAATCTATCCATGAAGGCCAGCTACCCCTCATCCATGGGGGCCATCCGCCCCTCACCAATGAGGGACACCCCCCTTACCCATGGGGGTCAGCCGTCCCTCACCCATCAATCCCTTTGTGAGGGTCACTCATCCCTCACTCACCAACATCCGTCATTTCTAGAGCCCTCTCACCTATTGGGGGTCCAACTTCAGGTGCCGCCTCTTACAACCTCACATGTTCTCTCGGGACCCTACCTATGCAGATCCCATCCGTCGTTCCTTGGGCTGAGTACGAGGCCCTACGACAATAACATGCCGAAGGAATACAAGCTCTTCGGGAAATGGCGGGTGTTTTGCAAAGTTTGGTCTCTCACGGGTCAATCCCAGCCGCATTGAGAAAGTTCATACCAGAAACAGTTCTGTCCCACAGGGCTCATCAGGAGGTACCAAGGAATGGCTCCTATCGAGAAGCGAGCCTTGAAACTCATGCTCAACCTAACCCTATTAGAAACAATCAACCAAGATCTCTTTTAAGAGGAGCTCATAGCCAAACTTCTCCCCATCGAGGAAATCATGGAGGAACTGATCGTTGAAAGACAGAAAGGCGAAGCCCATAAAGAGGAAGATATTCTGAAATAGTAGCCAGCACTCCTATGGAATGAGGTCGGGATTCCAAACCCGCTACCAAGCAGAATGATTGGCCTGATGACAACCCTACTACATTTAGTGCACGGGAGGCAGCCGATATGAAAAAAATGATTGAGCGGGTGCTACAACAGAATAAGTTATTACCCACTTCCGAGGAACAATCTAGAGGAAAACTACCATTCGTGACAGAAGTAATGGAGAAACCCTTGCCGAGAAAGTTCAAGATGCCTCAAATAAATCCTTATTCAGGCAAGGACGACCCTTATGATCACGTGCAAAATTATGGATCTTTAATGATGCTTCATGCTTCATGGATGGGATGACGAGATAATGTGTAGGGCATTTCCATTAACCCTGATTGGGCACGCTCGGGCCTGGTTTAACGGCTTACTCGAAGCATCCATCTCTTCATTCGGCCAGCTAAAAACGGAGTTTATCAAAGCATTCATTATTAACAGTCAAAGAAAGAAAGATGCGACATATCTGCTTAGCGTTTGACAAGGGAATAAAGAAACCCTACGCCACTACGTGGTCAGATTTCAGAACGCCACACTTGAGATCTGTAATTTACCGATTGAAATAGTAGTGTCTGCTATGTTCCAAGAGACACGACTAACCCGTTTGCAAGAATGATTGTCTCTAGACCCTCTGAAATCTTTGACAGACCTGTTTGTCAGGGCTAATAAGTACATACTCCATACGGAGATGATGAGAACGGTAGGGGGAAATGAAGATGGGGAGCGAAAAAGAAAGGAGCGAGATATTGAAGAAGACCTTATCGTCGAAAAGAGATGACCCAAAGACTGGATGATGTCAGGCCTCAGTTCAATCATTATACCCGGCTCACCCAACCTCGGTCTACCATATTGGTAGCCATAGAAGGATCAAGCCTAATCAGACTTCCAAAAAAGTTGGATTGACCTATAAGAAAGAATCAGGATGAGTACTGTCGATACCATAGGACTCGTGGCCATTCCACTGATCAATGTAGGGAATTGAAAAATTAAATTGAGATGCTTATCCGAGAAGGGCACTTACAAAGATATGTACGAGAAGAAGAGAAATACAACATGGAGACACAAAGAAGGGAATAGAGGCCTGAAACACAGGAAATACATAATCCAAGACAACAAGAGAGAGGAAGCGACTACAGACAAAATCTCCCTCTAGATAATGAACCAACACATCAGGTTATACATGTCATTTCGAGTAGCGAAACCTTGGCTGGTGATAACTCCTCTTCCCGAAAAGCCTATGCTCGTTTGGCCTACCAGGTTAATTCGGTAATGGAGGTTAGAGAAAATAAAGAGCCCATTACGTTCACACTTGCTGATAGAGAAGATATAATCATTCCACATGATAACCCAATGGTAATCTTAGCTATCATTGCAAAGCACCCAATTGAGAGAATTTTGGTAGACAGTGGTAGCTCAGTTAACCTCATTTATTGGAATTGCTTTGAGCAAATGCACATTTCATAAGATCGATTGAAAAATATCTCTTTCTCTTTATATAGTTTTACTGGGGAGCCTGTCTCGATGGCTGGTTCAATTCAGTTGCCAGTCACATTGGGCTCTGATCCTCAGAGAATAACACGCCAGGCCTGCTTTATGGTGGTTAAAGCCTCATCAACTGTATACAATCTAATTTTTGGTCGTCCTTACTCAACAACATAAGAGCCATAGTCTCTTCTTGTTATTTGTTGATAAAATTTCCTACACCCCAAGGAGTGGGACAAGTCCGAGGGGATCAACGGAAGGCACGCACGTGTTATGTTGCATCTACAAAAGGGAAACAGAGTGAAGAGACTTTATCGATTGCCAAGCAAACTATGCAAGACTAGGTTGTATTATTTCTTTCATTAGAATTATTATAATAATGTGAGTTCAAAACGGGATTGTGGACGTAGGCACATTTGGATGAACCACATCAAAATGTTTGTACTCACTCCTGCAAATAAATTATCGTTATTGCGTCCACTATTATCTACCAGATTTCATCAAGGGTTCTTTTTAGAACGAAAGGCCCGTGGCCCCGCGCACAGCCTGGCAACGAGGTGAAAGTTAAAAGCACGTTGCCTTGCTCATAACCCGGCAACGAGGGAGATAACAAGCCCATTGTCCCGCACGTAGTCCGACAATAGGGGAAAAATAAGACATTGTCTTGCACATGGCTTGACAATGGGGTGAAAATAAAATTACTGTCCTGCAAAAAGACTGATAGAAACGATGTAACGACCCGTCAAGGGGTCTAGATGTTTTTGGGTATTTTATTTGGGTTCAAAAAATTTTTGCTTTAATTAATTGAGGGTTGAAAATATTCCCCCTTGTTTATTGGAATAAAGAGTAAGTGGAAATAAGAATTTTGTAGCCTATTTAATTGGGATCCATCAATGTGGGAAAAGTCCAAATAAATTGGGCCATTGTGATGTGTTCAAAATTTTTAATTATATTATGAATTGGCTTGGATTATGATAATTCATTTGGATTAATGAGTTGGGCCATGGAATGGCCCAAGGTATGGGCTGAGCCCAATTGGGGAATGAGATTTGAAATTTTTGAAAGAAAGTCATAATAAAATAAATTAGCCATCAAATGTCAATAGTGCCCTTGGTCTTCCATTTGACCATTGTAAAGGTGAAGGGCAATCAGGTCATTTGGACAAAGTTGCAGGTGCAGACTGCGCATTGCCCTCTTCATGTTTCATCTGCAGTGGAGACCTTTTCTCTTGTGCGTACTCTCCTTTCCTATCTAAGACTTCTTCTCCTTATCTTCCATTTTCCCTCCTGGTTGCTGGTATTTTCGTCTGGGTTGATAGCAGCTTCAAGAATGGAGGATTTTTCTGCATAGCAAAGTTATCAGGCAAGTTCTTCTTGCACTCCCCTTTGATTTTCAGTGCAAGTTCCTTCACATATCTCCTTCTGCCAATATGATTAATGCGTACATGTTGGCTTGCTGTGTCCATTTTAGCTCATTTAGCTCACTGTGTTCATTTTATCTCATTGTGTTCAACCTTTTGCTTTTGTATCTCTCTGTGGGTCTTCTTGCGATCTCAAAATGGGGTTTGTTTTCACCCCAAGCTTTCTTCGTGAATGGCATTTTATATAGCTAGGTGAGGATGAGAACCTCTGTTCGTTCTGCATCCAAAGAAGCAGTGTTCAATGTGTATATATATATATATATATATTTGTGTGTATCACCCCCTGAATGAGCTTGCTGATCCAAATGCTTCTTATATGTATATGTGCTGTGTTTGAATGTAAAATGCTTAGTCCATTCAAATGATTTCATTAAGGTATTTGGAGCAAACAGCAAAAGCCTCAACTGAAAATATATATAAACTGTTTGCCTATATATATGAGACCCACTTGTAACTACTTATATTCAATATGCGTAACGAGCTGATACCCCCCCCCCCCCAGAGATTTGAAAAGCTTATTAAAGCATGCCCTGCCTAGCTAATCCACAATATATTATGCTTAAACAGTCATTCGAATGCCCCTGTTCTGTTCTGTTCAGCAAACCCAGTTATATATATATACACGTTCAGCTTCATTAATGTTCTAGCGAGCTCGTTCCAGTTCTTTCCGCGAGCTCGTTCCAGCTCTTTGCCGCGAGCTCACACCCATAAGCTCCCTGGCCGCTTAATCGCGAGCTCATTTGTCAAGCTCTTGGCCGCGAGCTCTTGCCGCGCGCCTGACCTCAAGCTCTTCCAGCGAGCTCTTGCTCAACCCCTTGACCGCGAGCTCGTTCACCTCATGACCCCGAGCTCGTTCGCTTGTCCTTCCCGCGAGGTCTCTTGAGCTCTCTCCGTAAGCTGCGACCTCAAGACCGAGCTGTTCCCGAGCTCGTCCCATATGCCTCTGAATGAGAGCTATCAGCTCTCACCCTGTTTATTTACCTTTCCTTAACTTAAGTAAATGTTTGCATTTTCCTTAATTTATATTTTACTTTCCTTTACTTTAATACATAAATGTAAATAAGAAAGTACCCCCCATTTGGATTCAATAAAAATATCAAAAAAATCAAAATCCATAAAAATAAAAAGTTAGAATTTTGGTTTTAGTACAAATCCATGAATTTGCAATTTTACCACCATCGAAATACATAGTTTCCGTTTCTTGAAAAATTCATTAAAAATCATTTTTACAACAATAAATGCTAGTAATCAAATTACCGGGAGTTAGTTTTTTCAAGATGAAGACATTTTCAAAAAATGTTCTATTTGGTCCATTACCTTAGAAAAATTTCAGGATTATGTTTGGTCAGCAATTTCACGTGGTGTGGTCATTTGATTGCATGGAGTAGAATAATGAATTTGAGCTATGAGCATGAATGCAAGTAAATGCATACTATCACTGGTTAAATGAAATCACAACAATCATATGATGGGAATAATAGTTATTAAATTTATAATACTCCTCAACTGGTGAATCGAGATTTAATATTAAATAGCATCTCTCAAAGAAGTATTCTTGTGTTGTAAATTACATTAAGCATTTTTGTGTCATAAATTACATCTTGAATGTGGTAAACATTATGAAGTAAGATATGTTGAATTTATCTGATGATGGGGGAAATACCCGGTATGGGTAAGTGATGTTAACAGCATGAATATTGCAGAATCAGGAATTTAAATACATGTGGTTGGCAAATGCATACATGATGCATACATGTACAGGTTTCATATATATATGTTTTGCGCACCTATTATTTTGCGCGGAGGGAGAAAGGGTACCCTAGAGCACTTGGCACGGGACGAGGTGGCCATAACCCGGCAGGTTGGCTCCATATTTATTTGTGAGGTTCTATAAAACTTATGCACTTTTGCATGCATTGATTTATGGCTTGAGAGCCGGGAAAATTGATATTGATAAAGAACTTATGCACTTTTGCATGCATTGATTTATGGCTTGAGAGCTGGGGAAATTAATAATGATATTGAAATCTTATGTACATTTGCATAGGGATACATGGTGAGATGATATATTGGGTTGAATTGATAATTCATGAATTATGAATCTTGTATATATTGTGGAGTCCTTGATTACTCTTCTTGGTGTCATTGTGTTCTTGAATCATATATTGTTCCTTGTTTCTCGAACTTGCTGAGCCTTGTGGCTCACTTGATCTTCTTTGCCATTCCAGGTAAAGGAAAGACGGTTATTGGAGGCGAGTCCAATAGGACTGCAACCCAGGGATAGTGGTGTACGGAGACGCGTCCTAGCTTTAAAGATCCTAGTTAGTGATTTGGTGAGGTTTGTAATAGTGAAAATTTATTATGTTTTGGCATTTGAGCCTCACATTATTTTGTATGGCCATCGAGCCTAGAGTTATGAGATATTGGGAATGTAATTAAATCTTATTAAATTTCCGCTGCTAGAAATGAAATGAGTTGAGTTCAGTTTTGTTCTATATCATCCATGTAAGGACCTTCTTTCGAGTATTCAGAAGCGGGCCTTACAAACGAGCCATAATATTTGTTGCCTCGTGAGTGACCTACACCGCTTCGCCTGGTGACCTAAGGCCCATTACCTTACTATTAGCCTGATAGCAAGGTAAACACAGAAAGACCTATCGTCTTGCTAACAGTCCAACCAGAAGGTGAAAACAACAAGTCTGTTGCCCTGCTCATACCCTGGCAACAAGAAAATACCAAAACTAATTGCGGACGTAGGCACTATACGGAACCACGAAAATAAAAGATGTATATTCTTTCTAATTGCGAACGTAGGCATTATGCCGAACAGCAAAAACAAAATATTTATGCTATTTAATTGCAGAAGTAGGCATCATGTCGAACCGTAAAAATAAAATATTGCAAACTTAGACACTGCGCTCACAATACCAGCGAGCATGTACACCTGAAGCTAGAGAGCTGAACCATTGTAACAAAAGGCTCATTACCCCGTTCAGAACCTGGCGATGAGGAGGCAAGAACATCCCATTGCCTCGCAAGTAACCTGACAACGAGAAGACATGAAACCGTTATCCTGCGATACATCGAGGGAGCATAATTTCAACGGTTCTGCAAATGACTTACACTGTTTCGCCTAGCGTCCGAATGGTACAATAACTGTTGCCTTACAAGAAGAGATGTCATATTCATCATTTTACAAGTAATCTGACAAATCAAAAAATGGAGTGACAATCATCACGAACACCTTTGGATTCGGAGAAAATTCCCCAATACGCCAATTCATCTCTCGGCAACATGTAGATACATATACAAGTCAGTAATGATATGGTCACTCTTGACATGATTTTAAGATCTTTTCGAGCCCCCGTCACCTCGAGAGCTGGGAGCGTATAAAGAAATCGTGTTTATACTCCTAGAAGATGAAGAACTGAATGCATGGACTACAGCTACAAAGGCAGGAGCTTCAGCACATCATTCGAAGACTCTGCCATATCTAGTTGAAGCCATCGTGCTTATGAAGAGTTGAAATATGAAAATGCCAAAGCCACAAATAACACAGAAGAATTGTTGAAACAATGACTAAATGAGAAGCTCAAGCCTTCTTTTCTAAGGGCACACAGGGAGCAAAATGCCAAAGATAGATACGAAAGACATGAAGGAAGATATTGCTACAAAATAAAGGAGAAAAAATAACCTCTTAAAAATACGGTAGTGTTGCAGGCATAATACTCTTCCTCTCGGGAGACCCGACAGAAAAAGTAGGGAGCAATTGTTATGTCTCCAAGAATTATCCAGACTTATTAATTGTGATTGTTATTATTTTATGGAGAATGAAACATAATGGATCATTTTATCGTAAGTATCCAGACTTACTATCCCAAGTATTCCACCTGTGTGGAAAAGCATGATTATAGAAATTTTGGCAGAATATGTGATGGGAATTTGGATGAAGCATGATTATAGGATTTGTTTGGTAGAATATGTGATGGGAATTTTTATTTGCAGAGCCATAACTTAACTTTTTCAACAAATATGTGATGGAAAAATGAATAACATTTTTGCCTTATTGAAATTTTTGTTAACTATTTTTTTTATTAGGCTCATTACGCCCCTTATGAATGATACACTGGACGTTATAATTAAAAATAAAAATATTCAAAATCAAACTATTTACAAAGACATATATCAAAAATAAAATGTATTTAATTGATTATCTTCCTTAAGTGATCAATTTTATCATAAATAACAAACATCACTAAAATTTTAATGACAAGTCAATACCTAAATCAACTTAAACTAAAAAAGAGATTAAAATTTATACATAACAAATTCATTGTCCATTGCTATCTTCCAATATTGATCCTATCACCTCATCTTTCTCGGGACGTCGATGTGGGGCACATATATAAGTTGGCATAAGTGGTTGACCCATTTCATAAGTTAGCACCCAATTCACTCCATAAGTTACATTTTAAGGTTGATAGTGAGCACCTGTAAAGAGGATAAAATTTTTTAGTTTAACTATAAAAAATGACAAAGTATAATATGAAATCATATGAAAATTGACCAGAGAAACAAATTCAAGAACCTATTGAATTTTATAATACAATCGAAAGAAATAAAACCAACAAAATATTTCAAGGGCATGCTTCATAAAACAGAAACTTAGGTTACGTTCTCTTTATTTTTCAATTTTTAGTTTTAAGTTTTGAATTTATTTTTAATTTTTTGTTTTGGTAGTCTATTTTTAGAAAATTAAAAACGCGTTCTCTTTGTCATTTTGAAAATTATTTCTTAAAATAAAAAATTAAAAAACGCGTTCTCTTTGAAATTTTGAAAATAAATTTTTAATGATATTTTATTCAATAAATTTGATTATACAGTAAATTAGAAATATTTAATGTTAATATATTATTAAAAAATATATACATTTTAAAGTTAATAAATTTTGTAATATTTTTTTTTATTATAATAATAAAATATAAATAAATAAATAAATAAATAAATGTATTTTGAGTTTATAGTTTATTTTGGATAAAAACACTTAAAACAACAAGTTCAAAATAATTTTTATTGTTTTGAGTTTTCTTTATAATTTTTTTTATTTTTAAGAATATAATTTTAAAAATAATAAAGAATATATTTTTATTATTTTAAAAAATTAAAAATAAAAAATAACTTGAAAACAATCGAGATAAGGTAACCTTAATTACTCACAAATATCTTTTTATCTAATTATTCTTATATTCTAATCTGACCACAGAGGAGTACACAAATGTTATGAGTACCTAGGTCTGACATTATCGTCAGCGGCAATAGATCTCTTCCCTCTCTTTTTAGATTTGGATCTTGTCCCAACCCGTCAAATCCACTTCAGATCTGGTTTCTCAAGGGCGGGTGGTGGTTGACGATAAGCAGTGGTTGCTGGAGAAGGTGAGGCGGCGACAGCAGTTGCTGGTGAAGGCGAGAGGAAAACAGCGGTTTGAGAGGAAGGGGAGGTGGTAGTGGCGGTTGCTGGAGAAGGCGACGCGACGGCGTGGGGGGAGAGGAAGACGATGGTTGCTACAGAAGTTGATGTGGCGAGAGAAAGCCGGCAGTTGTTGAAGAAGACGACGCGACAGCGACAACGACGGCGAGAGGAAGCCAACGACTGCTGGAGAAGGCGAGGCGACGGCGGAGGCGAGAGGGATCCGACGATTGTTGGAGAAGGTGAAGCAGCGGCGAGAAAGATCCAACAATTGTTGGAGAGAGAGAGAGAAGGTGAAGGAGAAAATGGGGAGAGAGAAGTTTTCATCCTTCAAATGAAAATATCACAATATTTTAACTGTCAATTTATCACGATTTCTTTGCTGTGCGTCAACTTGTACATGATTTCTTTGCTGTGCGTCAAATTTATTATTGTATATATTATGTGTATAGATAATATGTATATACGTAATGCGTCCCTAGCTTCTTTTCCAATTTCCTTTCCTTCCATTCATTTGTGTATAAAGTAAAAATTGGAAAAGGAAAAAGTGGTAGGAGTAAATATAAATATTAAATAAAGGAGCATAGCATTAATCAGATTATCACATATATGTAATTTCTCAATTGATTTGACTAGGCTTTCTATAGCTTGAGATTGTGTGAGAGTAATTGTAGTATTCATAAGCTTTTTGAACATTTTCCATAGATGATGTCAATTATTGTTGTCAATATACAATAATAAATTTATTAGATTAAGAATGTCGTCGTCAAGCCACCTAGACTTGCAAAAAAGGAACAATTAGAGGACGAAGGGAGATTCTAACGCAAACACTCTTATACTTAAATCAGATACTAAAAATGAAAACTATATGAAATCAATATTAGAGGCGTACATTTTTTTAGAATGAGTGCTTGCTTATTTATAGAGAGATATAGAGTAATATTAAGTAATCCAACATTAAGATTATTATAAATTACATCTATCTTGACATTTTGAAACCCATTAATTAGGATTGTGATTCTTACATTTTGGAATCCATTAAGATTAGGATTCTTATGGATAATTTTTATTG
Source organism: Diospyros lotus (assembly GCF_014633365.1). NCBI lineage: Eukaryota > Viridiplantae > Streptophyta > Magnoliopsida > Ericales > Ebenaceae > Diospyros > Diospyros lotus. The sequence goes on along the minus strand of NC_068338.1, from coordinate 36,281,595 downwards.
GTATATTTTGAAATCTTTTTAAAATTAGAATTCTTTATAGATAATTAATTATCTTTTTCTTGGAATATTTAGTGGATTTTTGAATGTCAAAATTATTTAGTTTTGCATTTGTGCGGAACCTCTCGGTTATGGAAAAATTTACACCTTTCAGCTAAAAGAGTTAGTTTGGACTTTTGGATTTTTTTGGGTCTTTTGATTGATATGAAAAAATTTACACCTTTCAGCTAAAAGAGTTAGCTTGGACTTTTGGATTTTTTTTGGTCTTTTGATTGATAGTCGAATAATGCAGAAGGGTCGTTCCCATCTAAAAGAAAAAATTCTTGTAAAATGCATGGGTGCTCTCGCTGAGGATGCAACATGGGAAAATAAATGGAGATTTCTGCGTTCGTATCATATTTTCGTACTTGAGGACAAGGACGAATTCAAAGGGATGGAATGTTACAACCATTGCGGCAAGCAAGGCATGAATGGCATGCAAAGGACGCATAGGGTGGCTGAGATCAAGCCTTTTCAGTTGGTAGTTTGTTATCTGACATAGTCAGAATAAATTAATAGTTAGAATAAATTAGATATTTTGAGGTTACTGTGCATGTTACTGTTTCAGGCTGTTGTGTTTCCTGTTTCCAAGTGATGTTTTCCTATTTTCTAGTTTACTGGTATGTCGTACAGGTCTATTTAAGAGAAATGGAGGAAGAAGAGAAGATAATTTTCATCCCCGCACAAGTCTAATAAGGTCTCTGTATGGGCAATTCAGTTGGTCAACAACAGTGAAGTTAGAATAAATGACCTAGGATAGAGTCTTACCAGCGACAGTGTGGGAGCAATCTCTCAAATGAGGGGGCTCCTTGTGTGTAGTGTGCATTGGTCTAGTTGCTGTTGGTTGGCTGAGTCACCGTGATTAACCTCCTCTCACATTCTTGTCGGGCTGGGGGTGGGGGTGCCCGAAGTAAGCGATTTTACCTTTTAGAACAAATTCTGAACCAAAATTACCTACCGGATCTACAATTATTTATCAAACTATTGGCCTCCTAGCACACGCACGCGTGCGCACACACATATTTAATTAGCTTAATTAACTATTTTCTCCTTATATTCTAACAATTCCTCAGATCATACCCGCTTTGATCATTTCCCATTTAATCAAAGCTCGGAAGTCATCTCTACCTTGATTAGTTGCTTGCGAGAAATATCAAATATCTCATCAGTCTGCCTCAAGAACCTGTATCCGTAATCTATCAAAACCTTCTTCCCCAGTCCGACCCCTTTTCCAGCAACCACCTCGCTCTCCCCCACCAAGTGAATAATATATATATAATTTAAGAAGATCAAATGAATCTTACGTATGTACCATCCCCATTGTCATTGGCTCGAAGGACGACAAAGACGTACTTGATGAGAGGAATCAAGGTGATGGTGTAGAAGATGAGGGAGAGGACATTTAGAAGGTTAGTTGAAATGATAGCAAATATATCTCAAGGGGGAGTTGAATTGGAACATGTATAATTTTTTTTTTTTTAACACTGATTAATGAAAGAGAATTAAGTTTTGAAATAGAGGATTTGTGTTTCGAAATAAATGTTTCTGGTTGAGTAAGTTTCGAAATATACAATACATATTTCGAAATATGCGATTTTATCTTGTTTCGAAATCTTTAACTTGTGTTTCAAAATAACAGTTTTTGATCAAGATAATTTCCTTAAAAAAAAGTATACAAAAATACTTGAGATCAATGCTATATATATTTTTGCTTATGCTAAAAGAAAATTTGTTTTAATCTTGGATAATGATTTTTTTGAAAGTTTGAGCAATGAAAAATAACAAACAAAATAATAAATTAAGTGCACACAAGATTTATAGTGATTCGACACCTAGTTTAGTCCACTACCTTCAAGTCTCCCCACTTGAAGGATTTTTCAATTCTAATCATTTTCATTAATAAAAACGATAGAAATTTTGCCAAGGTTCACTCTAAAACCTTTTTATACAATGAGTTTTGAGGCTAAACTCAAACCTTACAACAAATGATAAAATAAATGAACTTTAAGTTTACACTCCAATAAATTGATAAAAATAAAAAAAACTTACCAAAGATTGTACAAACCTCTTGAGGTAAGGAGAACTAGGAGTAAATGATTTTCTTGATCAAGCTTGCTTCTCCTTTAAACATTCAATGCACATTCAATAAGGGTCTAGAGCTTTGAGAGCACAATAAATATTCTTCTTTTTCTTTTTGTTCTAATCTTCATCTTCAAACATCTGCCTTTTATATGAAGATACAAAATTTGGCCCTTTTTAGCCATTAGAGACAATATTTCACGAAATTTTAAGACATGTTTCAAAACACAACTAATCAGGTTTCGAAATATCCCAATTTACACTAAGGTTTCGAAACATATAACCCATGTTTCAAAACATTTGACAATTATAGCTGGTTTGCAGACAGGAAGAGCATTTAATGCTAGACAAGGGATTTCTCACCTACCAAAATTGTAATGATTATACTTTTTAAATTTGAATTAGCTTTCACAAAAATGGAATAAAGAGATTGAATTGCACACAATACAAAATTTCCACACAAAGTATATTTCAAATTTCCTTGTACTTTCTATTAGAAAAAACAAAAGTTTCGAAATGTACTATGCATGTTTTGAAATATAGGTACTCATAAACCTTTATTTTTAACCAAAACAACATTTGAAGTTTCAAAACATAGCATACATACTAAGGGACACAATTTGGGTGTCCCTTAAGGCCCAAACAAAATTTAGGTGTCCCTTAAGGGCCAAACGACCATTTTGTGTTGTGTGTGAGTGCATATGTGTTGAATGTGTGGGTGTGTAAGTTGTCCCACACTGCTTGATGAAGACGAATTATGTGAGTATAAATAGCCCAAATTATGAACTTGGGTTTGGGCTTTAAGGGACACCCAAATTTTGTGAGCGGGCAAACCCATACTCACGCGCGAGTCGCTACCACCTCTGCCCAGTTCGTTTGGATATGATAAAAAAGAATAAAATAATATATATTATTTTTATTTTTCTTTTTATCCAAACAACTTTCTAGACTTCCTGCCTCCGATTTTTTTGCAACGGTTGTCGTGGCTTTCCTGCTTTGTGGTTGGGTCAAGGTTCAGGTATATTAATAACTGAACCTCCATCTCTTTGAAGTAGAGAGTAGCGTTCCGAGAGCCTCTTTTTCAACAAAAAATTTGAGAGTCCAATCGCTTCTTCTCGTCCCTTTGAACAATGAATGAAATTCTGTCTGTCCCTCTATCAGTTGAAAAATCCAAATAGATCAGTTAGTTTCCAGTGTTCTTTTGTCCAAACTAGAGAGCAAAGTACCATTACGGTTCTGCCAGCTCCGACCGTTCTTAGTTGCTGGTCTACCGGAGAGATCATTTCATCTTGCTGAGACTATCATCATAGTCTGCTTGCTGCTGGTGTAGGGCGATTCCGTCTTCAGAACAACGCTCCAGCGTGACTTGATCTAAATCGTATCTCTGTCATTCTTTGCTCGTTGCAGCGGTGTCGCCTTTATAGGGCATTGCTTGCTATTTTTTGTTGTACCTGTTTATATACATATTGCTGTAGTATCCCCAACAATTTGAAGACAGAAATATAATCTGTCATGGCCATCGATGTTGCTGTTGTCAATGCTGCTCCCTAGGGGTGGGCAAAAAACTGCCTAATCTTGGAAATCGCTCACACCAAACCGCACCGCACCATACTGTGCGATTTTTTGGAGGGAGCGGTTGGGCACGGTTTGCAGTTTTCTTGGTTCGGTTAAAATCGAACAGGCCAAGTAGTGTAAAAATAAAAAAATAAAAAATAAATTTAAAATATATAAAAATTAAAAAATAAATTAAAAATATATGTTTGCTTGACTATGAATTATATTGTTAATTTTTGTGTTATTTTTATGTTATAGACATGTAGTTATGTTGTAGATTTTGAACTTTTAAGTTTACATTTTTGATTAGATTGTAACTTATTTTACTTTTGAACTCCAAAATACTATAAGAATTTAAAAATTAGGATTTTATGGCTTGATTTTATTGTTTTAACTAAAAATTCACAAGCCAGTAGAGGAAACACCGAATAAAGTAGTAGTGAAGCACCAAACTATGGAAACCGCACCAGACCTCACCGCAAATGCAGTATGGTTTCTATACACCAAACCAGACCATGCGGTTTGGTGAATTTAATGCTTTCTAAACCGCACCATGCCCACCCTTACCGCTCCCTCAACCTCCTTTACTACCTTTGTTGTTGCTCCAACCATTACTTCGGCAATTGTACTTGTTGCTGCCACTTCCACTGTTGTAATACTCGAGAAATTTGAGTTAATTAAAAATAAGCAATTTATTGGAAAAATGAGATTTCAGAGAAAATTGGTATCTGAATAGCCCAAAAAATTGACCAAATCGACTGTCGGGAGTGCCCTGGAGCCGAGATGCCAAAATAAAATGATGTGGCATTAACGAGCACCCCAAGATAGGATTTATGGTGTCAAAAGAAATTAGATCGGGAACAATTTTCGGTACAGCAAAATAACAGCTGCCAATTAGGCTGCAATACCGAATTGTTATAGATGACGTCTCAGAAGTCAACGGAAGCTTGAGGAGGCTTCATTTTTTCATAAGGAACAACCCTTCAGTAGTTTCAGGAAGAAAGGAGAGGGTTTGAGGCCAAAACGAAGATTCTAGACTAAGTGCAGTTTTTGGAAATTGCTAGAGGGAGGCTGAAACGATATTTTTTCGGAATCCTCAAGGGTTAAATGAATGTATTAGGACTTGAGGGACTCAATAGAAATATTGAAAAGTTCAGGGGTTAAGTGAAATGGGCTAAAGTGATAATAGCCAAAACTTTGAGGGCCTAAGTGCAAAATTCAAAAGTTGGGCATGGGCAATCTGACCAGCACATGGCTGGTTGGCCATGGTCTATTTCAGCCACAGGGATGGCACAAAGGAAGGCCAGGGACTAAATTTTGTAAAGGCAAGGGGTGACAATAGTCATCATAGTGGCCTGAAAAAGCAAAAAATCGACCAAAGAATTCGGCCGAATGGTCGATACCTGCAAATCGAAATTATGGTCGGATAAGGGAGCCTCAAGGTCGATCTAGTGGAGGTTTAACCTCCTAAGGTGATGGGAAAGGCGGCCAAAGCCATTTTGAAGCTCGATGATCGCCTATAAATAAAGCTTGAAGCGAATGAATTTTGGAGAATAGGGAGCTTCAAATCGAAGGCTCAATCGAACGAATTGGAGGCTAAAAACATAGGGCTCTTGAAGCCCATGAGGTTTAGGTTGTTTCTAGTAAATTTAGAGCGTTTTGGTGCTCATTTGATAGGCGTTCAATAGTGGTCGAAAGTTAGGGTTTTTGAGCTTCAAAATCGACCCACTTATTGAACGAATTGGCGTTCCAAAATAAGGGACTTTTGAAGCCCATGAGGTATAGAGCATATATGGAAACTTTGGAGCATTTTCATAGAGTTTTGATAAGGTTTCGAAGCTCGCCAAAGTTTGGAGGTGGGCGGTCTGGCCGAGCCTTTGGCTGGAAAATCGGAGGCCTTCCCAGCCTCCTTTCGAGCTCAAAGATATGCCAAGTGGATCAACTAAAGGAGAGGAAGAAGATGGCATCAAAAACCAGCATTGCCGGCGCTGAAGAAGATGACCGGCGTGTGGGCCACATGCACTAGTCAACACGCGCAGCCCACGCGCTAGCCCGTGAGGGTGCGTGGGGCATCCTAAAATTCTGGAAAAAATCTTGTAAAACCCAAAAAGTTATTTTACGGGGTTCTGTGCAAAATGTTTTGAAGTTTGGGTTTTCGATGTCTCGATTTCTGCACCAAAAAATCTCGTTTTGCATGAAAATGCACCATCCGGGTAAGTCCAGTATTTTTTCTTTGAATTTTATAACATATTATGAATTGTTGTGAAGATAGATTTGAGGAAATAGTCTCGATGTAATTATTGAAATGTTTAGAAGGAAAAATGAAGGAAAATAGGAAATAAAAGGAAATAAATGGAATATTGAGGATATTTAGTGATTAAATATTATTTTATGATTGAGGAGATCAAGATGATGTGATTGGTGCAACTTTTGAGAGTTGGCACGAAAATCGAGGTGGGGCACGCATATCGAGGCGATGCACGCTTTCTGAGAAAATTCAAGTTTATCTCAAAAGGTGAGTAATTTTATCCTAAACATGGTTTTGTGAGTTTTTCTATCCTACATGTTGTGATTGTTTATTATGCATGATATTTATGAAAGATATGATTTATTTTGTCATATTGCATGGAAAGTCGTGATTATTGCATGGCACGATATTATTGTCACGTTGATATTTGTGCATGGGAATGAGATGTCGCCCCCAGAGTGTAGCCATAATTCCCCAAGGGTGTTGAGGGAATATCGTTAGACTTATCCTGCAGAGGTACGAGATTTGCCTAGGATTCCTAGCTGGGCTTGCGGGTTAGGGAAGTTACACTAAAGGCAAATGTTGTTCATGTTATTGCATCATGCATTCGTATATATGTTTTGGACCCTCACTAGAAGTTTCATCTTCTCATGGGATATACCCTGGAACATTCAACGTTCCAGTTTTAGACTTGCAGTTAAGGCAAGGAGCAGGTTGAGATATGACGGCACGTGATGGCGTGACCGATGGATTCAGTGAGCTAACTCGGATATGTTTTAGCTGATACTTTATTGATGTTCAGCCTTGTTAGAATATTATGGAATCTCCATATATTTATGTATTTCAATATTTAGGATATGATGTTAATAATGGTACGAATTCTTATGTTATAAATAAAGTGATTTGATTATGTACCATATCAGGTTTCGATTATCGCTTCTGCATTTTTAATGATTTGCTGGGGGTTTTTTTTGGGGTTCGATACTTAAGGTTAAGTTATGTACAGAGAAAGAACGAAAAAAATAATTTATGTATAATTTGGGCCCCAACATAATGACACGCTCGGTAAGAGAAAAGTAGGGTGTTACAACTGTTGTCGGGCTGACTCTCTCTAAGGTGACACCTCATGTTGAAAAGCCACAACAATTTAATGATGAGGATTTCAAAAAATGCCAATAGAAAATGGTATTTTATCTCACCACGCTAAACTTAGCTCATATCTTTAAGAAGGAATGCCCGGTCATTCCCGACGAAAATATCACTATCGAAACTGAAGTAGCTAAGGAAGTCTGACTATATTCTGACTTTTTGTGTTGGAAATATATTTTGAGTGGGTTGACGGTTTCGCTCTACAACGTTTATTGCAATGCCTATCAGACGTCTAAGCAATTGTGGCTGGAAGATGTTGGCACCACGAAATTTCTTGTGGGGAAGTTTTTAGACTTCAAAATAGTTGATACCAAACTGGTAGTCAACCAAATGGAAAAGGTGTAAATCATTATTAGTGATTTGCATAGTGAGGGAATGGTCATCAATGAACCATTCCAAGTCGCTGTTGTGATTGAGAAATTGCTAAATTCGTGGAAAGATTTCAAGAATTATCTCAAGCATAAGTGAAGGGAGTTGTCCATAGAGGATCTAGCCCTTAGACTCTGTATTGAAGATGACAACAGAAAAGGAGATAAAATATCTCATAAGTTTGAAGCAAGGGCCAACATAGCTGAGGTTCCAAGGTCCCAACCAAAAAAAACAACAAGCTAATTAAGAAGAAGAGTGGGACACCTTGTAACATCCCGTTCGAGCGATTGAAAGGACCGGAACAACTTATCCTGATGGGCCTACGCGAATTTCCCAGGGGGGTCACCCATCCCTGGATTACCCTAGGTCAAGCACGCTTAACTTGGGAGTTCTTTGCCAACATTCAGCCCAAAAGGTATCTAACTGGTGTTGTTTTCTTTCTTACACTATCCTCGATATATACTAATCTCTCTGGGCTCTCGGGGTATTACATTCTCCCCCCCTTAAGCACATGACGTCCTCGTCATGCGACCTTACAACTTGTCCCAGCTCTCCCCCGTCCAGTACCCCCAGCCTTGGGCTAGTACACGATCCCCAGTCCAGTACCCTCAGCCTTTGGCTAGTACACGGTCCCAACACACGGCCTGGGTCGGCTCTGATACCACCTGTAACATCCCGTTCGAGCGATAGGAAGGACCGAAACAACTTATCCTGATGTGCCTACGCAAACTTCCCAGGGGGGTCACCCATCCCTGGATTACCCCAGGTCAAGCACGCTTAACTTGGGAGTTCTTTGCCAACATTCAGCCCAAAAGGTATCCAGCTGGTATTGTTTCATTTCTTACACTATCCTCGATATATACTAATCTCTCTAGGCTCTCGAGGTATTACACACCTGGCTCCTAAAAATAATGCTGTTAACAAACGCATCCAAGGTAGTTGTTGGGTGTGTGGAAAGATGGGTCATAGAGCTGTTGACTATAAACACGAGAAAGGACAAAGCTTTGGCAACAACCAATGCAAAACCAAGCCTAGTTAGACTAATGTGATGGAAGATGACAACCTTGTTCCAATCGCTTTTGAGGTTTGCAAGGTTACTTATAGAAAGGGTTGATGGATTGACACAGGGGCCATGAGGCATATTTGTGGAAACAAGTCTCTGTTCACCACTTATGGAAAGTTAGACTGCACTGAGAAGTTGTATATGAGAAATGCTTTCCCTTCTACTGTGGAAGGAAAAGGCAAGGTTTTGTTGAAATGAAGCTTTGGCAAAATACTTACCCTCACTACTGTCTGGCATGTGCCTGAAATTTGGAAGAATTTAATTTTTGGAACTATGTTGAACAAAAAATGGGTTCAGCCTTGTATTTGAGTTAGATAAATTTACTCTAATTAGGGGGGGTTTGTATGTGGGAAGGGGCTATCTGCATGATGGAATATTTAAACTCAATGTATTAGCCCAAGTTCCAAAAAATAATAAGAAGAATAAGTCTTCTATTTATATTGTTGAGTTGTGTGATGTTTGACATTTAAGGTTAGGGCATGTCAATTATCGTTATCTATAAAGGATGGTAAATTTAGGACTATTACCTAACTTTAATATTGATACAAGACATAAATACGAAGTTTGTATTGAATCAAAGTTTGTAAGAAAGTTATTTCCACCAGTGGAAATAAACAATGAATTATTTGATTTAATTTACAGTGATGTCTGTGACATGAAAAGTATTCCTACTAAAGGTGATAAAAAAGACTTTGTCACATTTATTGATAACTGTAGTAAATATTGTTATGTATATTTACTGCATAGTAAAGATGAGACCTTATTACAAGAAAACAATTTTTAGCGACGAAATTATTTCGTCACTAATTAGCGACAGATATTCCACCGCTACTATTTTTAAATATTTTTTTAATTTAGAGACGAAATTGGTGACAAAAACCCATCACTAAATAATTTTTAATATTTTTAATAAATTTAAAACCTTAGTGACGAACAAATCTGTAGCTAAAAAAGAAATAAAAATAAATTAAAAATTTAAACTTTAGTGATGGAACAAATCAGTCTCTAAAAAAAAATTAAATAAAAAATTTAAAACTTTAGCAACAGAACAAATCTGTAGCTAAAAAAGAAAAAAATGAAATTAAAAATTTAAAACTTTAGCGACGACACAAATCTAAAAAATAAAAAAAATTGAATTCAAAATTCAAAATTTAGTGACAGAACAAATCCGTAGCTAAAAAAGAAAAAAAATAAATTAAAAATTCAAACTTTAGCAATGGAACAAAATTGATCTCTAAAAAATAAAAAAAATTAAATTAAAATTTAAAATCTAAAACTTTAGCGATGGCACAAATTCATTGCTAAAAATGAAAAAATTAAATTCAAAATTCAAAATTTAGCGACGAAACAAATTCGTAGTTAAAAATAAAAAATAAAAAATTTAAAGTTAAAGTTAAAAATTAAATTAAAAAGAAAAAAATTTATATAAAAAATTTAAAAATTTAGCGACGAAATAGATCCATTGTTGAAAACAAAAATGGTTAAATTAAAAATCAAAAGTTTAAATTTAAGAAAAAAAAATTAATTTTTTAAAATTAAATGGAGTTTATATTTAATGTGAAATTTTTACTTTAATTTACATTTTAGGAACTAAATTTATATTTTTGACTCAATTTAACGAACCTAACCAAAGAGGCCCACGAGCTACAATTACCAACCCAAAGAAAATTCAAAACTTGACAATGACAGAAAAGTATTTAAATAATAATCCTAACGGGCTACAGGCTCTTGACTGATTAGACCCTTACATTAAAAGCTTGACTCAAAATAAAAGACTTTAAAATAACTAAAAATTATATTTAAAATAAAAAAAATTTAAATGGCGAAAAAGCATATTCTCTAGCAGCAAAGCTACTTGTTAGGATCGTCTGGTCAAGCTACCCCAAAACTATATATTATGGGCTAAAATCGAAGCCCATACACAAATTTTATGTTTATTTATTCAAACATAATTCAAGAGTTTACATAGAAACTTAGTAATGTTATTGTAAATAACTTTTAACAAAACATTTATAAACATTTAGTGTGAAATTTATAAAATATTTAAATTAAATTTAAAATATGATTTAACAATAAAATTTTGCATAGTTAAATGTGTAATTTATAAAAATTCCAATTAAATCCAAAGTTAGTGACGAAAAATATCGTCATTGAGTTGCAAAATTAATAAAATATGAAATTATAAATTAAAATCAAAATAAGAACAGATTTTTTTGATGTAGTATAATAATTTATAAACTTCTATTTGAATTAGTATCGAAATAAAATTAGTAAATATTAAAATTAAAATTAAAATTAATTTTCATTTCCCTCTGCTAACATTAATATTAAAATTACTATTTATTAAATAAGTTTGAGAAATTTTAGAGTATAAATATAATTCTAAAAAATTTGAAAGAAAATACTATAAATATATTTTATGCACATTAATAGTCAAGGAAGCTTCCAGATCGGTTGGCTTGTATGCACGTATATAGATGCTTGGTCTTTGGAGGTTGGGGGTTCGATTCTAAGGTGCAGCGCTTGGGATTATTGCTAGGATTATTATCCCAGCGTTGTTATGCATGTGGCGAGTAGAGGCGCGGCCAGGCGACGTACACGTGCAAGGAGGCTGGTGTTATTTTTTGATTTTGCGGGCATGTGCTAAATTCAACGATGAAATTGTTTTCAATTACTAATTAGCGACGTCAAGGAATTTCGTTGCTAAATTCAGAGATGAAATTTTTGTAGCTGAATTTAGAGACAGAATTTTTTTCGCTGAATCGCTGATTTCAGCCATGGAAAAAATTCCATCGCTGATTTTGTCGCTAAATTTAATCCGTCACTAAAATTTAGCGATGGAACTTATCCGTCACTAAATTTTTTAGCGACAGAATTTTTTGTCACTAAATGATGAATTTTTTGTAGTGTTAGATGTTTTTATAACTTCTAAGGCAGAAGTTGAAAATCAACTTGGAGAGAAATTAAAGGTGTTAAGATCAGATAAAAGTGGTGAATATGAATCATAGTCTCTTTCTGAGTTCATTGAGGTTCATGGTATAATCCAGTAAAAAACAACACCTTATACACCACAACAAAATGGTGTATCTGAAAGAAAGAATCGAATGTTGAAAGACATGATTAATTTCATGTTAAATAGTTTGAGGTTACCCCATAATTTGTGGGGGAAAACTTTGGTTACTGCAAATTTAATATTGAATAGAATTCCACATAAGAAGACTAATAAGTCTCCTTCTGAAGTGTGGAATGGAAAGCAACCTTCCTACAAAATCTTGAAAGTGTGAGGGTGTCTAGCAAATGTATAAGTTCATTTACCAAAAAGGACTAAACTTGGTCCTAAAACTATTGATTGTGTTTTTATTGGTTATGCTTTGCATAGTAAAACTTATAGATTTCTAGTTGTAAAATAAAAAATTCCTGATATTAATAACAATACTATTATGAAATCTATTGAAGTTGAATTCTTTGATAATATATATCCTTTTAAGAAAGAAAGATACAATGATAGTGGTACCAAAAAAAATTATGAAGCAAGTTCTTTAAAGGTCAAGATGATCAGGAAATTGAAATTGAACTTAGAAGAAGCAAAAGAGCCAAAAAAGCTAACTCTTTTGGACCATATTTTGTAAATTATATATTAGAAGATGAGCCTAAAGCCTTTAATGAAGCTATGTTTTCATCTTATACTCCATATTGGAAGAAAGCTATCAATAGTGAAGTAGAATCCATTATGCAAAATAAGACGTAGATATTGGTGGACTTACTTCCTAGAAGTAAACCAATTGGATGCAAATAGATCTTCAAAAGAAAATTAAAGGTAGATGGAACTATTGATAAATATAAGGCTTTTTTAGTAGCCAAAAGTTATTGTCAGAAAGAGGGACTAAATTTCTTTGATACCTACATTCCCGGTGACGAGAATCACGTCTATAAGGATATTGATTGCCAGTGCAGCTTTACATAATTTAGAAATTCACCAAATAGATGTAAAGACTGCATTCTTGAATGGAGACTTAGAATAAGAAGTCTATCTAGAACAACCTCAAGGGTTTGTTGCAAAGGGACATGAAAAAAAAGTTTGTAAACTGATAAAGTCTATTTATGGGCTAAAACAAACACCCAATCAATGACATGAAAAGTTTGATCAGACGATGTTATCAAATGTGTGTTTAAGATAAATGTGTGTCATTGTGTACTTGTATGTAGATGATATGTTGATAGTGGGCACTAACATAAATGTCAGAATCCACAAAGAAGATGTTGAATTATAATTTTGACATGAAAGAACTTGGTTTTGCTAATATTAATCTTGAAATTCTAATAATCATAAATTTCGAAAGATATGTGCTTTCTTAGTCAAACTATATAGAGAAAGTATTGAGGAAATATGGTTATTATGAGAGTAAGTTAGCAGTAACTCCATTTGATCCAAATTCTAAGTTGAAGAAGAATAATGGTGAACGTGTATCTCCTCTAGAATACTCTAGGGTCATTGGAAGTTTGATGTACATAATGAATTGTATAAGACCTGATATTGCTTATTCAGTAGGTAGATTGACAAGATACACGAGCAATTCTGGACATGATCATTAGATTGCACTAGTCAGGGTATTGAGATACTTAAAGTACACACTTGACTATGGATTAAATTATACAATATATCCACTAGTATTAGAAGAATTTAGTGATGCTAATTCACTACAAAAAAATACATTTTAGTGATGGATTTAGCGATGAGATTTTTCCGTCTCTAATTAGAGATGGCTCAGAGATGGATATTTGGTTGCTAATTTTTTTTTTTAAATTTAGTGACGGAATATATCATCACTAAATATTTTTTAATATTTTTTATTAAAATTTTCAATTTAGCACTGGAATGTTCCTTCTCTAGACAATTAAAAAATAAATTAAAATTAAAATTATATAGCGATGAAATTTTTCGTCTCTAATTAATTAAAAAAATTAATTAAATTAAAATTATTTAGTGACAAAATATTCTGTCGCTAAATAATTAAAAAAATAAAAATTATTTGGCGACGAAATGTTCTGTCGCTAATTAATTAAAAAAATTAAATTAAAATTAAAATTATTTGGCTACGAAATTTTTCGTAGCTATATAATTAAAAAAATTAAATCAAATTAAATTTATTTAGCGACGAAATATTTCATCGCTAAATTTAAAAGAAATTAAAATTTTGTAAGAAATTTAAAATTTTAAATTATTTAAAAAATATAAATATAAAAATATTAATATAAATAGTTTTTGGGTGCAAATGTAATTTTGAAAAGTTTAAACAAAAATACTATAAAAATATTTTATGCACATGATAAATGAAGAAGTCTTCTAGATCAGCTAGTCGCGCGCGCAAAGGTAAGGTTGGGAGGTCCAAGGTTTGATCCCTAGTAAAGGCATGAAAAAGCTCTTGTTGGAAAATAATTCTGTCACTAAATGCTTGATTTTTTGTAGTGATTGGATATCTGATAGCTTAGAGATTAAATCAACCAGTGGATATATATTCACTTTAGATGGTGCTGCTATGTCATGGAAGTTTTCAAAATAGACATGTATAGCACGATATACAACGAAATCAGAGTTTATATGCAACGCCCCGCTTTCTCGGGCGCGTTATAACTTGGAACAATTCTGGGACAATAATTTTTTTTTCCTTTCAAACTAATGTTAAACCACATTATTCCTCGAATTCGTCACAGAATTCCCATTCATTTATCTAGAAAGATAATAATTATACATATCAAATGCGGAAGCAATGATCGAAACTTGACATCTTAACATTAATCATAAATCAATTCTTATATTATCGTTCCTCAACATAACTTAATACAAAACATAAGTTCTTAACTAATATTAACCCTAAATAAGGTTATACATTCTCATGCTTTCAAAACATCCAGAATCCAAAGTAGCAGAACTTAAATACAAGGCTACATAACATACATTTCATTTATCATGCACATTGCTAAGTATCATTTCATGCCCCATTCATCATAATATCTGCTACAATCTCTATTTGTAACGTTTGAATATTCCAAGGGCAAAGTCCAAATTAGATGATGAACCATCTAAGTAAGGGTACATAATGCTATATCATGTGTGTTTGCAATGTCTTACTCATCGTAGGTGTCAACTGCACCCCTCATGCTATCTACCATTCTTACGGCCACCTCTTTCGAAGCCGAGTTGTCTAGGGGCACCCTTGGTAAGGTAGCGGTGCCAGTTCGTACTCCTTACGGCCTCAATGCGTGTGATCAATGATATCATTGTGTACATATGCATTTCACAGTATGTCATGTGTGTAATTTATGCGATGGGTGCATACTAGAACATGTCAATATGACGTATGCATTCCCGAAAATCGGGTTTAGACATAAACATTTATAATCGTACTAATTCGTAACAGTATACTTACAAACCATGCATTTTCCATAAAACTAAATCCAGTGAGAAAATACCACTTACCTTCTCAAGCTTGTCAAGCTACCTCGATATTTATGCATTGCCTCTTGCATCGCCTTGAATTGCGTGCCAACCACAGAATTCGCACAAGTCACTTCAACTTAAGCCTCAAAGCATCCTAATCACTATAATTATTTAAATAAGTATCAAAAACCTATTTTTCATAATTTCTTGCATTCTCTTTATTTTTCTCTCTATTTCTTTCTCAATAAATCCAAACTAAATATTTCTAAAATATTTTCTCAAATATTTCACTACGACAATTCATAAAATAATATTCCTAAAGTTTTGAAATTTTCTAGAGAATTTTTACTTACCTTAACTTAGCATCTCTGGCTTCCTCGGTATGCATGCCATTTTCTCGAAACGCGTGCCCAGACCATTTTCTCACCCAAAATCTCCAAAATATTAATAAATATCCAAATCCTAGTTTTTGGGATTTTTCCAAAAATTTTCTCCAATTTTTTTCTATTTTCTTTCTTTTTCTTTTCTTTTCTTCCTTTTTCTTTCTTTTCTTTTCTCTTTTCTTCTTCTCATTCTCTTCTTCTTCTTCTTCTTCTTCCTCCTTCCTTAGTTCCTTCTTCTTTCGCCATGTGCGCACGGCCAGCTTTGCCCAGCTGCCGCCTTCTCCGGCCGCTGCCGCCCTCGCTAGCCTTTCCGGAAGTCGCCATACTGCCCCCGACGCTGGCTGCGTTGCGGGCCAGCTGCTGCATCGCAGCTTCGCGGCTGCCATGGCCGCGGTTCCAGCTCCGCCAACCGTCTTTGTGGCTGCCGCCACCACCGGCCACCTCGCCGGTCGCTTTGGATGCCTTCTCGTGCGTCGCCCAGCCTCGCTTATACTTGCAGTGCTACCATGGTCGCAACCATGGCTGCCCAACTCGCTGCCGCCTTGCTGCTCGCGGCCATGGTTGCCGCCTTTGGTCTCCATTGCGCCCAACTCTCTCTCTCGCTTTACTCATTTTCCTTCTCTTGGTCAAACATCTGTGCAATAGGCAGCCATTGACGAATGTATATACATATATATATATATAAATATATATGAATTACACCTCAAATCTTGCTGACATAATCTCCCATTCTTGCACAAATCTCGGTTGATTTTGCAGAGGCATGGCTGGAATGGTTGGGATGCTTGCTCACGTTCGCAGAGCACAGAGATTGCAGGGAATGGTTTAGAGTTGCAGAGATGACACCCACACATAGCTTCGTATATCATATATATATATATATATATATATACACTTCACACATCACAATCAAAACTCCACCTTACTTGTATGCTTGCGTGAAGATTACTCAATTGCTAGCCATGATTTAGCATAAGGATGGATTAAAGATGCACGGAATGGCCATACATATGCCTACATTTATTTATATATATATATACACATGATATATCACATTAATATATATAAAATTGTACAATTAAATTCTAATTTTCTTATTATATCACTTGGGCACTTCTCTAATAGCAATTATGTCCTCAAACATTCAATTAATTTGCATTACAATACCGAAAATGCAAAATTAATAATTTCAAAACTTAGTCGAAAATGACGATTTGCCCCAGTGTCCTTACTGGGCTGTTGTTTCATCCTGAAACCACTGAAGGGTTGTTCATTACGAAAAATCGGAGCCCCATCAGGTTTCCGTTGATTTTTCGAGAGTCTCCTACAACGATTCAGTTTTGCAGCCTAAATGATAGTTGTATTTTAGCTGTACCGAAAACTATTCCCAATTCGATTTCTTTCGATACCATAAATCCTATATTGGAACGCTCATCAAAACCATATCATTCTCCTTAGGCAATTTCACTTCGAGGCATTCCCTATAGTCAATTCAATACTTATAACTGCTATTAAGTCAATTTTTTGTTATTCTAAAATCATTGAAATTACGTGAGAACCCTATACGAACATGCAGGGGCGGAGCCAGCATAGGCCCAGTGCAGGCCATGGCCCTCACTGGGCCTTTGCCCTCCATTAATTTGGCCCACACTGGGCCTTGACCCTCCATTAACCTTGGCCCTCCATTAATTTGGCCCTCATTGAGCCTTGTCCCTCCATTAAATTTTGCCCTCACTGAAAATATCTTTTGGCTCCGCCCCTGCGAACATGAGGTATTACATTATATCTCTTGATAAAGCAGATGAGGAAGTAGAATGGCTTTGATATTTTCTTGAAGACAATCCATTGTGGCCAAAGCTTATAAACGCCATATATATATATATATATTGTGACAAGTTGGCTACTTGAAGTTAATAACAGTGTTTAAATATATGTATATATTATGCTTTCTCTGCTCGTTGCAACGGTGCTGCCTTCACAGGCCATTGCTTGTTGTTTTGCGCTGTATCGGTTTGTATAAATATTGCTGTAATATCCCCAACATTTTTCCATCCCTTTTGAGGTGCCATGACCGCCACCGCATATTCAGTCGGCGGGAACCTTGCGGGATTTGATGTCCAAGGAGTCGTATCTCCTCAGCTCCTGCCACAAAATCTTTTGGCCCTTCACCTCCATGTCTTGTTGTTCATGCTAATCTTGGTCGACAACCTCATCCATTTTTTCCTCCTCCCAAACTTCGGTCGTATCTCCTATTCCATCATTGTTACTTGACATTTCTTTAAAAGGTTTGATGAGTTTGAACAAGGTTACTATAAATATATATATACATCGTGATAGAAATAATAAAATTTAAAAAAGGATGAAATTGACACTAACAAAATCTACAAGAGTTATCTACAAAGGTGAAAATATATAACAAAATGATTTAAATAAATTTGGACATAGTAAATTGTCGAGGAGGATGTTGAGACATTTGTGCTAGTTTAACAAAGATAAGTTGTATATTAAATTTTAAAATAATGGAGTATATATATGCCGTTCCGACGAGGATGGATCCGAATCCTCCAAGGAAACAATGATAAAGTTGTATTTGTTCTAAATCCCATTATTTGTTCTAAATCCCATCAACTTTTGTTAATCGCGTTAGATACAGATATTAAAATCATCCCGATTGTTAAGAAGTTGTGGAGACTGTTCCGAACAAGGTAACTTCAGCTTCCATTACGCATGTGTCTCCCACCAAGTATGGTTGCTTTGGGTCATTGAGCTTAGCCAATGGCATGAACTTTTGAGCTCCCAATACCGAGAACGACGCTCCAAAATGGATTTCTTCTGTAGTTGGATCCCACAAAATTAATTAATCCTAAAGATTTTATTGTCAAGTATGATATTAAATTCACCTTTAATTGTTATCATCTCACCTCTTAATTCAAATGGGTCCGCTTTGGGTTCATTTTGATCAAGCACACGGATGGCATATCTTACAACCAATCGAGTGTCCGGTGGAAGTGTGGACTCGTCCAGAGACAGGAACGCCGAAACACTGTTGCCCTTCCCGATGCCATTCCCGCGAGGATAGAATATAATCCTCCTGCGAAACAAAGAAAAGTTGTATTTTAAATTTTAAACTTTTAGTTAACATCACTGACTGTACCACAAAATAAATGATGTACCATTTGTGGCCTCCCGCAACGAACCACTGCGACTCGTAATGATCCAAGGTGAAAGCAGAAAAGGGCTTGATCGTCCAGGTGTAGATGCCGGTATTGGGTTCTTTCAAAGTCGACAAGTACTCGGCTTTGCGAGTCATCTTCAGAACGTAGACTTCGGCACCGAACACGCAAGCGTCGTCGATCAAGTACCCATTGGAAGAGTCATTAAAGACTTGAAGCTCCAGGAATTTGGCCTCGCCCCATTCCGTTTTCATCACGTGGAAACGCCTTAATTGGTTGTCTGCAACAATTTGGTTCATGTATATAATTCGATTGAATAGATGAAGTCGGTGTATATTCGAAGTTAATTTTTTGTAACAAACCATTCCGCAATTAAATACCTGGGAGTGAGAAGTACTTGTCGCGATTTTGATCATACACGAAGAAGTTGAACATGGCATGGAGCTCCCATCCGACAGGGAGGGAACTTGTGTTCGCCAACGTCAAGAATATCGAAATATGGCCCTGCCCGCCTTCATCCTTGTTCCCACATGGGTATATCGTTAATCTCCTATATATGATCATCATTAATTAAGATTAAGAACAAGCTATTTATATATGAATAAGTAATTAATTGGCACAAAATTCATAGATGGATGAAATTAAATACCATTTGTAGTCTCCTACGTCGAACATGTCTGAACTATATTTCTCCAAAAAAGATCTCGAAAATAAGTTGAATGATTGAATTTTGAGAATGTAGTGTGTTGGCGGAGCCTCTCTTCCTATGATTAAGCGTCAAAATTAAATGCTAATTACAATGGTCATCCACTCTAGAGCTCAAAATGTATGTTACATACATACATATATATATATATATATATGATATTGAATTTTTATGAGTTTCAAAAGGTTATGTCCTTAATTTTTTGATCTATCATTTTGTAAAAAATAAAAAACTATTATCAGAATAATATAAAAACAATATGATTTTAAGAGAGAGAGAGAGAGAGAGAGAGAGAGACCTTTAAATACATCTAATTTGGAATTAGTGAATCTTAAGCCCATGGCTTTGATCTTTGAGACAAAATGAACTGGGCCTGAGAGATTTTATTTGAATGTTTGTTAAAGTGTAGGCTTAAAATATATATGGGATGGTGAAGGTTTAATATAGTGTGTTTAAGAGGCATGACTTGTCACCTGATTAGGAAGGCAAGCATCGCCTTACCCTCACACTAAAGTTTGTGATATTTTTTTATGCATATTAGGAGAAAACTTGTTGTAGTCATTTTGTATTAGACAACTCTTTAGGTCAAGTTATTCTTTCAATATAACACAATAACTAAACAAATTATTATCCATCTAGGATAAAAATGTAAAAAAATCAAATCTTGAGAAAATACTAAGTATTTTTTTGTCTAAAGTAAACGAGGGTAAGTCTAGATGGTTAAGGGATACGTGTTGTGATGTCTCTAGTCTTTATCTCGTTATAGTTAGTGTTAAGCTCAAGGGTAGCAAAAATGATTTTGATGATAACAAAAATGATTTCTCATTTAGTTATACCTATTCAACGTCTCATATGCTTTTAAAATCTCCATCTTTCATACATAAGCATCTTCGGTCGATTGATGCTTCAGATAAGTCGATCGAAGTTTGGCAATTTGTCTGGGTTCATTTCTGTGTAACTTAGGTCAATCGAAATTGGCCAAAAAGTTTGGTCCACATCTTAAGTCGACCTATGAGTCGACCAATCTTGTGCCTGAGGATGTTGGATAACTTAGGTCGACAGAGGTAGTATTTTCAATCGATTGAAGTCGACCAAAAAATCAGCCTCTGATCTTAGGTCGACCTATCCTCTGATCGAAGATGGGTTTTCAGCCCTCTGGATAACTTAGGTCGACTGAAATGATGACTTCAGTCGATCGAAGTTCAACAGTCAACTCTGTTGTTTTTGACTTTTCGTATCTCCTACTCAGTGCATGCCATGTTGTTTCTTTTTGCACCACTATTTACCCTTGTACTTCATTTTTTGGTCTGATTTTGTTGTTTGAAAGGTAAATGCTTTTTGTGATAAAGTTGCTTTTTAGTTTGCTCTTTTTCAGTTTTGTTTTGTTCTAACATCTTCGCTACTTTTTGTCTCCTTAAAGATTATGGTTAATTATGCTACAAGTTGTCCTCTCTTGCTAAATCTTTGACTTGCTATACAAATTATTTTCTGATGATTTCATTCCAACAGTTATTGAAAAGATGGAATAAAGGGTTGAAAAGCTGATTTTATTTTTTGAATTTCAAAACTGCTCATTCTCTCATGTGTAACAGCTAGTGTTCTTGAAGCTCTTGATATAAATATAAAGTATGTCCTGAATGATGAGTGGGTCTATGATTGAGAGAACAAATTTCAAAGAGTTTTGAAAACAAGAGTGCAAGTCCAAGTGTTGAAGATTTGCTGTTGTGAAAGATAGCTGGTTGCTTGTTTTTAGTTTGGCTTAAATTGGTTGTAAGTTTGCTTGTTTTACTCACTTGTTGTATGAGGGGTTACTGCTAGTTATATGCTAGTGTGTTGTCTTGCTTAGGCAAGGGTTTTTCTATTGGTTCTAGCTCCATACCAAAAGCTAGTGTTATTTTATCCTCTCTAATGGAATCTCAAGCTCTGTGCTTGGGAGACAGGACTAAGCTTTTTAAAAAGTTGAATCTCTATAAAATTCTCTTGTATTTGTGTGGTTGATTGTTTTATTTATGTTGTAGTTATTGCAAAAACTCAACAAAAAGATCACTACAAAAAGAATTTTTAATTAGAGCAAAAAATTAAATATTTTTCAAAAATCTAATTCACCTTTCTCTTAGGTGTTTTTTTGGGTAACAGTTAGTTATAATGCATCTTAAAACCTTTCACGATTAGATTAATTATCAAGGACATATATTTCATGACCTAAATTTTTTTAAAATGGACCCTCCTCATATCTATTTTACTTTTTAAAAAAAAAATTAAGTTCTTCAAGTTCTGATGGGTCAAACAAGTAGGTCTATGAAAAAAGAAAAAGAAAAATAGTCTCGATAATGTGGTGCACGGTAAAAAAGAAAGCTCAAAGTTCATGATTACCTTAATTTTCCCTAATAAATCATATTAAGAAATGTTAAGAAATAATTTTGGAATATTCATTACTAACAAGGTGTATATACTTATATATATATATATACATACATACTTTTTATTATCATGACTGATAAAAAAAATGCTAAAATCTTGCTTTCATTATCATTATATACACATGGATATATTTATATTTATATTTATATTTATATATTACAATATAAAAGGGAACAAAAAAAAGAAGAAAAAAAGAAAACAAAACAAGAAAAAGAACTTTATTCTAAAATATCATCATTTCTATTACATTATTGTAGTCAACCATATGCATTTATATATATATTTTTTCATCTTTTAACCTAGATCTTTATGGTATGATGATCGGAACATTACATACCTAAAATGTCTAGATAAACAAATGTGTGATTTTTAATAGCCCAATAAATTGGCATTTGTATTTATACTTATACTTATGGTAGAAGCTTAGGAGATTCAACTCTTTGACATCAAACCTTGCAACGTTCTCGTCGACTAATATGGCGGTGACAACCATGGCTCCTCAAAAGGGGTGCCAAAATGGTCAATGTTATTGCAATTGGCAATATTCCAGAGCATCGTCATCGTCTATGGCGACATCGGCACATCGCTGCTCTACGTCTACACCTCCACCTTCACCGACAGCATTAGGGGTGTTTGCAGTTCGGTTTGGCCAGTTTTAAGCCGGTTTAAAGCGCCGAACTGCAGGCTCGATTTTCTACCAAATCAAATCGAGCGGTTTGATTTGGTGCAGAAAACCGAACCAAACCAAACCAAACCAAACCAAACCACAAAATGCGGTTCAGTTTGGTTTGATTTCCGCGGTTTAGCAATTTCTACATTTGGTCCGGTCCGAGCCGGTTTGGTTCAATTCGGTTCGGTTTGAACCGATTCTAAATTTGTATTTTTGCTGCAAACTCACTGTAATACACTAATTGATAGACCTAAAATCCATACACTGTGGTTAGTTGAAGCACGCCATGATAGTAACAAAAACAACATATTCAACTGGTTTAAAAGTCACAATACAACAGATTTAAGTCTACTAAATTTTTGGATCAAGCCAGTTCCTGAACATCAACTTGAAGATCATACCAGTTTAAACACTTAAGCAGTCACAATTGTGTAGTATCATAAATGCTCAAGAAGCAAGGAAAGCAATAAGGCGGGTAGGAGAGAGAAAATACAACACTCACTGAAAGTTTTTCCTCACAAGTCACAAGCATTTTGTGACTAAAAATCTTTATAATAAAACAACAGAAAGTCAAAAATAGTTGTGAGAGAAAGAGTCGTGAAGTTGTATACCAGCAACCGGCGAATCGATCGAAAACACTAGGGGAAGAAGGTGACAGGCTCGAACTGCTGCGAGGCAATACCGTGGTGGTGTCAAGAGGTACCAGCAACCAGCGTATTGGTGATCGAAAACGCTAGGGGAAGAAGGCAACGGGACGCTCATCACTGCGAGACAACGGTGGCGATGTCAAGAGGTGTGTTTACCGTCTGTTGTGACTAGAGCTTGCGACGTGGGGGTCGTGGGCCGCCGATGGGTTGGCATCGATCGACGATCTGAGGGTCCAAGGGGAGAGAAAGACTGCGGCGGGTGGGTGGGTGTGGGTTAGGGTTTGGGGGAAAAGGGGAAGAATATCTGAGGGCATTGGCGCCCCTTTTATATTTTTAATTTTTAATTTTTTTAATTATATATTATATATATGCGGGCGGTTCGATTTTGAACCAAACCGCCGGTCTACCAAACCACAAACCGCGCGGTTTGACAGTTTTTCAAACTGAACCGAACCACCAATTCAAAAAATTAACCAGTTTAGTCTGGTTCGGTTCTGTTCGGCCAAAAACCGCGGTCCAACGCGTTTTTTGAACACTCCTAAATGGCATCCACCATGACGACGATATTCTCAGTGTCCTATCCCTCATCTTTTACACAGGCCGACTTAAGGGGTTGTGGGGCCCTAAGCAATAGCTAGTTTAGGGGTCTTCTAAAAAATAATAAAATTACTAATTTTTTTTCTTTTTTTTTTAAATAAAAAATGTAATACCCCATGTTCGTATGAGAATGCCACGTAATTTTGATGAGTTTAGAATACTGAAAAATTGGTTTGATAGCAGTTATAAGTACCGAATTGACTGTAGGGAGTGCCTCGAGGTGAAATTGTCTAAGGAAAATGATATGGTTTTGATGAGCGTTCCAAGATAGAATTTATGGTATCAAAAGAAATCAGATCGGGAATGATTTTTGGTATAGCTAAAATACAGTCGCCATTTAAGCTGTAAAACCAAATCGTTGTAAAAAACTCTTGAAAAATCAACGGAACCCTAGGGAGGATCCGATTTTTCGTAAGGATCAACCCTTCAACAGTTTCGGGATCAATTGATGGCCTGATCAGGACACTGGGGCAAAATCAACCAAATCAAGTAACTTTAAAGTTATTAATTTTAGATTTTCAGTATTGAAATGTAATTTAATTCAGTGTTTGAGGGCGTATTTGTTATTAGGGAATTGGTCAAGTGACATTATATAAAATTGGAGTTTAAAAATGTAATATATGATGTAATATATATAATTATATATGTATATTTATATATTTAGGTGTGTGTGCGCGTATCAGTGAAGCTATCCCTTGCAACTTCAAATCCCATCCCTTGCAACCCTTATGCCATACTCTGCAAACCCATGGCATCAAGTGAAGTGATTCTCACGCCAAGAGGGTTTTGCATGCAAAGAAAGTATGGGTAAGGCAGGCTTGAGGTGATTCTTCGGCTATAAAAAGGGAAGGGAGAAGAAAGAAAGAGCAAGCAATGGTGAGAAAGGAAATGGAAGACGTGACTGAGAGAGAGAGACGTCGAGCTTGGGCAGTGGCTGATCGGGCTTGTGAGATCGAGAGAGAGAGAGAGAGTAAGATCGTGGGAGAGAGAGTGCGCGGTTGAGGAGTGGCTATTTCCAGCGGCCAAAGGTGGCCATGGCCGCGAAGCAGAGCTTCGATGCTCGGCCATGGCGGATGAGGAAGTAGGGCAGCGAGCAGGGGCAGCCTAATGCGGTGGAGGTGAGCTGGGTGACACGAGTAGGGGAAGGCTGAGGTAGCGGGGGCGACCGGGGAGGCGCGCGGTGGCGCTAGCAAGTAGCGGCGGCCGCGATGCTGTGCGGGTGCTAGTTGCAGGCAGTCGCGGGTGAAGAAGAAGAGGAGGAAGAGAAAAAGGACAATGGAGAAGAAAAAGGAAGAAGAAAAGAAGAAAGAAAAGAAAAAGAAAGAAAAGAAAAGAAAAGAAAAGAAAAGGGAAGGAGAAGATGGCTGTGCGTGTAGACCAAAGGTGGGAGGAAGAAGGAGGAGGAGGAATGAAGGAGAAGAAAAGAAAGAAAAGAAAAGAAAAGAAAAGAAAATAGGAAAATGATGGAAAAAATCATAGAAAATCTCAAAAAATAGAAAATTATATTTCAGTAATATCCCGAAGATTTTAGCCAGGAAAATGACTCGGGCACGCGTTTCAAGGATAGAGCACTTATACCGAGGAAGTCAGAGATGCTAAGTTAAGGTAAGTAAAATATCCTAGAAAATTCCAGAAATTCAATAATATTATTTTATGAATTTTCGTAGAAGAATATTTGAGAAAATATTTTAGAAATATTTAGTTTGGATTTATTGAGGAAAATTAGGAAGAAATAGAAAGAAAATTAAAGAAAATGCTAGAAATTATGAAAAAATATGTTTTAATATTTATTTAAATAATTATGGTGATTAGGATACTTTGAGGCTAAATTTGAAGAGACTCGTGTAAATTTTGAGGTTGGCACGCAAATTGAGGCAAGGCACGAATATCGAGGTAGCCGATAAGCTTGAGAAGGTAAGTGATACTTCCCAATTAAAGTTAGTTTTATGAAAAATGCTTGATTTGTAAGTGAATTATGTTCATCGAAAATGCTTTCATCATATTGACATACTCTGATATGTACCCATCACGTAGATTGCATACATGACACGACTATGAAATGCATAAATACACGTTGATATCATTGATCACTCGCATTGAGGCCGTAGGGAGTACGAACTGGCATCGCTGCTTTACCAAGGGTGCACCCATACACCCCAGCTTCGAAAGAGGTGGCCGCAAAAATGGTAGGTAGCATGAGGGGTGCAGTTGACACCTACGAGGTAAGACATTGCATACACACATGACATAGCATTATGTACCCTTATTTAGATGGTTCATTATCTAACTTGGGTTCGCCCCTGGAATATTCAAATGTTTCAGATGGAGATTGTAGCAGATTCGATGATAAATGATGCATGAAATGACACTTAGCAGAGTGGATGAAGAATGTATGTTACGTAGCCCTTGTATTTAAGTTCTGCTACTTTAGATTCTGACCATTTTGAGGAATGTTGAAGATGCAAGAATTTATTTATGATTAATGTTAAGATATCAAGTTTCGATCTTTGCTTCTGAATTTGATGTGTATAATGATTCTCTTTCGAGATTAATGTGTGGGAATTCTGGGACGGATTCGAGTAATGATGTGGTTTAGGTTTAGTGTTTAAAAGAAAAAAATTTATTGTCCCGGAATTGTTCCAAGTCATAATGCGCCCGGGAAAGTGGGACGTTACAAAAAATCACTAATTAAAATTTTATATTTTAGTTTAGAAAGTAAATCTTTTTCAATTGACAATATAGTAGCCACATTACTTAATCTTTCTCTTGACATAATTGAACGTAAATAAAATTTTATTAATTTTAATTTTGAAAAACTTCTTCATGTTAATGTTGCAATAACATGAATAGTTAATAATATTATATAAGTTATTCATGCATTTAGAAAATAATTTACCCTTTTTATGAAATTTAGTATCGCAAGTGATTTTTTTATTTTAATGGTTATAATTTCTTTTTGTTGTGGGATGCCCTAAAAATTTCCTAAGTCCCTAAATCATGTTGAACCAACTTACTCATATTAATTAAGTTTTGATGATTAACAAAAAGGGTATTTTTAATATGCAAATTATAGTATTTTTGGTGATTAAGAAAAAGAGTATTTTTCTCAAATATATTAATTGTAGTATCGAATTAATTTTTATTAATTTATAAAATATTTTTTCATAGTATATGTATTAGCAAAAATATTATTTTCTATTAAAATTATTTTTTAGGAAATTTCAATACTTTTCTCAAAAAATGGACTAGAAAGTCGATCCTTAATGCCCTAAAAGTCGACTCTTAGTGTGCACGAAAGTCGACCCTTGAAGTCCAGAAGATCAACTCTTTTGGGTGCTAGAAAGTCAGCCCTTGAAACGTTGAAGGTCGACCCTTGGTGTGCTAGAAGGCTTGTGTAACGCCCCGCTCCCACTTACGGGTGTTACTCGTGAACAATTACCCCGAATTGTCCATCTGCCTGGTCTTTGATGAAAGGCGAACTATGTTTCAAGAAGAAACGCCCTAAGTGGGAACTAGGCTAGTCCTTCCCTTCCCTTAAACCCCAGGATTTACTAGTAGAATTGGGCTTTAAACCACACCACGTTTGATTAAAAAGAAATCTCGTGAAGACGCCCAATCATTATTTTCTCATTTGAATTTAATTCTTTTCCGACCAAGAATTTTACCGGGCTCCAAAAATCACCATTTAAACCAATCCATTGATGGATCACCAATTTTGGAGGAAAAACTCATCATTTTCAAATTTCCAAAATTTTGGCATTTTCTCCAAAAATGCCCGAAAAATCCATTTATTTTGAAAATTCCTCCGGGGCCCAAAATCAATTAAGAAATGCCCAAATTTCTCCCAACATTCCAAATTTTTAAAAAAATTGGACGGCGGGGCCCACGGGTACGCCCGAGGCCCGCGCGGGGCCCTACTGGGTGCTGGCCGCTCGCCTGCCCGCGCACGGCGCGCACGCCAGCATGCGCGTATGGCTGCGCGCGCGCTTGCATGCGCGCACGGCCGCGCCCGCGCGGGGGGCTGCTGCCCCCCTGCTGCTGCATCTGCAGCACTTTCACACTTCATTTCTTTTTTTTTTTTTTTTTTTTTCGGGGGGGGGGGGGGGGGCTATAAAACCCCAAATTTTCCAAAAAAATAAATTAACAAAATACTTCACTTTCATCCAAAATTTGCCTTTATTTCTCCAAAATTAAGGCTTGAACCAATCTCTTGATGCTTCCACAACATACTCCTACCAAAGTGAGATTTTTGCCTAGGCTTCAACATGCCATAAGCTTCAATCTTATTCACTTAAAAAAAAATCAACACTTCAAAGGAATATACACTCATAGTCTTAGGCTTTAACAAGCCATTACCAACCCAATAAAATTTACATCTCATAAATCAAACACAACAACATAGGCTTCCATAAGCCATACATTTACAACAAAAATAAATAAACACCATGAGCTTCCACTCACAAGCTTGCCACTTTTTCTTCTCTCTTTTGACATAAGAACAACCTACAAGGGGAGGATAAAACCTCATGGGCTCAAAAGCTCAGTAAGGGTGCATATGCAAAATAAATACAAGCATAACAAGTCTATGTAATGCAAATGCATGCAAGCATGGTTAGGTCATTCCATCCTCACAACCCAACATGGTTTGAGGCATCAACCTACCATTTCTTTCCCAACCCCATGGCCATAGGTCTCATGAACAAATAAAGCATGCAAAGAGATACATAAAAGTTTATGCAACCTACTTACAATGCAATGCAAGGCCACCTCCACATGGGGCCATCCCTTACCTTATTCTTGAACCTCCCTATCTTTATTTCAAGAGAGCTTCCAACACCATTTTCTCCCACCTAAAATGGCATTTCAACTTGTCACTCACTTTGCATACAAGAATACTAAATAGAGAAGAGAAGAATGGAACATACCTTGATTTGATCTTCATTTCTTCTCCATTCTTTCATTTTCTCCCTTTCTTCTTCTTGGAAGACAACTCTTCCTTCCTCTCATTTTCTTTCTCTCTTTGAAATGGCAAAACTTGAGATAAGGTCTTACTTTCCCTTTAAATACTACTCTTGTCTTGAAATCTCAATTTCAAGACTTGATCTTAGCCCTTGATTTTCATTTGCTTTTTGAAAGAAAATCCCAACCACACAAGAAAGCACAATCCATGTGCTTTGGCCTTGATTACTCTCATCCATTGGATTTTATTCACTTTTCAAGAGAAGATCTCAACCTTCAATTAAAAGCACAATCCAAGTGCTTTTGAAAGATTTAATCTCAACCACTCATCTCTTAATATTTGGCAATCCATGCCATTTCTTCTCTTTGAATCCCCACCTTTGGATTCATTCTATTTCTCAAGAATGCATCTAAGCCCTTAGATCACTTGCATTTTTCATTTATTTCTCATTTACTTAAATGAGACTATTTTCATAACCATCACACTTGAGAGACATAATTAATTTCTTTCCCATTTAATTTAATGGAACAATTTTCCACCATCACATGAGAGACCACTTTGAAAGACATAAATGCTTTCTTTCTCATTTAAATAAATCTCATAATTTCCAAAGTATTAATGGGAGACCATTTTCCCATTTTCCTTTTTGATTTATTTAACTCTCATATTTTTCAAGGCATTAATGGTGACCATTTATCATTTTCTTTTGGATTTTCTTTAATCCATATAATCATGCCTCTCATTAAATGCTTGAAAGACCAATTAACATTTCTTTTGCATTTAATTAATTCACCCAATTATACTTGAACCACAAAATGCCAAGTGTCACAACAAGACACTAACCTTGGCTTCCAAGTTTAATCTCATCCCTCCATGTGGCATTACCACATTAATTCACCAACCTAGGGAAAATATAATTATTCTCCTCAAATAATTTAATATCCACCATTTTCCCTATTTCCAAAATTAAATTTCCTTTATGGAATTAAATTCCAAAATTCCCAAATACTCTTTGTGAATTTATTAATCCCATATATCTCCACATAAATTCCAAATTAGGATTTTTATTCACTTACACACCTAATTCCACATAGAAATTATTTTTAATTTATCAAAATACCCTTTATTGGATTTCACTATCCAAATTACCAAAATACCCCTCTCATAGGGCATCCTCAATCTCAAGGATCCAACACCTTCTCAAGGGCATTTTTGGAATTTTCTCACTTTCTTTCTCATTCTTTTAACACCGGTAACACCGGGTGTTACAGCTTGTCTCTCGAAGACCCATCTGGATCCCTTCATCTTGGTTCCCTGAATACCTATCCAGGCAGCCTATTTGGAAGCCCCTGAGGACGCATTCGGGTTCCTGCCTCATCAGGTTTCGGTCCCAATCTGTTGGACCTCGCTTGTGGCATCTTAAACCCCCATCTTTGGTGAAGGACTCTGCTTTGGTTGACCTTAAGAAAAATAAATATAATTATTGTTGTTAGACAGTAATAATTTGGCGTCTTCTGTGGGGATCAAGCAAAAATCCATCCCTTAGTTACCACATAAGGGTCAGTTGTGTGAAGATGTTGTGCTCCAACTTCACCCTATAGTGCCTCCCAATGAGCCATGCTTTTAATCCTTTAGGAGGGCACTAGGGAGCTTTTTGTGAAGTTTATCCCTTGCTATTATGAGTCTCCCGAGGATTCTCTCATTCTATTACGCCGGCCCTAGGGAGAAGGATGCACCTTCCCACCCTATATGCTTGCCAAACATCCACGTTGTTAATCAAAGGAGGGATTCAGGCTAGGGAAGTAGGGAGTGATGAGGATGGTCCCCCGATGAATGAAGGCCGAGTTCGGGATCACATCAATTCTCGAGCTTGAATTTGATGGCCGGGGATCATTCTCTCTAGCAATGTCAGCGCCTACAGAGGAGTATTGTTGTGAAGAATGAAGAATGAGCAAACCTTTTCAGCAAGAAAAGTCCTCATGGGATGTCTCTGCAAGAGTGTTTTATGAACCTAGGAGGCAACCCCTCTGGCATGCTAGTTCCCTTAGATATGTTCCATCCATGCTAGAGGAGGTGTTTCCCCGAGCTTCCCAACTTCCTCAGATATATCTTCTGAGTTCGAGGAATTTTAAGAGTAGAGGGTGGCCTACCAACTCAGGTGAAGGAAGGACTTATAAAGATGCGCGAAGTGTCAACAAAAGAAAAATAATTATCAGCGCCTTCTGCAGCAGCTTCGCAAAAGCCGAACTGTTGATACAAGATGTAATACCCTAAGACACCGTAAATAATAATCATAATTTTGGACCCTAGAGAATTAGTAGAGTTTTAGTGTTTATCGGTAAATTTAATAGGGTAAGGTATATTTATTGTAATTAAATTTATTTATATATTGCATAAAGTATAAAGTTTAATCATAATTAAATTCATTGCATAGTTAATCATAGTTTAAATACCATAAATTATATTATGTATTAAAATTAGGATTTTTTATATATACTGTTGAGTGTATATATGTATATTATATATGATAAAATCATATGTACGTATATATGTATATTATATTAAAAAAAATCAGCAAAAAAATCAGAGCAGGCACGCGGCTGTGCTTTGGCCGCGCTTACAACCGGGTGTAGAGAAGATGGGGCATTAATGGAGAAATGGCCTTCAGAGTGACCTTCTAGGACGCGTGGCGCTCGTGATGGGACAATTCGTGGCGAGTTTCAGCTATAAATAGCTGCGATTGAGCAGCCTCTTTCACCGAAAATTTTTACTTTATAGATTGGGAGATTAGGGCAACGTTTGAGAGAGTGGTGAGTGGGATTCGTATCCTTGCGTTGTGGGTAAGTTTTCTGGAGCATTTGGTGGCCAACGGAGCAGATGAGAAGGAGTATTGAGGATCGCCGAAAAATCGCGCAAATCGCCAGAGCCGAGGCTTCATCAAGCAAATCGAGGTACTTTTAATTGTTTTTTTTTTTTTTTTTATTTCTGAAGCCATATTCAAGATCAGGGGGTCGAGTTTAGGGGGAAGAGAATCTCGTTTCAAAGCTTCGAGGTGCGGCAGCGTCGCCGGCGGCGAAGCAGCTCTAGGAGAAGCAGTTGCTGGAGAAGACAAACCAGTTGGGCGTGTGGCTGCTTGCGCCCTTGCATAGGGAGACGACGCATGGCCTACACGTGCGCGCTGGGTGGAAATAAAGGGAAAAAAAGAAAAGAAAAGAAAAGGAAAGAAAAGAACAAAAAATAAAAGAAAATAGGAAAAGTTTTTCAAAAAATTTTGAAAAAATTCCAAAAAAATCTAGAATTTCGTTTATGTCTTATTTTGTGAAATTTTTTCTGGAAAATGATAAATTAATTATTTATTTAAGTAATTTTTTTATTATGGAAATAAGGAAAAAATAGGAATTTAATATGGAAAATTTCAAGAAAATTCCAAAAGGCTAGAAATGTTATTTTAAGAATATTAGTGAAGGAAAATTGAGTTAAATGAAGGTTTATATATTTATTATGAAATTTTGAGGAAATAAGACTTAGAAAATACGGAGAAATTGTAGAAATTATGAGAAAATAGGAAATTGATATTCTGGAATAAATTTAATGTTTTAGGAGCCTTGGGGCATAAGGATTGGGAAATAGCTCGTTAACATGTTTATCGAGGTCATCACGCTTATCGAGGCAGCTTAGTGGTGAAAAGTAAGTGTACTGTTGCAAGATTAGTACGGTTATAAATATCTACGTTTACACCCGATCTTTGAGAATGCTTCATCATATTGACATGCTCTGATATGTATCCATCATGTAGACTGCACACATGACATGCTATGAAATGCATACGTACACGTTGATATCTTTGATCACATGCATCGTGGTTGTAGGGAGTACAAACTAGCACCGTTACTATACCAAGGGTGCCTCCATACACCCCGGCTTCGAAAGAGGTGGCTGTAAAAATGGTAAGTAGCATGAAGGGTTCAATTGACACCTACGATGAGTAAGACATTGCATACACATATATTAAATATCTTGTACCCTTACTTAGATGGTTTATCATCTAATTCGGGTTTTGCCCCTAGAATATTCAGCATTCTAGTCAGGACTTGCAGTGATGGTAAGGAAGTCGAAGATGTGTAGTGACACAAGTCGTCGAGGAATAAACAAGTGTACCATGTTATGTTGTAGTATGGATATTTCAAGTATTATGTACATTTTAAATTATCTTTAAAAGCTTAGGTATCAACTTTGTAATAAGTGCCATGTTCAGTTATCTATGTATGAAATGCTATGATCAGGTTCAATTTCAGCTTTCGCTTTACACGATTTTATTATATCTAGTGTATAAATTATTTTGCCGAGCACTAGATAGGGCTAAGGGAGTTTTGGAAATATTTTAATTCGGGAAAAAAAATTAAAAAATAAGTTCCAAAAAACATAACACGCCCTGAGAAGGTGGGGTGTTACACAAGAAGACGTACAATTCTACATTGGTGTTTTTCTGTAACCACTCCTATTGTCGCCTAAGCTCCATTTCATTGGAAGTTCCACCTTGACTCAGTCAAGCCTCGTGATCAGCTACGACAAGAGTTTCTCATGACCCTTCGTCATATTCTAAAGACAAGGGATCGTCGTAAGTACTTGCAACGTTATATTGATTGCTTTAGAAAGGCTACATCCGAAGATGCAGGGTGGAGTTGTTCCAAATCGTAGATCAGATATAGTCATCTTTCAAGAAGAAGCTACCAAGTAAAGAAATTACTAACTAACTTCTTGCAAATTGAGGATGTAGGTGTCTATATCGAACGGCTCAAACAAAATGATCTTGTGATTTAAAAGATATAGGGTAAGACATTTGTTTGTATCCTCTGTTTTACAACATCTCAGGGAAAGCCTAAGAATCGAACGTGGGAGCTAAGGGAATGGAAACCCTTAGGCTCGCCCCATTATATGTATTACCCAAGTCATTATGAATAAATTTAATATTTAGTTAATTTATTTAGTTTAAATAAATTTTGCTTATATGATATAATTATTTAGTTTAATTAAATTATGCTTACATGATATGTAATTAATTTAAGCCAGAAATTATAAATATAAGTATGTATAAGTATGTAAATATAAGTAGGTAAATGAAGATAAGTATGTAATAGGTATAGGTATAAATGTATAGGTATATGTGCATATGTATATAAAGGTATATATATGTATTCATGTATATATCTGTATAAATATATATATATTAAAAAAAATCGTCGAAAATCTGGGTAGGCGCACGGCCAAGCATGGTCGCGCCTGCAATCGGCAAATAGGGAGAGAGAGGTATTAAATGAGGTATGGTCGCCGGAAATGATCTCTAGGGCACGTGGGTGCTTCGACGGGACACTCGCGGCGGGGTTTCGGCTATAAATAGCCGCACTTGGACAGCCCCATTCATCCGAAAATTTTATAGCTAAGTTCGGGCATTTGGGGCAGTGTTGAGAGGTTTTGGGAGTAGGGTTTTGATCATTGTTTCGTGGGCAATGTTTCTGCTAAGTTTGGTGGCCAACGGAGGAGAGGAAGAGGCGGATCGAAGCTTCGCCAGAAAACGCCCAACTCGCCGGAGCCGCGCCTTCAATCAACAAATCAAGGTATTTCTAATGTTTTTTTCTCGTTTTTAAGGTTGTATTTGGAATCAGAGAGTCGGATATGAGGGAATAGGAGTGTTTTTTTCAAACTTGGAGCAGCCGAGGCGTCGCCAGCGACGAAGTGGCCACCGGAGAAAAAGCCCCCAGTCGGGCGCGTGGCTAGCCACGCGCCCGCGAGTAGGAAGAAGGCGCGTGGCCTTCACGTGCCCGACAGAAAATAAAATAAGATAAGAAAAGAAAAGAAAAGAAATAAAGAAAAATAAAAATAAAAGAAATAAATTTTGCAAAAATTTTATTTAAGTCTAGAATATTGTTTATGTCTTATTTTGTGAAGAATTTTCTGGAAAATGCTAATTTTATTAATTATTTAAGTGGTTTTTCTATTATGGAAATAAAGAAAAACATAGAATTTTAATTTGGAAAATTCCAAGAAAATTTTAGAATGTTAAAAGTATTATTTAAGAAATATTAGTGAAGGGAAATTGAATAATATGAAAATTTAGATAATTATTATGTAATAGTTAGGGAATTTGGTTATTATGGAAATAAGGGAAAAAAATAGGAATTTATGTTGGAAAATTTCAAGAAAATTTCAGAATTTTAGAAATATTATTTAAGGAATTCTAGTAGAGAGAAATTTGACTTTATGAAAGACTAGATAATTTTTATGCAATTTTTGGAGAAATAAGGCTTAGAAATAAAGAAAAATTATAGAAATTATGAAAAAATAGTGAAATGATATTCTAAAAATAAATTGATGTTTTAGGAGCCCTTGAGGGCAAGAAGATTGAGAAATAGCTGCTCGGCACGATTTTTGAGGTCGACACGTCTTTCGAGGCAACTTAGCTATACGTGTACTGTTTCAAGCTTAGTATGATTATATTTTTAAGAATGCTTACGTCATATTGACATACTATGAAATGTACCCATCACGTAGAATGCATCCATGAAATGACTATGAAATGCATAAATACACGTTGATATTGTTGATCACACGCATATGAGGCCGTATGGAGTATGAACTGGCACCGCTGTTTTACCAAAGGTGCACCCATACACCCCGGCTTCGAAGAGGTGGCTGCTAAAATGGTGGGTAGAATGAGGGGTGTAATTGACACCTACGATGAAAGACATTGCATACACTCATGACATAGCATTATGTATCCTTACTTAGATGGTTCATCATCTAACTTGGGTTCGCCCTTGGAACATTCAACGTTCCAGTCGGGACTTGCGGTGATGATACCAAGGTTGGAGATGTGTAGTGATGCGAGACGTCAGGAAATAAGAAAATGTGCCATGTTATGGTGTAATATGAATAGTTTAAGAATTATGTACGATTATTTTATTTTCAGAAGCTTATGTAATGATTTTGTAATAAATATTATGTCCAGATATTCGTGTATGTATTGCCATGAGTAGGTTCGATTAAGCTTCTGCTTTGTATTTATTTTCTAGTGTAAACATCTCGTCTAGCACTAGATAAGGTCTTAGGGAATTTCGAGGAAAAAAAAAAAAAAAGAGACCAAATTTGCTAAGGCATAACACGCCCTGAAAAGATTGGCTGTTACACTATACATCTCATATAATCCCAAGTTCAGAATCAGATAGATATGAATAAATAGGAACTTTTGTTGCATCACAAGTTATCTGAACAAGTCGTCTATCAAAAGCAACCTCTTAGAGTAGACGTAGGATGGGGTTTGAATTGCTAAAACAAAAATGTCTCTACATCATCGCGGACGTAGGCATCCTACTGAATCATTAAAACAAAAATGTTCATCCTTATCTTTCATACATTGGGCCACAAGAGCCATGCCCTGATACATTCATTACAAGAAAAACACATTTCAGCAACAGGTCAATGACAGAATAGCCATCACTAAATTTTTGAGACGATTAGTGATAGTTTATTTCGTCACTAATTTTTTCAAATATTTTTTGAATTTAGTGATAAAAAGACCTGTCAGTAAATAATTTTTAATATTTTTTAAATTTAGTGGCAGATACACCCGTCACTAAATAATTTTAGTGATTTTAATTTTAATTTTTTTTTAATTTAGCTATTGATAATTCTGTCGCTAAAAGAAAATAAAATTAAAACTGAATTTAAAATTTTTTAGTGATGGAATAATTCTGTCGCTAAATGGGAAAAAAATAAATTAAAATTAAAATCTTTTAGCTATGGAATAATTTCATCGCTAAAATTTAAAAAATTCAAAATTAAATTATAAGTTTTGGAGACGGAATGATGCCATCTCTAAATTCCCCCCGATGCTCGCCACCCCTTTTCAAATTTCAAAATTTCCCCCTCCTATTTAAATCCCTCCCTTCCCCTCCTCTGCATTCCCCTTGTCCCCTCTCTACCTGCCTCACTCTCACTAAGAAAAAAGAGTTATGTCCAATATTTTTTTTTTTATTGCAGTCTAGTCTTTATTTGGAAGATACAAGCATCACCAAAATCTATAAGGTATTTTCTTTTTCTTTGTCTGTGTATCATATTTTTAATATTTTTTTCATTTTAACTTTTAAATGCATCTTTGAATGTTTCTTAGATGAATAATATCTACGTTAGTTATAAATTATTTTGTTTTAACTGATATGTTAAACAAATAAAATTGAT
This sequence comes from Diospyros lotus, assembly GCF_014633365.1. NCBI lineage: Eukaryota > Viridiplantae > Streptophyta > Magnoliopsida > Ericales > Ebenaceae > Diospyros > Diospyros lotus. Next base: position 36,244,866 of record NC_068338.1, on the reverse strand, counting down.
TGCAACATATCATTTTTAGCTTTTAATTTTAACTATTAATTGATAATAATTAGCTGTTACTTGTTTAATATCTCTGTTAGTTACTTTTTAATGATTAAATGTTAATTTTAATATCTTTGTTATTTATATTTATTGAATGTATATTATTGTTTATTTTATATTTATATAGCTTTATATTCTATATATATTATTGTGTATTGTATATATATTATTGATGATTTAAACGAAAAATCATTAGAAATTGTGTAAACTAGGAATAAAAAATTATTATGTCAAATTTTTAAAATAAAATATTAATTATATATAAAAAATAAAATGAAAATACAATTTATTTGTAAAAATTATTTTTAAGTAGTTATTTATTAAATATATTATAATGATTTTAAATAAAAATCTTGATATTTGTATTTTAATTAGTTCACATTTGTATTTTAAAATTAGAAGTACAAATATAATGTTATAAATATTGTTGGTGAGTTAGTTATTTATTAAATATAAGTTTTAAAATTAGAAATACAAATATAATGTTATAAAATTTAATAAAAAATTTATTTATTTGGAAAAAAAATTAAAACTATGTATGTCTGAAAGTGCAATAAAAATATTATTTATAAACTTAAATAGTTAAAAAATAAATTAGAAATTATTTTCCTTACGACTATTTAAAAATTAATTAGATTTAACTAGATTATAGACTATTTGACTTTATAATTATTTATAGATAAATTAAAATTTTCATGTTATTTTAAAATGAGAAGTACAAATATAATGTTATAAATATTGTTGTCGATTTAATTATTTATTAAATAAAATTTTAAAATTAGAAATATAAATATAATGTTATATTATTTGGTTAAAAATTTATTTACTTGGTAAAAAATTTAAAGAAGTGTATGTCTTAAAGTGCAATAAAAAAATATATTTATTTTGCTTCAATAGTTAAAAATAAATTAGATTTTTTTTTTGTTACGACGATTTAAAAATGAATTAGATTTAGCTAGATTATAGACTATTTGACTTTTCCTTGCGACGATTTAAAAAATGAACTTATTTAAAACAGAAAGGCATGTTATAGAAAATCTAAACGTAAAATTTGAAAACTAAAATGTATAATAAAAGATCCTACAAATGGAAAGTTTTATCCACGATGCGTTTGAATATTCCAGGGGCAAATCTTAACTCATCGTAAGAGTCAAAAAACATATTTTGTGCATGAATGCAATGTCTTACTCATCGTAAGAGTCAACTGCACCCTTCATACTACTCACCATTTTTGCGGCCACCTCTTTCGAAGCCAGGGTGTATGGGTGCACCCTTGATAAAGCAACGGTACTAGTTCGTACTTCTTATGGCCACAATGCGCATGATAAATGATATCAACGTGTACATATGCATTTCATAGCATGTCATGTATACAGTCTACGTGATGGATACATATTAAAGCATGTCAATATGATGAAAGCATCCCCGAGGATTGGGGTTTGAAACATGAATCACCTAACACCAACCATTTTCCATAAAATTAATTCTAGTTGACAAGTACCACTTACTTTCTCAAACTTATCAGGCTATCTCGATATTCGCGACTATCTCAAAATTCGCACATCGCCTCGATTTGCGTGTCAACCTCAAGATTTGTACAAGTCATTTCAACTTAAACCTCAAAGCATCCTAATCACCATATATATTTAAATAAGCATTAAAACATATTTTTTTTTCATAATTTCTTGCATTTTCTTTATTTTTCTCTCCATTTCTTCCTATTTTTCCTCAATAAATTCAAACTAAATATTTCTCAAATATTTCACTATGAAAATTCATAAAATAATATTTCTAAATTTTTGAAATTTTCTAAAAAATTTTACTTACCTTGACTTAGCCTCTCAAGCTTCCTTGGTATGCGTGTCATATTCTCGAAATGCGTACTCGAACTATTTTCCCTCCCAAAATCTCTAAAATATTAGTAAATATCTATTTATTACTTTTCTAGGATTTTCTAGAATTTTTTGACATTTCCCCCCCTTTTTTCTTTTCCTTTCCTTTTCTTTTCTTTTCTTTTTTCTTTTTCTTATTTTCTTCTTCTCCTTCCTTCCTTCCTTCCTTCTTCTTCTTCTTTCTTCTCCTTCCTTCCTTCCTTCCTTCCTTCCTTCTTCTTCTTCTTTCTTTTTCTTCCTCCACTGCCTTCCTCTGCAATGCGAACCAGCGCACCAGCCATGAGGCCGCCGCCGCTTGGCCCTCAACCAGCCTCCACTCAGCCCTCCGTCGACCGCCTCGGCCTCGCCAGACCCTGCAGCCACTGCCCAACCATTGGAGCTCGCGGTTGCTCTCTCTCTCTCTGCAACTCTCTGTTGCTTGCTCTGCTCAAAACTCTCATTCTCTCCTCTATTTATAAGCAACCTTCATTGCTCGACCATTCCTTATTACATGCAAAGTACCCTTCCAAATCTTACAGAGGCGTGGTTGATTTGGAGTTGCAAGGCATGGTGGTGAAGGTTATAGGGCATGGCCATGAATGGCCTCACGCGGGCGCACATTTATGTATATAAATATATACACTATATATTACATTAATATTTATAGGAAATTGTACCATTAAATTCTAATTTTCATCTTATCACTTGGCAACTCCGTAATTTCAATTATACCCTCAAACACTAAATTAAATTGCATTTCAATACCGAAAACGCAAAGTTAATAACCCAAGATTTACTTGATAAAGATGATTTCGCCCAAGTATCCTCACTGGGCTATCGTTTGATCCCGAAACCATGAAGGGTTGCTCTTTACGCAAAACTGGAGCCTCCCTAGGGTTCCATTGATTTTTGGGGAGTCTCCTATGACAATTCGATTTTGCAGCCTAAAGAGCAGCTGTATTTTAGTTGTACCGAAAATCGTTCCTGATTCGATTTCTTTCTATACCATAAATCCTATCTCAGAACGCTCATCGAGACCATATCATTTTCCTCAGACAATTTCACTCCAGGGCATTCCCTACAGTCAATTCAGTACTTATAACTGCTATCAAACTAATTTTTCGGTATTCAAACCTTGCTTAAATTACGTGACAACTTTATGCCGAAACAGGGTCTTACAATAGCTGTACTAATGGCCCTAATGACCTATCTAATGCTTAGGATACTTAGATGCCTTTTGAGGACCATGATTTGCGAGATTTCATGTTATCAAGAGATAGGGTAAGAAGAAAGGTAAGACATCCAGTTAGGTATGCTCATTCAGACATACACTACAAAAAAATTGATTTTTTGCGGCGGTTCTAAAAATTGCCGCAAAACATGGTATTTTGGGCAGTTTTGAAACTGCTACAAAATATGATTTTTGCGGCGATTTTCAAAAAATCGTCTCTAAATTTAAAAGATAATTAAATAATAAAAAATTAAATTCTTTTTCGCGGCAATTTCTTAGAAACCGCCACTAAATTAAAAAACTACTAATTTAAAATTAAAATTAAATTAACATTTGCGACGGTTTTCAAAAACTGCTGCAAAATTCAAAAAAAATTAAATTTAGTGGCGGTTTTTGAAAAACCGCCGCTAAATTTTAAAAAAATTAAATAATTTAAAATTAAAATTAAATTAACATTTGTGGGGATTTTCAAAAATCGCCGCTAAATTTAAAAAAATTAAATAATTCAAAATTAAAAATAAAATAAAATAATTCATTTAAAAATTAAATTTAGCGGGCTAAATTGAAAAAAAAAATTAAAATTAAAATTAAATAAAAATCTGAAATATTAAAATTCATTATTTTCATTAAAAAATTAAATTTTGCCTAAGAAAATAATTAAAAATTAAATAAATATAAAATCTTAAAAATAAATATAAAATTGCATTTAAATTAATAGCAAAATTCATTAAAAATATAATTTTAAAAAAGAAAAATAAATTTTAAAAAATTTTAATATATAAAATTTTAATAATTTTTAAAAAATATATAAAATCTTCTTTTTTATTTTTAATCAATTAATTTGTTTAATTTAACTCAATTAATTTATTTTTAATTTATTCTATTATTCTTTTAAAAATAATCAATTAATAAATATTTTTAATATATATTAAAAAATATAAAATATAATTCTGAAAATTAGTTGTTAGATTAGTATATAATATATATATGTGCATATATGTTAAGGAGTTCTTCGCAGATCAGGCGGTTCCCGTGCGCGCGCGGACACAAGAGGTCTTGGGTTCGAAACTTGGGGAGAGCATGCTGGGATTTAATTTCCAACATCGCCACGTGGCGCGTAAGGGCGGGTCGGGCGTGCGGCTGGCTGGCTTGTGTGTGCCGTAAAAAAATTAAATTTTTTATTTTAGCGGCGGTTTCAAAATTGCCACTAAAATTAACAATTTAATTTTTTTTTATTAATTTTAGCGAAGGTTTTGAAACCACCGCTAAAATTAAAATTTTATTTTTTTTAAAAATTTTAAAAATAAATTTAAAAAAAAATTTAATTTTAGCGGCGGTTTCAAAATCGCCGCTAAATATTATAGAAACTACCGCTAAATCACTTATTTAGCAGCGCTTTTTAAAACTGTCACAAAATTTAAAATTAGTGGCGGTTATTCCAGCGGTTGCTAAAACCACCGCTAAACGCTTCGTGACGGCTGACTTAGCGGCGGTTTTTAAAACCGCCGCTAAAATACTTAGTGGCAGTTAAAAACGCTGCTAAATGCTGATTTTTTTGTAGTGATAATTGTAAGGGCCCACTCTCGAATATTCCCGCTAGCATAGGATATTCGAAAGAAGGTCATCACAGAAATGATATAGAACAACCACAATTAAACAAACAACTCATTTCATTCATTAGCAGCGGAAACCATGCTTAAGTTCAATGACACTTACAATAGCTCAAGAGTCGGGCTCAACGGCCATACAAAATAGATAAGAGACTCTAATGTTAACTAACAAAATAAGACTCATTTCATCTCAAGTCTCACCAAAATGCTAACAGGATCTTCAAGTTAGGACGCGTCCCCGTACACCTCTATCCTCAGGCCTTAGTCCCACTGGACTCACCCCCAATAATAGCTTTCCCTTTACCTGGAATGGCAAAGAAGATCAAGTGAGCCACAAGGCTCAGCAAGTTCTAGGGTAATAAATAATGATTATGAACCAAGAATAAGGAGACACCAAAGAGAGTACTCCAGAACATCACTGATGTATACAAGTATCACATTTTAAGACTTGATCAATTCCAAGTTAAATGTATAATGCCACCATGTACTATTATGCAAATGTGCATATAAATGTAATATCAAAATCAAGTCTCATATGCTCGCGAGCCATAAATCAACACATGCCAAAGTGTATCACATAGACAAAACCTCACAATAAATATGGAGCCAACTTGCCGGGCTATGGCCACCTCGTCCCGTGCCAAGTGCTCTAGGGTACCCTTTCTCCCTCCGCGCAAAATAATAGGTGCGCAAAACATATATATATATATATATATGAAACCTGTACATGTATGCATTATGTATGCATTTGCCAACCACATGTATTTAAATTCCCGATTCTGCAATATTCATGCTGTTAACATCACTTACCCATACCGGGTATTTTCCCCATCATCAGATAAATTCAATATATCTTACTTCATAATGTTTACCACATTCAAGATGTAATTTATGGCAGAAAAATGCTTAATGTAATTTACAACACAAGAATACTTCCTTGAAGATGCTATTTAATATTAAATCTCGATTCACCAGTTGAGGAGTATTATAAATTTAATAACTATTCTTCTCATCATATGATTGTTGTGATTTCATTTAACCAGTGATAGTATGCATTTACTTGCATTCATGCTCATAGCTCAAATTCATTATTCGACCCCATGCAATCAAATGACCACACCACGTGAAATTGCTGACCAAACATAATCCTGAAATTTTTCTAAGGTAATGGACCAAATAGAATATTTTTTGAAAATGTCTTCATCTTGAAAAACTAACTCCCGGTAATTTGATTACTAGCATTTATTGTTGTAAAAATGATTTTTAATGAATTTTTCAAGAAACGGAAACTATGTATTTCGATGGTGGTAAAATTGCAAATTCATGGATTTGTACTAAAACCAAAATTCTAACTTTTTATTTTTATGGATTTTGATTTTTTTGATATTTTTATTGAATCCAAATGGGGGGTACTTTCTTATTTACATTTATGTATTAAAGTAAAGGAAAGTAAAATATAAATTAAGGAAAATGCAAACATTTACTTAAGTTAAGGAAAGGTAAATATATGGGATGAGAGCTGATAGCTCCCATTCAAGGCATATGGGACGAGCTCGGGAACAGCTCAAGGTCTTGAGGTCGCAGCTTACGGAGACAGCTCAAGAGACCTCGCGGAAAGGACAAGCGAACGAACTCGGGGTCATGAGGTGAACGAGCTCGGGGTCATAAGGTGAACGAGCTCGCGGTCAAGGGGTTGAACAAGAGCTCGCTGGAGGGGTTGAGCAAGAGCTCGCTGGACGAGCTTGAGGTCAGGCGCGCGGCAAGAGCTCGCGGCCAAGAGCTTGACAGATGAGCTCGCGATTAAGCGGCCAGGGAGCTCATAGGTGTGAGCTCGCGGCAAAGAGCTGGAGCGAGCTCGCGGAAAGAACTGGAACGAGCTCGCTAGAACATCAATGACGTTGAACGTGTATATATATAACTGGGTTTGCCGAACATAACAGAACAGAACAGGGGCATTCGAATGACTGTTTAAGCATAATATATTTTTGGATTAGCTAGGCAGGGCATGCTTTAATAAGCTTTTCAAATCTCTGTGTGGGGGTGGGGGGTATCAGCTCGTTACGCATATTGAATATAAGTATTCACAAGTGGGTCTCATATATATAGGCAAACAGTTTATATATATTTTCAGTTGAGGCTTTTGCTGTTTGCTCCAAATACCTTAATGAAATCATTAAATGGTGACTTAGCACTCTACATTCAGCTATGGGTGAGAGCTTCCAAAAGTGATGCAACATGTACATATATAAATGCCTGAACAGGGAGCAACGAGCTAAACAAAAACCCAGCTGTAAGTAAGAAGGAAAGCCATTCACTGAACAAATATTAGGGTGAATCAAACCCCGCTTGAGACATCAAATGGACTTCACAGCAACTAGGAACTTTATAAACAAAATAGACACAGTGGAAAACACTAACAGCGAGGTGACACAATAAGCAACAGTTTGCAAATCAAGGAAACTTGCATTTCAATATAGAATATATCTAAGAGGGAGCTCGCACTGAAAGATAACGTGGTTGCATTGGAATAAAAATGGGTAAGAGAACTTGCCTGTTGAGAATGAAATCAGAGAGAGTTCCACCCGCGCACATGAAGCAAACAGCAGCAGTAAACAGAAGTGATGGAATAGGATGGAGAGGGTGAAGAAGAAGAAGAGCACGGAGATGGAGTGCATTCAAAAAGAAGGGATACACCTTGCACTGAAATAGGATATTTGTGCAGAGAGGCTGCTGGGAAAAAGAAGCGCGCACAGGTCTGCACGCCAGCTCCAGAATTTACTAAAATAACCCTCTTTTCATATTACAAACAAAAAATATCCAGGGGCTTGAGTGACAAATGCAACTTAATTTATTTTCTTTTCCCCATTTTCTTATTACACCATCAAGCCCATTATTTCCAAATAATTTCTCACCATGGGCCTAAGCCCAAATCACATATATCCCATATACATATATTCCAAGCCCACCAGGCTTAATTCTCTACTTGGGTTAGACATCTCATTAACTATTTAATTGAGGCCCTTTCACTTAAATTTCTGATTTCATGAACTATAGAATAAAATTATGTAATCTAAATTATTGCTGTGCCACCAAGGAAATTAACATTAAGTATTAATAAAAATATTTAGTCCAACATTCTAATTGCGAAACACTGACGTCAAGTATTAAAACACCTAGACCCACTTTAGGGTCGTTACAATAATAGCTTATGCCCTGAACATAGGAGACTCAATAGGATTTGATGAACCTATTAGCTATTAACTTAAACATCGGAGGGTCTTCGTTGGGTGAATATTCCCCGACAACCTTCTAACCCCTTTTGTTGGTATTAATAATGATACAAAGAAGGCCAATCAAAGTATTATTCCTTCCTGAGAAGATCATATCCTTTCTGGCACTACAAGAATTTGAGAGTTTTACCCACACATAAATTATCCCCACATATTATACATAGGTATTTACCCACACATAATAGTATTATGTGTGGGTAATTAAATTAGATAAGCTCGTTACATTATCCACATTTATTATGTGTGGGTAAATTGATATACCCATACTTGTTTTGGCGGAAAAAATTCACTCCACTTTCAGAGGTTGCTGGGATATTTTTCAATAAAATTTTAGCTAATGTGGCATTTATTTTGGATTATATTACCCACACATATTAATAAATGTTAGTCATGTGTGGGTAATTGTTTATAAACTTACCTACACATAATTATAAATGTTATATATGTGTGGGTATCCACACATTAGATGATGTGTCAGTTTTTTGGATTATATTGCCCACATATATTAATAAATGTTCCGTATATGTGGAAATTTTTTTATAAACTTACCCACACTTAAATTACTCACACATATTATATGTGGGTATTTACCCACACATAATGGTAATATGTATGGGAGATTAAATGAGACAAACTTATTATATTATCCACATTTATTATGTGTGGGTAAATTGATATACCCACACTTATTTTTGCAAAAAAAAAATTCCCTCTACTTTTAGAAATTGGTGAGATATTTTTTGATAAAATTTTACGTGATGTGGCATTTATTTTGGATTATATTACCCACACATATTAATAAATGTTACGCATGTGTGGGTAAGTGTTTAAAAAGTTACCCACACATAAGTACAAATGTTACATATGTGTGGGTATTCAAGTATTAGCTGATGTGGCAGTTTTTTAGATTATATTACCTACACATATTAATAACTATTACGTATGTGTGGGTAATTATTTATAAACTTACCCACACCTAAATTACCCACACATATTATACGTGGGTATTTACCCACACATAAGGGTAATATGTGTGGGTGATTAATTGAGACAAACTCATTACATTATCCACATTTATTATGTGTAGGAAAATTGATATATCTACATTTATTTTAGCAAAAAAAATTCCCTCCACATTTAGAGGTTGGTGGGATATTTTTTGATAAAATTTTATGAGATGTGGCATTTATTTTGGATTATATTACCCACACATTTTAATAAATGTTACATATGTGTGGGTAATTGTTTATAAACTTACCCACACATAATTACAAATGTTATATGTGTGGGTATCCATGTATTAGTTGATATGGCTGTTTTTTGAATTATATTACCTACACATATTAATAAATATTACAAATGTGTAGATAATTATTTATAAACGTACCCACACATAGTTACAAATGTTATATATGTGTGGGTATTCATGTATCTATGATTTCATACTTAAATTACAAAACTACGTCGTTTTAATTTTTATAATTTAAAATAATTTATTTTTTTATTTTATTTACAAATACAAATAATAAACCTAAAACTAAATCTCTACACTAAAATTCGCCTTTCCCTAAAATTAAATCCCCTTTTTTGCTCATCAAGCTCTTTTATTTATCTGCTCATTTCTAAAACTTTAACAAATACACGGTACCATTAACGTCATAAAATTTTTCCATAGGAATAGAGACAAAGTTGTGAAGCTCTGGACCTTTTCCCATCCTTTCCAACGTTTTTCATTCCAGTTATTTTCTTTCTCTTTTCTCTGATTTTTTTTGTGTTTAAGGGTTATATTTACAATTTTTCCTTCTTGGTTCAATAGCAAGGTTAAAATCTTCTATATATATATTTATTTTTTGTAATTCGTCTTAAATTATTATCTCTAATATTAGCTGTCTACAGATGGCTAATTTTAGAGTCAATGGCGATCCTAAAGCAACTGATAATTTGTATTCATTGTCACAATATGCGAATGATCGTTACACAATTTGGCATAGTTGCATTGTCAATGGCGTTAGATTTTGCTGCAAAGAACGTGACGATAAGTTCAAGACACAATGTAGTGGAGTTTATACAGAGGGTGATTATGAGAGTAGTGATTTCACATATTATAGTGTTCTACTTGAAATTTTAGAATTGGATTTCATCTATTAATGTGCGGTATTCATGTTTCGTTGCAAGTGGTACAATACTGATTCGAAAGGAAAAAGAATAGTGGTTAATAATAATTTGACATCACTTGACATTACATCTAATTGGTATGCTGAAGATCCATTTATTTTGGCCACACAAGCTCAACAAGTTTTTTTATGTAAATGATCGAAGTCGGGGAAAGAATTGGATGGTTGTACAAAAGGTAAATCATAGGAACATATATGATATAATTGAGCATGACGATGATGAAGAGAGGGTGAACAATGATATCTTTCAAGAGGAAGAATCTAGTGAGTTACCGCATTTTCAGCTAATGGAAGAGGTAGTCGACACGTCTTTATTGGTTCGGCAAAATGAAGAACCAATAAGTTTGCCTCATGAGTTGGTGGTTAAATTACGTAGTGAACAAGCATTTCTTAATGATCGAGAACAAAACTTGGAAGATATTGATGATGACGGTAGATTTTTTATTACCGATGAAGTAACTTTAGAATCTGAGACTGATGACGACTCTGATGACCCAGATCTTGATGACGATGATGATGATGATGCATGATGTTTTATTATAGTTCTTACATGGCTCCTGGTGGGCGAAGGGGTAGGGGTGGACGAAGAGGACGGGTTGAAGGACAAACAAAGCCTATTACTACCCCCATTACATCAGATTCTGGTTTGTTGCATTTAAATTTATTGTTGATTTCAGGATTTTTCCAACACTTATCTTTGGTGCTTATATGCATATTCATTTTTATATAGGAGAACATATTGGATGACAGACAAAGCCTATTGCTGCCCCCATTACATCACATTCTGGTTTCTACCAACCTAGATTTATTGTTGATTTCATTATTTTGCCAACATTTATCTTTGGTGCTTATATGCATATTCATTTTTATATAGGAGGGCAAGTTGGAGGACATATAGAGCCTATTGTTACCCCCACTACATCTCTATCAGTGGAGCTTATTACAGTCCCATCTCCATTAGTTGTCGCACACTCTGGTTTGTCAACTATCACAATCTGGTTTGCTGCATTTAGATTTATTGTTGATTCTATTATGAGTTTATTTGCTTAATGTAATAAATTGCCAAGTATAACAAAGTCAATTTCTGTTTCTAAGAAATTAAGATTTGAGTCATGATTAAATTAAAGTATAACAAAGTTAGAATTCAATCAGTTTCTGTGTCTGACATCTTTAGTTACAGATGTGGATGTGCACACCTCATCTCGATCAACAGCTACAGATGTGGATGTAGATGCACCTGAAGGTTCAAATGGACGTGGGAGTACTTATGGACAACGTGCTCGGAAGCTGAAGAAACATGTTAAGGGAAAATTGACTATGGAGTTCAATTTTACTCTTATGCAAGTTATTTGTGACAATACAGAAATGTTTAATAATGAAATTGGGTACATTGTACATAAAAATTGCAGCTTTCAATATAAGGAGTGGAGATGTTTACCTTCAACAGTTAGGGCACCGTCACAAACTTCTTGTAAGTAAATCATCATTTTATTACTTTTACTTTGTATATTTATATGTTTTCTTATTCCTAATATTATATGACTTCTTTTCTTTTTTAAACTGTTTTTGATATCAACATTGAGGATAGAAATGTCCAAAAGGTCATTGATAAACAAATGCAACGAGCTTGGAGAGGCCACAAATATAAACTACATGCTTACTTCAAAGAAATTGGAGGAGAGGAAGATCTAATTAAGGCCAAGAGTAAGAGCCATGAGGAAGTGAGCCAAGAGGATTGGGATTACCTTTGTGATCTTTGGACAAATCCTATTTTTATGGTAATGCTCATAATTGTTTTTTAGGATTTCTCTTTCTTATTAATGAAAATATATATTTATTAGTGAATTGTTAATTTTAAAAGGAACGAGCACAAAAGAATGCCGACTCTAGTGCAAAACGAAAGTGGGAATGTAGAAATGGGTCAAGGAGTATAGCGCGTCATCACGTTATTCGTGAAGCTAACTTAGATGTAACACCCCGATTCCCGAGAGCGTTAGATAACATAAGATTTCGGGGATATATTTTTTTTCCAAATAAACAACAGAAACTCAACATAAACCGTTCCCCGAAAATCCCGTTACACCTGCTCAGTATATCAATTATGAACCATCAATAAACTAAGACAGGTTTACCAAAACAAATGCGGAAGCTAGATCGAACCTTAACAGGTCATAACTGAAACCACTTTATTTATAATATAAAGTTGCACCAATGTTTACATGACATTCTCAAAATAAACAACATAATTGAAAGGACATAATGTAAACTATCAGCTAGTTGCCATCACTCCTTGGCAATTCCCTTTTCTTTCGCACCGCTGCCTTCACCTAGAACGTTTGAATATTCCAGGGATATAGTCCAAATTAGATGTTGAATCATCTAAGTGAGAGTTCAAAATCAAATTTTTCATGAATGAATGCAAGACATGAAATAAGCCAATAAACCCGGTAAGCCCTAGCCCAAGAGAATCCCCAACGCTTAACCCTACCACAGGAAAAGAGCAATCTCTCTAAAAGCTATGCCACCATACCGACTCGACAACACGACGCGATTCTAGTTTAAATGGGGTTACCAACGCATCTCACCAGAATACGTTCCCACCTTAAGCATCCAGGAACCACCATACAATCCCAACTCCAAAATTTCACATGGACCACCTAATCATCCTAGTGCAACTTTCCTGACCAAACGATCTGGCACGAAAATCAAGGCGGCTATCCTGACATGCTCACCAGCATCAGATACCCCTATTATTCCATCACGCCCTTGGAGAATTACGGCTACACTATCCAGACAACATCCTAGGCTGACATCTCACATAAACAACACAGTATGGACCACCTAGTCGTCCTAGTGCAACTTCCCTGACCAAACGGTCTGGCACAGAAATCAAGGCGGCTATCTTGACATGCACACCAACATCAGATACCCCTGTTATTCCGTCACGCCCTTGGAGAATTCTGGCTACACTATCCAGACAACATCTTAGGCTGACATTCCATACGTACACACAAAACTCAAGACAATGCCATATTTCACAATTCAATGCATCATATAAACAACATTTTATAAAATGCAATGCACCAGTTCAAAACGTTTAGGGATGAACCTCCGTCATAAAAACCAACCGTCACCAGTTACCATTTCAATGCACAAAACCATTTTGCATGAAATCTCCACATGTTCAGATAGAATAAGCACAATAAATCAAGTTTTGAGGGCGAACACTCACCTTGAACGAAACTTAGAACACTTCGAATCTTGAGCCCAACCTCAATTTTTGTGCAACTCCTCAAGTCTTTTAACCAAACCACCTCCTCACACGTCCTCACATGCTGCCCAAGTGCTCTGCGCGTGTGATGCTTCACGTATGCTTAAAAAGCCCTCTATCCACTAAACCCGAAGCACTCTTGTCTAGCACGAACTTCTCACAATTTTGAATGAGAAACCTTTGGCTATGAACCCCTATTTATAGGTTTTGGAAAACTTAGCCACTAAGAAACATATATTCTGCAATCATTTCAAATCTTCCAAAATCTTTTCCAATCATTCCAAATCTTTCTAAGATCTTTTGCAATCATTGTAAATCTTCCAAAATCTTTTCCAATCATTCCAAATCTTTCTAATATCTTTTGCAATCATTCTAAAATCTTCTAAAGATCTTCTGCAATTATTATAAATCTTTCAAGATATTGTATAATCATTACCAAATCTTCTAAGATATTCTGCAATCATTCTAAATCTTCTAAAATATTATATTATCATTACCAAATATTCTAAGATATTCTACAATCATTCTAAATCTTCTAAGATATTATATAATCATTACCAAATATTCTAAGATATTCTGCAATCATTCTAAATCTTTCAAGATATTATATAATCATTACCAAATATTCTAAGATATTCTGCAATCATTCTAAATCTTCCAAGATATTATATAATCATTGATATCCGAATCAAATCTTTATCCAAATCAAATCATATCAAATCAAATCTTATCCAAATCTTATCCTTAAAGTCATTATGAGCCTTCATCTTATCTCTAACGTCATTATACGGCTTCATCTTATCTCTAATGTCATTTATGAGGCTTTTCCTGAATCTTCCAAATGCCCATAGTAAAAAGGTTTCAATAATTACACTTTAGCCCGAACTTTTGGATAATTGCACTTAGACCCTTTTCAACATGGTCCTCAGACTAATTTTTAATTGCATTTTAGTCAATGAAAAATGGACTAATTACGCTAATGCCCCTAATTTTTAGGTGAATTACACTTTTACTCGAACCTCAAAAATTATGATTTTGCCCTTGGCTCAAAAATTGAACTTTTATCTCCAAACATCCACAATCCCTTAAAATATCCTATTTCCTCAAGTATTTGAATCTAAAAATCTCGAGTATTACATCCCTTACGATCATTCGATTTTCTCAACCTAGTAGATAGCTGTACCGGAAATTGTTCCCGATCCAACTTCTTTTGATGCCTAAAATCATAACTCGTATTACTTGTCATTACCATACTATTTCCCTTAAAAATCTAGGGTCCAGGGTACTCCCTTCGGTCGATTCGGCAATTACTTAACTAAATTCTCAAATTGATATTCAGTTTCTTGGACTTACTTAACACTTTGCAACATGGGGTATTACATTAGATGCCCCGACAGGACATAATGAGACTTGGCATCTTCGACATTGGCATTCTGAACACGGTTGGTCATCTCTAGAGTTAGAGGCTAAATATGTAAGTATATTATTTTTTTCCTAAGTTAAAAGAGTTAGAATACATAGAATGTTATCAAATTTAGCTAAATGAGAACTACATTCTTGGAATCATCTAGAGTAAATTGGAAATTGACATATATCTTACATTTGATACCTTCATCATCCCTTCAGCTGACACATGAAGATGTTTTTAATTACTAATTAAAAACATTGGCATAATTGAGTATATACCCTATAAATTTAATTGCTTTACATTGGCATAATTGAGACTATATTTTTAATTTAAAAATAGTTGATTAAGAATATGTTGCATTCTTTTATAGGAACAAATGATGCAGCTAAGGCGAGATAATCCTCCAGATAAAATGACTGATAAAGATATTTTAGAAAAGGTCCTTGGACGACAATCTGTTCGATTGTTTGGTTAGGGGTGATCTCCTAGTACTTTTGGAACAACATGCACTAGTGAGGAGTCCAGTCGTCCAACCTACAATGAATTGGTAGAAAATTTGAACCAATACAAGTCTCTTTTTGGAGAGCTCCAGGGAGACGTAAACATGCTGCGAGAAGTGTTAATTGAGAAGAATATTATGCCTCCTCCATCCACTCCACATGTACCATCGGATCATCGTTCAGGACGATCTCGCCTCGGCCATTCCTGTCTCGACCCATCCAGCTCCAGCCACTCCCTCCATTCTACTGAACAGGAGTTTGGCGACGAGATTTAATAATTTATTTTATACTTTTTTTTTCATATATGTTTGAACTTTTTAGGTGACTTCATGATTTTATGCTTATTTTGTGACTTTATGACTTTTTTGGTGCGCATATATTTGAACTATATTGTAATAGATGTTTCAACAATTGAAATTTTAAATATACAATTTTAGTTTTGTCCACACATAATATGTTTTTTAGCCACACATATAAAAATTATCCTCTCATATAGAAATTATTTTTTATATTATTGCCCACACATAATATATTTATTACCCACATTATAATTTTTTTTTACCCACACATATTCTAAAATTTTTTAAATTATTATCCACACATAATATTTTTTTTACCTACACATAATGTTTTTTACCCACACATATGAAAATTATTTTTTATATTATTACCCACACATAATCTTAACTTTACTTACACATAAACAAATACACATGTCATGCCACATCATTATCCAATTAAAGCCACATCATCAGCCACGTCACAATTACAACTTCCCGACATAAAAATACCTACACATACAAAAATATTTACCTACACATAAATATATGTGTGGGTAAAAGTTTTTTTCTACCACCTGTTACCCACACATCTTGACATTTGCATTATGTGTAAGGAAAAATTATAGTTGACACATAAGGTAATTTTTACCCACATTTACGTGTGTGGGTAAAACCCTCAAATTCTTGTAGTGTGGGAGCCAAGTCAATCCTTCCGGAGAGAAGCCACCAACACACCTTTTCGAAAAAGCCTTATCTTTCTTGAAATCCATTTACATCCTTCTTGGAAGCCATTTGTATCCCTCTTGGAAGAATCCCATTTTTTCCCAAAAGCCTCATGTTTCAAACACACTCATACCCGAGGGACATTCTTTTAGGAGAGTAATCCTTCAGGAGACTCATTTCTTTCAGGCAACATCATTTCTTTTAAGAGACTCATTTCTTTCGGGAGACTCATTTCTCTCGGGAGACTTATTTCTCTTGGAAGACTCATTCCATGTTCCAAACAAGCATTGTCAATCTAGAGATTATTCCCATGTTACAAATCTTGATTGTTGTACCTTGGCAACAACAAAGGACAAGACCCATTGGTTGAAAGCAATGCAAGAAGAGATGGATTCTTTTCATAAAAATAACACATGGACCTTAGTAGAAAAAGCTAGTGATACAATAGTAATAGGCTACAAATGGATTTTTAAGAGAAAACCAGGGATTCCTAGGGTAGAGCCAGCTAGGTTCAAAGCAATAGTGGTTGCTAAAGGATATTCCCAAATTGAGGGAATTGACTACCATGAGGTATTTTCTCTGATAGTGAAACATACATCAATTAGGCTAGTATTAGCTATTGTGGCTCTTTATGATTTAAAGCTGGAACAATTAGATGTTAAGACTGCTTTCTTACATGGAAACCTAAAAGAGAAAATTCTCATGGTGTAGCCTACAGGTTTTGTAGAAAAAGGGAAAGAAAAAATGGTCTATTTGCTACAACGATCATTGTATGGCCTCAAACAATCCCCAAGACAATGGTATAAAAGATTCGATGAGTTTATGATCAAGAAAAGTTACAAAAGATGTAACTTTGATCATTGTGTGTATTTTAAGCAGATTAATGGAAATCGATATATATATATATATCTTCTAATTATGTAGATGACATGCTCATTTCATGTAAGGATAAAGGAGAAATTAGTAAACTAACCATGGACCTTAAATCTGAGTTTGAAATGAAGAACCTAAGCGTAGCTAAGAGGATACTAGGGATTGATATTAAAAGAGATAGAAGAAAAGGTACATTAACACTGATGCGAGCATAGGTAGATCCCTTTGGTTGCATCTAAACGCCCACGAACAAGTTGGGCATCATCCCAAGAAAGCTAAACCAGATTCAAGCAACAAAAAAAAATAAGAAAAAGAATGATATAGATGCCACACTCCAGAATAAGAGAAGAAGAAGTTGGGAGTGATAAGCCTTGGAAATTGGACGCCACAAGATTGGAACAATCTTGATAAGTCTTGAGTTCTTGGAAAAACCAAGTGAAAAAGTTCTCCTTTCAATAATTACGAAAATTAACCAACCTTTTTGAAGTGTTTACTATTCACTTTAAATAGAAAAACAAATATGAAATAACTACCCAATAACTACCCACTACCCAAATAACTACCAGCCACACACTCACCCCACTACCTTAATGGCTGGTCCCCTTTCTCTCCATAATATAATTTAACAAAATAAACAACTGTTTTGTTGTCCAGCTACACATGGACATAATCTTGGGTGCCACGTGTCATCTTCTAATGGTTGCCACATGTCATCTTCTAATGGGCTAGCATGCTGATTAAATGGACATAGGCTTGACTTCCACTTGTTGTCTTCCAATTGGTAGATGCATTAGTAAAGCCTTGTTTGGCTCGAATGTCTTCAATTAGCCTATTGAGTGTCTCTCTCATTTTCTTTGCCTTTGCTCTAGTGATTGGACCTCCTTGTAGGCTTAGAGGATCTTTGGCATCTTTTACAGCTCCATTGATCTCATCAAACACACTGTCTCGATCAAGTTACTTGAAGAAAGTTGTGCAATTATTTGATATGCATAATTGTAAGCTTGTTACAACTCCTATCCCTCCTCATTTTAAGCTGTATGTTGTCAAAGGTGAATTATCTAAAGATGAGAAAGCTTACATGAAGAAGGTTCCCTACTTGAATGTAGTAGTAAGCAATGATTGGGACTAGGCTTGATATAGCATATGGAGTTTGTTTAGTTAGTAGGTTTATGAGCATGCATGCTAAGGAGCATTTGAATGCCGTTAAGTGGCTTCTAAGGTATCTAAAAGGATTTGAAAGTAAAGGGCTAATCTTTAGTTCAAAGATTAAAAAATGAGACTGCATAGAGGGTTTTTTGACTCTGATTATGCAGCTAACCTAGAGAAAATGAGATCCTTATAATAGGGCATGCTTTCAAAATTGGAGGAAACCTTGTTAGTTAGAAATCAAACCTACATCATATAGTTTCCCTCTCCACAACATAGGCAAAATATGTAGCCCTAACAAAAGTTGTAAAAAAATCCATTTGATTGTAGGGGATTACTCAAGAATTAGGGATAGGTGAGTAGATTCCAATAGTGTTTTGTGACTCACAAAGTGCAATACATCTCTCTAAAAATAGTGCTTTTCATGAGAGAACAAAACATATAGGTGTTAAGCTACACTTTGTAAGGGATATAATTGCACAAGAGCAGGTCACAGTTGAGAAAATTTCAACTGATATTAACCTCGCTGAAATGCCACAAAACCTATCCCTATAGCTAAGTATGAGAAGGCTTTGACCTTGCTCAATGTCCTTCCTACATAGCTGGTGAGTAATGTAGGGTCCTTAATCTTTCACCAATATTGATTCAAGGTGGAATTTGTTAGAAGATGACTCAAATTGGTGAGTCTGTTGATAGTTGGTGATCTTACTGTCGATAGTTGGGTAGAATTTAGTAGATTCATTAATTGATAGTTAGTTTGTCAGTACCGTCGACTGTTTATGTAATGACCCTAAATTGGGTCTAGGTGTTTTTAATATTTAATTTTAGCTCAAGGGCATTTTAGATGTGGGTCTAATTTTTTTTTTTTTTTTGAATTTAGAAATAATGTAGCGGGCCGCAATTAATTAGTTAACGAGGTCACGGGTTTGACTAGGGTGGGAAATTAAGGCTAGTGGGCTTGATATATATATATATATATATATATGGAGTACATGGGGCTTGGGCTTAGGCCCATGG
This sequence comes from Diospyros lotus, assembly GCF_014633365.1. Lineage (NCBI taxonomy): Eukaryota > Viridiplantae > Streptophyta > Magnoliopsida > Ericales > Ebenaceae > Diospyros > Diospyros lotus. Next base: position 36,225,429 of record NC_068338.1, on the reverse strand, counting down.
TGATAAATAACTTGAAAATAATGAAATTGGTGGTGTAATAAAAATAAAATAAAATAACAATAATAATAATAAATAAATAAAATAAAATAAAGAAAAAGAAAAAAATAAATTAAGTTAACATTTGTCAATAAAGTCCCTAGATATTTTTGTCTATTATATGAGAAGATGGGCATGTTGGTAAAATTTCAAAACTGGCCTGCAATTCGCACAGCCTTTCTATGTGCAGAGATTTTCTACTTTAAGTGTATATTGCCCCTTCCTTTTCTTCACTGTGTCATTTCTTTCCTCACTCCCCACGTCTTTTTATACTTCACTTTCCTCTCCCATTTCTATTCAACTCATTGTTGCCTTCCATTTTTGCGCTGGTAGAGCTTTTCTTGCTTGCATCTTCATCAGGCAAGTTTCTTACTCAACCTCTATTACATTCTCTACATTTCGTACTTAACTTCTTAGCATTTTGCAATTTGCTAGCATGCTGTAAGCCCTTTGATGTAAATAGCATATACATACAAATTTGTTGAGTTACAGTAGGGACTCGGATCGCCCTATTTATTTCAAGTGAATGGCTCCTTGGTAGATAAGGATGCAAATATTCATTCATTGTATCCGTAGCAGCTAAATTATATAGAGATGTATATATACACATATTTATATATATGCACCACCTCTGTCAAATGCATTAGCCAGAAGAACAAACCCATTTGTATATATATATATATATATATTGTTGTAGCTGTATCAGTTGTTGGATGCCTTGTTCCAAGCAACCCATCTACATTTACATATATATATACATATATATACCTACACAGTTTGGCCATGGATGCCCTGTCCCCAGCAAACCCATTTACATCTTCATACATATATATTTATGTGCGTAGTAGAGTAGTTGCTCATTGGAAGTTCTCTCTCTCTCTCTCTTTCTCTCTCTATATATATATCAATAAAACCATCCAAATGGAGCTCTCTCTCCCCTCACTGTTACATCCAGAAGCTCTCTTTTGCCATTTTCGAACCACCCAAGATGTATATATACATATACACCATGCTCTATTTCTGTTCAGCCACCCCTTATTTGCATATATATATATATATATATATATACATACACACCCAAGTTGCTGGATGCCTGCCCCAAATAAACCCATTTACATTTATATTTACAGATACGTTCAAGCCAATGCCTTACTCCAAGCAACCAATTTACATTCATATATAATATATATATATATATATATATCCACGTCTACGCCCTGCTCCAAGCAACTTATTTACATTTATATATATATGTACATTTACACGTCCAAGCCAATGCCCTGTTCCCATTTACATTTATATACATATATATATACATATATATACATCTAAGCCACTGGGTGCCCAAAACAAACCTATTTACATCCACTTATAAATATATAAATATATACATATTCAAGGCATGGATGCTGTGTTGCAAACAAACCCACTTTTATATATATATGAATATATTATATATATTCAAGCCTTTAAACGCCCTGTATTACTTGAGTGCAACTCATCCTTACCCAATTAATTATATTTATGTATATAAAGATGAAAATATTCCTTTGTAATTGTTATTCCATGATTAAAGTAAATAATATATCATATATATATATATAAATACTTGGGGCTCATTTAAATAAATTGTAAAAATATTCATGAGCCTCTTGGAAATTTATTAAATAAATTCTTGGATAGATCATTGTGTCTCGTGTGTATAATTGATGTAAGTGGGAAACTACCTAGTATTGTGAGATGAATAGAAAATATATAAAAGTATAGCAAAAATTATGAGACAAATTTCATGATGTTTACATGAAAATGAATGCATGACATGTTTTGTACATAGTATGTTCATGTTATGATGTTTCGTATTACTTATTTTTGCGCATCTATTATTTTGCGCGGAAGAAAATGGTACCCTAGAGCACCTGGCACGAGACAAGATAGCCATAGCCCGGCAGGTTGGCTGCATATTTATTTATGAGTTTCTATTTATATAATGCATTTGGGCATGTGTGAATTGATGGCTTACGAGCCTATGAGATTTGATACTAATATTAATTTATATTCACATTTGCATAATAGTACATGGTGGCATGATACATTTAACTTGGAATTGATCAAGTCTTAAATTGTGATACTTGTATACATCAGTCGAGTTCTGGAGTACTCTTTTTGGTGTCACCTTATTCTTGGTTCATGATCATTGTTTATTGTCCTAGAACTTGCTGAGTCTTGTAGCTCACTTGATCTTCTTTGCTATTCCAGGTAAAGGGAAAGCTATTATTGGGGGCGAGTCCAATGGGACTAAGGCCTAAGGATAGTGGTGTATAGGGACGCATCCTAACTTAAAGATCCTGTTTAGCATTTTGGTGAGACTTGAGATGAAATGACTCTTATTTTGTTAGTTAACATTAGAGTCTCTTATCTATTTTGTATGGCCGTTGAGCCCGAACTCTTGAGATATTGGAAGGGTAATTGAATCTTAATTTAGTTTCCGCTGCTAGTAATAAATTGAGTTGTTTGTTTTATTATGGTTTGTTCTATATTATCTCTGTGATGACCTCCTTTCGAATATCCTATGCTAGCGGGAATATTCGAGAATGGGCCCTTACAGTTTATATATTTATATATTTGGCCGTTAAGAGACTGCAACTCTAATGCCCATCCTCTTAATTTTAACCATTTATACCCTTGTCCTAACTAGCTTTTCTTTAACCTTGAAGCTATCAACTATGTACATAAATAGACCAGAGGTCACAACGGAAAAACTATGAAGAAATAGTTAATCTCTTATTTTCTCTAAGTGTGTATCGTTGTAATAGAGAGAAATGGTTGAGAGAATGTGTAAGTGCTTGTAAGCATAGAAGGGCTTGTGATCTGGTGTTCTTGTCTATATATAGTGAATTAACTAGGGATCATCCATGCTATGAGTAGGATTCAATTAAGAATCCGAACATGTACAGTTCGTGTCTTGTGTGCATGAGTTTGTAGCTTGTGTTCTGTGGGATTTTTGTTGGTTTTGTACTTATTCCTTTTAATGTTCTTGAGGGATCTATCACCTACCCAATGCCTATAAGTCATTACAAAAAAATTGATTTTTGTAGCGGTTTTAAAAAATATTACAAAATTTATTAAAAAATTAAATTTAAAATTGCAGCAAAATTTTAAAAATAATTTAATAATTACAAAATAAAAATTAAATTAACATTTGCGACGGTTTTAAAGAACCATCGCAAAATTCATTAAAAAATTAAATTTATCAGCAATTTTCAAAAAATCGTCACAAATTTTTAAAAATAATTTAATAATTAGAAAATAAAAATTAAATTTTACGACGATTTTTGTAAAATCACTGCAAAATATAGAAAATAATTTAATAATTAAAAAATATATAAAATTTTAATAATTTATAATTTTTTTTTAAAAATATGTTAACTCTTCTATTTTATTTTTTAATTAATTAATTAATTTAATTTAATTCAATTAAATTATTTTTAATTTATTCCATTATTCTTTTAAAAAATATATTTTTAATGTAATCAATTAATTTTTATTAAAAAAATATAAAATGTAATTCTAAAAAATAGTGATTAGATTAGTATATAATTAATATGTGTGAGTATATAATAAGGATGTTTTGCAGATCAGATAGCTTCGCACGCACACGCACATACGCGAGGTCCCTGGTTTGAAATTGAGAAAATGGAAGGCATTGAAATTAAATTTTCAGCATTGCCACGTGATATGTGAACATCCGGCCACATGGCCTACAGGGGGGGCAAGGGCAGGCGAGTGGCCAGTTTTTGTAATTTTGCGACGATTTTGAAACTGCTGCAAAAAAATGTAATTTGCGATAGTTACTCCAGTGGTTGCTAAAAACTATCGCTAAATGTTCCACAACGGGTGTTTTAGCATTGTTTTTTAAAATCGTCGCTAAAATTCTTTGCGGCAGTTAAAATCACCGCTAAATGCCAATTTTTGTGTAGTGAATCAACATCTAGTTCAATTTAAAATCAAGACTTGTCTTTCCCAGGAAAAAGTCACTTCACTGTATTTTCCTAGGATTTCTTGATAAATGTTTCCTAATTGTTATATACGTCTTTATGGCAGTCAATCGACAACCTACCTTCCTCTCTTGGAGTTCTAAGGGTCTCCATCGGTCTTTCACCACCAACATTAATTCATCCCCACCCTATCCACCACTGTCATGGCCCTTCCCTATTACTGACGACAAGTCTCGTCTCGCTTAAGTTGCCTTTGCATGCTAACAAAAACCCCCTCATTCCCCCGGGACCTCTTTATTGTCCATTATCCTTTCGCAAGCATCATCTTACTTTTCTATAGTGAAAATCATCTAACCCATTTCTATTTTTCTAATGGAAATCATCGGTGTGTACCCCGCCGGTGATTGAGGCGACAACAAGTGCTCGCTATATGCAGGATATGTGCATAGCCCACCAATTCTGTTGACATAGGAAGGTATTCCACCAACTGAGGTGGCGGGTAAGGAATGGGCGTGATGTGTGGTTGAGGTGGCTCTGGCTAAGGTTCAGCCACAGGCGACGATGCGTACATCTCTGGCGAATATGAATTATGTAGCGGTTAGGTGTAATTAACATATGCTCCGTTCTTATACACTGCTCCAAACTTGTGAGAAAACTTGAGTTTCCCTCTAGCCGTGCTGGAGGCCATTTTGTCATGGTACTCAGCCAGAATAGGTGGCAATGAGCAGAGAGTTAACTTTGAATGAGCTCAGGAATGCGTGGGAATTTCAAGGATTTCCCTTTTATTGGAGAAGTTAAACTTGAGGGAGTTGACTTTAATTACAAATTATTTTATTTTCTGTAAATGAACAATTTCATTACACAGAAATAGGAATAATTAGCACAGAACAAGTTAGGGCATACCCTGAGCAAAACACAAGCAAAAGCAAAAAGCTAACAAAAAGTTGACATCACTAGAGGAAGCAACAAAAACTACTAGACAGACAATCTAAAGATCTAACTATCCTAAAGACTCAGCCTGATACTTCTTCTTTTGACATTCCATTTTGCATTGGGATCCATAGAAGACGAGCAAGATAAATCATTGGAGTCAAACATCGTATTCATCGAATCTTTTAAATCATTATCCCCAAATGGACAATCTTGGGGGTCTAAGCCACTCATTGATGGGAAATATTAATCTTCCTGTATTAGAGAACAAAACTTGTTGGCCACTAGAGTCTTATTCACCATATCTTGGACGTCACCAAAATTCAATGATTGGGCTCGGGGGAAGACCTCACTTGACCATAAGAAGGCCCTCTCAAACAATTATTCAACTAGGGAGACTTATTCCGTTCATTCAACTTTAGAGGAACAGGAACTGTAGAGAAACCACCATTCACTGTCCCCTGCCCAGTAGGAATAGCGTGGGACACAACCTGCCTGTTTTCTTTGGGCAATTCACCAAAGATTGACCAAAGACTTCACATTACTTGCAAACGGACGAATGATCACTACAAAAAAATGAGTATTTTGCCGTGGTTTTTTTGCGGCGATTTTTAAACTGCCGCAAAAGATGATATTTTGCAGCGATTCACTAATCGTCACAAAATTAGTTTTTTACGACGGTTTGTCCATCATTTTGCGGCAGTTGACAAAAATCGCCGCTAAATTTAGGACTAAAAAAATTAAAAATTAAATTTAGTTGAGGTTTTATGAAAACAGCCGCTAAATTTATTAATAAAAAATTTTAAAAAATTAAATTTAGCGACGATTTTTTAAAACCGTCGCTAAATTCAGGACTAAAAAAATTAAAAATTAAATTTAGCGGTGGTTTTATGTAAACCACTGCTAAATTTATTAATAAAAAATTATAAAAATTAAATTTAGTAGCGGTTTTAGCAAAACCACAGCAAAATTTTGTGTTTTGCGACGATTTTTAAAACCATAGCAAAAAAAACCGCTTAAACACCCATACTGATGATATGATATTAAAAATTAATTAATATTAAATTTTTTTATTGATTAAAAAATAAAATTTATCAACGATTTTAAAAAGAACCATCACAAAATTTTAGAAAATAATCTAATATTTATATTAAAAATATATAAAATTTTAAAAAAATATGTTTAACTCTAGTTTTGAATTTTTAATAAATTTATTTAAATTAATTCAATGAATTTATTTTTATTTGTGATTTATCCATAAATGTTATATATGTATGAGGATACACGTATATGTGATTTCTTATTTAAATTAGAAAATATAAATAAATAGTACATTTGAATGTGTACAATTATTGATAATAAACAGACACTATATACTTACAAATGTTATATAATAATTAATTATTAGTAATATTTATTAAATGCACATGTTCAAAATTAAATATACACAAATATTACATTTGAAAAATATCGAGAGATTGTATTATATATTATCGACGTTCAGAATTAGCCAACCGTAATTCATAGGCTCGCAATGAAAACATAAGCCCGAAATGCAATAAGGAGAAATGAAACTTGTTTTTCTCCTCATTGCATTTCAGACACAAAACTGTGATTCAACTAATTAAATTAATATATGTTCACAATCTAAACTTGTTTTTGTTTTTACAAGCATTTTTGAGATGTCAAGAGATATTACTCTCTTGCATCTCGATCAAGATATTTTCTTGCATAAAAAAAATTATTGCTATATCTTGACAATAATAGTGTAAATTTCTCATATAATAATGATGTGTTAAAACTTAACTCCAACATGTAATTTTTATTAGAATTTTTTTTTTTAAAATAAAATCATGAAATGTCTCCTTATTTTTTACACATGTATTATCAAAATTATTTATAAACTCTCTCAATGCTTGTCCTTATGCGTTGGTCTCTTTGTTTTTTTTTTTTGCTGATAATCGCTTGACCTCTTTGTATAACAGTCATATATTGCTAGTTTTTTAAATTTATTCTTTTTTTAGTGTTTAGTTTTACTTTTGTTATTTACAAGTAATGCTTTGCGATATTTATTTAATTTAATTCTTATTTATAGAAAAAATTAATTATTTGAGGTGAGAAACTAATAATAAATAATTTAATATATCAAATTAATTTATTAATTATTAGATTTATAATATAAATATATTTTTAAATAAATATATAGTAATTTGATGTAATAATCTAAATTATTTTAATATCACATTTTAGATTATTATTTTAAATTATTAATTTATTAATGATCATATTCATAAGTTATTTTAATAAATTTCAATAAAATAATTAATAATATTATTTTCATAAATAATTTTATTTTTATTTTACAAATAAATATGTTAAATAAAATAAAAAAACCAAAAAATTCTCTCCTCGCAAATTCCCGCGAACTTAGCCCAAATCCCTCCCCTTTCCCTTTTGAAAAAACCCTAAATCATACCCGCCTCTCTCTCTCTCACACACACACACACACACACACACACACACACACACACACACACACACACACTCTCTCTCTCTCGCCGTCGACCCATTCGCCTCGGCCTCTGCCTAAGCGTCCGCCTCCAGTCTTCGTCGCTGCGTCTGTGTCCCGTTGTCATCGTGCCCTTCGCCTCCGGTCTTTGCCGCTACGTTTGCATCCCGTTGTCATCATGGCCTCCGCCTCCGGCACTACAAAAAAACTGGCATTTAGCGGCGGTTTTTAACTGCCGCTAAACCAGCCGTCGTGGAGCATTTAGCGGCGGTTTTGACCAACCGCTGGAATTGATATTTTACTCTTGTGTTTAGTTTTGATGATGAAAAATTTCAAATGTATTTTTTTCTCAATCAAAGCATATGGTTTGGAAACAAAAATCAATTTCAAAGTGCTTTGTTAAAATGATCTATGATCTTTTATATTATTTGGAGATTAGCATAAACAAGTTTTAAGATCTAAAAAGAATCTCCTTGAAATCGTTGGTCAAAATAATTCTAAGGCAAAAGACCAACTAGAACATGTTTTTGAAAGTGTGTTCATTTTAGAAAGTGTTCATTTTAGAAAACTATCTCCTAGTATTTTGATATCTAATATCTCTTGGTAATTAATGGTTTTGATAAATGACTATATGAAAATCAATTTCTACTATGTGGATTATATGAATGAGAAAATGAATTTTCAGTATATAAGTTTTGAAGCAAGATATGAAAACTTATAGAAGAAATATTGAGTATGGATGAAAGATTGAGTTGCTAAGAATAATTTGTTTCAAATCATACTTTTGATAATCTCAACTTGCTTTAAAGATAATCAAAATGAGTTTTTAAAGAATCGAATAAGGATGTATTAAAAATTCAAGATTTTCTATAGAATAGTCGACTATCAGGATCATTCTGTTGACTATGCTTCAAAATAGTCGACTATTTTTGATGTTCTGTCGACTATTTAAGCATCTGTCGACTATTTTAGCATCTGTCGACTATCGAGTAAAAATAGTCGACTATGCCTTCTGATCTGTCGACTATTTTTGTTCATGAAATTCAAAAATTTCTTCATATCTCAGCATCTGTCGACTATTGGAATGTGTCTGTCGACTATTGAAATTTTGTGTTATAAAATAGTCGACTATTCGTTTTGTCTGTCGACTATTTCTTGCTTTAGTTGTAAAAATAGTCAACTATATATTTCTTCTGTTGACTATTTCTTTTTGCAGAAAGCTCCAACGGCTATTTTTTCAAATCCCAACGGCTCCAAACGGCTATATTTCTCTTCAACTTCATGGGACACTTATATATACATGTCATAGATGATCAAGAGAAGGCTAATGGACAGAAACGAGATGATCTAGAATTTGGAAATCATTTTATTTGAGCTTACAGTGTTCTCTGTGCTTTCAATTTTATATTTTTCTATGCAAGGCTTCGTTCTATCATTGTAAATCTATTCTTAAGCCTAGTTTTCATTGTGAGAGAACTTGTGACTAAGAGTGTTAGCTCTTAGCTTCTCTCTTTCATTTGTATCGTTGTTATTTTCCTAGCTTGTGTAGCTAGAGGGCCCATTTGAGTGGGAGGTTGTAATTCCTAGTCTCGGACTAGAGAACCTACTTGGTTTAAGTAGGGGGTTTTAGTGGATGGTTTGAAAAATCTTTAGTGAGGAGCTAAGGTAGTGGATTAGGCTTGGGTTAAGTCGAACCACTATAAATCATTTGTGTTCTTCTCTTGTGCTTGTGGTTTTATTTCATTTATTATTTCAAGCAATTCAATAATCCCCACTTGCATCGAATTTTCCATCAAAAGGATTTCAAAGTTTTAAATCAAGTTTTTAAAATCACCAATTCACCTCCCCTCTTGGTGTGTGCCATAGAACCTACCTGTTCTAACAATTGGTATCAGAGCCTAACTCCCTGCTTCAAGGTTTAACAACCTAAGGAGAGATCCATGGATCTTAAGGAAGGTTATCCTACTAATGTGGCACCTTATTTTGATGGTTCTTATTATGATTTTTGGAGAAAAAGGATTTGTATTTACTTGCAATCTATTGATTTTAATTTGTGGTATATTGTAGAAAAAGGATTTGTTTCAAAACCAAAATCCGTTTGGAGAGAAGATGATAAAAACAGTTTTGTTTTAAATATCAAAGCTATGAAAATTTTGCATCAAGCTTTACTTGAAGATGTTTATGCAAAAATTTCTAAGTGCTCTAGTGCTAAAAAGATATTGAGTACTCTTGATTCATTATATCTCTCTGACAAATCTTGTGAGCATGTTGATGAAAGAGTGCAGGGTGAAAATCCGTTGAATCATCAACAAATAGAGAAAGAAGAAAATTCAAAACCCATCTCGTGCTTCATAGCTCAAGAAGAAGAGGAGGTAACCTCTACTTCTACTTATGATTTTGATGACAATATTGATATTGAAAATGTCCATGAGTCTAGTTCTTTGAATGCTAAAAATGATGATCATGATACTTTTTCAAATGAAGAGTTATTGAATGCTTTTAATGATTTATATGAAAATTTTGAAAAGCTTTGTTTGAAAAATAAATCTGTTCAAAAGAAATTAAATCTACTGTCAAATGAATTGGAAGTATTGAGATCAAATAATAAATATTTTCTTTCTTCCAATAAAGAATTTTTAAAGGAAAAATTTTTGGAAGAATTTGAATTGAAATCCTCGAACAGTGCATTAAATGAGAAATCCATTTTAAAAGAGAAGATTTCAAATTCTTGTGATCATGAAATAGGTGTTCAAAATTTTATTAGTCAAAGAGCTAATGTCAAAAGCTCACCTTCACACACCTCTCATGATATTAAATGTTTTTATTGTTGTAAGAAAGGCCACATTGCATTTTGTTGTCCTTTTAAAAGGAAATCAACTAGTGGTCCTAATTTGAAATGGATTCCTAAGGGAACTAAGGTGTCTACTGTTTCCAATATTAAACCCCAAGGATCCAAGTATGTTTTGAAACCTAAAAATGATCATTTTAAGAGGAATGTGCATAAGGATAAAAGGAAAATGAATTTCAAACGAAAACCCTTTGCTACACATCCTAGTCATTGGTATCATTTTGAACATAAAGGTTTCATAACAAAGCATCCACATAAGCTAAAACAAGTTTGGGTTCCTAAGGAGGAGCTCTATGCTAACATGGGTGAACCCAAGGTGGTTTGGGCACCAAAAGCTTGTGGATAGTGTTTATGTAGGTTGCTTGACATCCAAATGAACTTTAAAGAGAAATCTTTATGGATGGATCAAGCATGAAGGAAGGAGGAAGTGGACAAGAAGATCACTCCTCATTTTGCCAACCAAGTGTAAGAAAGATTTTATTAATCAAAATCTTGGTGGTATGCTTCTATCCCTTAACTCCCTATGCTTATTAGTTTTTGATAAAAATGAATGATATGCTTGCACTCTATTATGTTTTGATATATGCATTGAGTGAGGGAAGAACGAAGTTTGTTGATATATGCTAGAAATACTTTCTTGATAAATGCTCCTATGCATAACCTAGCTAGCATAAGTCAATTATGTGATAAAGATATAAAGTATGCTTTAATGATAATTCATGTGAAAATATCTTGTCACAAATAAAATGAAGATCATAGAAAATAGGATAGAATTAGTGCATAGACTTATTCTTGTCTAGTATAAGAGAAATGCTCAGTATAATCCATATCTCAAATATTTATCTATGGCATAATAGACTAAGTCATGCAAATATGAATATGCTTCTATAATCTATCCAAACATGATCTTGTTGAGAGATTGCCTGAGAACAAATATGAAAGAAACCACATTTGTGGTGCATGAATGAAAGGCAAATAAATAAGTTTATGCTTAAAAATGAGGGTTCAACCCTTAGGCCTCTAAGTTTACTTCATTTAGATATTTGTGGTCCTATGAGAACTCTAAACTTAGGTGAAAAATAATATGTGCTAGTTATTATGAATGATTACTCTAGGTTCACTTAATAATATTTCTTATATCTAAGAGTGAAACATTTAGCCCATTTGAAATATTTTCAAAAGATAAAAGTATGTGTATTTCAAAAATTAGAAAGTGAACATGGGGATATTTTGAAATGAACAATTCAAGCACTATTGTGAAGAAAAATAATATTTGTCATTCATAATTTTTTTTTAGTGCTAGAACAAAATGAGGCAGTTGAAAAGAAAGATAGATCTTTATAGTAAATGGCTAGAATTGTGCTATGTGACAAAATTCCTTTTAGTCTAAGCCATTAACACCTCATACTACATGTTGAATAGGATTTTTATAAAGCCTATCTTAAAGAAAACCCCTATGAGTTATAAACCAAATATTCCATATTTTCATGTTTTTTTGCAGTACATGTTTTATTCTTAACAATGGTAAAAACTCTTTAGAAAAGATTTGATGAAAGAATTTTCTTAAGATATTCTACTCAAAGTAAAGCATATAGAGTATTTAATAATATGACTCTAAAAATAGAAGAATCTATTTTAGTTACAGTTAATTATGTGAGGGTTGAAGTTCCAAAACCCAAGGAAAGTGGTGATAAAGAATTAGGATAAAGATTTGAAAAATTTTCATTAGATCATTAGAATCAAATCTATCAAATGATAATAAGCTTAATGAAGAAAATGTAGCTCATGAAAAGAGAAAATCATCATTTCTAAGAGAAAATGTGTGCAAGATAATGGGATCATAGAAAATGTTTCTAGAAAAATTAGAACAGGATCTTCTCATTAGAAATAAGTGTTAATATGATGTCTTTATATCTCAAGAAAGCCAAAAAGCATTAAGAAAGCCTTGAATGATGAAAATTTGTTTATGGCTATGCAAGAAGGGCTAAATAAATTTGAAAGAAGTGGTGTATGCGATTGGTTCCAAGACCTAAAGATCACCCAACCATATGAACCAAATGATTGTTTAGAATCAAAATGGATAAAAGAGGAATATAGCTAGATTAGTAGCTTAAGGGTATAGTCAAAAAAAAAAAAAAGGAAAAGATCATGATGAAACCTAGGCTCCCGTAGCAAGTCTAGAATCCATAAGAATGTTGTTGGCATTAGCATGCCACAAATCCTTTAAGCTCATCAAGAGAATGTCAAGAGTGTCTTTAAGTGGTTATAAATGAGGAAGTATATGCGGAACAAACTCCCAATCTTAAGAATCCTCAATATGAGAATCATGTGCTCAAACTCTCCAAGGCACTATATTTTTGAAAGCAAGCCCCTAAGTCATGGTATGGAAGTCCTAGCAAGTTTGTTCTAGAAGAAAACCTTAAAAGAGCTCAAATAGATATAACATTACTCTAAGCCTCATAGCAAGGACATTTTATGAATTTACAAATAATCTATGTAGAATAACATTTTATTCAAATCCTCAAATAAATCCCTATGGAATCAAATTGTCATTATAATGCCAAGGGAAATTTGAAATGAGCATAATGGGAAAGTTAAAAACTCTTTTAAAGATTGCAATCTAGGCAAGAAGATAAAGGAATTTATATATCTCCTTTCAAAAATACATCTTCTTAAGAAATCTAATTTTCTTTAAAGCAAATTAGTAGCTACTCAAAAGAGTAGTACATCAAGCCTAGACAATTATGAGAAATGCCAAATGGTGGAAAATGACCTATATAGATATATGATTGGACCATTGCTACATTTGATAGCTACTAGGATGAACATCATGTTTAATGTTTACCTATGAGCTAGACTTCAATCCAATCCTAATGAATTCCATCTTGGAGGCAAAATAGCTAAAAAGAACACTAGTGATCCATGTCAAGTTATAAGAAATTTTCTAGTGTCTTTATTTAGAAGGAAGTGAATTTCCATTCCATTCTCTTTCACTAAAAGTGATTATATAGTTGCTCGAATCCTATGGATGGAACAAAAAGACTATGGCATAAATCCCCACAATATTCCAAATCAAATCTGCAAATACAAATGCTATAGCCCTAGCAAAAATTCAAGGAATCTTGCTGAAAAAGAAAATATCAAATGGTATCATATCCAAATCTATTGGAAATCAAACTCTAGATAAATCCCCATCAATCCTTGAGTTCAAGTGATTTTATCTAAAGAAGTTTTGATCCTTCATGTCTCTCAAATCTATCATTGGTTAAATCAAAGGGCTTTGCCGTCAATCTCTTAGATCTCAAAAAATTGATGAATGATATATTCTTGATGGCATATAGTATTCATGTCTTGAATCATTTATAATGCTATTTTTCTTGTATGAAATAGCTTGATTATTTTTGTGTGACAAATGAATACTTAAGTATGAAATCATGCTTTATTTGCTAAAGGATCATCTTGCTTTTTGAAGTTATCTATATGTAATGATCCTATGTGATTACAAGTATGGCTAAAATTATCAAAAGACAAATGCATGTTCTTAAAGCCTATCCTTTAATATGTCTTGCATTAAATTTGCCATAACTTGTTTAGATTTATATTTTTGGATGACCACTTATTCTTTGAACATATATATATGAGTGCATGTGGTTCATTCCTTAAATTTATGATCATTGTCATATTTTACTCTTGCGAAAATCATTTGAATTGAGACAAATTGCTATTCTATTTTTATATGAAAAATGTCTCTATATCTTAAAACCTCCCGTATAAGTTTAAAGGGGAGTCTTTTTCAAAAAGAGTCTTTCTATTTGCTTGAAATGATCTATTTCACTCCTATATTGATCATTTAATGTATATGCCTCTTATATGATGAATGGCTATGCATTTGATCTAGTGCTTTGATTGTTTAAATATGAGTGATTACTTTGAAAGATATAGATTGGCTCTGATATGATCATGAGTTCCCAAAATGGTATGAAAATTTTTTTTTGCATCTCATGAAAAAGTTTATATATATATATATATGACGTGCTAAAAAATTATGTTTGATATTAATAATGTCATCTTAAGGGGGAGCTATCTCTAGTTCTTAAAACTATCTTTACTTGATTATGATTCATTTCTAATGAAAAGATTTTGGTTTAAGGGGGAGATTATTTATTTTAAGATTTGTGAAATCGTTTGAAATATTTTTATTTAAATATGAAGTTTTTCAAACATTCGCTGGGGGAGAGTTTAGAAGGGGGAGAGAGATTATCTTTTGATTCCAGGAAGAGTCCATTTTTTCAAAAGACTTACCTTTTTGATTTATGACAAAAAGGGGGAGAGATATATGTTGAAATTGATTTTAAGTTTTGTCATCATCAAAAAGGGGGAGATTGATATTTTACTCTTGTGTTTAGTTTTGATGATGAAAAATTTCAAATGTATTTTTTTCTCAATCAAAGCATATGGTTTGGAAACAAAAATCAATTTCAAAGTGCTTTGTTAAAATGATCTATGATCTTTTATATTATTTGGAGATTAGCATAGACAAGTTTTAAGATCTAAAAAGAATCTCCTTGAAATCGTTGGTCAAAATAATTCTAAGGCAAAAGACCAACTAGAACATGTTTTTGAAAGTGTGTTCATTTTAGAAAGTGTTCATTTTAGAAAACTATCTTCTAGTATTTTGATATCTAATATCTCTTGGAAATTAATGGTTTTGATAAATGACTATATGAAAATCAATTTCTACTATGTGGATTATATGAATGAGAAAATGAATTTTTAGTATATAAGTTTTGAAGCAAGATATGAAAACTTATAGAAGAAATATTGAGTATGGATGAAAGATTGAGTTGCTAAGAATAATTTGTTTCAAATCATACTTTTGATAATCTCAACTTGCTTTAAAGATAATCAAAATGAGTTTTTAAAGAATCGAATAAGGATGTATTAAAAATTCAAGATTTTCTATAGAATAGTCGACTATCAGGATCATTCTGTTGACTATGCTTCAAAATAGTCGACTATTTTTGATGTTCTGTCGACTATTTAAGCATCTGTCGACTATTTTAGCATCTGTCGACTATCGAGTAAAAATAGTCGACTATGCCTTCTGATCTGTCGACTATTTTTGTTCATGAAATTCAAAAATTTCTTCATATCTCAGCATCTGTCGACTATTGGAATGTGTCTGTCGACTATTGAAATTTTGTGTTATAAAATAGTCGACTATTCGTTTTGTCTGTCGACTATTTCTTGCTTTAGTTGTAAAAATAGTCAACTATATATTTCTTCTGTTGACTATTTCTTTTTGCAGAAAGCTCCAACGGCTATTTTTTCAAATCCCAACGGCTCCAAACGGCTATATTTCTCTTCAACTTCATGGGACACTTATATATACATGTCATAGATGATCAAGAGAAGGCTAATGGACGGAAACGAGATGATCTAGAATTTGGAAATCATTTTATTTGAGCTTACAGTGTTCTCTGTGCTTTCAATTTTATATTTTTCTATGCAAGGCTTCGTTCTATCATTGTAAATCTATTCTTAAGCCTAGTTTTCATTGTGAGAGAACTTGTGACTAAGAGTGTTAACTCTTAGCTTCTCTCTTTCATTTGTATCGTTGTTATTTTCCTAGCTTGTGTAGCTAGAGGGCCCATTTGAGTGGGAGGTTATAATTCCTAGTCTCGGACTAGAGGACCTACTTGGTTTAAGTAGGGGGTTTTAGTGGATGGTTTGAAAAATCTTTAGTGAGGAGCTAAGGTAGTGGATTAGGCTTGGGTTAAGTCGAACCACTATAAATCATTTGTGTTCTTTTCTTGTGCTTGTGGTTTTATTTCATTTATTATTTCAAGCAATTCAATAATCCCCACTTGCATCGAATTTTCCATCAAAAGGATTTCAAAGTTTTAAATCAAGTTTTTAAAATCACCAATTCACCTCCCCTCTTGGTGTGTGCCATAGAACCTACCTGTTCTAACAGGAATAACCGCCGCTAAATCACTAATTTTGCGGTGGTTTTAAAATCGCCGCTAAAATTAAAAAAAATTAAAATTTTAAAAAAATAAAAAATTAAAATTTTAAATTTTAGCGGCGGTTTCTAAAACCACCGCTAAAATTAAAAATTTTTAATTTTTTTTAATTTTAGCGACTATTTTTAAAACCGCGGCTAAAATTAAAATAAAATTAAAAATTTTACTCTCTCACCCCCGCCCGCGCCCACACGGTTGCCCACCCGCCCAACCACGTGGCCGTATATCCGCGCGCCACGTGGCCTCCCCCATTCCCCAGTTTCGAACCCACAACCTCCCCTATGCCATTGCATGCTTGAAACCGCCTGATCTACCAACTTCCCTTGATATATAATTACATATATAAATTATATACCACTATTTTTCAGAATTATATTTTATATTTTTTAATATAGAAAGAAAAATATTAATTAATTTATCATTTTTTAAAAGAATAAAAGAATAAATTATAAATAAATTAATTGAATCAAATTAACTAAATTAATGTGTTAAAAATAAAAAAATTATATATATTTTAAAATTATTAAAATTTTGTTAAATTTATTTTTATTTTTATTTTTTTAAATTAAATTTTTAGTTAACTAGTGGTGAACCTGCGTGATATATGGGAGAGTTTAATTTAAAAATAAAAAAATAAATTTATTATTTTAAATAATTTTAACTAAATTGATAATTATAATTTTTTTAATCTTTAATCATATTGAAAAAATTTAAGTTTACTTAATTATTCACTATTCAATATGCTAATGGAAAATATTTTTAATTCAATATACTTATAAATTTTTTTTATTATATTATATTTATTTATAAATAAATATTATAAAATCTATAATATTTCCACTTAAAGACGTTCGTTATTTTCTATTTATTATATTATAATTATAAATATAAATTAAAACTCTTAAATATGAGTAAGAATAAGTTTTTTCAATAATAACAAAATTTAAAAAAAATGAATTTTGATTTCTTCCATAGTCTTAAAAATGTGATACCTTAAATATTAATTAGCATTGAAAAACTCTAATACTTGACAACCCTAATAATTGACATTTGGCAAAATACTTTATTTGACTATCATATTTTATTATTATATAAATATACATAGAATAAAGATATAAAAATAATATATTAAATAAATAGATACTTTTCTATGACTTAATTAATAGTTTAAGTTGTCTATTAATATTTCTCATAAAATTCATGTAAATTTAATAGAAAACAATTAGCATTGAAAAACTTGTATATTTAAAATTTATTATTAATTTTACATAATTAGTATATATTATTTCGAAACAATTGAAAGATTTAAATTATTAATGCAAATTACAAAATGTAAATTATTAATGTAATAAGTATTAAATGCAAGTTTTGGGGGAAAATTTTATTACTACTTATTATTTCAAAGCAATTGAAAGATTTAAATTATTAATTCAATCAGTATTAATTGTAAATCATTAATGCAAGTTTTGGAAGAAAATTTCTTTTTTGAATACTATCCTATTTTTATATATGTAAAGATGCAAATTACAAAATGTAAATTATTAATGCAATAAATACTAAACGCAAATCATTAATTTGGGGGGAAATTTTATTACTATTTATTATTTCAAAACAATTGAAAATTTTAAATTATTAATGCAAATTACAAAATATAAATTATTAATGCAATAAGTATTATTTGTAAATCATTAATGCAAGTTTTGGGGGGAAATTTCTTTTTTGAAGATCGTCCTACTTTTATATATATAAAGATACAAATTATAAAATGTAAATTATTAATGCAATAAGTACTAAATGCAAATCATTAATTTGGGAGAAGATTTTATTATTATTTATTATTTCAAAACAATTGAAAATTTTAAATTATTAATGCAAATTACAAAATACAAATTATTAATGCAATAAGTATTATTTGTAAATCATTAATGCAAGTTTTGGGGAGAAATTTCTTTTTTGAAAACTATCCTTCTTTTATATATATAAAGATGTAAATTACAAAATATAAATTATTAATACAATAAGTATTATTTGTAAATCATTAATGCAAGTTTTGGGGGGAAATTTCTTTTTTGAAGACTATCCTACTTTTATATATATAAGGATGCAAATTACAAAATGTAAATTATTAATGCAATAAGTATTAAATGTAAATCATTAATGCAAATTTTGGGGAAAATTTTATTACTACTTATTATTTCAAAGCAATTGAAAATTTTAAATTATTAATGCAAATTATAAAATATAAATTATTAATACAATAAGTATTAATTGTAAATTATTAATGCAAGTTTTGGGGGGAAATTTCTTTTTTGAAAACTATCCTTCTTTTATATATATAAAGATGCAAATTACAAAATGTAAATTATTAATGCAATAAGTATTAAATGTAAATCATTAATGCAAATTTTGAGAAAAAATTTTATTACTACTTATTATTTCAAAGCAATTGAAAATTTTAAATTATTAATGCAAATTATAAATTATAAATTATTAATACAATAAGTATTAATTGTAAATTATTAATGCAAGTTTTGGGGGGAAATTTCTTTTTTGAAAACTAAATTAAATATTTTAATGAATTTTGCGACGATTTTGAAAAATCGCCGCAAATATTAATTTAATTTTAATTATAAATTATTTAATAATTTTTGAATTTAGCGACGATTTTTCAGAAACCGCCGCTAAATTAATTTTTTTAATGAATTTTGCGGCGGTTTTGAAAACCGCCGCAAATATTAATTTAATTTTAATTTTAAATTATTTAATAATTTTTGAATTTAGCGGTGGTTTTTCAGAAATCACCGCTAAATTATATTTTTTAATGAATTTTGCGGCGGTTTTCAAAACTGTCGCAAATATTAATTTAATTTTAATTTTAAATTATTTAATAATTTTTGAATTTAGCGGCGGTTTTTTAGAAACCGCCGCTAAATTACATTTTTTAATGAATTTTGCGGCGGTTTTGAAAACCTTCGCAAATATTAATTTAATTTTAATTTTAAATTATTTAATAATTTTTGAATTTAGCGACGGTTTTTCAGAAACCGCCGCTAAATTAAATTTTATTTTTTAATTATTTAATTATTTTCTAAATTTAGCGACGATTTTTTGAAAACCGCCGCAAAATGTAAAAAAAAACCGCCGCTAAAATAGTATTTTGCGGCGGTTTGCAAATCACTGCAAAATTTCATTTTTTGCGGCGGTTTTAGAAACCGCCGCTAAAAATCAATTTTTTTGTAGTGCGGTCTTCGCCACTATGTCTGCACCCCGTTGTCATCACGGCCTCCGCCTCCGCCTCCGCCTCCGCTTCCGCTTCCAACTCCGCCTCCGATCTTCGTCGCTGCCTCTGCCTCTTGTTGTTATTGCCGCCTCCGCCTCAGGTAAATCATTTATTCCTCTCTTTTGGATCACGAATTTTCATCTACAGCACTCTCTAATTAGCAAGTGTTATGTACTTTCAATCGGTCACATCTCAGAAATATTAACTTAGATCTGAATCAACAAGGTGGATTTTGAAAATTGAAACTCCACGTCTCAGTGCAGGGATGGAACTTAAAAGGGAGGATTTATATAATTAAATTAAATTTATATCTGTTCTGTTATTATATACAAGTAAATTTATCATTTAGTGATTTTTTTTGAGAAATTTTGTTAATGAAGTTTGAATTTATAATATTCAATTATAGAAAATTTATAAAAACCCTACTAAAAAAGTAAAATATTATACTAAAACTATTAAATGAAGGTAATGGATTTTTATTTAAAAATTTGTATTTTTTAACATACACGTAGTAGATAGCACAAATCACTTTTGTAGTACTAATTATTTAAACTTGGGATGCAGAGATTAGCTCTGGCACCAACTGTTCCGTTTTTGCTTGCTTCCTCCATCTATTTAATTCATGAATGGAATGGAGATGGTGCTTCCAATCCCCATTCCTCAGTTAAGTTATGTGATTGTATTCATTATCTTCTAAAATCTTATATATTGTTGAATGAAAATAGATAAAAAGAACTTTACAAAATTTGTTCTTATCAAGGTACGTTACCCTTAATAATTTTATAAAATTTCTAATTTGCATTTAACAAGATACTATTTTTTCATTAAAAGGATATTCCAATTTATTTTTCATTTTTGTAACTCTTCCAAACAAATACAAAGCGCTTTTTAAGCTAATAATATTTTTTAGACATAAAAATCATTTTACCTTCCATTTCACTGTTTCTTTTTGCAAATGGTGAAGTTGAAGGTGATTAATTGAAAATAAAAATTATATTAAGACACACTTTCCACTTCTTAAGCAAATGAAATGTTATGTTATCTATGTTAAATAATATAACGTTTGTCTAATGCAAATAAATTTAGAGAGGTGCGTGGGCTCTGATGTGGGCCCCACTCTCGCATAACTGTGGGCAACCC
The DNA here is from genome assembly GCF_014633365.1 of Diospyros lotus. NCBI lineage: Eukaryota > Viridiplantae > Streptophyta > Magnoliopsida > Ericales > Ebenaceae > Diospyros > Diospyros lotus. Next base: position 36,204,665 of record NC_068338.1, on the reverse strand, counting down.
CATGCAGTTTTCATTGTTTCTAAGTTAAAAAAATAAAAAAAAGTAGCCAAAAGGCATTCTTTTGGCAGGGTTTTAATTTTGCGAGTTGGTTCAAGTGATGTTTAATAGACTCGAGTTCTAAAAAATAACTTACTCTCTTATTTCTCTATAGCTAGATTTTATAAAATGTGGTTCTAAAATAGTTGATTGTTTGCAACTTAGTTTAGGGACATTTTTTTTTATAATAAATTGAAGTTATAGTTTATGAGTAATGTTATTTATAACAGTAGTGATGTGATAGTTCATGTAAAAGTATTTGATTGACATTAGATATCTATTCAAGAACATAAAAAATAAAATTTATTGGATGTCTTTTCATCTTTTCTAGACAAACACTTTTATATAAATTGTTACATTATTATTATTATTCATCTTTATCGAAGATGAATAACATTACTCCTAATCTATTGATAGTTGATAAAGTCAATAAACGTAATGTTTTGGGTTCATATTTACTTTGAGTATTAATTACTCTCTTCACTAAGTTTAAAGTGATAATCTTAGTGAATGTAACAATTTTTGTAATGTTAAAATAATAGATTCATAATCAATCACATCATTTGTAATCATCCAATATAACCCTTTAATTCTTCATATCACAACCCACTAATTACAGCACAAAAAAGATGAGGGTGACAATCAATCTTTCTGTGCCATGCCACCAATTTGACAATAGTTAGCTGCTGGCTGGAATGTTAATGGAGGCCATACCAACTTCAATAATTGTGAAATGAATATGATATCTGCTTATAAAAATCAGAATGACGTGACAACTTAAACTTTATAATTCTTTAAAGTAATTATAATTGCATACGTACTTGAAAGGGAAGAATGCCTTTGTGCTACAAATTATGAATCTTAACAAGCGTATTTCAAGAGACAAAAGTCGAGCATCTTATAGAGTGACAATAATTAGGGTCTCTATTGGAAAATTGTTGTAGTTTTTAAATGCCTTTTATGTATGAAGTACGCATCTTAAAACTAATATGGATGTAATGTTTTCATATTGAGGTGTAGATTAGCGAAGCAGAATACAAGCTACAAGCTCTGTTTTAGCTGCATGGATAAGTCTTGGATTACAAAGCCACGAAATACACATGAATTTCAGAAAGGGGTGCAGGGATTTTTGGAATTTGCCTTTGCCCATCGGTCTATTGAAGGCAAAATCAAATGTCCTTGTCCTGATTGTGTTTTTAGAAATTGGGAGACCAGAGCAGTGGTGTATGATCATTTGATTTGTAGAGGGTTTCCAACCACATACACTATTTGGTTTTGGCACCGGGAGTCAACTACAGGGGAAACTTCTAATAGTACATATTCGATACAAAATCCCTTACACAGTCATGATCCAATACACAATATGATCAACGATGCTTTTGGGATATCTAGGGACCATGTGAATGTAGAAGCCTGCACATCGCATCAACCTGTACATGAAGGTGAAGAAAGGATGCCAGAATTGAATTAAGGACCTAATGAGGAAACTAAGGCATTTTGCGATCTAGTTAGGGATGGAAATCAAGCATTGTATGAAGGATGTACGAAGTACTCAAAATTATCATTCCTAGTAAAACTATATCACATCAAGTGCTTGTGCAGATTGAGTAACAAAGCAATGTCTATGATTTTAGAATTGTTAAAAGATGCCTTCGAACATGCAGAGATTCCTGATTCTTTTTATGAGGCGAAGAAATTAATTACCAAGCTTGGTCTTAATTACAGTCAAATACATGCATGTCCAAATGATTGTATGTTGTATTGGGGAGAAGATGAAAGTAGGGAGACATGCAAAGTATGTAACACGTCAAGATGGAAACAAAGTAGGAAAGGTAACCTGATGAACATGTTTGGTGGGGGCAAGAAAAGAAAAAAGAAACCTGTCAAAGTTTTACGGTACTTTCCACTTAAACCACGTTTGCAAAGGTTATTTATGTCTTCTAAAACTGTTGAACATATGAGGTGGCATTCTGTGGATAGTAACAAAGATGGCTTGATGAGGCACCCGAGAGACTCTGAGGCGTGGAAGAGATTCGATGAAACACACCTTGAATTTGCATCAGATCCACGGAATGTTAGGGTTGGGTTAGCTAGTGATGGCTTCAATCCTTTCGAAACTTTGAGTACCAGCTATAGTATTTGGCCTGTGATTCTTATACCGTACAACTTACCCCCTTAGATGTGTATGAAGCAAACTTCCTTCATCATTTCAATGATCATTCCGGGAAAGAAAATGCCAGGGAATGATATCGATGTTTACTTACAACCCTTAATTAAAGACTTGAAGGATTTGTGGGATGGTGGTGTAGAAACATTTGATGCTTCACTCAATCAAATGTTTAATATGCGTGCTGCATTGATGTGGACAATTAGTGATTTTCCTGGGCTTGGTAATTTATCTGGGTAGAACACACACACTGGTTCAGCTTGTCCAACTTGCAATTTTGACTCTGTTGCCCATCATCTACCTCATAGTAGAAAGTGGAGTTTTATGGGTCATTGTCAATTTTTAGAGCCAAATCACAGATTCAGGTTTAACTATGTTCACTTTGATGGTAATACAAAGTTTAGGAATCCACTAGTGGCACTATCAGATTTTGAGATATTCAAGCAGTTGGAAAATGTTCATGTTACATTTGGGAAAGGGATGGAGGTTGAAGATAACAGAAAAAGAACTCGCCGAAAAAATATTATAGAAAGTGGTTGTCAACAAAGGAGAAAGAAAAGTATATTTTTCCAACTTCCTTATTGGGAGTACAACTTGTTGCGCCATAACCTTGATGTTATGCACATTGAGAAGAATGTGTGTAATGACCCTAAATTGGGTCTAGGTGTTTTTCATATTTAATTTTAACTCAAGGGCATTCTAAATGTGGGTCGAAGTATTTTAACAATTCATTTTGATGGCATGAAATGATTTTAGATTAATATGAAATTTTCTTGGTGCATGTGATCATGAATTTAAGTGTATGGATCTAATTTCTAAGAATTTGAGAAATTAATGTTTTGGACTCCATTTAAATAATTAAATGTGTTCATGGGTTTATCAAGTGGGTTAAATAAATTGTTGGGTTGGGCTTGGGCCCAATAATAAAAGAGATTTAAATTTTTTTTTATGTGAAAAAAAAAAGAGAAGAAAAAGAAATTAAAATAAAAATGATTACCAAATGTCAAAAACGCCCCCAAAAAGCTTGTCTGTTACAAAAAAAAAGGGAGGGGCAAATCAGTCTTTTGGGATGGGAGAACAGTGCAGTCTAGCAGCCTTTTCTACCGCATCTTTTATTTTTTTTCAGAGACCATATCCCTACTTTTCAGCACCTATAATATACCCATGTTGCCTACTGTTGCATTTCATCTTCTTCTTCACTCGTTGCTGTGTGTGTTTCTGTTGCTGGGGAGTTTTTGCAGCTCATCAGGCAAGTTCTCCTCATCTATCTTGACTGTCTTCTGTTGAGTTATGTGTGGGAGAAATATATATATATATATATATGTTTACTACCATTGTTCATTGTTATATTATTTCATACACTTGATCCTGATTCTCAATGAGTGGTGGGTCTCGTTGATGTCTTAAAAGGGGATTTAATCATTCCCATGTCCCTTCAGTGAATGGCATTTAGTTGTGTTTGAATTGATGCTGAATCTTTGCTCATTCTGTATCTATGTAAAAATAAAAATAAATTGTATGCTATAACCGAATGCCCTTTTTCCATGAATCATTCGAACCATATACATATACATATATACAACTTCATTTAAATCCTGCATATTCTATTCGGCCATCCATTTATATACCTACATGCATATCTCCATTGGGATGCCCCATGTTTCAGTCAGCCACTTGACCCACTTATATATATAAATATATACGTATACACTCTGTTACATTAGCCATTTCAATGCCCTGCTTTTATTCAGCCACACACTTATTTATATATACATATATTCATGGTATATATATATATATATGTTCGTAGCAGAGAAGCTGAAAATAGCTCTCCATCCCCTTCTCCGTTTCAGCCGAATACCCCACACTCTGTTCGAACCGCTAATATATATATATATATATACATACACACACGTATATACACTGTTCGATGTACTGTGCCTATGTGAACCGTGACCCATATTTACATACACCTTCATGCTATTCGAAAACCACCCATGTATTATTTGAATCCTTGCATATATAAGCAACAGCCGTGCATTGCCCCTGTTTCAGCTTATTGGTGACCCGCTTATATATATATATATATATATAAGCATACCCAGTTTGATTGCTTTCCCATCCCAGCTGGCCATTTATATATATATATATATACATATATACCTACATATAAGCGTGAAAGAGTGGCCGGATTAGAGTTTCCTTCCCCTCAGTGTTACATTTGACTACCTCTCTAGCCATATTCAATCCACCCATTTATGGGTTCATAAACGTGCACACAGTAGAGAGAGAAAGTAAGGCATTAAAGCCCAAGAGAAAATAGGGTTATTATGTCTTATTTTATTTTAATATATTCATATTATAAAGGTGCAAAAAGTGCAGAAGTTTCCCTTTCTTTCCTTAATTAAATAACATATATATATATATAGATAGATATATATATACACACATATGTTAAAGCACCCACGCACTCTCTGTAAGGAATTGAAGTTCAACCCAAATAATATATATATATATACATAAAATAATTCCTTCTCTTAATAATATTTGTAAAGGGGAATTTATTTTTATATAGAAGATTTTTTCTAGTTTTTCTTTAATTATATTCATATATATATATATGAATATATTCTATTTGATTTTGATGTCTTAAATTGAATAATTCAAATTATATGTATAGAATTATCCGTATATAAATGTTTGGTATGCATACAAATAAATTGTAAAGAATTCATTAATTAATTGATTAAACTAATTCATGAGTAAATTATTATATTTCGTGTGCATACTTGATATGAGTGGAAAAACTACTTAGTATTGTGAGATGGGTCTAAAATATATATATATATATAACTATGGCATTGGTTTGTGAGATAAAATTCATGATGTTTATATAGATGTGAAAGTAAATACGTGACACATTTCACACACATTCAATATGATCATATTATGTGGCACAATATTATTTATCTTTGCGCACCTAATATTTTGCGCGGAGGGAAAGGGTACCCTAGAGCACCTGGCGCGGGACGAGGTGGCCATAGCCCGGCAGGTTGGCTCCATATTGAATGGGAGTTTTTATTCTCTTGATGCACTTTGGCATATGTTGTTTAATGGCTTATGAGCCTACGAGATTTAATTCTGATACTTAATTTCATATGCACATTTGCATAGTAATATATGGTGATGTGATGCATTTAAGTTGAAATTTATAAAGTCATAAATTACGAAGCTTGTATAAAATTGTGGAGTTCTTGATTCCTCTTTTGGTGTCACCGTATTCTTGATTCTTGTTCGCTATTCATTGCTTCTCGAACTTGCTGAGCCTTGTGGCTCACTTGATCTTCCTTGCCATTCCAGGTAAAGGGAAGGCCGTTTTCGGGGGCGAGTCCAGTGGGACTAAGGCCTAAGGGATAGGGGTGTACGGAGACGCGTCCTAACTTGAAGATCCTATTTAGCATTTTGGTGAGGCTTGATGAAATGATTTTTATTTTGTTAGTTAACATTAGAGCCTCTTAATTATTTTGTATGGCCTTCGAGCCCCAAACTTATGAGATATTGGAAGTGTAACTGAACCTTTATTTAGTTTCCGCTGCTAGTAATGAATTGAGTTGTTGTTTTATTTATGGTTTGTTCTATATCATCTCTGTGATGACCTCCTTTCGAATATCCTATGCTAGCGGGAATATTCGAGAGTGGGCCCTTACAATGTGTGTGATAATGTCTTGTACACCATTCTCAATGAAAGTGGAAAAACAAAAGATAATCTCAATGCTCGAAAAGACTTGAAAGAAATAGGCGTAAGAAGTGATCTTTGGCCAAATGAAAATGGACAGTATCGACCTGCTTTATTTACAATGTCAAATGCCCAAAAAAATGTATTCCTTACAACTTTGAAAAATGTTTTAGTGCCTGATGGTTACTCAAGTAATATTGCTAGGTGTATTGATCTAAGCATCGGAAGATATTTGGTTTGAAAAGTCATGATTCACATATTCTTATGGAGCAATTGCTACCAAATATCAATTAGAAAGGTGTTTCCTAACCAAGTGTTTGCCGTTTTAGTTGATTTATGCTCAATATTTAGGCAAATATGTGGCAAGGTGTTGAATCCTCTAGACTTTGACAAGCTCCAACGTTGAGTCATTCTCACACAATGCCATATGGAAATGCTTTTTCTGCCTGGGTTCTTTACAATCATGGTTCATTTGGTTGTGCATCTAGTGAATGAACTGAAGCTTGGAGGCCCAGTACATTATTAATGGATGTATCCTATAGAAAGGTAAATATTCTATATATCGTAATTGCTATTTGTCATTGGATTTGCAGGTATATATGTATAACACTATTTTCTAATTGTGTTTTTTACTTTAGATACTTGGGACATTTGAAGTCCTATGTATGTAACAGGGCACAACCAGAAGGTTCCATTACTGAAGGTTACTTAGCTGAAGAATGTTTGACCTTTTGTTCAAGATACTTGGAGGGCATTGAGACAAGATTCAACCAGCTTGGACGTGTTGATGATCAAACGACAAATAATAAATCGTCTCAAGTTTCAATATTTTTTACTGAAATAGGGAAATCAGTTGGGAGTACTTCATATTTCAACCTTACTCATATTGAGAAACGACAAGCACACAGATATGTGTTGATGAATTCAGAACTAGTCGATCGGTTTGTGAAGTGAGTTCGTACATAAAAGATATATAATTTATCAAAATCCCTTATTTTCCTATCTTGTTGCATTAATGACTTAATTTTATATAGGGAATTTAGAGAGATAACCAAGAGAAGGCTCAGGAATCGAACACGATCAACTATAGAGATTGAAAGAACAGTACATCGAGAATTTGTTGATTGGTTCTTTAAGCATGTAGGTTTACCATTGATATATTTTATTAAGAACAATATTTCCCTTTGTTTCATTTGAGATTATGAATGATGAAAATGAATCCCATTCAGATGATCTTAAGTGCCTTGCACAAGGGCCACTGCAACATGCTAGACGATTTAGTGCATATAATGTCAATGGATTCAAATTTCGAACTATGGAACGAGAACATAGCTTGAAAACTCAAAGCAGTGGAGTTTTTGTGATTTATGGAACAAGAAGTCATTCTAGAATCAGTGACAACAACCCAATTAATGGATATGTTAATTATTATGGAAAATTGGTAGATATAATCGAGCTTAATTACTATGGTCGATTCAGGATTATTCTATTCAAGTGTAAATGGGCCAATACCATAACTGATAGAGGGATCAGACAAGATGCTTTGCAGTTTACTTTAGTGAATTTCTCTCGATTGATACATACTGGTGAGCGTGAAGAAGATGAACCTTATATTGAAGCTTTAGAAAAGGATTGGAGTGCTGTTGTACATTTAAAACCAAGAGATTTGTATGATATGGGTGAAGACACTTAAGAGACATTCTATGAGAACGAGCCATATCAAGCACAAAACTTAGGGTTATTTTTCCCTAATGATACTGGAATTCTGTCACTCGCAAGAACACAAATAGATGATGATCCAATGCCTAATGTTAAAAATGTTGATGATGAGGATATGTAATTCTATGGATTTAATTAATGCAAATGTAGAATATTATATTACATTTTACTTTGCTTATTATATTGCTATTAGCCTTTTTTTATTTTGCCTTTCATTTTGTTTTGCTTTATCTATACGTGCATGTTTTTCTCATTTATAAAAAGTTGCAGCCATGATTGGGAAGAAACGTCTAAGAGGTACCAATAGAGAAGTGGTAACAACAATAGAATAAGCAAACATAGCATAAAGGTTTAATATATCTGTTCCATATGTAGAATATTATATTACATTTGTCTTTTAATTTTCTTTTTTTTCGAAAAATCTTAATCTTTGGTTCCACTTCCAAACACAGCATAAAGGTTTAGGATACGTTTGATAGGGGTGAAAAATAGGACTTGAATTTATTTTCTATTTAAATTTTTTTAAAAAATATCAAATAATTTTTTTTTTCAAGAAATTCGAATTCTATCTTAGTTTAAAAAGTAAAGATTTTTCTTGAAATCAATGAATTAAAATTCCTAGAGGATGGGGTTTTTTGGATAATTCTTTTTTTGTGAGTTGGGGCATGGACAAAAAGTAAATGTTGTTCCTAAAACTAAATTAGTAACTCTTGTATGTATCTCAGGATTGTCACTGTTCTAGCTCTTCATTTCAAGTTTTGTCAATAAATGTGTTTGTTGGAACCTGTAGTGAGGTCCACTGATTTGGTATACTTTTAACTTTGAAACATCAACCCAGAAGAATAATGAATCTTCCCACATAAGTGAGCAAAAATAATTCCTATGATATAACCATATGGTCCAGATGCTGAATTATCATTAAGGTTAAATACATCAAAGTAGCTTCCAGTTGTTTACAGGAAAAATATCTGATTTAAGAAAGATGGGTATTTGGTCTATGTTTCTTTCTGTTCTGTTTGATGTGCAGATGAGTGATTCCAATCTTAGCCTTTCAGTTGCATTCTGAGACTTAATTCATGATTGTCAAAATTGGGATACTGAGTAGGATCATAGAGGGATCATCTAGATTGAATCATAGGATTGTATCAAGGATCACAAAAGCCTATCAAAGGAGAAATATAAGTCCTGGAAGTTTATATAATATGTAATACATTTAAAATCAAGGCAGGCCTTGGAAGCAACTACAAGATTGCTCCTTTATTGGGAAGATGTTTTGTGCTTTCTTTCTTTGTAAAAATAGTTTCAATGAGAATGTTGCTTTTGCACAGTATTCATTCTCACCAAAGCAAATACTCAAACATCATAAATTTGTCTTACTAATCTCGCAAACAATAAGATTATGAATCCTAATCAATTTTAAATTATTAAAAATGTTTATCACAAATTTTCAACGGCCCTTATTCTTAAAAGACAAATCATTGCTATCTAAAAAAAAAAAACTCTACTAACTCTTTTAAATACGAAAATTTGATTTAAATATTAAAATATTTTTGCATAAAAAATACTCTGCATCCTGACTTCTTTTTTACAAAAATTTTATTATTATAATAAATTGGTGAACTTACGAATTTTTACTAATATATCACCATCACCTCACATGTCTTACTAGAAGGGTTTAGATTAATTAGACAATAAATACATAACTGCTTAGGACACAAACAGAGCTATTTTCATGGTAGTTGGTCAATGTAGACTGGGAAGAAGTAGCACCTTCGTCTGAATGACAATCAGTAATTGACCTCATTGGGATTATGGCTTGATTTGTTGTTTTAGTGGTATCTTGCAAATTTGTACAATTATTAGAATTGAATATTTTAAATAAATAAAACATATATTGATGTTGTCTTTCCCTTTGGTATTTTTTGTTGGTCATTGTAGTAATACAAGAGTAATCTTTAAGTTTAGGAATTTTGCATCCTTAAAATAGAACATTTTTTATTTGCTAATTTTATGAGGTCTTATGAGATGAAACCTGTCATCTTGTCATTCATATCTTTAGATACAAGCTCATTCATTAGATAGCAACAACATGTCACCTAAGAAACTTTGTATAAGCATTGTTATAAGTCAACCTGAAACCTATCTGTCCTTACAAAAGTAGCATTGAATAACATTTCTGCCCTTACCATCATACAAGCCACATGTACACATTCAAGGTTAGGCATGTAAGATTCTAATTAATGTAAATGTAGAAAATTATATTGCATTTTACTTTGCTTATTATTATGTTTCTCCTTCTCCTTTATTTTTATTTTTATTTTTTGCTTTGCTTTATCTATACATGCATGTTTTTCTCATTTATACAAAATTGCAGCCATGATTAAGAAGAAACGTCTAAGAAAGATAGGCACTACTGATTTAGGTGGAGATGCCTCACTTCCCACACATGCTTCAGCATCATTGTCAGCTCCACCACAACCCCCAGCATCATCCCCAGCTCTACCACAATCTCTAGCATCCTCCACAGCTCCACCGCAACCTCTATTATCTGCCCATGCCCCATCACAACCTCCAGGATTTAGTCAGACTCCATCAGAATCATCCACCCCACATGTATCTCAGGATTTTCCATCGACATGCTCATCCACATCACGCCATTACTGGACAGTTAATGTGATAGGTATGCACAAAATTTTTAAATTGCGTGTAATTATTATATAATTGCATTAATTATTAAATTAGGTATATGTATTTTGATTGACAGATGAACATGGAGTTATAAAACAAGAAAAACTACGGGTTAAGGATGTTTGGTTGCTTGCACATGGAAGACGTGTCATGTAAGAGTTTAATGACATGCTCCAACCCATAGGAGATGCAACGGGACTATTTGGAGGGATTTTAGGGGAGCTAACTTCTGATTTTGTCGCTTTTCCTGTCAATTACAAAAGCTGGCATAAAGTTCCCAATGCATATAAAGATGAAATTTAAAAAAATAGAGTCATGGTAATTAACTAATATTTGTTGTTTTGATATATTTTTTTTGAATATTTTGCTATAATTAACATTATTATTTTTTGAAGGAAAAATTTAATGTTGACGAAGGAAATGTGAAGAATTTCATTTTGAGAAACATTGGAAAAAAATGGAAGGATAATAGATGCAAGTTATACCACGAGTACTATGATCCCACTATTGGTTGAGAGGAAAATCTTGCAAAACATTCACCAGGAATCTCACAAGACCAGTGGGCAAGTTTTATTGATTATCATGCACGCGAGAAAACTAAGGTGATGTTACTAATCTTGCTTATAAGAGTACTACTCTTTATACAACTAAATAAGTATAATTCAATTAATGATGTTCTTGTTGGATATCTAGGAGATGTGTCTACAAAATAGTGAAAATCGATCCAAATTGATAATCCCACATACTGGAGGATCAAAGAGTCTGGCAAGAAAAAAACATGAGATGGAAATATTACAAAAAATTATCCTAAGTATGAATTTTTCATTCTAACATCAACTAATATTTATGTGAAATTGTTCTAAATTATAGGAAATTGAGAGTGGTCAGCTAGTGAGTAAGGGTTTATTATACATCGCGACACATAAAAAGAAAGACGAATCTTTTGTGAATGAAAGAGCACGAACTATAAGCATAAGTTTTGACATAGGCTTAAACTTTACTTTCAAATTTATTTTTATCCTTGCTGCTGCAATCATGTTTGGATAGAGAGAGGGATGAAGGTTTAAAATTGATCACACTTGTTGAGATTAAGACACACTCTTGATTGTTTTCCTTGTCATCATATTATTGCTGTAGTGTTTACCTTCTTCTTCTGGGTTTTGAGGCAATCTTATGATGATCAATATATATTCTTGTTTTAATTTGTCTTCACAAGGTTTCAGAGTTGAACCAACATTCTTATTGCTGGATTGCTCCCTAAATAAATTGTCTCCGTATTAGCTTAATTACAGGACTTTAATAAAAATGTTAAAACTATTATTGCAACAATTTAACCGAAAAAACTCACCCACCCTCTCCTGCCCCCTCAGATGGATGGTTGTGTTCTTGGCCTCCTCTAAAGCCCCTCCCTCAGATGGATGTTTCAAGAAAAAACTCTTGATTTTGTGGCATTATTTTGGTCATTTGAGACAAATATCTGATTGATAAATCACATCAAACAGTGAACCATTTGAATGACTGGATGAATGAATGAATGTTGTAAGTAGGTTGGCGGGATGGGATGGAGTTGAGCTGGAAATTATTTTTGCTATTGTGTGTTTGTCTAATGTCTACGCTACGCCACGCACAGTAATTGCGTGAACTGCTAGGAATACTTACCTTCCTTCTTGCCTATACTTCTCAGTTTTTTTTTTTTTTTTTTACTTTATTTCGAAAAAATGGAGGGGGGGGGGGGGGGGGGGGGGGGTTAGGTAATAGGTTATCCGCTTAAATTAAACAGCTAATTTAAATTTTGAATGTTATAGTTCATAATGAATTAATCTCAATCAATAAATTCTTATTTTTGTTAAAATTTATTTTTTTTACTTGGTTAAATTATATTAACAAAAACTAACGTGGGATGTGTTAAATTAATTCTAAAATTAACATAAATTTTAGAATTTATATAAATAAATTTTGGTCGATTTTTATTATTAAAATTCAAAAAAAAAATCAAAATTTAATGTTTTTGAGGTTCAAGATTAAAATATAAAATTAATTTATTTATCCTAGGTTCTTCCCTAACATTGCAATGAAATTATGTTTAAGATAGTCGTAGGAGCCATAGAACAGAATCCTGATTCCTGACAGAGCCTCACAAAGAAGAAGATGAAATAAAGCAAAAGAAAAAGGAAAATGAACAATTATGTGTTAATTTCAATGGTACAATTAATATTTTGATTAGTAACAAAAACATTTTTTGATGTTTTGGGAAAATTAAATATCTTGACTTCAAACTTTTATCTTATCAAAGATGGTCCCCAAATATCTCAAGTAAACAATTTTTTTTGTTGTAAAACCAAAATATTTCCTTTGGAGTTCAATTGACTCAAGTTGTGGGATTAGTTAACCAAAGTTAGGTAGAAAGTGTCTCATTGTAAATGCCAAGTTTGATTAACCACATGTGGTCCCTTGATTAACCAAGTTTAGAAGTGCTTTGTTTTATTTTATTGAAATGAGTTTAGTCAACAAAAGTCATCATTTTCGTCGACCAAAGTTTTCTAGAATAAATCATGAATATTCTCAAAAACGAGTTTAGTCAACCAAAGTTGCAAGATTCTTAGGAATAGTTTCCAAAGAAAATGTTTTCTAAATCATTTGTGGTTTTGAAAACTAGCCAAAGCTCACTAATATTCAACTCTTTTGTTTTATTTGTCTCAAGCATACCCTCATTATATTTTTCTTGACATTCTTGCCAATATTAATTCATTGTAGTCAAACAAAATTTTTCATGTTTGGTTGGGCAAAGAAACTTGATTTTAGTTTCATCTCACTAATCCTTTTCACTAAAATACATTTTGACATAGCACATGCTTATTATTTCCCTTTTCTTTGTCTAGTATTAATTGGTTTTGATATGTTATATTATCCCTTTGTAGATATAATACACTGATCAAATGGGTTTGAATACTTGTAAGCTATTTTTGCTTATGGCGCAACTCATCCAAGATGAGATTTGCGTCGTCAACACATATCTTAGAGAAAGCTTTTCTCACTGGTTTCTCTTTCTAGAAGAATACTAGTGTCTTATGTTTTCAAACTCATCTTATTTTCAAGTTCAAGGATAAGGCTAACTTAGCACCACCAAGGAGCTTATGTGTTTTTAAAATAATTAAATTTTCTAAGTATTTTCTCAGTATAATGTGATTGAGCTCACCTACATTCATGAGCTTGGAATGTGTCAGGTTTGCCAATGTCTGTGCCCGAGCTCAAAATACAATTTACTCTGGGCTGAAAGCTTCTAGCTTTCCTATTCCAAAGATAAGCAATGTTCAATGATAGCTATCCAAGCCCAAAATAATTTAGATAGAGATGGGTTATTCAGGTTCATCCTGGTTCCCTAGCAGGACCATGAAGAACTACTATTGCTCTCAAGGAAATGAGAGTCACATTTCCTTTCTGGCACAAAGACTATATGCTGAACACAAAAAAGAACAGCTTTCCACTTACTTTGTGGAAACTTGACGAACGTAAAAATACTTGAGAGTAGCACCAAAGACCTTTTTCTTTTCCTGATGCAGCTTGACACAAAGGTATTTTCTGCCCCTGCATCATGATAGACCCCAAATTTTGTCAAATTTGTGTTTGGTCAGAGAGAGTATATATTCAGGACTTCATGGTAGTGCAAGTCCTTGATTGAATTTCTCAATTATAGCAGTCTGCTTGGTTATGGCGTGTGGCTTATGCGCTAAAACTGAATCAGCTGCTCCCCGGAAATGATATTGTTCAAATTATTCTGAATAATGTCCGGCTGTGCCAGTAATGAGTTTATTATTTTTTAAAATGTTTTCTTTTGTCTGATCAACCATGCTGCTTGATTGGGACCGCTTTTTTTTTTTTTTTTTTTTTTTTTTAGGTTTTGCATCCATAATGTCAGTGTATCTCTAGTTCATTAATCTAAACCCAATAATGTATACATCCATGCTACTTTTAGTAACATGTAGAACGAACAATATATTGTTTTCTATTTTGATGTACTAAATTATAATTGTACTTGGGATGTAAAGAATAAAAAGTAAAGAAATGCTTATTGTTTAATGTGTATGCATTAGAAATATATTTAAACTTAACTGATGTACTCCTGTTGGCTGTTGTGTTGACCTATATGTTGAAGATTTGCGTATACGGCACATTTCATTTTATGCCTGCTTCATGAACGGCTGTATTGGGATGGCTTTTTGGCTGGTTTGTTGTTTTTATGTATATTATATTATATTAAATTGTGAAGGAGGTATAATCGACTGAATTCAGCGCTTTGACCATATGAGCTGAACCAACAAACTGGTGGACTATGAAAATGTGTGATTGCGACTGCCTGAGCAATTAAACTTCAGTAGCTACATGGAATATAAATGTTCATAAACCATAAAAATTTTAATTGTATGAATGTTTGTTGAAGTATTTGTAATAACTTCTATATATGTACTGCTTTTTTTATTATATGTGTGTGTGTACGTACGTTGTTTTTAATTTTATTTATGTTCTAATTTTATTTATGTTCTAATTAATTGAGGTGTTGCTATTTAATACGCTACTATAGTATAATAACAGTGCTTGGGAGGTGTGTGCATTGGCAAGTGGAGCCAGCCCAAAATGCTAACTAATAGTACCATCATTATGCCAACAAGAAGTAATTAACTTCCCTATATATAAACTGTCTGTGTGATCAACATATACATGTATGCATCTAAATAATTTATGAATTGGGTTCTCAGATTTCAACTGGGCAGCAACATTCTTATATAATTTGCAGCATAAACATATATATTGGATTTGTATAATCATGCATCCAATCTCAAGAAAAGATAGATTAAAATATAATCATTAATTAAGTATCGGTCAAAGCATAATCAGACAATAAGCATCATCGAGAGATTAATTACTGCATGTTTTAAAACATTATACTTCAAGTAGTGTGAGTGTAATACCCCATGTTCGCATGAGGTTGCCACGTAATTTTGATGAGTTTAGAATATCGAAAAATTAGTTTAATAGTAATTATAAGTACCAAATCGACTGTAGAGAATGTCTCGGAGTGAAAATGTCTCGGAGTGAAATTATCTAAAGAAAATGATACACCATTGATCAGTATCCCGAGATAGGATTTATGGTTTCGAAAGAAATCGGATCGAAAATAGTTTTCGGTACAACTAAAATACAGCTACTAATTAGGCTGTAAAACCGAATTGTCGTAGGGGACTCCCGAAAAATCAACGGAACCCTAGGGGGTTTTCAGTTTTGCGTAATGAGCAACCCCTTCAGTGGTTTCAGGATGAAACGATAGCCCAGTGAGAACACTGGGGCAAAGTCGTCATTATTATTGAGTAACTTTGAAGTTGTTAATTTTGTGTTTTCGACATTGAAATACAAATTTAATCGATATTTGAGGGCATGGTTGCAATAAGAAAATTACCCTAGTGATATTAGATGAATTATGAGAATTAAAAGTGTAATTTCTCTTATGTGTTAGTGTATTATATAATAGTTATATATATATATATGCAACGTGCATGTGTGCAAGCTGGCTTCGCGAAGCTTCTGTGAAGCTTTAATGGCCGAGATTTTGGCCGCAAAATGGGGAGATTGTGGCAGCGTGAATTGAGGAAAGAGTCTATAAGAGGTATGATGTACAATGGAGTAGCGGCCAAGGCAGTGGAGGCTATAAATTGGGATGCATCTTGGCCGATTGAGAAGCAGAAAAGGAGATCAGAATGAGAGTTGTGGCCGAGAGGATCAAAGCAAGGAAGAGAGAGAGCTGGAAGAAGGTGGGTCGCGGCCATGGCAACCGCAATAGTGAGCTGGGCGACGCGAGCAAGGGAACAGGGCAGCCAAAGGCGGGTGGAGGCGAGCTCGGTTGAGGCGGGAGCGACGGCGGTGAGGCCCAATACAGCCAAAGCTAGCCGCACAGTTGCAGGCGGCCATGGCTGCGAGCTCCGCAGCTGGCCGCGAAGCAGGGGAAGCTGGCGGTGGTGGTTCGCGGCGAAGAGCGGCTTGTTGGTGGTGGCGTGGCGATCGATGGAGGTTGTGGAGGTGCTGAATGGCCGAGGTCGGCCATGGCAACACGTGCTGGGGTAGCTACAAACAACCATGGTCGACGCGAGTTGGAGCTTCAGCTCGCGGTGGTGGCTCGTGGCAGGAACGGCTGCTCGCAGCGGCGGGCACGAAGCAGCCGGCGACGTCGATGGTGCCTGTTGGGGTGACCGCAACGGCCGGCGAAGCTGGCCGAGGGGTGGCTGGGCAGGAGGTTGTGCGCGTGCAAGGGCTGCACGAGGAAAAAGGTGAACAGGGAGAAGGAAGAAAGAAAAGAAAAAAAAGAAAAGAAGAAAAGAAAAGGAAAATAGAGAAAAATATTAAAAATGCAGAAAAATAGGAAATAGTGGTTTATTAATATTCTGGAGTTTTTGGCGAGAAAAATGGTCCAGGCACGCGTTTCGAGGATGTGGCACGCATACCGAGAAAGCCTGAGATGCTAAGTTAAGGTAAGTAAAATTTCTTAGAAAATTCCAGAAATTCAAGAATATTATTTTATGAATTTTTATAGTGAAATATTTGAGAAATATTTAGTTTGGATTTATTGAGGAAAATTAGGAAGAAATAGAAAGAAAATTAAAGAAAATGCCAGAAATTATGGAAAAATAGGTTTTAATATTTATTTAAATAATTATGGTGATTAGGATGCTTTAAGGAATAAGTTGAAGTGACTTGTCAAATTTTGAGATTGGCACGCAAATCAAGGTGATGCACGAGGCAAGGCACGGATATCGAGGTAGCCCGATAAGCTTGAGAAGGTAAGTGGTACTTCCCAATTAAAGTTAATTTTATGGAAAATGCTTGGTTTGTAAGTGAATTATGTTCATCGAAAATGTTTTCATCATATTGACATACTCTGATATGTACACATCACGTAGACTGCATGCATGACATGACTATGAAATGCATAAATACACGTTGATATCATTGATCACTCGCATTGAGGCCGTAGGGAGTACGAACTGGCACCGCTGTTTACCAAGGGTGTACCCATACACCCCGGCTTTGAAAGAGATGGCCGCAAAAATGGTAGGTAGCATGAGGAGTGCAGTTGACACCTACGAGGAAAGACATTGCATTCATGCACGAAATATATTTTCTGTATACTTACTTAGATGATTGATCATCATCTAATTTGGACTTTGCTCTTGGAATATTTAAACGTTCCAAATGGAGATTGTAGCAGATACAACGATCAATGAGGCATGAAATGGCACTTAGCAAAGTACATGATAAATGAAATGTATGTAACGTAGCCCCTATATTTAAGTTCTGCTACTTTAGATTCTGAACGTTTTGAGGAATGTTGAAGATGTAAGAATTTATTTATGAATAATGTTAGATATCAGGTTTCGATCTTTGCTTCCACAATTGATATGTATAATGATTCTCTTTCGAGATAAATAAATGGGAATTTTGGGATGATTTCGAGGAATGATGTGGTGTAGCATTAATGTTGAAAGAAAAAAATTTATTATCCTGGAATTGTCCCAACTTATAACGTGCCCGGGAAAGCAGGGCGTTACAGTGAGATTTGACAGGAATTGACCACATCAATGCACTCACAAGTAGTGTGAAATAAAGTCTATAGGAGTTGCAGAGTCTTTTCTAGTGCTGCATTGCATAATTAAACTCTTTTTCATTTGGGATAAATTAAACTGATTGCTCTAGGTACAAACAAAGAAACCATCAATTTTCTGCAAACAAAGAATTGCACAAGGAATTAAAACATAAAGATACATTAATTAAACTTTATCACATTATTTACATCCATATTTATATAGAAAATGTCCTCTATAAAACCAACTTGACTAGCTACCCCAGATGATAAACGGCCAGATAACAGGGACTCCTCAAATGAACCAACCAAAAACCTTCTAAGCAGTCCACTCAAGGTTCTAACTACCTTTGAGCATTGTGAACTAATAGTTAAGTCTTGACAACAATGCTTGTGAACTCTGTAAAAGATTAAAGTTAAAGTTGTAATTTATTCCTTGAAATTAGATCTTCTTTGAAAGTAGAAAGTTGAGAATACTTACTTTTTTGGTGTTAATCGGAGTTTTTTGTGAGTTGATTTGTTGGTGTTTTGTTGTTATTGATATTGTTTTCTAATCCATACGTATACAAGACAAAATTTTTGACATTGAGAGTCAAAGCACATCTCCACAGTCAGTCTCCTTACATGATTCACTTGCTCAAGTGCTAGGAAAAAAACACTCAAGCCGAGTCCGAGTCCAAATCAAGTTTTTGGGACTGCTAATCAATTGAATGGGATATCTTCGTCTTCCAATAATACCAGTCCATCATGTCAAGAACAAGTGAACTTTTTGACAGAAGAATTACGAACTAATAAACAAAAGGTTCAAAGTTTAGAGTCGCAGCTGCAAAATTTTGAAGGTGTAGTGAGTTTTCTTTTGACAAACGTTGTGGCGAATATACCACCTGAGATTGTTGCAATTCTCAATTCAATGGTATGTTAATTCTGAAATTATTAATTTTGATTTTTCATTTTAAGTGATTGTTTATGTTTATGCCTACAAATACTTTTAAGAGTATGTTTTTATCTTCTGTATACATCTAATACAACTTTAATTATTTCAGGCACTAGATGCGAATAGTGGACAAGCTTCACCAGCAAGAAGGCGGTCTTCGATATCTAGTCAAAACATTCACGATCCACCACAACCTCCAGACCAACAAAATTGATGTATTGTTAAAATATTTGAACAACTTGACTTCTGAACTTTTTAAATTTCATTTTGATATGTAAGTCTATTTTGATTGGACTTTGATATGTTACATGTTTGGATATTTAAGTTGGAATCTTTATAGTTTGTTGATTAAATAGATGGAGATATTGTGTTTGTGAATTTGGATATTTATGGTTGGCTATTTAGGTACACAGGTAATTAGGTATTTAAGGCACAAGTAATGAGGTATTATTGAATTTAGCGACGGTTTTAAAACCACTGCTATATTTTTTTATAAGTTCATTTAGCGGCGGTTATAAAACCGCCGCTATAATTTGAAATAAATTACTTCAACGACGGTTTACAAACCGCCGCTATATTTGTTCATTTCGCAGCGATTTTATAACCGCCGCTATAATTTGAAATAAATTACTTTAACGACGGTTTACAAACCGCCGCTATATTTGTTCATTTTGCAGCGATTTTGTAACCGCCGCTATAATTTGAAATAAATTACTTTAGTGGCCGCCGCTATATTGGTTCATTTCGCGATGGTTTTATAACCGCCGCAAAATTTAAAATTTAGTGGCGGTTTTTAAACCGTTGCTAAATTTAAAAAAATTGCCGCTAGTTGCAGCGGTTTATAAACCGTCGCTAAAAATATCACTTAGGGGCGGTTATACCAGCGGTTGTTAAAAATCGCCGCTAAATACCGCGCGACGGATGTATTAGCGGCGGTTTTCAAAACCGGCACTAAATCACTTTGCGGCGGTTAGAAACCGCCGCTAAATGCCAAAAAAATTGCCGTTAAAAACCAAATTTTTTGTAGTGGATATTGGTATTCAACCAGAAGTTTTGAGATTTTCGGTTCTTTGAAAAGCATCAACTCCTTGAATTAACTCAATATGACTTGGAAAGGAGGAAGAGATGTGAAACTTTATACAAATTTTGGCATAACCCAGTTTCAATTGATCTTCAGTGATCGCATTTGCATGTATGGGGCGACCAAGGGTACTCGCAATGATAGATAAGCCACTGCTAGTCCAACCTTCTAATGAGAATATTGAGTATACCCGGTTCCCAAACCTTAAGAAATATGTGGCGATCAGCAAATTGCCAAGGCCCAGCGTCAAAGACATGCATCATCTGATCATAGGTTTAAAATCGAAAAAAAAAACAGAAGTCTGAACGATTGCACATGACATCTTTAAGTCCATGTTGCTTCCAAATTTTCTTAGCAAAGTATTAAACAATAGGAAAATGAAGGCGCTTTTCGATAAAATATTGCCTACTTTTCTCAAGAGCGATAGAAGGAAATTGATTAGCAAGTGGTATTTTACAAAAATAAGTTATTATAATAAATTTTATTTACTAATAAATAAAAATAGTGAAATAGTTAATACTCTAACTTGCCCGCCAAATTAAATATAACATGAGAAAACATTACTTTTTCACCTAAGCACCTCAAGCTCCTAGAAGGAAAGCAAAACATCTAAAAATAATAACAAGATTTGCCCAAAAACAGATAGGAAGAAGAAGGAGAAAAGATGTTTTGATATTGTGTTTTTGTTATTTATGTGTTATTTCATATGTAGTGATTTTTGAAAATTAGTATTGATAACATTAAAGTTACTTTGACATTTATGTAAATTTGTAAGATTTTCCTTGGTCACGGTATGTCTCTCATACAAAACATATAATGGAGTGATTATAACATTAAAAATTTTAATAAGATGTAATTTGCTACCAACTCCTCCACACCATGGCATATATATAAATAGGTATAGATAAAAATACAAATATCAATTTATTGGGCTATTAAAAATCACACATTTGTTTATTTAGACTTTTTAAGCAATATTCCGGCCATCACACCCTAAAGATATTAGGGTGTATTTGATTGCATACATTTTCCATAGAAAATGGCTAATTTCCACCCAAATTTTAGCTTTGGAGGTGTTTGATCGACCAAATTTTCTAAGTAAATTATTTTTTCATTTTGAGTCACGTGATGCCCATTTCCCACTTTTACTGGAAAAGATTTTTCCATGGGGGTGCACTGGAATAGATTTTCCCATGGGGGGCTGGAATAGATTTTCTAGGGAAATGGAAAATCAACCCAAGTTTTCCTCTATGCAAATCATTCTAAGCCTCGATCTGCAGAGGAGAAGAAGAGTGGCCGACAGTCGTGAGGAAGATGAGAAGTGCGGCCGACAATCGCGAGGATGAGGGAAAGCTTAGTCGGCAGTCTAAGTGAGAGAGAGGGCAATCGAACAAAAGGGCAAGCAAGAGGTAGAAAGCGACTGAGGGGTGAACGACGATGGCAACAGAGGAATCTCGACAACAGCAGCCAGTGACGACAGTAATGGCAGTAGCGGCCAATGACGGCAACCCTTCCCTTTCGTCTTCGTCTTCGTCACCGTCTTCGTCGAATCTGAGCTCTAATTCGACCTTTTTTCGATTCCCCTTCAATTTGTACTTGCACAGCGTCACCCTCGCTAGAGTCACCATCTTCGACTTCTTCCTTATCACCGTCAACATCAAACCATCATTCGACTTGCAGCCATATTTATATATATATACGTATCTATATGTATGAAAATCAAACACCAAAACTGAAAAAATATAATAATTTTTAAGTCAAAATTTAAGCCAATTAAACATCTTCAATTGATATTTTTCCTAAAATTTAATTCTAGACAATTTAATTGTCTAGAAAATATTTTCTTTCCACCCAAATTCCATGCTTGCAATCAAATGCACCTTAAGTTAAAAGACGAAAATATATAGCCCCCAGGGCATAGGTCGAGCGGTTGAATAAGCAATATGCTGGTGTCAATCCAGTGGGTTGCGAGTTCGATCATCGCTTTACGCAAGGGTCAAAAGTCCAACTTGTAATTTACCTCTCTTAACGTAATCGATGGCATAAGTACTGAAGGCCATGCAAGAGCAGTCATCCCAAGACGAAAATATATATATAAATTCATATGGTTGACTGGGATAGTGTAAAAGAAAGGATGATATTTTAGAATGAGGTTCTTTTTTCTTGTTTTGTTCCCTTTTATTTTGTAATATATAAATAAAATCTAAATATATTCATGTGCATATAATGATAATAAAAAGAAGATTTTAGCTTTTTTTTTTTAGCAGTCATGATAATATATATATATATATATAAAAGCATATACACCTTGTTAGTAATGCATGTTCTAAAATTATTTCTTTACATTTCTTGATATGATTTATTTGTTTAGTTATTGTGTTATACTGAAAAAATGACTTGATGGAAGAGTTGTTTGATACAAAATAACTAGAACAAGTTTTCTCCCAGAATATATAAAAAAACAAATTCACAAACTTTAGAATGAGGGTAAGGCGATGCCTGCCTTCCTATTCAGGTGATAAGACATGCATTTAAAACACAATATATTAAACCTTCACCATCCCTTATATACTTTGTGCCTATTTTTTAACGAACATTCGAATGAGATCTCTCGGCTCAAATTCATTTTGTTTCAAAGATCAAAGTCAAGGGCTTAAGGTTCACTAATTTTCTATCAGATGTGTTTAAAGCTCTCTTGACTCTCTCTCTTAAAATCACATTGTTTTTATATTATTCTGATAAAAGTTTTTATTTCTTTACAAAATGATAAATTAGGAAATTAAGGACATTATCTTTTGAATCCCATAAAAATTTAGTATCATATACATATGTAACATGCATTTTGAGCCCTAGAGCAGGTGACCGTTGTAATAATTAGTATATAATTTTGATGCTTAATCTCAAGAAGAAAGGCTCTGCCAATGCACTACTCTCATAATTCAATCATTCAACTCACTTTCGAGATCTTCAATTGAGAAATATAGTTCAAACAAGTTTGAAGTAGGAAAACTACACATGGTATTTAATTTCATCCACCATGAATTTTGTGCTAATTAAATACTTATTCATATATAAATAACTTGATCTTAATCTTAATTAATAATCATCATAAATAGAAGATTAACCATAGACCTAGGTGGGAACAAGGACAGAGGCGGACAGGGCCATATTTTGATATTCTTGACGTTGGCGGACACGAGTTCGCTCCCTGTCAGATGGGAGCTCCATGTTGTCTTCAACTTCTTCGCGTTTGTTTAGCTTCCCAACAAGTACTTCTCGCTCATGGGTATTTAAATGTGGCATGGTTTGTTACAAAAGGTTAACTTCGCATATACACCGAATTCATCTATTCAATCTAATTATATACATGCACCAACTTGTTGCAGACAACCAACTAAGGCGTTTCCACACGATGATGACGAAATGGGGCGTGGCCAAATTCGTGGAGCTTCAAGTCTTTAATGACTCTTCCAATGGGTACTTGATCAACGATGCCTGAATGTTCGATGTCGAAGTCTTAGTTCTGAAGTAGACTCGCAAAGTCGAGTATTTGTCGGCTTTCGAAAAACCCAATGCCGACAGCTACACCTGGACGATCAAGCCCTCTTCTGCTCTCTCCTTGGGTCATTACGAGTCACAGTGGTTCGTCACTCGAGGCCACAGATGGTACATAATTTCTTTTGTGGTATGACAATCAGTGATGTTAGCTAAAAGTTTAAAATTTAAAATGCAACTTATCTAAATTTGTTTTGCAGCAGGATTCTGATCTGTGCTCGCGGGAACGACGATGGGAAGGGAAACAGTGTTTCGACTTTCCTTTCTCTAGACGAGTCCACGCTACACTGGACACTCGACTCGTTGTGAGATTTACCATCCGCGTGCTTGATCAAAATGAACCCAAAGCAGACCCGGTTGAATTTACAGGTCAGATGATAAAAATTAAAGCTGAATTTAATATCATACTTGACAACAAAATATTTAGGATTAAATAATTTTGTGGGATCCAACTGCAGATGACAACCATTTTTGAAGCGTTGTGCTTGGTAGGGGGAGCTTAAAAGTTCACGCCAATGGCTAAACTCAGTGACCCAAGTAGCCCTACGTGGTGGGAGACACTTGTTTAATGGAAGCTGAAGTTACGTTGTTTGGAATAGTCTCCACAGCTTCTTAATAATCGGGATCAACGTTGTTAATACCGTAAGAGAATTTTCGACACGTAAAATCGTAAAATCGAGTGTAATTCAACTTTAAAATCGTAAAATAATAAGGGTTTTCGGTACAAAAAATCGTAAAATCGTACCCGTAAAATCGGGAGTTTAACAACCATGATCGAGATGATTTTAATATTTGTATTTAATGCGATTAACAAAAGTTGATAGGTAAGAAATAAATTTGGAGATGTTTTAATTACTTTAGAAGAATGAGTGGACTAGAGTCAAGAGATTTATTTCCAACAAAATTAGAAGCAGTATATTTGGGATTTTCCAACAATATATTATTTATTTTTAAATTTAATTAAACGCTCATAATTATATATAGATATATATATATATATTTAAAAAATGTGATGATAGAGCTAAAGTGAGGCTTAATTACGTAGGGAAGCGCATAGATGTGCGATGTCAAAAATGTGATTTTGACAATTGACAAAGAAAATGGATGGATGGATGTTTAATATTATATTTAATTTAGTATTTTTTTCAACATGTTATTGCCATGGCTGATCATCTCTCTAACTCTCACTGGGGGAGTTGGCATCCGCCAAGACTAAATTAAACATCATTCGTCTATGTGCTTCTTTACTTAATTTAATTAAGCTTCACTCTGACTCTATCATCATATTTTAACTCGTTTTTTTAAATAATATATATATATATAATATTATGGGTGTTTAACTAAATTAAATAAAAATAAAACATTTTTGATTTATGATAGAAAATATTACACATTCATTTTATTTATTTAATAATATATATAATTTATGAATTATGATTCAAATTTGATAAATTTAATTAAATAATAGTGTATGATTGCATAGACTATCAATAATGATTAGTGAGAAAGATAAATATATCTACTAACAATAAAATCATCCCGATTCATCAAGAGTGCACAATAAAATCATTCTTCTAAAGTAATTTTATATTTGTTCTAAATTTCATCAAGAGTGCACAATGTATTTACTGTTAAAAACAAGAAAAATTACAACATCTCGAAATTTATTTATTACTCATCAACTTTTTTTAATTGCATTAGATAGAGATAGTAAAATCATCCCGATTGTTAAGAGGCTGTGGAGATTGTTCCGAACAAAGTAACATCAGCTTCCATTACGCAAATGTCTCCCACCAAGTAGGGCTGCTTTGGGTCATTGAGCTTACCCAACGGCATGAACTTTTGAGCACCCCGCGCCAAGAAGGACGCTCCAAAATGGTCTTCATCTGCAGTTGGATCCCACAAAATTAATTAATTGTAAAGATTTTGTTGTCAAGTACGATATTAAACTCACCTTTAATTGTTATCATCTCACCTGTAAATTCAAATGGGTCTGCTTTGGGTTCATTTTGATCAAGCACGCGGATGGTAAATCTCACAACTAGTCGAGTGTCTGGTGGAAGCGTGGACTCGTCCAGAGACAGGAACGCCGAAACACTGTTGCCCTTCCCCGCGCCGATCCCGCAAGGATGGATCAAAATCCTCCTGTGAAACAAAGAAAAGTTGCATTTTAAATTTTAAACTTTTAGTTAACATCATTGACTGTCATACCACAAAAGAAATGATGTACCATCTGTGGCCTCCCGCGACGAACCACTGCGATTCGTAACGATCCAAGGTCAAAAAAGAAAAAGGATTGATCATCCAGGTGTAGCTGCCGGTGTTGGGTTTTTCCAAAGTCGACAAGCACTCGGCTTTTCGAGTCTGCTTCAGAACGAAGACTTCGGCACCAAACACGCAGGCGTCGTCGATCAAGTACCCATTGGAAGAGTCATTAAAGACTTGAAGCTCCACGAATTTGGCCTCGCCCCATTCCATCTTCATCGTGTGGAAACGCCTTAGTTGGTTGTCTGCAACAAGTTGGTGCATGTATATAAATAGAGATTGAATAGATGAAGTCGGTGTATATGTGAAGTCAACTTTTTGTAACAAACGATGCCACATTTAAATACCCGTGTGCGAGAAGTACTTGTCGCGAAGCTGATCATACACGAAGAAGTTAAAGATGGCATGGAGCTCCCATCCGACAGGGAGCGAACTCGTGTCTGCCAACGTCAAGAATATCGAAATATGGCCCTGCCCGCCTCTATCTTTGTTCCCACCTGGGTAAATCGTTAATCTCCTACATATGATGATCAATAATTAAGATTAAGATCAAGTTATTTACATATAAATATATAAGTAATTAATTAGCACAAAATTCATGGACAGATGAAATTAAATACCATTTGTAGTCTCCTACTTCGAACTTGTCTGAACTATATTTCTCCAATGATCTCGTGAATGAGTTGAATGATTGAATTTTGAGAAGGTAGTGTGTTGGCGGAGCCTCTCTTGCTGAGATTTAGCATTAAAATTAAATGCTAATTACAACGGTCATCCGTTCTAGGGCTCAAAATGTACGTTACATATGTATATGATACTGAATTTTTATGGATTTCAAAAGATTGTCCTTAATTTTTAGATTTATCATTTTGTAAAAAATAAAAATTATTATCAAATAACATAAAAACAATACGATTTTAAGTGAGGGAGAGAGAGACCTTTAAACACATCTAATGGAGAATTAGTGAATCTTAAGCCCATGGCCTTGATCTTTGAGACAAAATGAACCGAGCCGAGAGATCTTATTTGAATGTTTGTTAAAAGGTAGACACAAAATTTATAAGGGATAGTGAAGATTTAATATATTGTCTTTAAGAAGAATGGCTTGTCAGCTGAACAGGAAGGCAGGCATCGCCTTACCCTCACTCTAAAGTTTGTGATCTCTTTTTACATATATTAGGAGAAAACTTGGTCTAGTTATTTTGTACCAGATAACTCTTAACATCAAGTTATTCTTTCAGTGTAACACAATTATAACTAAACAAATTATTATCCATTTAGGATAAAAAAAAGTAAAAAAAATCAAATCTTGAAGAAACACTATGTTTTTTTTGTCTAAAGTAAGCAAGGGTAAGTCTAGATGGTTAATTGTGGTATGATATCTCTAGTCTTTATCCAAGTCTTTGTCTCATTATACGTGATTGCACACCGCCATTTATTTGTTTATTTTAATAATATGGTAGCAGAATCTGTTGGTTTCTGTCTTCTCTCTCCTTAGGGGACATTTGTTAAAATGATCAAGATAAGGTGATATCAAAATAAATTTATAATATTTTCCAGACTAAAATATGGAATGATTAAAATAAGGCTATGAAGCATTCCAAGATTTCTATCAGACTGTTTGTTAATTTTTTTGTAATTCACTAATAATTGTACTTTTTATTTCCATGTGTTTGTTAATGCATATGATAAGCACCAAGATACTCTTACCAAAATATTTCTATTATCAAATTCATTCAAAATTATTTATTAACATCAACAATAAGTTATGTCAAGAATAACTATCATACTTTATTATAATAATGTAACAAAATCAGCAATTAGGCAAATAAAATAGAAATATAAAATAAATTTTTGTATTAAAAATTCAATGTTTAACAACAAACCAAAATAGTCATAGATGCATTTACCAAACAGTTATCATCCCAATCCTATTGCAAATAAATAAGAACATAGTTAATCATATAAATCCTCGTAGCAGGAGCAATAATGTAGAAATGATCAAGTAACTCTGGCTTTCTTCTAATTTCACTAGCAACCATGAACCTCTCATTTATGTTTGCAAATGGAATAGCATCCAGAAATTTGGCTAATTCTTCCCTCTACTGCGATCTCCTATCTAATTTGTCACCAATTGAGCACAAATTTTTATCCATTCTCTCTGACAGCTTGTTAATAGAATCACTAACAATTGAAAGCTTATTTGAAGAGCTATTAGCTCCCATCGATCCTCTTATTTTTCTTACTCCCACTCTTGTTGGAATTAGGGATAGTCTTAGTTAATGCAGCTTCCTCTCCTTACTCCTCCAGATTGTTAACCTCCTTCTCCCTTGGTTGTTGTTCTTGATGATTATTCAAGTCTTGGAGTATTTCAGTAGGTGACTGGGCATACTCCCCGGTGGCTCTATCCTTTCCCCAAATTTTCACCCAATCATCATAGTACGGCATGGATTTACCTCTCACATATTTCACATATTTGTCTTTCTATAAATTTAAAATTAAATATTTGTCACCAATATGAATTTTTTTCTAAATCAAATAAATAATAACAAAATTAGTAAAATAAAATTCAATAAATTAATCATTACCTTTTCAAACTCGGCCCATACCTCTTCACTGTCACACTCAATCATCTTAAGTCTGTCATTCCAGCCAAATCCAGTGTTATTCATCAAAGTTTGAAGACAATTGTAGAACGTCTTCCATATATCCATCTTTGAAGTGATATGTGACACAACTTTCAAGTCTATATCGGGGAAAATGGCCTTTAGCCTAACCTGTAGTTTAGCCAAGTAACCACATTTTCACTGGTTATCCTGCTTGAACTTAGGATCCTAACTTAACTACTTTAACAAATTCAACAGAGCTCGTTCTTCATTTACCCTCCACAACCTCCTAGACCTATTGCCTTATATCCACCATTATTAGTATGAGAAGTCCCTCTAGATTTTCCTAGATTTTTTCCTTTAAAATTGTTTGAGTTATTTATGCTTTTCATCTCTGTTTAAAATAATGATTAAAGAAACGTTTATAAATTTTATGGTTAAAAAATGCAGAAAGATAGAAACAAATAAATTATATTACAAACAAGTCAAAAATTTAGATATGACAAACATAAAATTATAAGAACAATGAGTTTTTTTTAGTACATGCATAATTTAATTCTACAATTCGCAAATAACAAAACTTACAAAAAAATATTCAACTCTATAGTTCATTACAAAACACTCCACATTTGCTTGGTACACATAAAAAAAATTGTTCAATTCTACATGTTACACGATACATAATTCATCAAACAACAAAAAAATTAATCAATTCTGCCTAATTGTATACTCATTCCACATTTGTCAGGCTTTATGCAACTGCTATGTTATCCATTCTGCAGTTGGTTCAACAACATTTACACTATCATCAATCTCAGCATTCCAGTCATTATAGTTATCCTCTGCATATTCAACAACTAATGTTCTCATCTCTTTATAAATGAAATTTTGTAAAATACAACAAGCAACAATAATTTTTTTAACTGTTTCAGTGGAGTAGTAAGAGCCATAGCCTAATATTTTTCGAGTCTTTAAACTATCGAAAGCTCTCTCAACTACACTGTGTTCTTGGGAGTGTCTCCAATTGAAGTACTCCTCATGATTTGAAGGAGGAAGATATCCACTTCCGAAAGTTCCTAAGTGATATCGGTGGCCCTTAAATGGTGACAAAAAACCAAGTCCATTTGTGTAGCCAGAATCAACTAAATAATATTTTCCTATAAATATTAAAAAATTAATTAATTAGTTAAATATCTATAACTCACAAAATTTAAAGATAAGTTTTTACGTAATTTACTAGTTGGAACTTTAAAGCCATTAGGTTTTATTATTGCATCTCTCAAAACCCTATTGTTAACTGCTGAACCTTCCCATCTTGGGTAAACATACACAAACTTGCCAAATCTAACAACAACTCCAAGCACATTGGTAGAAATTTTCCCTTTTCTATTTCTCTAATGAGTCTTTTTATTTTCAAACACTGTTACTTTAATATAGGTGCCATCTAGCGCACCTAAACAACACTATACGAAATGCAAATGTTTTAACATTAATATATGATTAATGTGTAACTTCAAAACTAATTCAAAATTACTATTAAGGATTACCTCAAAAAACTTCCAAGACATTTCCGAGCAATTTGTTGATACTAGTTCAGGATCCACAATCATCATTGGATAAAGATTTAAGATGGCGGACAAAACTTTATGGAAAACATTATTAATGGTTTGCCCCTGATCTAGTCCAATCAGTGCTTTGGTATCTATTTTTCATACAATGCGCACAAATATTGAGAAAAACAGCCACCATCTCTTCTATTATGACGAACCTAGTTTCTTTTAAATCAACATGTCTTAACAAATTACATAACAGACCAAAAGTTCTCATATCCATTCTTCTAGTGCATATTGCAGTTATGTTATTATGGAGTAACTTGTTAAGTTGTTCCATCTGTGACCTCATTCTGATGTAAATTAGATATCTACTAGGATTTCCTATCTTACTAGAGATAGGTTCATCCAAATTAAGTTCTGATACTTTTGCAATAGCTATAACAACACTTACTATAGATTAAACAACCAACATATTACAATTATCAGCCATATATAACAATCCCTCAGGATCATCATCAATGTCCCAAGAGTCCTCGTCCCATTCAATGTCAAACTCCTCAAGATCCATATTATCCATTATGACCACAAATAATAATAAAAAAAAAGAGTAAATAAGAACTTCTGGCCACATAACATTATTTTTCAACACATAAATGATTATTCTTGAACAATCAAATAGTAAAAAAGAGGTCACATTGTGGACTGAGAATGTTATATAAAAATTAGATGTTCTATTGTTTGTTTTTGCAAAATGTATATGTCCTATGTGATGATGAAAATTTATACCCTACAAATTAAATGTTAGTGTAGCAGCTAGAATAATGCTTAGAAAAGCACAACCTCAATTTTTGGACTCTTTTGTGTTGGTTATTTTAGTATGTTTGTCATGTTTATTTGAGATAGATAATATCATAGGTGTAGGCTCCTTGTAATCATTGTTTCCATCATAAGGATGAAGAAACTTTCACTAGAAGGGAAAAGTTGTGTGACAGAGCCTAATAGAGAATCATTGCAAAGAAATCTATCTAACAAGGAAGTGAGATAACTGGGAACACAAGAAGCCATGTTTATAAAAACCTGGTGGTTAATTGACATAATCCACAATTATCAGTGAAGAAAAAAAAATGCAAGAACAACTAGTATGGGAACATGTCAAAAGTGTTATGATAAATGCTAAGTTTAGTAGAAACAACAAAGTGCATGAATATGCATATATTATCTAGGTATCACCATACAAAATTGTAGGAAAAACTAAAAAAAAATAACTTAAAAAATAAGACATCTAAAGAATGTTGAAAAACTATAATATTATTAGAATTCAGTTGCACAATAAGATTTTGTATCCCACTTATGGCAAACCAAAAATGATTTGAGTGTATCAAGACAGGAAGGCCCTATCTTGGGTCTCTACTTCATTTATGGATCCCTAAGACTTGATGATTGATCCTATTCCATTTATGGATCACTATAATAAAATTAGCCAAGGAGAAAGGGAAAAAAGGCTAGTATAGGAAGTTCATCACTCCTGTCACTTTTCAAAATGCTCACTACAAAATAAAATGACAAAAAAAGAAAATAAAACCAAAAGCTCTTTTCTAAAAGAATATTTTAATTGATTTGTAAACTCACTCATGCATGCAATAGCAAGACAGTTTGATAATCAGGGACAATTCTAATCAGTTTCTAGAAGAAAATCTTTAAAGATGTGTAAACATACTCATTCAATATGAAGACATATACTATAAAAAAATGGGTATTTAGTAGCGGTTATGTAAATCGTCGCAAAACACAGAATTTTGTGGCGGTTTTAAAACTGTTGCAAACTACTTACTTTGCGGCGGTTTTCTTCTCATTTTGCGGCAGTTAACAAAAACCAGCACAAAATTTTAAAATTAAACAATTTTTAAAAAAATTTTGCAACGGTTTTCCAGAAATCGCTGTAAAATTTATATAATAATTGAAAATTTTTAAAGTTAATTTAAATTACTATTTTTGCGGCGGTCATAAACTGCCTCTAAAATGCTTAATTTAAAAATTAAAGATTAAATTTAGCGGCAATTTTCTATAACCACTGCTAAATTTTGAATAATTAAAAAAAATTATTTTGTAGTGGTTAAAACCGTTACTAAAATCATTAATTTAAAAATTAAAAATTTAATTTAGCCACGGTTTCTAGAAATCGTCGCTAAATTTGGAATAAATTTAAAATTAATTTAAATTATGATTTTGCGACGATCTTAAACCACCGCTAAAATTATTTATTAAAAAATTAATAATTAAATTTGACAACGGTTTCCTATAACCTCGTTAAGTTTTGATTAATTTTTAAATTTAATTTAAATTATCATTTTGTAGCGGTTAGAAATCGCCGCTAAAATTATTAATTTAAGAAATAATATAATAATTAAAAAAATTAATCAATATTAATTTTTTTTAATGATTAAAAAGTAAAATTTATCAACAATTTTGAAGAACCATCACAAAATTTTAAAAAATAATCTAATATTTATATTAAAAATATATAAAAAAATTTAAAAAAATATGTTTAACTCTACTTTTTAATTTTTAATAAATTTATTTAAATTAATTCAATGAATTTATTTTAAGTGTTTTTTGGGGTGATTTAATTTATCCATAAATGTTATATATGTGCGGGTATGCACGTATCTATGATTTCTTACTTAAATTACAAAATGTAAACAAATAGTACATTTGAATGTGTACAATTATTGATAATAAACACACACTACAAATGTTATATAATAATTAATTATTGGTAATATTTATTAAATGTATGTGTTCAAAATGTAAACAAATACTATATTTGAAAAATATCGAGAGATTGTACTATATATTGTCGACATTCAGAATTAGCCAACCGTAATTCGTAGACATGCAATGAGGATATAAGCCCGAAATGCAATATATATATGAACTCCATCCCACCTTTTATTTGGGTTTTAGCAATATATGAGCTTGCTCTGATGAGCTCGGCTCGGGCCTACTAGGCTTGGGGCGATTGGGCCGGCTCGCTGGGTCGAGTCCAATCCATAAGGAGTAGTCCAAGAAATATCCATAACATATATAAAAGGCTTAATACATCTTAAAATCCCTCAACTATTATAAAATATGACATTGAATCCCTCACCTAAAAAACTTCAAGATTCAGTCTTTAAACAATTAAAAAAATATCTTTTTAGTCCTTCGTGTCAATGTGAGTAAACGGCTACGTTATGTTTGTCTCAAACCTATATATACACACATATATATATACATATACACCTGGCTCTATATACATATATATATACATATACACAAACACACACACACAGGGCCGCAACCATCACCCATACCCCCAATCATGGTCGCGGCCATCACCCACCCCCAATATACACAAACACATGCACATGTACACATATGGCCGCTATGAACTCAATCGTTACCCACCCGCCATGGCAGCTGCGATGAATGCAACCATCATTGCGAGAGAGAGAGGGAGAGAGAGAGAAAGAGAGTTGGGCAGGGGTGGGTGATGGGCTGTACAATATATATATATATATAGAGAGAGAGAGAGAGAGAGCTGGCCACAGCCATGGGAAGGGGGTGGGGGTGGGTCTATGTAGGACTTACAGTATATATATATATATAGAGAGAGAGAGAGAGAAAGAGGGGGGGTGAGTTTGTGCAGTTGTATATATATATAAAGAGAGAGAGATATTTGTGCTCTTTCTCTCTCTGATTCGTTCGTTCATTCATGCTTTCTCTGTTCTGTTCCAACCAGAGCGAGACCACCAATGGTTCTTCTCCATTTTTTTCTTCCTTCCTTCTCCCAAAATGTTTCTGATCCTAGCTACCTAGATGATGAGATAGCAACAGCATGAAATCTCTGAGCAGCCTCGGCCTCACCTTGAGCCTCGTTTTCGAATGCCTTTTCCTCGCCCTCCTCGCCGAGCTTTACTACCTTCTATGGTGGAAGAAGAAGATCGCTAACAGGGAGCTTGATGATCCCGGCTACGACGGCACCCCGACCAAAGAGTTGCTCTACATTTTCTATTGGAAGAAGCCCTCGTCTCTCAGCTCCACCGCCACTCTCGACCCGCAAGAGCTCCGCTCCAACTCCCCTTCCGCCGAGGACTAGTGGCCTGAGACTGAGCTTGCTGGCCAGCCTAGGTTTCTATTCACGATTAAAGAGGAAACGAATGAGGATTTGGAGTCCGAAGACGGCAAGTCTAGAAAATGGTCGAGAAGCTGAAGCTTGAGCAATGGGATTAATGTCTCGGTGGAGACTCCGTTTCTCACCCCCATTGCTTCGCTGCCGTATTTCACGTCGTCACGCAGCCCCATAGCCTTCTCCAGCAATGGGTTCAATCCCCTCTTCGAATAGTCATCGCTGCCTGCCCAACTCAAGTTCTTGAAAGACGCTAAAACCAAACTTCACAGAAGAAAACTGGGTCAAGAAGTTGAGGGGGAAGTTCACAAGGTCGAAGGATCGTCGATTCAACAAGATGAAGAGAATGATTCTTTCATTACACTGGTTACGATAAGAACAGAGAGGCAGAGATGAAGCACTATTCGAGCTCTTCACAGGTGCTTCCTCTGAGCTCGTCGCCTTCCTCGTTCAGATTTCAGACCACCCATTAACCTCAAAAACAGAAGAAAGAAACCCATCTCAGATTAGAGCTTCGTGGACTCAATAAGATTGTTTTTGTTGCTTGGTTTGCCTGAGAATATGGTGGTTTCTGGCAATCTTTTTGGGAGTGTATTTCCTGAGGGTATGATGATGTGATTAAAGTTGCAGGCGCAGGGGCCGTGTTGGAAGCATTCATGGGGAAAAGTGGCGAAGCCTGCCTGCCGGGGACCCAAAAGGGGTGAGTTTTGCTTTATTTAATCTCCATGTCCCCTGAGACATTACCTATAATCAACTGTTCATTGCGTGGTTGCAATTGTATATATATATATATATATTTCACTGAGACTAAATTATGTCACGTATCTTAAACGGTGCGTGATGTCACACACAAACAGATGTAAACGGTAAGGACTAAAAATGTATCTTTTTAATTGTTTAAAGACCGAATCTTGAGGTTTTTTAAGTGAGGAACTCAATGTCATATTTTGTAATAGTTGAGGGACTTTAAGATATATTAAGCCTATATAAAAAGGAGTGTAAGGGTTATCTTGTCAATTTCTTTCTCTCTATAAATAGAGAAACTTTTCACTAAATTAATATATGTTCACAATCTTACTGAAACTATAATTTCATTTCAGACATAAAATTGTGATTCAACTAAATTAATATATGTTCACAATCTAAACTTGTTTTTCTCTTTGCAAGCATCTTAGAGACGTCAAAAGACACTCTCTTGCATCTCGATCGAGATATTTTCTCGCATAAAAAAATTTATTATTATATTTTGACAATTATAGTGTAAATTTAGCATATAATAATGATGTGTTAAAACTTAACTCCAACATGCAATTTTTATTAGAAAAAAAAAATATTTTTAAAATAAATTCATGAAATGTCTCCTTATTTCTTACACGTGTATTATCAAAATCATTTCTAAATTCTCTCAATGCTCGTCTTTGTGCGTCGGTGTAACACCCCGTTTTTCCCAAGCGTGCGTTAACTCGAGATTTCAGGAATATTTTTTTTTTCAATATTATATACAACATAAGTCTCTAGATATACATACCCTCACCATAATCATTTCCCAACAATCCCAATTATACCTTCTCAACATATCAAAATTAAAAAATTAATAAACTAAGACAAGTATTATCAATCACATCAGCGAAAGTAAGATCGAAACCTCAATGATATATAACCGACAATTCCTTTTACAATAACCAATTCGATGTTTCACATGAAAATATCAAAATATTACACAACCTCTAAACATCGTAATCATAGACAAAAACCCACGAACACTAAACATAGCAGCTGCATCTCGATGGCATTCTTTCCCTTGGCGCCACTACTTTCACCTAGAACGTTTGAATATTTTAGGGACATAGTCCAAGTTAGATGTTGAATCATCTAAGTGAGATTTCAAAAACATTTTCATGCAGATATGCAAAATCATATATAAAATTGATAAATCCCGACATGCCCCAGCCTAAGAGAATCCCACATAGCACTAATTAGCCCTAATCGAGGAAATGCAATCTCTCTAAAGGCGACACGACCACATCGACCCATTGGCAAACACAATCCTGCTTAAGAGGGACAACCTTGGCATATGAATCCGGGAATCACCCCATTTTCATTGTTAGGCATTACGCTCCTACTCAAAAGCATTCCCAAAACCCAACCCAACACAACCCTAGCCCCCAAGAGTATCATATCAGCACTATCCTCGGAATCAACGTCACCTCGGTATTAATGCTATTGCTCAAAGGAACCTGGGGTGGTGTCCGCTCTCAGCCCCGCCACTTGAGCCCACAACCGGGGTGGTGTCCACTCTCAGCCCCGCCACTTGAGTACCGTAGGGTGAAGTCCGTCTCTGCCCCGTCCCAAGTGGATCACCTAGCATTAATCCTTGGTACACATCTCGAGTGCTGTCACTTAGGGCTACGTCGCAGGTTAACCACCCACGTCCCACATGGACAACACATAACATGCCAATGTCGAAAAATCATAACATGCATAACTTAAAATTAACGTTTCGATATATGCAATTTATCATACGAAATTTAATGGATGTGTAAATAACCATTTGGACAAACCAAGCCATAGGGATGAACACCCACAGTAAACCATTCACATGCTACTATAAGTCCTTTCAGGTAGAACCACTCACCTTTAGGCGCAATTCAAATTCTTCTTGAAAAGCACGGTACGCCTCAATTTGCGTGCCCACCTCAAACTTCGCACGAGTCACTTCGCCTCAACCCTCAAGGCATCCTAATTATCATATTTATCCAACAATTATAATTTTTCCTTAATTTTCTCACATTTTCCTATTTTTTCTCCCATTTTTTTCTTCTCTAATAATCCAAAATAAATATCTACACAGCTATTTTTTCAAATATTTTTACATAATAATTTATAAAATATTTTTCCAAGAAT
Organism: Diospyros lotus; assembly: GCF_014633365.1. NCBI lineage: Eukaryota > Viridiplantae > Streptophyta > Magnoliopsida > Ericales > Ebenaceae > Diospyros > Diospyros lotus. The sequence goes on along the minus strand of NC_068338.1, from coordinate 36,167,626 downwards.
TTTGAAAAAAAATCAGAATTTACCTATGTGGCACGTGCCCCCACGCGCCAGTGAGTGGACTGGGAGATTTGGCTGGCGCGTGACAGTCACACGCCGATCATCTTCTTCATTTTTTCGGTCGCCGGCGATGCTCCGATGCCCGATTTTCCTACACCGATCGAAAGCCCATCTTTAGTCGATCATGATGGTATCGACCTCCAACCGAAAAGCCACCAGAAAAGCCTCCGATTGGGCATTTACAGGCGCGGCGCAACGGTCCACCTCCCTTCTCCAATTAGCCTTTGAAACCCCTTCAAATCACCTCTAAAACTCATGAAACTTACCAAAAATGCTCCTCTTGCCTCAAGGATCAAAAGCCCCTTATTGGTTTCCCTCGATTCGCCCTCAAAACCGAGCAATTTGATGCTCCAAATTCGGCCAAAATCCTTGGCTATTTATAGTCCAAAACCGACCCCCACGTGGCAAATTTCCGGCCAAAACTCCTCCCACACGCCTCCTAGACCGTCCTTGGCCATGGCCTGACGAGATTTTCTGCCCAAATCTCTAGATTTTCAGGCCAAAATCTCGACTAGATCTGCCATGCGCGTGCATCTTTTTCGAAAATTGCAGTTTGGCCCTCTTAAAATTTTCTTTTGCATTTTGGCCCTTATCCTCAAGCCCCTAATCTTTCTAACACCATCACTAAGACCCTCAAGATTACTACTTCTCATTTTTCCCTTGAAACTCCTGAAAAATTACCTTTTTGGCCTCCCTCGGGCAATTTTAGAAAATTACACTTAGGCCCGATCGATCGTTTTGACCTTAAATCCACTCGATTCAACCCGAAATCACTTAAGGGTTGTTCTATACATAAAATACTAGTCCTTGACATGCTCTGTTGACTTTTTGGATATTGTCTATAACAATTCGGTATTACGACCTAATCGGCAGCTGTATTTTTACTGTACCAAAAACTGTTCTTGATCTTATTTCTTTTATCACTAAAAATCATAATTTAAATCACTCGTTGATACTATACCATTTTCCTTGGCTATCTAGGGTCCGGGGTACTCCCTCTGACTAATTCGGTAGTCCAAAGATGCATTAGTGTACCCTATAGTCTCATTTTTCTGCAAATTCCATTTATGCCCTTCATTAAATACCGTTTATATTCTCAAACCATTCTCGAGTATTACAGTCGGGCTCTTTGTTTTTTTTTTTGTCGATCATCGCTTGACCTCTTTTGTATAACAGTCGTATATCGTTAGTTTTTTAAATTTATTCTTTTTCCAGTGCTTAGTTTTACTTTCGTTGTTTACAAGTTTTGTTTCATTATTTATTTTTTTATGCTAGAAAATATGTTGATCAACATAGGGCTACACCATACAAGACAACCCTTGCACACACCTTTTTCCCCTCACTGTTCACAAGGACCCTCACTACAAGAGCCTAAAGCTATCTGAAATACTAGCTTCCTTCCCCTCACAACAATCCAACCCATGCTTATACAATGAATATGACCAAAAAATTCCAAATTTTCCAATTGCTCTACTCTGGATAATAGGCTAGTCTAGGACACTCCCAAGAGATTCTCCTTGCTGTTTTATTTACACAGCATACCAGATTTCATCCCTTGCCCTTAGCATTAGCTAATTTTATATCCTATTGGTAGAGTTTTCCCTCATAGGTGAGATCCCTAGCTTTTAGAAGATCTAGGCATACCTATTCCTAAAACTCCATTCTCCTAACCCTTCTCATACCAGAAACAAAAATTAATTAATGCAAATGTCAAAAATACTAGCTTTTAGATGATGATCCAATGCCTAATGTTGAAAATGTTGATGATGAGGATATATAATTCTATGGATTTAATTAATGCAAATGTAGAATATTATATTGCATTTTACTTTGCTTATTATATTATTGTTAGCCTCTTTTTTCTTTTGCATACCTAGGAGTTCATGTGTCTATTTTATTTTGCCTTTCATTTTGTTTTGTTTTGCTTTGCTTTATCTATACATGCATGTTTTTCTCATTTATAAAAAAATGCAGCCATAATTAGGAAGAAACGTCTAAGAAAGACAGGCACTACCAATTTAGGTGGAGATGCCTCACTTACCACACATGTTTCAGCATCATTGTCAACTCCACCACAACCCCCAGCATCATCCCCAGCTCCACCACAGCCTCTAGCATCCTCTCTATCTCCACCACAGCCTCCATTATTTGCCCATGCCCCATCACAGCCTCCAGGATCTAGCTAGACTCCATCAGAATCATCCACCCCACATCTATCTCAGGATTTTCCACACGCTCGTCTACATCATGCCATTACTGGACAATTAATGTGATAGGTATGCACAAAATATTTAAATTGAGTGTAATTATTATATACTTGCATCAATTATTAAATTAGGTATATGTATTTGATTGATAGATGAACAGGGAGTTATAAAACAAGAAAAGCTAAGGCTTAAGGATGTTTGGTTACTTGCACATGGAAGGCGTGTCATGTTAGAGTTTAATGAATCACTCCAACCAATAGGAGATGCAGCTAGACTTCTTGGAGGGATTTTAGGAGAGTTAGCTTCCAATTTTGTTGCTTTTTCTTGTCAATTACGAAAGCTAGCATAAAGTTCCCAAGGCATAGAAAGATGAAATTTACAAAAATAGAGTCATGGTAATTAACTAATATTTGTTGTTTTGATATATTTTTTGAATATTTTTTTATAATTAATATTGTTATTTTTTGAAGGAAAAATTTAATGTTGGTGAAGAATTTCATTTTGAGAAACATTGGAAAAAAATGGAAGGACAATAGATGCAAGTTATACCACGAGTGTTATGATCCCACTATTGGTCGAGAAGCAAATCTTATAAAACATCCACCAGGAATCTCACAAGACCAGTGGGCAAGTTTCATTGATTATCGTGCACGCAAGGAAACTAAGGTGATGTTACTAATCTTGCTTATAAGATTACTAATTTTTATACAATTAAATAATTATAATTCAACTAATGATGCTTTTGTTGGATTTCTAGGAGATGTGTCTAAAAAATAGTGAAAATCGATCCAAATTAACAATCCCACACACTGGAGGATCAAAGAGTATGGCAAGAAAAAAACATGAGATGGTAATATTACAAATACTACAAAAAAATTGGCATTTAGTGACGGTTTTGAAAACCGCCGCTAAATCATCAGCCGTTGCGGAGCATTTAGCGGCAGTTTTGACCAACCGCTAGAATAACCGCCGCTAAATCATATTTTTCGCGACGGTTTTAAAACCGTCGCAAAATTAGTGATTTAGCAGCGATTTTTAAAATATATAGCGACGGTTTTTCAACTGCTGCTAAAATTAAAAAAAAATTAAAAAAATTAAAATTTTTAATTTTAGCGGCGATTTTAGAAACCGTCGCTAAAATTAAAAATTTTAATTTCTCCCACCCGCCGCCCGTGCCCACCTCCGAGCTAGCCACGTGGCCGCATGTCCGCGCGCCACATGGCGAGGCTGAAAATTTCCAGCCTCCCCTTCCCCAATTTCGAACCCACAACCTCCCCTATGCACATGCATGCTTGTAACCGTCTGATCTGCTAACCTCGCTTGTCATATAACCGCATATATAAATTATATACCACTACTTTCCAGAATTATATTTTATATTTTTTAATATAGAAAGAAAAATATTAATTAATTTATTATTTTTTAAAAGAGTAAAGGAATAAATTAAAAATAAATTAATTGAATTAAATTAACTAAATTAATTTATTAAAAATAAAAAAATTATATTTTTTAAAAAATTATTAAAATTTTGTTAAATTTATTTTTATTTTTATTTTTTTAAATTAAATTTTTAGTTAACTAGTGGTGAACCCGTGTGATATATGAGAGAGTTTAATTTAAAAATAAAAAAATAAATTTATTATTTTAAATAATTTTAACAAAATTGATAATTATAATTTTTTTAATCTTTAATCATGTTGAAAAAATTTAATTTTACTTAATTATTCACTATTCAATATGCTAATGAAGAACACTTTTAATTCAATATACTTATAGTTTTTTTTTATTATATTATATTTATTTATAAATAAATATTATAAAATCTATAATATTTCAACTTAAAGACGTTCATTATTTTTTATTTATTATATTATAATTATAAATATAAATTAAAACTCTTAAATATGAGTAAGAATAAGTTTTTTCAATAATAACAAAATTTTAAAAAAATAAATTTTGATTTCTTTCATAGTCTTAAAAATGTGATACCTTAAATATTAATTAGCATTGAAAAACCCTAGTATTTGACAACCTTAAATAATTTTTTATAAATTTGTTAAGACATCACATTTTAAGTTTTGGAGGGAAATTGTATTTTTGAAGACTATCCTACTTTTACATATATAAATATACAAATTACAAAATGTAAATTATTAATGTAATAAATACTAAATGCAAATCATTAATTTGGGGGAAAAATTTATTATTACTTATTATTTCAAAGCAATTGAAAATTTTAAATTATTAATTTAAATTACAAAATGCAAATTATTAATGCAATCAGTATTAATTGTAAATCATTAATGCAAGTTTTGGAGGAAAATTTCTTTTTTCAAGATTATCCTACTTTTTTATATATATAAAGATGCAAATTGCAAAATGTAAATTATTAATGCAATAAGTACTAAACGCAAATCATTAATTTGGGAAAAAAATTTATTACTACTTATTATTTCAAAGCAATTGAAAATTTTAAATTATTAATGCAAATTACAAAATGTAAATTATTAATGCAATCAGTATTAATTGTAAATCATTAATGCAAGTTTTGGGGAGAAATTTATTTTTTCAAGACTATCCTACTATTATATATATAAAGATGCAAATTATAAAATGTAAATTATTAATGCAATAAGGTGTTAAATGCAAATCATTAATGCAAGTTTTGAGGAAAAAATTTATTATTACTTATTATTTCAAAGCAATTGAAAATTTTAAATTATTAATGCAAATTACAAAATATAAATTATTAATACAATAAGTATTAATTGCAAATCATTAATGCAAGTTTTGGGAGGAAATTTCTTTTTTCAAAACTATCCTACTTTTATATATATAAAAATTTTGTAATTAATTTAAATTAAATTTTAAATTTCTTTTAAGATTTTATATTTTTTTGTTAATTTAATTCAATTTAATTTTAATTTTAATTTTAAATTATTTAATTTTTTTTTAATTTAGCTGCGATTTTTCAAAAATCGCCGCTAAATTAAATTTTTTAATGAATTTTGCGGCGGTTTTGAAAAATCGCCGCAAATATTAATTTAATTTTAATTTTAAATTATTTAATTATTTTTTAATTTAGCGGCGGTTTTGAAAAACTGCCGTTAAATTAAATTTTTTGATGAATTTTGCAGTGGTTTTGAAAACTGCCGCAAATATTAATTTAATTTTAATTATAAATTATTTAATTATTTTTGAATTTAGCGGCGATTTTTGAAAAACCGCCGCTAAATTAAATTTTTTAATGAATTTTGCGACGGTTTTAAAAACCGCCACAAATATTAATTTAATTTTAATTTTAAATTATTTAATTATTTTTTAATTTAGCGAGGATTTTTCAAACTCGCCGCTAAATTAAATTTTTTGATGAATTTTGCGGTGGTTTTGAAAACCGCCGTAAATGTTAATTTAATTTTAATTTTAAATTATTTAATTATTTTTAATTTAGCGGCGGTTTCTCAAAAACCGCTGCTAAATTTAATTTTATTTTTTAATTATTTAATTATTTTTTAAATTTAGCGGCAATTTTTTGAAAATCGTCGCAAAATTGAATGTTTTAATGAGTTTTGCGACAGTTTTTCAAAATCGCCGCAAAATGTTAAAAAAATCGCCGCTAAAATAGTATTTTGTGGCGATTTTAGAAATTGCCACTAAAAATTTATTTTTTTGTAGTGAAAAGTTTATCCTAAGTATGAATTTTTTATTCTAACATCAACTAACATTTATGTGAAATTATTCTAAATTATAGGAAATTAAGAGTGGTCAGCCAGTGAGTAGGGGTTTATTATACATTGCGACACATAAGAAGAAAGACGGATTTTTTGTGAATGAAGGAGCACGAACTATAAGCTTAAGTTTTGACACAGGCATAAACTTTACTTTCAAATTTATTTGTTTTTATAGTGTTTGTTTCTAGACTCCTTTTGGCAATTTAAGTGCTTAGTTAATTAAATTCCCTTAATCAACGATGTTTTCTGCTGTCGCTTAATCCATTATCTTTGGGTTATATCACCTTCTCAACATGATGTTATTTTTGTCATTTTCAAAGGGACAAATGAACATTCTCTCTTATATTTATTTATTTTGTATTTTAGTGATGATCAAACATGTTTCATGTTTCTTCTCTTTGCTTTGAATCTACAATTGCTTTGAATCAAAAATCCAAATAAAGTATATATGTGTATATGTGTGTGTGTTTATTCCCTTTCTGTTATTCCTTTTGTGTATGATAAAAAAAAAATTCATTATTCACATATTTTCTATATATCCAATTTTGTGCATAATAAATTTGCAAAATACTAGAATAGATGGTACTGTAACGCTCCGCTTTCCCAGGCGCGTTATGGATTGGGACAATTCTTAGACAATAATTTTTTTTTCTTTCAAACTAATGCTAAACCATATCATCTCTCGAATCCATCCCAGAATTCCCATACATTAATCTCGAAAGAGAATCATTATACACATCAAATGCAGAAGCTGAATCGAACCTGCTCATGGCATTTATTACAAAGTTGATACATAAGCTTCTGAAAATAAATTAAAATGTACATAATTCTTGAACTATTCATATTACAACATAACATGGCACATTTACTCGTTTCTTGACGTCTCGCGTCACTACACATCTTCAACCTTTGTATCATCACTACAAATCCCGACTAGAACGTCAAATGTTCCAGGGGCGAACCCAAGTTAGATGATGAACCATCTAAGTAAGGGTACATAATGCTATATCATGTGTGTATGCAATGTCTTTTCTCGTAAGTGTCAACTGCACCCCTCATGCTACCTACCATTTTTGCGACCACCTCTTTCGAAGCTGGGGTGTATGGGTGCACCATTGGTAAAGTAGCGGTGCCAGTTCGTACTCCCTACGACCTCAATGCGAGTGATCAATGATATCAACGTATATTTATGCATTTCATAGTCATGTCATATATGCAATCTACGTGATGGGCACATATCAAAGTATGTCAATATGATGAAAACATTTTCGAGAAACATAAATCATTTACAAACCAAACATTTTTCATAAAATTAAATGCAGTTGGGAAGTACCACTTACGTTCTCAAGTTTATCGGGCTACCTCGATATCTGTGCCTTGCGTCTTGCATCGCTTCGATTTGCATGTCAACCTCAAAATTCGCACAAGTCATTTCAACTTAAGACTCAAAGCATCCTAATCACCATAATTATTTAAATAAACATTAAAATCTATTTTTTCATAATTTCTTGCATTTTCTTTAATTTTCTCTATTTCTTCTCAATAAATTCAAATTAAATATTTCTAAAATCTTTTCTCAAATATTTCAGTACGACAATTCATAAAATAATATTTTTGAATTTTTGAAACTTTCTATGAAATTTTACTTACCTTAACTTAGCATCTCTGACTTCCTCGATATGCGTGCCCTATCTTTGAAACCTGTGTCCGGGCCGTTTTCTTGCCCAAAATCTCCGAAATATCCAATCGCTAATTTTTTGAATTTTTCCGAGACCTTTTCCTATTTTTTCTTCTTTTTCTTTCTTTTCTTTTTCCTTCTTTTCTTTTTTTCCACTCCATCTTCTTCCTCCAGCTCCTCTCTCCCGGCTGCAACTCCCTCTTCTCTTTTCTTTCTTCTTCTTTCTTTCTTTCTTCTTCTTCTTCTTCTTCTTCTTCTTCTTCTTCTTCTTCTTCTTCTTCTTCATTCCCTTCTTTTCTTCTTCCTCTCCTTTCTTCATTCTTCACACAGCACCCGCGCATGAACAAAGCACCGCAGCTACCGGCCTTGCCGCCGCCCACGCTGGCCGCGTTCGCCGCCTCCCTTGCTCCCCGCTGGCCTCCCCGGCCACTGCAGCACCTCGTCGTGCCGCTGCTGGCAGCCGCACGCGACCGTGGCTGGTTGCAGCTTTGCTGCAACTGGTTGCCGCCATGGCTGCCATGGCCACGGCCGCTTCCTCCGGCTGCTTCCCGAGCCTCTATCGAGCACGTAGGTTGCCGGTGTACCTGGTTGGGCCGCCTTCCGCCCTCTTGAGCTTGTTGCCCAGCTATTGGAGCTCGCGCTCGAGCTACCATGGTTGCGGCTTGTGGCCATGGTTGCTGCCTGCTTCCGGCTCTCTCTCACTCTCTCCCTTGCTTTGATGCTTCTTAATTGGCCAAACTCCCTGCCTATTTATAGGCAACATCCACCCTCAACTCCTTTGGCCACCCTTCTTAGCATGAAGATCACGCCATTTAAAGTTGCAGGGCATGGCCATTAATTTTGCAAGGCATGGCAACACTTGCGTATACATATATATTTATATATAGTTCACCATATTAATTAATCAATCTCCCTACCATACCTATGCCATGATTCTTGCAGATTGCCCTCAATTCTTGCAGCAAATTGCTTGCAAATCTTGGCCACAAAAATCTGACAAAGAATGGCCATTCACGCATATATATATATACATATATATATAATTAGATATTACATTATTAAATTAAGAAAAAATTGCTCATTAAACCCAATTTCATCCCTATTGCACTTGTGCAATTCTCTAATTGCAATTATGCCCTTAAATCTTAAATTAATTTGCATTACAATACCGAAAATCCACAATTAATAATTTAAATTTTACTCGATATAGACGATTTTGCCTTTGCGTCTTCTCGGGATCTTTGTTTCATCTTGAAACCACTGAAGGGTTGATCCTAACGCAAAATCGGAGCCCCCCTAAGGTTCCGTTGATCTTTCTCTCAACACGATAAATCCTATCTCGGGATGCTCATCAATGCCATATCATTTTCTTTAGATAATTTCACTTTGAGACATTCCCTGCAGTCGATTCGGTACTTATAACTGCTATCAATTTAATTTTTTGGTATTCTAAACTTATTAAAATTACGTGGCAACCTTATCTAAACATGGTTATTACAGGTATGATTTTTCATATTCTATATGCATAATTAATAACGCACATCTGGTTAAGGTGTACTAATTTGGGTAATATTATATGCATATCACATTTAGAGATAAATTTATAAATTGAATCGGTTGTAACCAAATGATTTATCCATAAGACTTGTGAAATTTACTCAATTTAGTAAACATGCTTTCAAAATTATTGTATTTGATCACCAACCCAAATGGGGTTATTAGGTATTTTAATTTTGTGGAATGAACCGGGGTAGACTCATAATTATTGTATTCAATCACCTACTCAGGGAAGGTAATTTCGAAGCATCTAGTTTGAGAAACACTAGCAAAGAAGTTCTATAAAATGTCAAAACTTGTATACTCTTAGAATTTGAGCCCAATTTTATTACTTAAGCCTGATATACTACACTCTTGTCATATAACTTTTAATTAGCCTTGGTGTGAATAACAATGTTCCACTAATTGAGATGTTGGGGCATTACAGACTTACAGTTATTGTGTTATAAATTTTGAAAGATTTTAACATAAAAGTAAGGAGTTTTAAAAAATGCATTACATTTTCTCAAATCAAATTAGAATTGGCAATAGCATGATTTATGTTCGCTACAAAAATTCATGCACATATACCTTTTCAATTAATTACATTTTTCTAAGATTTTTTTTTTTTTTTTTGTGACAATTTGGACATGCTCAGTCTTGTTAACCTTACGGGCTGAGCTTGGCTTAGGACTCTTTGGCCAGCTTAGGTCTTGAATCTTAAGTTACAAAGGCCTAAACACTAACCCTAAATCTCAAATTACAGAAGGCTATGTTAGATAGAGCCTTAGCTAACAAGGACTGTTGAGATAGATCCCAGAGCGAGCAAGGGATGAAGCCAACCGTGACTAGGACTCTTTCTATAAATTAGTAATAAACCTGAAATATAATAGAAATAAAATTTCTATACTATCTAAAAATTAGTAATGCTTCTTAAGATCATATCTATCGGAGATTTTACTTGAAAAATATGTCTCGATTCAATGGCACCTCTTCTCTTTTAAGATCCAATTTTCTAAACATGGGTGGATGATTTCATATTGCAGTTAAAATGGAGTTTTTCATAGTGAAAATGTAAATGTACGGTCCCCATTGCCCATTTCCACTTTTGCAATTATAAGCAACTAAAATGGTTTGGTTTAAGGTGTTTATTTTATTTTATTATTATTTGAAATGGTTCAAAACAGAAGAGGAAAGAGAAAACTATGAAGGGCACAGTGTTAGTGTTACCAACCAAAAACAGCTGGATTACAGCTAAAACATCCGAAGATAACAACTACTGCCATGATGATGATGATTTCAACCATAACAAGGGCCCATGGAATTACAAATTGTCCCTAAACAGACATACATATACACACACATATACATATACACATATATACTCCATAAGAAAATTCTCTCTTATGGAGTGTGCCAATGGCAAGCAAAGATGATGGATGGTGTTGTAAATTCGTCGATTAATTAAGTTGCTTTTCGGGTGAGAACATTATGAGGAGAAGAATTTGGTTATGTTGTATTTGAGTGAAGCTTCAAACGGCAGCGTTTTGTGGAAGGGCAGGAAGGTTTTTCAGCAACCTCCAAGGTTGCCCAAAACGGCAACGTTTTGGGCCCTGGGTGGAGGGCCAAAACGGCAATCGCCTTTGCCGTTTCATTTGGCGTGCTTCTCTTTGTCTTTTAGCTTGCCTCTTTCCCGATCGTTGATGCTCTGTTGTGCCTTTATATGATGCAATCTGCACCACTTGTGTCTTCTTTATATCAGCTACAATCGCCTCGAGATGGTAAGCGAGATAGCCTCCGATTATCTATTTCATTTAGGGTTTGTTTGATCATTATCTGGTTTATTCTTTCTATATAGATGATTTGTTCATTTTCTCTCTAAGGTGTATGTAATACCCTATGTTCGTATAAGGTTGCCACGTAATTTAGGCAAGTTTAGAATACTGAAAAATTGGTTTAATAGCAATTATAAGTACCGAATCAACTGCAAGGAATGCCTCGGAGTGAAATTTTCTATGGAAAATGATACAACGTTGATAAGCATCCCGAGATAAGGTTTATGGTATCGAAAGAAATCGGATTGAGAACAGTTTTCGGTATAGTTAAAATGCAGCTGCCATTTAGACTGTAAAACCAAATCATTGTAGAAGGCTCCCGAAAAATCAATGGAACCCTAGGGGGCTCCGGTTTAGTGTAATGAGCAACCCTTCAGTGGTTTTGGGATGAAACGATAAGCCCGGTGAGGACACTTGGGAAAAATCGTCATTATCGAGTAACTTTGAAATTATTAATTGTGGATTTTTGATACTGTAATGCAAATTAATTTGAGATTTAAGGGCATAGTTGTAATAAGAGAATTATTCCACTAAAATAGAGATGGAATTAATTAAGGTTAAATGTGTAATTTCTCTATTATAGTGTAATATATAATTATATATATAGTCATGTGTGTGCGCGTGTGGGCGTGAATGGCCAGTGGGCGTGAATGGCTAAGATTTTGATTGCAAATTTGAAGAAAATGGCAGCAGGATTTGAGAAAGATAATTGCAGCTGGATTTAAGGAAGATTGGCAACAAGATTTAAGGGATTAAGTAATTAATGATGTATAGTATATATATATATATACACGCAATGGCCACCTATAAATTGGCAACAATGCTTAGCCGAGCGAAGTAGAGGGAAGAGAGATAAAGCTTGGGCTGAGCCAAGGTCGAGAGCAAGAAAGAGGGATCGAGAGAGAGAGAGAGAGAGGGCCGAAAGGGAATGGCCGAAATCGGTCATGGCAGCAGCAGCAAAGCTGCTGTTTGACAGCCATGGCCAACGCGCAGCAGCAGTGATGAAAGGCAACCGACGATGGTGGAGGAGCAGCGACCAGCGGAAGCGGCAGCGGCCGGTGAGGGAGGCAGCAGCTCGCGGGCGGCGGCGGGCATGGCGAGTTCGCGCGCAGGCAGGGGAAGAATAAGAGAAGAAAAGAAGGAAGAAGAAAGAGAATAAGAAGAAGAAGAAGAAAAGAGAGAAAGAAAGAAAAAAGATGGCTTCGTGAGTTGCAGAAGCAGGGAAAGAGGAGGAAAAAAAAGAAAGGGAGAAGAAAAGAAAAAAAAGAAAGAAATGGAAAAGCAAAATAGAGAAAATTGTTAGAAAAATTTCAAAAAAATAGGATTTGGAGATTTAGTAATATTCCGGAGATTTTGATCAAGAAAATGGTTTGGGCACGCGTTTGGAGGTTATGGCACGCATACCGAGGAAGCCAGAGAAGCTAAGTTAAGGTAAGTAAAATTCCCTAGAAAATTCCAAAAATTCAAGAATATTATTTTATGAATTTTCACAGTGAAATATTCGAGGAAATATTTAAGAAATATTTAGTTGGGATTTATTGAGAAAAAATAAGAAGAAATAGAGAGAAAAATAAAGAAAATGTAAGAAATTATGAAAAAATAGGTTTTAATGCTTATTTAAATAATTATGGTGATTAGAATGCTTTGAGGCTTAAGTTGAAGTGATTGGTGCAAATTTTGAGGTTGGCATGCAAATCAAGGCGATGCACGAATTTTGAGACCGATGCAAATATCAAGGTAGCTCGATAAGCTTGAGAAGATAAGTGGTACTTCCCAATTAAATTTAGTTTTGTGGAAAAATGCTTGATTTGTAAGTGATTTATGTTTAAAAAAAAAAAAAAAAACCTGATTCTCAAGAATGCTTTCATCATATTGACATGTTCCGATATATATCCATCACGTAGACTGCATACATGACATGCTATGAAATTCATATATACACGTTGATATTATTGATCACACACATTGAGGCCGTAGGGAGTAAGAACTAGCACCGCTACTTTACCATGGGTCCCTCCATATACCCCGACTTCGAAAGAGGTGGCCGTAAAAATGGTAGGTAGCATGAGGGGTGCAGTTGACACCTACGATGAGTAAGATATTGCATTCATGCACGAAATATGTTTTCTGTACCCTTACTTAGATAATTCATCATCTAACTTGGGCTTTGCCCCTAGAATATTCAAACATTCCAAATGTAGATTGTAGCAGATACGAGGATAAATGAGGCATGAAATGGCACTTAGCAGAGTGCATGAGAATGAAATGTATGTTATGTAGCCCATATATTTAAGTTATGCTATTTTGAATTCTGAACATTTTGAGGAATGTTGATGTATATCCTTATGGTTAATGAAGATGTAAGAATTGATTTATGATCAATGTTAAGATATCAGGTTTCGATCATTGCTTCCGCATTTGATGTGTATAATGATTCTCTATTCGAGAAAAATGAATGGGAGTTTTGGGACGGATTCGAGAAATGATGTGGTTTAGCATTAGTTTGAAAGAAAAAAAAAATTATGGTCCCAGAATTGTCCCAAGTTATAACACGTCCGAGAAAGCGGGGCGTTACAGTGTAAGCCTCTAATATGTAGCTTGTGGTTATGGGGTTGATTTAATTTGAGAGTCGATTTTGTACAATGAGATCAGAGAGTGTTTTTGTTTGTAATCCGAGGCTGTAATCAGATTTTATCCCGATAGTGTAGTGAACTCCCTTTGTCGGAGCTCAACGTGGATGTAGCCCTTTTTAACGACTGAACCACGGTAAATTGTTTATGTTCTTTGTTTTTGATTTGTTTTAAGTTTTTGTGTATGGTTCTGTCCATTCATTTGTGTATGAAATCGGTCTGTTTATTTACTTTATAAAGGGTTGATTTACGGTTGAGTTTCATCTCATCCCAACAAGTTATATTCGAAGAGGACATAGAATATTTTTGTGCCTTGCTTCTTTTTTATCTTCTCTTTGCTTTTGTTTAATGCTCATGACTGAGCTTGATTCCCAGATGATGATCCACTAATCCTTTGGGGGAATAGCTTGTAATATATATATATATATATATATGCATAGTTATATCACAAGTGGGGGTCTTATCACGTGTAGTGTAGTTAATTACTTGAGAAAATCACTAGTTAAGTGGTAGAAAGATTAAAGTTGTAATTTATTCCTTGAAATTAGGTCTCCTTGAAAGTAGAAAGTTGAGAATACTTACTTTTTTGGTGTTAATAGGAGTTTTTTGTGTGAGTTGATTTGCTGGTGTTTTGTTGTTATTGATATTGTTTTTTAATCCATACACATACAGGACAAAATTTCTGAGATTGAAAGTCAAGGCACATCTTCACAGTCAGTCTCCTTACATGATTCACTTGCTCAAGTGCTAGGAAAAGAACACTTAGTCCGAGGCTTGGGCTTTAGTCCGAGTCCAACTCAAATTTTTGGGACCATTAGTCAATTGAATGGGATATCTTTGTCTTCCAATAATACCAGTCCATCTGTTGTAGCATGCCAAGAACAAGTGAACCTTTTGACAAAAGAATTACGAACTAGTAAACAAAAGTTCAAAGTTTAGAGTCGCAGTTGCAAAATTTTCAAGGTGTATTGACTTTTCTTTTCACAAACGTTGTGGGGGAATATACCACTTGAGTTTGCTACTATGCTCAATTCAATGGCATGTTAATATGTTAATTCTAAAATTATTAATTTTGATTTTTCATTTTAAGTGATTGTTTATGTTTATGCCTATAAATACTTTTAAGAGTATGTTTTTATCTTTTGTATACATCTAATACAATTTTAATTATTTCAGGCACCAGATACGCATAGTGGACAAGCTTCATCAGTGGCAAAGCTATCTTCGATATCTAGTCTTAACATTCATGAGACACAACAATCTCCAGACCAACAAAATTGATGTATTGTTAAAATATTTGAACGACTTAACCTCTAAACTTTTTAAATTTCATTTTGATATGTAAGTCTATTTTGATTGGACTTTGATATATTACATGTTTGGATATTTAAGTTGGATTGCATATTTATGATTTGTTGATTAAATAGATTGAGATATTGTGTTTGTGAATTTGGTATATATATAGGTTACAAATTTAATTAGGGTATTTGTGAGTTGGATATTTATGGTTTGAGCTATTGTCTTTGGATATTTATGGTTGGATATTTAGGTTACAGGTTGAGCTATTATCTTTGAGTTGGGTATACAGGTTATAATTTACAGGTATTCTCGGGGATTTAAATGCTTCTATTGAATTTAGTGGCGATTTTAAAACCGCTGCTATATTTTTATAGAGTGTTACTTTAGCTGTGGTTTTAAAACCGCTGCTAAATTCTTTTATAGTGTTGTTCTAGCAACAATTTTGAAAAATCGTCGCTAAGATTTTTATACAGTGCTTTTTTAGCAGCAAAATTTAAACTTTAGCGGCAGTTTAAGAACCGCCGCCACTACAAGAAATTCGGGATTTAGCGACGGATTTTCAGCGACGGATATTTCCTTCGCTATTTTGCGACGGAACAGCGATGGAATTGCGACGGATTGCGATTATTTTTTTTTTCCACAATTAGCAACGGAAAAAATTCTGTCGCTAAAAAAATAATTTTAAATTTTTTTTTTGCGACAGAAAATAAAATCCGTCGCTATTTTTAGCGACGGAAAAATATTTCCGTCATTGAGTATTAATTGTAATAAAAAAAATGAAAATTAAATTTTAGCTAGCGACGAAAAAAATTTTCGTTGCTATTTTTAGCGACGGAAATTCTTTATCGTCGCAATATTTTAAAGTAAAAAATTAATTTTAATATTAGTTTAAATAATTAAAATAAAATTTTAAATTAAATTTATTTATTATTAAAATTTAACGACGGAAAATAATTTCCATCGCTAAAAGTAGCAACGGAACGATGTTCCGTCGCTAAATTTTAATAATAAAAAATTAAATTTAAAATTTTATTTTAATTGTTTAAAGTAATATTAAAATTAATTTTTTTATTTTAAAATTTTGCGACGAACTTTGTTCCGTTGCTACTTTTAGCGACGAAAATTATTTTTCGTCGTTAAATTTTAATAATAATAAAAAACATAAAAATTAATTTTTATAGAGCGACGGAATTATTTTTCGTCACAAGATTTTAAAATAAAAAATTAATTTTAATATTAGTTTAAATAATTAAAATAAAATTTTAAATTTAAAAAAATAAAAATAAATAAAATTAGCGACGGATTATGATTTTCGTCTCTGATTTAGCCACGGATTGAATATTCCGTCGCTAACATTAATTTTTAATTTTTAATTTTTTATTTAATTAATTTATAAATATTTAAATTTGGAATGAATATTTAAATTTACATTTAACCATGAGATGAATATGAAAAAATTAATTTATATAATTTAAATGAATATATTAATATTAAAAATCATAATATTGCTAAATTCTAACTATATCAATTAAATGTATAATAATTAATTATTTATAATATTTATTAACTGTGTGTAAAATGTAAACAAATATTATATTTGAAAAATAAATAAAAAGTTTAAAAATCATAATATTATTGAAAATTTTTTATTTTAAATTTTAGAAATCATAAAAATGAAAAAATATTGAGAGATTACATTATATAGAAAGGAGTCTAAGAGTTATCTTGTCAATCTCTTTTTCTTTATAAATATGAGAATTTTTTGCTAAGTTAAAAAGTTTAAAAACCATAATGAGCATGTTTTTTGTAGCTTAAAAGCTGTAATTTTTAATTTCTAACTTTAAAAAAGTGGTAATATATTGTTTGTTTTAACTTGTAGAATTATAACTTATACCTTCTACTAAGTTTTAGAAGGGGTGCAAGCTGACTTTTTCAAAGTTAGGGTACCCCAGCTTGTACATCTTTCTGAGAAGTTGCAACAAATAAGTTCACAATTTATTTTAAGTTTTAAAAACTATAAACTAAGAAGTTATGAGGTATAATTTCTTTAATTAAGCTATAACAAATAGGGCCAATATATGAACAACATTATATCTTATACTTAATAACAGTATCATATGTCACTATCTAATATAAGTGTTATATATAAAACATTAATGTTGATCAAGAAAAAAAATAAATATATCTCTTTATCATTTGTCCTCTCTAATTTTGTCTTTGAATTATAGATGAAATTCAACAATCTGAAACCCATTGTGTTGATCAGATGGGTTCTGTCATTAGTATTGTTCTATTCTATAATTGAGAATCCTAAGTTTAGTTAATGTTTTTTTAAATATTATGTAGATTTCGTTTAATATAATTTTTATTTATAGAAAAAATAAATTTTTAATATAGCAAACTATTAATAAATATTTCAATATATTAATATAATAATTTAAATTATTTTATTATCAAATTTTAGATAATTACAGTAAGATTTTATTTAATAATAAAATTATATTTAAAATACATTATTTTTATCAATTAAATAATAATAATTATTATTATTATAAGTTATATTAT
Organism: Diospyros lotus; assembly: GCF_014633365.1. Taxonomy (NCBI): domain Eukaryota; kingdom Viridiplantae; phylum Streptophyta; class Magnoliopsida; order Ericales; family Ebenaceae; genus Diospyros; species Diospyros lotus. The sequence continues at coordinate 36,150,088 of NC_068338.1, read as the reverse complement.
TTTTTATATAATTAAAATATTAAAAATAAATAAATTCAATAGGCGAGAATTTATTTTAATAATAAAAAAATAAAAAATACATTTTTAGATAGAGACGAAATTTATTTTCTATCGTTAATTAGAGATGAAAATAAATTCTGTCCCAGAAGTTTAAAATAAGAAAAATATATTAGTTTAAATTAAAAATAATAATAAATTAAATTTTACAACAGATTTAATATTCTGTCACTACTTTTAGCGACGCAAAACTATTTTTGTTGCTAAAAAATTAAATTTTAATTGTAATTTTTTTACTTTTCAAATATAGAGCCGGAAAGTTTTTTCTGTCACCAATTTTAAAAATAAAAAATTAAAATTTAATATTGATAATAAAAAATAAATAAAAAAATTTAGTGACGAATTGTCTGAGTTCATCGCTGATATAGAGACGGAACTTTCAATCTGTCGCTAACCTTAATTTTTATTTATTTAATTAATTAATTTATAAATATTTAAATATATAAATATTAAATTCTATAAGAAATTTAATATATTAATGTATATTTAATTAAAAACTTTTATAAATTTTTCTTTTTAATTATCTCATGTTATTAAATATTATATCTTCGTTGTTTTGTTATGCATCGTTTGACCTCTTTGTTTGTATGATAGTATATCGTTAGTTTTAAATATTTATGATTTTTAAAATTTTTAATTTTATTTTTGTTGTTTACTACTTTATTGAATCAAATCAAATTAATTAAAATTCGATATAAACTCTTTGTTTGTATGACAATATATCGTTAGTTTTTAAAATGTATTATTTTTTGATTTCTAATTTTATTTTGGTTTTTAGTACTTTATTGAATCAAATTAATTAAAATTCGGTATAATCAAATTCATTGAATCAAATTAATAAAAATTATCAATTTTTTAAAAAATTTGCTTCTATTCAATTAATGTTTTTTAAAAAAATTAGTTTTTGTTTTTGATTATATATTTTAATTAAAAAAAATCGAATCGATTGGATTTTAAGACAATGATGTTTTTATGATAATAAAATGACGTCGTTTTTGGCTTATCATACAATTTTTCAGCTTGTTTGACTTTTTAGCTTATTTGGTTTATCGGTTAATTAAATTTTAATTAATTTTTTTATGTGTTTGTTCGATTTATTGAATCTGTTTAGTTTATGTAATCTATATTTAGTTTTTTCTATCTAATTTAGTTTATTGGGTTTAATCTGTTAAGTCAATTTAGTTTAATTTCTCAATTCAATTTATTGATTTTTTGATTAATTTGATAATTAAACCGATCACGTTCCCCTAATAATGAAGGAATATGAAAGAGAAAATCATCAAAATTTTCTTTTTTAAAAAATTAAGGACTACTCAACATTCAAAATATATTAAGAATATTGTTACAATATTTTTAAATTTTTTTTATCTTTAATAAATTTTTTATTAAAATAGTATTTATAACATATCAAATTAATTTATTATAATTATTAGATTTATAATATATTTATTTTTTAAATTAATATTAATTTAAAATGCAATGATTTAAATTAATTTATTATGATATTTTAAATGATTATAAAAAATTATTAGTAAAATGATTTAATAATTATCATAATTTTAATAATTTTATTCATTATTATAAATTTTATTAATTATATAATAATTATTATTTTTTTAATTATTTTAATAATTTCCCCGCCTCTTTCACCGATCCCCGTAAAACCCCCCTCACCCCCCCATCCCTCCCCCCCGTAAACCCCCTGCAACGCCCCCCGTCTCCTTCTTTCCCTCTTCTCCCTCCTCTGCATCGCCTACGTGCCCCTCCTCCTCTCTCTCGTTCGATCTCGCACTCGCTCTCACCTCTCGCGGCTGGCACTCGCCCTCGCCCTCGCCCTAGCTCACTGTCCCCCCCTCTTTCCCACACTGCCTCTCTCTTTCCCTCTCTCTTTTTCTCTCTCACCCGTGGCCGACCCACTATCGTCGCCCACGGTGCATCTCTCTCTCTCCCTCTCTTTCTCTATCTCACCCGCGGCCAAACTACCCACCCCATCGTCGCCGCCCCTCGCCCACACTGCCATCGTCGCCGCCCCTCGCCCGCCTCCTTCTCTCTGTCTCTCTCCCTCTCTCGCCGCCGAGTAACCAACCCACGCCACCGTCGCCGTCCCTGCATCGCCGCCCCTGCTGCGCACCGCCGTCGCCCCCCGCCACGCCGCCGCCGCCACCTCCAGAAGGTCCCCTCTCTCTCTCTCTCTCTCTCTCTTTGTGTCTATATATATATCTATAGATTTATTTGCTTCATTTCTGTATTTGGTGTTAATTTAATTTAGTGTTAGTTTAGTGTAAATTAATTTAATTTTGTGTTAGTTTAGTGTAAATTAATTTAATTTAGTGTTAGTTTAATTTAATTTAGTTTATGTATATAGATATGTGTGTTAATTTAGTGTATTTGATTATGTTTATGTGTGTATCTAATTTTGTATTTGATTATTCATTATGTACATTTGATTATGATTATGTGTATCCTATTATTTTGTGTATTTTTTATAGTGTTTTATGTTTTGTGTACATTTGTCAACTTTTGTGTCTTATTTACTTGGAAGATTTAAAAATTTGTCAACTTTTTCTTATAATATCACTGCAAGATTACATCCTTATCAAACCCATCCTAGAAGTTCTCGAAAGAGTATTCATTATGCAAGCATAAAAACTTGGGAAAAAAAGAATAATTAATACATCAAAAAAGCATTAAGTATGTAAATTTTAATAGTATTATAGAATTAATACATAATTAAAAATTAAATGTAAAATTAATTAATAAATTTTAAAATATATTATAAAATTATTAAAAAAGTTTGATATATATATTTTTAATAATTAACACTTATTTTTCTCGAGTTTTCAGTCAAGTGTATATATATAATATGTTGTATGAAAATGAAAATAAAATAAAAAATGAGTATGATATAAAATGAAAATAAAAAATTATTATTTAAAAAATAAATATGTGAATAAAAAAAAGAATTTTTTTTTGTAAATATAATTTTTAATATAAAAATAATAAAAAATAATTATTTAATTTAAAAATAAACATAAAATTTATAATATATTTAAATATATTTTTAAAAAAATAAAAATTTTGAGTGATAGACAAAAAAATATTTTATCTATTCGTAGATAAAAATATATTTTTAAATTACAAAATGATCATAATTTTTTTTTAAATTATAAAAATAGTCTTAACGTTTAAAAAACAAAAATATTTTACAAACATGGAAACTAGAAGTTTCCGTGTACCATACCATACGCATACATATTTATCTTTGCAGTGTAAGTGATTTGATGGGAGGCATTTTTATTATTTTATTATGTGTGTATAAAGTTGCGTGTGTGTTAATGTATATTTGATTATGTATACAGATATGTGTGTTAATTTAGTTTAGTGTAAATTCATTTAGTGTTAATTTAATTTAGTTTAGTGTAAATTTAATTTAGTGTTAATTTAATTTAGTTTAATTTATGTGTACAGATATGTGTGTTAATTTAGTGTATTTGATTATGTGTATGTCTGTATCTAATTGTGTATTTGATTATGTGTAAATTTGATTATGTGTATCCTATAGGGTGTAGTTCATTTATAGGAGAGATTTTGTCGAATTTTCTCTAAAAATTATATTAAATAAAAAAAAAATAAATATTTTTTAGGTATTTAATTAAATTTGTTGGAACTTAACCTTAGATTCCCGTTCGGTGACTTCCTCGATGGAGCGAGGAGATCACTGAATTTTCCAGTTGGACAGTCTGGAAATTTGGTGTCGTGTTGTGTGCCCAGCGAATACGCATTAATTTACTCATGCATGGTACGAAAATTCAGTAGCATTTCTTGTTGTTCTCCAGTTGCATATAAGAATATGTTTTGGTTCATGCAATTGACTCAAATTGAGTTTAACTTGTATAAATCAACACATAATCTTTATCGTGCATCTGGAGAACTGTGCTGAGATGTTGCCGAAATTTCGTATCGTGAGTAAATGCGTCTGCTAGTGTAACGACCCGTTAGGGGGTTTAGGTGTTTTCGAGTATTTTATTATGGGCTCAAAAATTTTTGCTTTAATTAATTGAGAATTGAAAATATATTTTTTTTTATGAAATAAAGTGTAAGTGGAAATAAGAATTTAGTAGCCCATCTAAATGGAATCCAAAAATATGGGGAAAGTCCAAGTAGATTGGGCCATTGAGATTGTTTGGAATTTTAATCATATTGAATGGGCTTGGATTATGATAATTTGTTTGGGTTAGTGAGTTGGGCCATGGAATGGCCCACGGTATGGGCTGAGCCCAATTCAGAAATGAGATTTGGAATTTTTAAAAGAAAATCATAATAAAATAAATTGGCCATCAAATGTCAATAGAGCCCCTGGATATTTTTGTCTATAATATGAAAGGAAGGGTATTTTGGTAATTGATGGAGTTGGCGTGCAATCTGTACACATTTTCTCTTTTCCGCAACAGTTGTGTGCAAATCCCCTCGTTTCAGTGCGTATCCTTCCTTTTTCTTACTATTCCATTGCTTCCTCTCCAATTATCTCCATATCCTTTTTCTATTTCATAAATCTTCTTCTCCTTCTCCGATATGCTGTTGGCGACTGGAGCTTCAAGGCAGAGTCCTAGCTTCTCCTCTGTTGGAGCGACTCCATCAAGCAAGTTTCTTTCAATCATTCCTTCTCCATTTCTGCAAGTAATCCTTGTACCATTTTATTCTGTCGAGCAAGCCCCATAGCTGCCTCATCCATCCTTGCTCATTGTATGTTGATTATTTATAAACGTACGTATACTGTGGTGTTTCATAAGTCTTTCCTTGAGGGTTCAAATGGGATTTACATCACCCATAATTCCTTTTCGTGGATGGCTTTGTTGGTTAGGAAAGGATGCAAACATCTCCCTCGTTATGTATCCGTTGGACTGTGTCACATAAATATATATTTGTGTATATATTTATATATATATATATATTAACTGTGAGCCTTTATCCAGTGTAGTGATACCTTGTTCTACTTCTTGTGGGTCTCCTTGTGGTCTTGAATGGAGCTTAATATACCCCCCAAAAATCCATTCTGTGAGTGGTGTATTTTCAGATTAAGGAAAAAAGGAGACCTTGCTCGTTTCTGTGTTTCGAAGTTGCAGAGTTTCACGCCTATACATGTATATGTAATTAATAAGCCCCATTCGAATGGAGCCCCATCCATTCGAATGACCCATGCTCTGTTGAATGCCCTCCCTTGTTTAAAAGCCTAATTCTGTACCATTCGAATGTCACTTGCCTCCATTCGAATAGCCCATTGTTTGATTCGGATAGCATATATATATATATGCCATATATATATCCAGAAAGAAAGAAATCCATTTTAGCAAACTTCAATCCCATTTTCGACCTCTATACAGCAAGATTCTTTGAAAACTTAAAACTCAAAAGTTGTATATCTTTCTCTTGGATTTCCATAGCATCTTGAATCATCTAAATCTGAGTTCTAACGAAAGAGATATGCCCGGAATGACAAACACTGTCGAAACTGTATAGTCACATTCGAATGTATCACGACAGCAGAAACTTCAAACCCGATTTCGACCTTTATGAATCCCGAATCTCTTAAAACTCCAAACATAAAAGTTGTATATATTTTTCTTTTCTTTCCATATCATCTCTAATCAGCTCAATCCGAGCTCATACGACAAAGTTATGCTCAGATTACCAATCGATGTCGAATCTGTTCAAAATAGTCTCATTCGAATGAGTTTCTTCTACATTCGAATGAATTTCATGATTTACTGTTTAAATTGCTCTGATTTTTGCCTAACATTCGAATGCAACAGTTCCCTCATTCGAATGAATTTTCCTATCATTCGAATGTGTTAGAAGTCATTCGAATGTGCCCTTCAAACTTGTGATTTGTTGTAGCAGTTCTGACCATGCTTCACTCTTTTTGGTATATCTTCCTGTGATGATATCCGATTTAAGATCCATTTGATGCGTTAGAAACTAGACTTCATAGGATTCGATTTGATATATTATTGGAATGATTTGGTTACGTTTTGAGCCCGTAACAACCCGATTAATTTCTGTCATGAAATTCGTAACTTTCTGTTCGTGTAATCTGACCACATGGTGTTCTTTGGCCTATAACTTTCTGTTCCCACCTCGGAATTAAGATCCGTTTCTTGGGTTGTGAACTAGACATCCTAGGATTCGTTTTGATATATTAATTGTATTATTTGGATTTATATTGAGTCTGTAATGACCCCATCAATCTTGACCAACAATCTGGGAATTTCTGCTGTGACCCATCCTTTATATATATATGCTTCATTCGAATGGTATGATGTATCATTCGAATGTCACTTGTTGTTTCATTTGAATAGCACCCTCCACGCAATTCAATCAGCCCTATATGTTTATGATTATGCCTGATTCAAATAGCCCTTGCATATGTGTTATTCACCATCCGAATGACCCATATTTAATTTACCCAAACAAATACATCAATGTCAATTTAGCATAATCGTTGAATGAATTTAAATGGTTATATGATGGGAAAAATAACGTATTAAGTCTTTAATTTTCCTCAGATGGTGAATCAAGATTTAACCTTAAATATCATCTCCCAAAATTATTTCTGTGTGATAATTTACAAATTGAATGTGATAAATGCTATGAAGTAAGATTGTCGAATTTATTTGATGATGGTAAAATACCCGATATGGTAAATGGTGTTGAAAGTATGAAATCTTGAGGAACCAAAATATTAAATGCATATGGTTGGCAAATGCATACATGATGTATACATGTACATGTTATATGTATTTTGCGCACCTATTATTTTGCACAGAGGAAAATGGTACCCTAGAGCACTTGGCACGGGACGAGGTGGCCATAGCTCGGCAGGTTGGCTCCATATTTATTTGTGAGGTTTTATGAAATTTATGCACTTTTGCATGCATTGATTTATGGCTTGAGAGCCGGGGAAATTGATATTGGAAATAAAATGATGCATTCTTGCATGTATTGATTGATGGCTTGCGAGCCTGTGAGAATTGATAATGATATTGAAATTTTATGCACATTTGCATAGTGATACATGGTGACATGATATATTAATTTGAATTGATAAATTCATGAATTATGAATCTTGTATATAATTGTGGAGTCATTGATTACTCTTCTTGGTGTCAGCGTGTTCTTGGGTCCTATATATTGTCCATTGTTTCTCGAACTTGCTGAGCCTTGTGGCTCACTTGATCTTCTTTGCCATTCCAGGTAAAGGAAAGACGATTATTGGGGGCGAGTCTAGTAGGACTGTAGCCCAGGGATAGTGGTGTACGGAGACGCGTCCTAGCTTTAAAGATCCTAGTTAGTGATTTGGTGAGGTTGTAATAGTGAGAATTTATTATGTTATGGGCATTTGAGCCTCTTATTATTTTGTATGGCCAGCGAGCCTAGAGTTATAAGATATTGGGAATGTAATTAAATTTTATTAAATTTCTGCTGCTAGAAATAAAATGGGTTGAGTTCAATTTTGTTTTATATCATTTATGTAAGGACCTTCTTTCGAGTATTCGGAAGCGGGCCCTACAGCTAGTGGTCATATCACGATTCATTTCCGGATGGGATAGGTCCTAACCTTCAAATTTTAAGGAGGAGTTATAAGGAGTAGTTCAGTGGAATAATATTAAAACAATTCAAATAAAAAAATATTATAATTATAATTTAGTAATTTTTTATTATTTAATGGTACAGGAAAAAAATGAGATCAGATCGTCAGTAGATGTATATCAGGCGTAAAGAGGATGGTTATGTTTCTACGGAATTTATCAAGGGTGTTGAGAAGTTTGTTAATTTTGCTAAGAGTCAACCAGAGTGGATGGATGGGAATAAGATTAAATGTCCTTGTAATAAACCAAAGTGTAGGAACACGGCTTTTCGTGACCAGGATACCGTGACAAGTCACTTTCTCACCAAAGGTTTCGTACCGGGGTATTATGAGTGGACACTTCATGGGGAAGTTATTGCTATGGTAGATTCGGTCGATGTGTCTTACTCAGCATCAACACTTGAAGCAGAGTCAAGCAACTTATTTGAGACTATGGTAATGGATGCTGCCATGCTTGATTTCAATCCGAATATGGAGGAGGAACCTCCAAATCTGGAAGCTCAAGCATTCTATGGCATGCTTAGTGCTGCAAAAAAAGAGTTATATCTTGGTTGTCAAAAGCATATGTAGTTGTCGCTTGTTTCTAGATTGCTTAGCTTTAAGTCAGAACACTATCTATCTGAGAGGGGATTTAATCAACTTTGTGAATTACTTAAGGAGGTTCTTCCTGAACCTAATATGGTGATTGATAATTTTTACAGTACTAAAAAACTGGTTCGAGGGTTGGGCCTTCCTGTTGAGAAAATTGATTGTTGTAGAAATAACTGTATGATTTTTTGGGGTGATGACAATGATTTAACAGTCTGCAAGTTTTGTCATGAGAATCGGTACAAGCAAGTTGATCAAGCTGACAGTAGCAAACGACAAAAAACTTGTGTTCCTTATAAGAAGATGCATTATTTTCCTTTAACTCCTCGGCTTTTGAGATTGTATGCATCCAATTCAACAGCAGGAGAAATGAGGTGGCACGCAGATCATGTGGTCGAAGATGGCGTCATGCGTCATCCGTCGGATTCCCCTGCGTGGATTCATTTTAACCAGACTCATAAGGAATTTGCTGCCGAGAAAAGGAATGTCAGACTTGGTCTCTGTACTGATGGGTTTCAGCCGTTTGGTTAATCTGGGAAGCAATATTCTTGTTGGCCTGTCATTGTTACGGTGTATAATTTACCACCCTGGATGTGTATGAAGGATACAACAATGTTCTTAACAGTGCTAGTGCCAGGACCAGAGAATCTTAAGGCAAAACTTGATGTTTTTTTACAACCCTTATTGCAGAGTTGAAACATTTGTGGGATGTTGGTGTGCATGCATATGATATCTCATTGAAACAAAATTTCCAACTGAGAGCGGCTTTGATGTGGACCATTAGTGATTTTCCTGCATATTCAATGCTCTCGGGGTATAGCACGGCAGGAAAGCTAGCATGTCCTTATTGCACGATTCACTCGGACATATTTTACTTGTCAAAGAGTCGAAAGATTTCATGGTTTGATAACCATCGAAAATTCTTGCACCGAGATCATCCGTATCGACGGAATAGGTATGGATTTCACAAAAATACTTTGGTAAAAAAAACACCACCTCCTATACTGTCTGGACCTGAGATACTTGCTTCCTTGGACGAGTTGGGTTTAGTGAAGGCGACACAACCCAATGCTGCACAGACTAATGCGGATAACAGTCATGGTAGTGGTTGGAAGAGTATGAGCATTTTTTGGGATTTGCTTTATTGGAAAACTCAACTTATTCGACACAATTTGGATGTTATGCATATAGAGAAAAACGTGTTCGAAAATGTGTTCAATACAGTGATGAATGTACCGGGCAAAACTAAGGACACAGTGAAGTCGAGAGAAGAGTTGAATCAATATTGTCGCCGCATTACTCAATCAACTTTTACTCTGAACAAGAAAAAAAAAGCTGTCATGTGTGCGTGGGTAAAAAATTTAAAATTTCCTGATGGGTATGTGTCGAACATGGCTAGATGTGTTGACACAAAGAAGCTTAAGTTGTTTAGGATGAAAAGTCACGATTGTCATGTGTTCATGCAAAGGTTGGTGCCCATTGCATTTCGAGAATTACTACCGCAAAAAGTATGGGAGGCATTGACTGAGTTGAGTCTTTTCTTCAAAGATTTGACATCGACCACTATTAAAAGTGAGCATATGATGAAATTAGAGAACGACATCCCCATCACTTTGTGTAAGTTGGAGCTCATATTCCCTCCAAGTTTCTTTGACTCTATGGAGCATCTTTCAGTCCATTTGGCTTATGAAGCAAGGATAGCAGGTCCAGTTCAATATCGATGGATGTATCCGTTTGAAAGGTACTATTTATTAGATTGATAATTTTTTTTTCCTATTTTATAAGAAACATATTTATTTTGTAGTTCACTTATCTAATTACTATATACATTTTATATAGATACCTTGGAAAGTTGAAGAAAACAGTTAGAACTAAAGCTCGAGTGGAAGGCTCTATTTCTAATTCATACGTTGTGGAAGAAGCGTCATTGTTGTGTTCTCATTACTTTAAGGACCATGTTGTTACAAGGCATACACGAGTGCCGCGCAACGATGCTGGTGTTGTAAATGAAGGGGATGACCAGGAGGGGAAGTTATCAATTTTCAAGCATTCTTATCAACCATTTGGATGTAAAAAGTCACGAATGTTATTCGGTGAAGAATATGATGTTGCACACAGATATATTTTGATGAATTGTCCAGAAGTTGAACCGTATCTGTAGTAAGATTTTGCTAATTAATTGTTGTTAATTTTTAAATTATATTTAAATTGAATAGTCTAATGTAGTTATTTTCATTTTTCTTTTTAATTTTTCAAGAATTTATGATGCTGAGCTAAGGCAACGTAATCTCGGCATTGGCGACCACATCATTGAACAATTAACAAATAAGGAATTCCCTTCTTGGTTCCATAATTATGTGAGTTGATTAATTAAAATATTAATTTCACTCAATTTCTTATATAATTATTTCTTATATATCTGTCTTATTTAATAGGTTCGCGATCCTACGAACAATGTGACAAATCTATATAATAAAACAGGATGGTTTTTGAAAATGTCTCAAAAGATACACATTTCAATGGCTGAGATCAAGTTTTGATACATTTGATGGCTGGGATCAGTTTCTGATAAATTTTCCCGCCCACAGTGCAGCCATCTCACTGTCTCTCTCCCCCTCCCTCTGTCTTTCTCTCTCTCCCTCCCACCCACCCATCCCAGTCTCCAGCCCCCTATCTCTCTCTCTCTCTCTCTCTCTCTCTCTCTCTCTCCCTCCCACCCAGCCATCCATCCCCCTCTCTCTTTCTTTCTCTCTCTTCCTCCCACCCACCCATCCCTCTCTCCAGCCTCTCTCATACTCCAGTCGAAGCTGTCCGCCACCGCCTGAAGCTCCATCGGGGCTCCTCGCTGCTCAAAGTCTTCGCCGCTTGAAGCTCCATCGCGGCCTCCTTGCTGCTCAGCGCCGCCGATGCCCCAAGCTGTCTTTACGCCACCATCGCCTCAAGCTTCATCACTGCCTCCTCGCTGCCTCAACGCTGCCGCCGCCGGCTCCATCTCCATCGCATCCTCCTCGGCGCCTCTGTCGAATCGCCTCCACTGCCTCAAAGGTATATATGTATTTTGTGTGTGAAGAAGTCATAGACGTCTGTATGTTTATGTATATATGTATACATATAGACAATTAAAGTCCTCTGTTCACTGCTATTCAGTTTATTTTTCGAGTGTGTGTGTTTTATACTTTTCATTGCGTCCAACTGCGGCATTTCTTTTATAACGTTTATGCGGTATGTATACTGGGTGTAGCCTTAGAATTGAAATTTTGTCAGGATATGCACTCTGCGCCAAATTTACCTCTGTAGTCAGGCATAAATGCATGTTTTACTTTGACATAATGCATTTAAATTTTTAACTGATTGTATGTAGGTATGTATATGCATGTGCCTTTATAGGTGTGTGTGTGTAAACTCCATTTGGTATATTTCATGTAATTGCTTTTTTGTGTGTGTGTGTATGTATATTTATGAATATTCTGTGTATGTATGAATGTATGTTAATAACGTATGTTAAATATATTTTGTGTGTGTGTATGTAACAGAGAAAAACATATGTTGTACATAAGAGAAAAACACAGAATTTATGGTTTCTCAACTAGATAAGATAAGAAAACAGATTAGAGAATAACACATGTTGTATCTTTGGTCATTTAACTTTCTTACATAATCCTTGAAATGAGTTTTTGGGGACTAATTCTGTTTTGGATATTATAGGTAAAGACTTTATAAAGAGAGAAAAAGGAGCTACAAGAGTTTGAGCATGTAAATAGCAATGGATTATATACCAAATATACAGATACCAAGTAAAACCATTTTGATATTTTGAGAAGAGTTTGTGCAAGTTTCAGAAGTATGATAAAAACATTTTGATATTTGCTTCAATGGATTACTATATATACTATTTACTTACAGAAAAGAGTGAAATTTTGAAATTTTACCAAGATGCATTAACTGAAAATGTCTCTTTTTGTATGGGTTTTGAGTCGGTTGTATTAGTTTGCATGCTATAGATGAATACATGTATATACTGCATCTTCTTCTGTACACTTAATTGATATCATTTAGAAGTTTTAAACCATGTGGTTGGTTATTTTCTTGAAGGTGGTGACGTGTGGAATGTGCCTCTTGAGTCGTCTTTCCAAAAGGTTCCTAGATGTGTCTATACTTCTACAAGTTTATATGAGTATCGAGGATAAGACTCTAAGCCTGCTAACCCTACGCATCGTCATTTTACATGGGGGCTAAGATCATCATAAGTGAGTTTCTGAAAGTTCAGTTCATAATCTTGGTGGATGGATTATAATCTCTAACAATTTTTTTCTTTCTGCCTAGCTCTTAACAAAATTTGTAGGCTTTTACAGTAAATGAATAATCAAACCTGCCCTTATATATGTATAATATATACATCAATCGAGCATAACATTTATTCACACAAAAAATAAATGCAACATGTGTTATCAAGAGAAAAACATAACAGAGGCATGTGTGTGTATGTAACAAGAGGCATACCAATTCTTATGTCAGATACCTGTGCAACCGACTGCTTCCATGTTAGGTGCATTATTTAATGGGTGTATGAATCATAGAAAACTAGATTTGGTAGAAATAGTGGGGAGGAAGCTCATTGAATTGGAGCCAGAGCATGATGGTAGATATATTGGTCTGTTGAATATTTATGCAGTTAACAAGCGTTGAGATGAAGCAAGAATAGTGAGAGAAGCCAGAATAGTGAGAGAAGCCATGGAAAAGAGAGTGAAGAAGTCTCCTGGTTTTAGTTTTATTGAGATTCTTGGAACTCTAATTTGGATAATCATTAGGGCTAATGCCCCAACGTATGATGATCTTCGGTCCTCTCTGGTTTGAATATGTTTTATTTCCTCATAATAGATCAATGTAATCATTTTTACCTTTTTTTCCTGAGCTAAAGTTGTTGCTTATCTAATTTTCTTCGATCGAGTTAGAATTGTATGCATCAATGTTCAATTTGTTTGTTCTGTACAAACAAAAGGATTTTTCCCTTTAGTCTTTTGCTACTTTTTTGTTTTTCTGGTTTGAATTGCTTTGTAAAAATGCTACATGGGGTTTGGAATGAGCATAAAATTGATATTTCAATTCACTATCTATGACGTCCGTTGTGTTATTTCTTCAAACTAGGTGGTTGCCTTCTTTTTAAAAAAATATTAGTTGATGAAAATTTTGTGTTTGCACCAGAATGAACGAATTATCTTGTATAGATTTAGTTATTTGGTTGAGATTGCTTTTCAGCTAATATATTTCAGATTTTTTTTTCTATTACTGTAGATGCTCCTCATGCATTTACATACATACATAAAACAACAATGACACCAACCGTTAGTCCCACCAAGTAGAGTTGGCTACATTGATTTAGCTTGGCATTCATCTCTGTCCATGTTTGAATCTTCTATAAGGCTATTGTATCCATGTCATACTTATCTCACCAAGTTATTTTAGTCATCCTCTATTTCTTTTAATTCCATTTCATCTACCTCCTCAAGAGGTGGGTCTATTGATTTTTTTTTTTTTTTTTACATGCCCAAACTATCTTAAAAGTGTCTTGCAGATTTAACAAAAAAAAATTGGACATATTTTTTTTTAACATGCACTACTCCAATCTTAAAAATCTTTATGTATATTTATGTAGCACGTGTGTATATGTATGTATGTATTTTGTATATTTATTGATATATTATATGTATGTATACACACGTGCCTTTGTGTGTGTAACTCCATTTCGTATATTTCATGTAACTCTTTTTTTGTGTGTATATATATTTAATTTTAAGAATATAAGTTAACTGCTTCTTCTGTGTATGTATGAATATATGTTAATATTTATTAAATTAATTAAATGTATCACGCCAACTGTCAATCAAATTTTATGATGGAATATGTTAGTAATGAAACAAAAAGAATGAGCATGACACTAATTTGAGTTATGATTTATTGTTTAATAAAAAATTAAATTTATCATGTAGGACAATTATAACAACTAAAATCAGTCTTTTCATAAAATAAAGATAAAATTAAATATAAAAATAATCCTCATAATTTCTGTAGGATGTTTTTTTATTTTTTGATTTCTTATTTCAAATTTAAAATATCACTATTTTATGTTAAAAATAAAATTATTATTATCATCATCATCATCATCATATATTCTATGGAATTTTTTATAATTATCTGTCCTCATATATCTTAAAAACTTTAAGTCCAAAACCAAGCAAATCCTTGATCAAGATCCAATTTGCCAAGTCCACTTAACCTAACAAAAAAATATTCAATTTATTATGTAACTAAACTCTGAATATATGGCACCAAAAAATAATAAATGCTATTTTATTTTTAATTTTATTAAAAATTATTAATTATCATGTGGCAATTAAACCACATGACTTGATGATTTGGTGTAAAAATTAGCGTTGTGATCTTACTTAATTCTAATTAAATGTTAATTTTGGCATTGTCATCTTATTTAATTTGATATTTAATATTTTTTATATTTAATTTATTTAAAATTATATAATACAGGTTGTAAATTACATGTAGAATATAGGCTGAAATTGTAAAATACAGGTTGCTTTATTATATTGATTGATATTTTTTTGTAAAATACAGACTGATACTTTTTTGTTTATACAATAACTTTAATTTTTGTTTTTTATTTAATGTTTAATTTTTTTTTATTCTTATATTTTAATTTGCAATATTAGTGAACATTATAAATCTTATATGTTTGTTTATTATTTGAGTTTTGTAGAGCGTTTAATACAAACAAAATTATTATAAGTTCTTCACAAATTTCAACATAATATATCGTGTATTTTAAAATACAACTTGCCTTTAGGCACGAGAGTTTATGTATAAGCAAACCAATAAATAGGTAAGCAAGCAAACTAATAAATTGAGGTTTATTTACGCCGTGCCTTTAGGCACGGGTATACCCTAGTTCATACATAAGGGATCTCGCAAAAGGACCTTTTAACACTGTTACAACATACCCTGGCTGCTTTGTTAATGGATTTAAATTTCACACGATTAGCCATGGTTCGAATAAAAGCACTATGAATAGTGGCATGTGAGTTAAAGGATCCAACTACGATGATCCCGAGAAGGACTATTATGGTCGGATAACAGAGATTATCGAGCTTGAGTATTCTTCAGTATCGTCATTCAAGAAAGTTGTATTGTTCAAGGGTGATTGGTTTATTCCAACTTTGAACGAGGGGGTGAAGATTCATCATGCATATAAGATCGTCGAGGTCAATGAAAAGAAGAAATGGAATACAAATGAGCAATTTGTATTGGCTTCTCAAGCGATTCAAGTATATTTTCGCGAATATCCAAGCTTGAGGCGTAATAAAAGCGATTGGTTGGTTGTAACAAAAGTCAAACCAAGGTTCATAGTAGAGGTTCCACAATCTTTTAATAATCAAGAGGCGACCTTTCCACGTGAAGCGTTGCCTTACCAAGAGGATGACGTGGAACTACACGATATCGCAATTGATGATGCCCAAATCCTTGAGACAGTGAATGATGGTGACCACGCTGATTTAAATGATGAGCCAGTTATGGAATCAGAATTTGATGAAGCTCTAGAGTTGAATGATGAGCAAATTTTAAGATCTGATTCTGAAGATAAGTCTGAATCGTATGATGAGCAAGTCTTGCGATTAGACTCTGAATATGACTCTGAATCAGAGGATGAACAAGTTCTTCAATTAGATTCTGATGACGACTTAGAATCTAATGACACAGATGTAGACTTATATGATAGTGATTAGAGGTGAATTTTATGATTTAAATACTTATGTTTAATTATTAATGATATTGATTTTGTTAATTGATTTATTTCATTATACGTACTAGTTCACCTCCCGTGCAATGCACGAAAGTTCATATATATTGAATTTATTTAAAATTAGTAACCTCACAATCATAAATTCTATCTACAGTCTACAAATTTCAAGAACTACACATTTTTCACAAACTAATAACTAATTTAACATATGATAAATATAAATAGTTTATACAAAATAATAAATAATATGACAACATATAATAAATTAGTAACATAAATAATTAAAATATAAAATATAATAAAATTTTCAAAAAAAACATGACAACATATGATAAATATAAATAGCCTATACAAATATTAATTTTGTCAAAATAACTTAAATAATTTATTTAAAATAATTCAATTTTACCTAAATAACTAATTTAACATAACCTACAAACTAATTATTTTTCAAAATTAAGTAATAACTTAAACATATATAAGATTTGTATTTTTTTTTTGCATGGTTCTGAAATTAATTAAGGGTTTTAGAGTTTTGAATAGTGGCTTTATTGAGAGAGAATGAGAGGTAAATTATAGGAAATAAAATAAAAAATTAAATTTATTTTTTAAAAAAAATTACTTGGTAATTGGGATTTGACGGTATTACCTGATATCTCAAGATTTTTGTCGATTTAAAAAAATCTCATTTTGTTTTGTAATTTATTTTAATTAAAATTTTATGTTATTATTTAAAAATTAATAATATTGATTAGATCTTACTTCTTTATATACTAACATGTTTATACATTCTCCAAATACTATTTAATTATGAAAAAACCATCTACAGGTTTCAAGAACTACACGTTTTCCACAAACTTATATTTAATTAATGATTTATAAAAAATTTATTTTGGGTAAGAAAGAAATAAATAAAATATAATAAAATATCGAAATAGAAAGTGGAAATGGGCGGGAAAAAATTTTGACGGCATTTTCGTTATAATATATATATAGATGACAGGTGTTAGAGGACGATATCGTGCAAGATGTAGTGGTTCTAGACCTAACTCGTCTGGGTCTACTACTACTTCCACCTCATCTACTGCGGCACCACATATTTCGAGAGATATTTCACCAGCCTCCCTCCCATCAGCATCTCCTGTTGCTACTCCTACAATTGCTTCTTCACCGACCCTTCCTGCAGAGTCACCAGTACATCCATCATCTCACTCGACTGCCAGTCATTTTACATCCGACCCATTACATGTTATAGAGCAAGATAGCGATGGGTAACTTTAATTTTTTTTAATTTTTTTTTACATTATGACATGTATTAATTTTTATACTAATTATTATTATTTGAATACAAGAGCATCTTTTGTCGTATAATAAATATCTCCCATATTATATCGACAATCTTCAAGAAACGTCTTCATAAGGAAGATCATGTTTGGAAAGAAGTGCCTTCGGAGATAAAGGGCATGTATTGGGATGAATTTGCGGTATTAAATTCAAATTAATAATATATATATATTTCAACTATTAATGTAGAAATGTTTAAATTATTTAATCTTTTTTTTTTGTTTTACAGAAAATTTTTCAGTGGGATCCTACAATTGATGCATTAGTGAGAAGAGAGTGGGCACAAAAAGCAGCGAAACGATATATCGACAACATTCGTAAGTGGCATGCCAATGGAAAATTGATCTTTGTGTCAGATGATGTTTGGGATAGCTGGATGCAGAAATGGGAACAAGATGAAGCTTTCAAGAAACGGTCTACACAAGCATCGCTGAACCATTTGAGTGAGACATGTGGCCTTGGGGCTGGTCCTTCCCGTCATACTGGGGGTTCTATATCTTCAGCAGAGCATAAAAGACGAATAGTGAGAAATTTAATTTATTTAATTTGTTAATATTTAAATTTTTTTTATTAACATGGTTAATTTTATATCATTTTTTTTTTTAGACACATGAGTTTGGGAGAGAGCCTACACTGATTGAATTGTTTGAATGAACTCATTCTAAAAAATCTGAGGAAGGACTAATTTTATATCATTTTTTTTTTTTAGACACATGAGTTTGGGAGAGAGCCTACACTGATTGAATTGTTTGAATGAACTCATTCTAAAAAATCTGAAGAAGGACAGATGGTGTATGTCGACAGACGTTCTTCGAGTGTCGCTGTAAGTATTTTTTAATTGTAAGTAATATCATTTTTATAATTAACATAAGTTTTAATATTCATAATTGATTTATTTTATTTTCTTCATTAAACTGTTGTAGGAAATGTATAGACAGTTGCTAGAGCAAGCAACTCAACCAAATGAAGGGTCTGAGGAGCCTCAGCAGCCAGATTGCGATCAGATATTCATCCAGGCTGCTGGGGGGAAAAATAAGAAGAAGAGGATTTACGGCACGGGATCTTTATCCCAATCAAAATTTTCTGACGTTGGCAGCTCATCCTCTGTCTCATCTGGTCTTAATGAAAACCCAGTTATACAAGAAATGACAGAGAAATTAAAAGTGCAGTTAGAGCAGATAAATTCGCAGGCGGAGCAGATAAATTCACAAGCAGAGCGGATAAATTCGCAGGCGGAGCAGATTAATTCGATCGCAGGCTCATGAGCTGAGCGATGTTCGACGCAGATGTTTGAGATGCGATTTTTGATTGAACAACTTACTGCATCTACTCGTGGTATTGTTCCTTCTTCTTCTTCTTCTCAGCCACAATAGACTCATCAACCTGACTCACCTAATGTTGATGATGATTTAGATGATTAGTTTTTGCAGTTATTTTTATGTAACGATTGGTATGTAACAGACAATTATATTAGCATGTAATAGACAATTATTAGTATCTTGTTTGAATATTAATTTTTATATTATAAATATAAATTTTGGAATTTTTATATAATTTGTTTAATAAATAATTATAAATAAATTTTAAAATTAAATAATTAAATTAAAATAAAATTAAAAAATGTATAACTTTTAGCGACGGAAAAAAATTGTGTCGCTAAAATTTTTAAAAAAAATTAATATATTGCGACGGAATAATTCCGTTGCAATAAATTTTTAATATATTTTTTAATTTTTTTAATTTACTTCAGCGACGAAAAATTCCGTCGCTATAATTAATTTAATAAAATTCAAAAAAATTCGTAGCGACGGTGCCGTCGCTATAATTAATTTTAAAAAAAATTCAAAAAATATTAGCGACAGAAACTTCCGTCTCTATATTAATTGAATAAAAAAATTCTAAACTAATAGCGACGGAAAATTTCCGTCGATATAGTTAATTTAATAAAAAATTTAAAATATTATAAATTTCATAAAAAAATTCTAAAATATAGCGACGGAATAGTCCGTCGCTAAAAAGAAGAATTTCTTTTTTTAAAAAAAAATTGCGACGGATATTTCCGTCGCAGAATTTAAAAAAAAAATAAAAAAATTCCTTTTTTTAATTAGCGACGGACGGAATATTCCGTCGCTATATTTTAAATATATTTTTTAAAAATAATAGCGACGGAATTTTTCGTCGCTAATAAAAAATAATAATTTAAATTTTTTTTTTAAAATATTGCGACGGAAATATTCCGTCGCAATTTTTTTTTAAAAATACAGCTAGCAACGGAAATATTTCTGTCGCTAAGACGTCGCTAAAATAGCGACGGATCCGTCGCAAAGAAAATTTAGCGACGCAGACTTTAGCGAAGGACAGTTTCCGTCGCTAATCCGTCGCTAAAGATATTTTGCGACGGAAATATTCTGTCGCTAAATCCCGAAATTCTTGTAGTGCGCTAAAGTTTAAAGACTATTGAATTTAGCGGTGGTTCTAAAACCGCCGCTAAGTTCTTTTACACTAGCGACGATTTAAGAAATCGCCGCTAAATTCAATAGGTTTTAAATATTTAGCGGCAGTTTTGAAACCGCTACTAAAAATTATTAATCACCGAAAATAATATATTTTTGCGACGGTTTGTAAACCGCTGCAAAAAATATCACTTTGCAGCGGTTACTCCAGAGATTGCTGAAAACCGCCGCAAAAATCCTCTTGACGATCATATCAGTGGCGGTTTTTAAAACACTTTGCGGCGGTCAGAAATCGCCACAAAATTCAATTATAATCGCCGCTAAATTGCTTTTTTTTTGTAATGACAAAAGAACTTGATAATCAAGAAAATTTCTACTCGAAGGTATCAAAGAAATAGAAATGTTGTTCTCACAGGATCAGTGTGGAAAGCCATAGTCTTGTCCCCTTCGAGGTTGAACATTCAGAAAGAGCTTAAGTATTCCATCCAGAAAGTTGAAGATTGAAACGATAAATGACTATTGCACAACCCCACACACACTCTCTCTCTCTCAAACTATTACATTTTATGGTGCATGCATGTCCTAGAAGACAAGGACCATGGAAAAGTTACATTTTCCTAAAGTGTATCATGTCATGACCAGAACAAAACTTGCTTCAGGTTCTATATATTCTACATTCAAGATTCAGTTAGCTTATGGAAATTGAATATAAGCATAATTTACTGATGATGCTAGAATGCGCTTTGATCAATCATTGTGTACATGTTATGTATATGCAGATTGATGTTTAAATGCAAAAATGGATACCTAAATTGAATTGGACAAAAAGACTAAAGCAAACAATCAACGACTAAATTCTAGAGTTTATTATAATAAGAGACAAGACTAGTTCTATAATAAAATTATAACATATTTCCTACCAATTGATTATATTAAACAGATTTGGTCACTTGTTTATCAGATTTAAGAGACAGGACTAGTTCTTTCATCTTGATCATAAGCAATAAGCGCATACACAGATATGGAACTAATCCTACCAGCGCTGGTTCAATCCAATCACCAAGTCCAACAGATTGATAATTAAATGAACAGGATGAACTACGATGCTAATAACTCCAAAGCAGTTTTAGAAGTTAAGAGAAGGAGACAACTTGACACAAACAGCCCAAGAAAGTTGGCTACAACAGACGGAGAGAAAAGTTCTATTCTAGGAAAAAGAACAAGATTGTATGTTAAATTTTTCGGCCACCAAATTTTTAAATAGCCACAAAATTTACGAGATAGATATTTCAATAGAAGATTGGATATCCATTAAAATCAGTATGAATAATAGACAGTGTTTGTTACATGTTATTTTGGCTCAGTAAAGCACTTGAATTAAGAGAATCACTAATTTAAGAATCCACACGTTATTTTCAACAGTGTAAACAGAAAACACGCGCACACACACATACAGGATTCTAGGAATGTAACAACATAAAATAAAGTAGAGAAGAAGATTTACAGAAAATAGAAGAAGATTGCAAAATTGTAACAGCATACAATGAAGCAGAGAAGAAGATTTATAGAAAATAAGAGAAGATTGCAGAATTGTAACATCATACAATGAAGTAGAGAAGAAGATTTACGAAAAATAGAAGAAGATTGCAGAATTGTAACAGCATACAATGAAGTAGAGAAGAAGATTTATAGAAAATAAAAAAAGATTATGGCAGAGGCAACGATTAACAGCAAAGTTCTGTGGAAGCATGAAGATGAAAGGAAAATTAATAGTCTTCCTCTTCTACTTCTGTGGAAGGGTGAAGATGAATAATGAACAACAATTGAAAATAAAATAAAAGAAAATGAATGTGAAGAACGTTTCGGGGTAAGGTTTTATGCAAGGTTAGAATTGTAATTTAAGTTTATTTGTAAGATGTCAGATAAAATTATCTGTAAAAGCTAAGATAAGAGGTCACGTGATAGTTTTCTCAAAAATGGTCAGATAATTTTAGCAAACATGTTAGAAAGGACAAAAGCCATGAATGCTTCCCATATCTTGGCTTTTCGATCCTTTATCTTGGTTAACAAACGCCTTCTTAGTCAATTACTCGATCAGAATTGGGTAGGAGCCTCATCCACCAACCCAATTTTGAATATTTCTTTAAAAATAAAATATACAAATAATAGTAAAAGAGACTTTCTTAATTGTCACTAAATAATATAGTATATGGTTTATGTTTCTCCTTTTGGGTTTTGGGTTGGTTCCATCGGTGGGAATGATGAGAGGCGAGTTATCTTTGAATGACCTTGGGAATGGGTTGGAATTTCCAAGATTTCCCTCTTATTGGAGAAGTCAAACTTGAGAGAGTTGATTTTAATTATAAATTATTTTCTTTTATGAAAATGAACAATTTCATTACTCAGAAATAGAAAGAATTAACACAAAACAAGTTATGACATATCTCGAGCAAAACACACAAACAAAAACAAAAAACTAACATAAAGCTAACATCACTATAGGAAGCAACAAAAACTACTACCCAAACAATTTAAATATCTATCTTACAGACACAACCTACTGCTTCTTCTGCGCAAATATTAGGAAAGATTGATCTTCTTGTATTAGAGAATTGAACCTATTGGCTACTAGAGTATCATTCACCGTATCTTGGACATCACCAGAATTCAATGATTGGGCTCGAGGGGGAACACTCGATTGACCATGAGAAGGCTTCTCAAACAACTATTCGACAGGGGAGACTTATTCCTTGCATTCAACTTTAGAGGAACAGGAACTGAAGAGAAACTACCATTTACTAGCCCCTGGCTGGCAAGAGCAGCGTGGGACACAACTCTCTTGGGGATATTAACATGTTTAACTTTATTTGGTTAATTTATCAAAGAGTGACCAAAGACTTCACATTGCTTGCAAACAAACAAAAGCTATTGGTATTCAACCAAAAGTTTGGAGATTTTCGACTCTCTGAAAAGCATCAAGTCTTTGAATTAACTCAATATGACCTGGAAAGGAGAAAGAGATGTGAAACTTTATAAAAATTTTGGCAAAACCTAGTTGTAATCAATCTTCAATGATCGCATTTGCATGTATGTGGCAGCCAAGGGCACTCACAATGATAAATAAGCCGTTGCTAGTCCAACCTTCTAAAAGAATGCTATAAATTTTCACCCAAAAGGGAATAGATGAATGAGAATATTGATTAAGGAGCATACCTTGTACCCAAACCTTAAGAAATGGGAGGCATCCAGCAAATTACCAAGGAGCAGCTTCAAAGATATTTAACATCTGATCATGGGTCTCAAACCGAAAAAAATAGAAGCCTAAATGATTGCACATGACATCTTTAAAGCCATGTTGCTTTCAAATTTTCTTAACAATGTATTGAATAACATGAAAAGGAAGGCACGTTTAGATGAAATAACCAACTAAAGTACTAACCCAATATTGCTTACTTTTCTCAATAAGTGGCAGAAGGAAATTGATTAGCAAGTGGTATTTTATAACTATAAATTATTATAGTTATAATAATTACTAATAAATAAAAAAACAAAATAGTTAATAATCTAACTTGCCCACTAAATATAACATGACAAAACATTACTTTTCACCTAAGCACCTCAAGCTCCTAGTAGGAAAGAAAAAACCATCTATAAATAATAACAAGATTTGCCCAAAAATAGATAGGAAGACAAAGGAGAAAAGACGCTTTGATATTGTGTTTTTGTTATGTTGGGATGAGACGAAGCTCAACCCTAAACCAACCCTTTATAACGTAAATAAACAGATCGATTTCATACACGAATAAATGGACAGAATCATACACATAAACTTAAAACAAATCAAAAGCAAAGAACACAAACAATTTACCGTGGTTCACCCTTTAAAGAAGGTTATGTCCACATTGAGCTCCGGCAAAGAGAGTTCACTGCACTATAGAGGTAAAAACTGTTTACAGCCACCGATTACAAACAAAGAACACTCTCAGATCTCACTGTAATAAAAAACAATCTCTCAAAATTAAAACAGCCCCATAACCACAAGCTGAAGATCAGAGGCTTACACCTTAGAGAGAAAAACGAATAGAGCATCTATACAGGAAGAATAAATAGAGAGTGATCGAACAAACCCTAATTGATGCAGATAATTGGAAGCCGTCTCACTTACCATCCCGATGGGACTATAGTTGATATAAAGGATATTCAAGCCGTGCAGATTGTATCGTATAAAGGTGAAGCAGAGCATCGACAATCGAGGAAGAGGCAGGCTAAGAGACAAAGAGAAGCACGCCAAGAGAAACGACAAAGGCGATTGCCGTTTTGGCCCTCCACCCAGGGCCCAAAACACTTCCATTTTGGGCAGCCTTGGGGGTTGCCAAAAGACCCTCATGCCCTGCCAAAAATGCTGTCGTTTGAAGCTTCACTCAAATACAACAATCTCCACCTTGAAGCTTAATTTAATCATAAAGGGACAATCCTCTAACAGTGCAACAAGCTACAATCTATGCCATCATTACTCATGTTGGTTGTTCTTTCAACCAACTGTGACATGCAGTAAGCCCAAACAATGTTTGAACTTGACTGTAGTCACAATTTTTGTCCCCATATCAGCTGGGTTATTTTCTGTAGGGACCTTTTGAATAATTACATTTTCTTTGGCTACTTGGTCTCTTACAAAATGGTATTTAACATCTACGTGTTTGGTTCTTTTATGATATACAAGGTTCTTACACAAATGAATGGCACTCTGACTATTAGAAAATACTACAACTTTACCTTGTAACATATGAACTTCTTTCAGTAAACCCTAAAGCCAGATGGCTTCTTTGAAAGCATCAGTGACAGCCACATATTCTTCCTCAGTGGAAGACAGTGCAACCAAAGGCTGCAGCTGTGACTTCCAACTGATGCAATTACCTCCTAAGGTAAAGAAGAAAGCAGTTGTAGATTTTCGAGAGTCCCTGTCACCAGCAAAGTCAGAGTCCGCATATCCAACAAGATAAAAAACATCACATTTCCTTTTATAAATTAACCCAATATCAGTGAAGCCATTAATGTATCTTAACAAATACTTTAAAGCTTCCCAATGAATTTTACTAGGGTTAGACATAAATCTTCTGAGTAGAGAAATTGAAAATGCCAGATCAGGCCTGGTACTAATCATTGAGTACATAATGGTTCCAATGACATTAGCATATGCGATGTTTTCCATTTTAAGCATTTCAGAATCAAATATAGGACACTGTTTCTTTGATAAAATGAAGTGACCAGCTGTAATACCCCATGTTCGTATGAGAATGCCACGTAATTTTAATGAGTTTAGAATACCGAAAAATTGATTTTATAGCAATTTCAGGTACCGAATCAACTGCAGGGAATGCCTCGGAGTGAAATTGTCTAAAGAAAATTATATGGTCTCGACGAGCGTTCCGAGATAAGATTTATGGTATTAAAAGAAATCGGATCGGGAACAGTTTTCGGTACAGCTAAAATACAGTTGTCATTTAGGCTGTAAAACCGAATCGTTGTAGGAGGCTCCTGAAAAATCAACGGAACCCTAGGGGGGCTCCGGTTTTGCATAACGAACAACCCTTCAGTGGTTTGGAGATGAAACGATAGCCCGGTAAGGTCACTGGGGTAAGATCGTCCTTTTTAACTAAGAATTGGATTATTAATCTTGCGTTTTCAGTATTGTAACGCAAATAAATTCGATAATTTAGGGCATAGTTACAATTAGATAATTATTTAAGTGAAATAAAAATGAATTTTTAGAATTTTAAAATATAATTTTTATTATATATAAGATTATATATATGTATATAAACGTGTTGTGTGTGCTGTGCAACTGTAATGGCTTCGTGAAGCTTCTAAGCTTTAATGGCCAAGATTTTAGCCGTGAAATAAGGAGATTGTGGCAGCAAGAGTTAAGGATATCGCAGCAAGATTTGTGGAGATTTTCATATTAAATGATGTGCGTGGTGGGCAAGTTTGTAACAGTGATATTAAGGTGAAGCCACTGCCTATAAATTGGCAGTGATCGTGGCCGAGGGAGAAGCTGTGCGAGATCGAGAGTGGTAGAGAGCAAGGGAGAGATCGAGCTCGAGCTCGAGTTGGGCAATTCGAGAAAGAGAGAGAGATCTGGAAGAAGGTGGGTCGCGGCCATGGCAGCCGCGACAGTGAGCTGGTCGCGAAGTAGGGGAAGCTCGCGGTGGTGGCTCGGGGCAGCAACGACGGCTCGCGGCGGCGGGTGTGAAGCGGCCGATGGCGTCGGAGGTAACCGAAAACGGCCGAGAGGCGGTCGGAAGCGGCAACCCGCGGCCATGGCAGCCATGGCCGCGAGCTCACCAAGCTGGGCGCGAGGCAGAGAAGCTGCCGCGATGGCAGCTCGCGGTGGCAGGCGTCGGTGCGGCCGGTTCAGCGGCTAGGAGAGGCAGAAGCGGCTGGCGGCTGGCGACGAGGCTGGGATCGCGGCGGCGCGGCGACTGGCCGAGGCGCTGGTGCGCGCATGGCGGAAGGCTGTCTGTGCACAGGTGGGAAAAGCAAGAAGAAGAAGAAGAGAAGGAAGAAGAAGAAGAAGAAGAAGAAGAAGAAGAAAGGAGAAAAAAAAATAGAAGAGGGAGCAGGGGAGCGAGAGGTTGAAGAAGAAGGAAGGAAGAAATAAAAGAAAAAAAGGAAAAGAGAAAAAGAAAAGAAAAAGAAAAAGAAAAAGAAAGAAAAGGAAGAAAAAAAGAAAAGAAAATGGGAAAAATGTCAAAAAAAAATCCCAGAAAAATCTCAAAAGATAGGAAATTATATTTCGATAACATCCTAAAGATTTTGGCAAGAAAACGGCTCAGGCACGCTTTTCGAGATCAAGGCACACATACCGAGGAAGTCAGAGATGCTAAGTTAAGGTAAGTAAAATTTCCTAAAAATTCCAGAAATTTCAGAATATTATTTTATGAATTTTCGTAGTGAAAGATTCGAGGAAATATTTTAGAAATATTTAGTTTGGAATTATTGAGGAAAATTAGGAAGAAATAGAAAGAAAATTATAGAAAATGCCAGAAATTATGGAAAAATAAGTTTTAATGTTTATTTAAATAATTATGGTGATTAGGATACTTTGAGGCTTAAGTTGAAGAGACTCGTGTAAATTTTGAGGTTGGCACGCAAATCGAGGCAAGATACGAATATCGAGGTAGCCCGATAAGCTTGAGAAGGTAAGTGGTGCTTCCTCGAAAATGTTTTCATCATATTGACATGCCCTGATATGTATCCATCACGTAGACTGCATACATGACTATGAAATGCATAAATACACGTTGATATCATCGATCACACGCATATGAGGCCGTAGGGAGTACGAACTGGCGCCGCTGCCTTACCAAGGGTGCACCCATACACCCCGGCTTCGAAAGAGGTGGCCGCTAAAATGGTAGGTAGCATGAGGGGTGCAGTTGACACCTACGATGAAAGACATTGCATACACTCATAACATAGCATTATGTACCCTTACTTAGATGGTTCATCATCTAACTTGGGTTCGCCCCTGGAACATTCAACGTTCCAGTCGGGATTTGCAGAGATGATTTCGAGATTGGTGATATGTGGTGACGCGAGACGTCGAAAAGCGAGTAAATGTACCATGTTATGTTAGTAGTGTAACACCCGAGAATAATCTTGAGGATAAAAATGATATTTGATGAAGGGCATAATTGGAATTTTGGGAAAAATAAGACTATAGGGCACACTAACACAGCTTTGGACGACCGAATTAATCAGAGGGAGTACCTCGGACCCTAGATAGCCAAGGAAAATGGTATAGTATCGACGAGCAATTAAAATTATGATTTTTAGTGATGAAAAAAATGAGATCGGGAACAGTTTTTGGTACAGCAAAAATACAGCTGCCAATTAGGTCGTATTACCGAATTGCTGTAAACGACATCCAAAAAGTCAACGGAGAGTGTCAAGGACTAGTATTCGATGTATAGAACAACCCTTAAGTGATTTCAGGTTGAATCGAGTGGATTTGAGGTCAAATAAATCAATCGGGCCTAAGTGTAATTTTCTAAAAATGCCCGAGGGAGGTCAAAACGGTAAATTTTCAGAAATTTCAAGGGAGAAATGAGAAGTGCTAATCTTGAGGGTCTTATTGAGGATGTTAGAAAGATCAGGGGCTTGAGGATAAGGGCCAAAATGCAAAAGAGAAATTTCCAAGGACCAAAATGCAATTTTCAGAAAGTAGTACAAGCATGGCCGATTTGGCCATGGATTTGGCCGGAAAATCCGGCCGTTTGACAGCCTAGGATCGGCAGAGAGTGGCCTAGGCTAGTCTAGGAAGCGTGTGGGGAAAGATTTGGCCGAAAATTGGCCACGTAGGGGTCGAATTTTGGTTATAAATAGCCAAGGGTTTCGGCCGAATGTAAATCATCAAATCGCTCAAGTTTGAGAGCGAATCGAGGGAAACCAATAAGGGGCTTTCGATACTTGAGGGAAGAGGATCATTTCTGGAAATTTTGGGAATTTTTGGAGTGGTATAGGGGTGTTTTTGCATTTGGCCGAATGTATATATATATATATATCGAGTGAAGATGAAATCGGGTTGTAGAGTGATCGATCGAGCGATCTAATAAGGGGCTTTTGTTCGCAAGGTGATGGGTAAGTGATCTGGAAAGTTTCGTGCCAATCGGAGTTCGAATCGATGGTCAATTTGATTCGCCGGAGTTCGGTGGCGGGATAGCTTCGGCCGACTGTTTTTCGGCCAAATCGGAAGGCTTCCGGTGGTTTTTTCCGAGCAAGATTGGTACCATTGGGATCGACTAAGGGAGAGGAACAGCCTGGTGTCGTCGCTTCAATTTTCCGGTGTGCCGTCGCCGGAGAAGATGACCGGAGGTATTTTTCTGTTTTTTTTAATTCTGAAAATATATAAAATTCGATAAAAAATAGAATTAAAGGAATTAAAATTATGTAAAAATATCCAGAAATTCAAGAAAGATTAATAGTTTAATCTGGTGAATTTGTATCTTGGAAAGTTCTTCGGGAAATAATTATTTTTGATTTTTGAAAGAAAATGTAAATAGAAAATAAATAGGAGGAATTTTTAGAAAATTCTGAAAAAATTCCAGAAGTATAAGGAATTTATTTGATGAGTTTTGGTGATTTTTCTTGAAGTATATTCGAAGTAAATCGATGATAAATAAATTTTCTCAAGGAAAAGTAATTATGGAAATTTGAGAAAATAGGAGTAAAATGTGAAAAATTTCCAGAAAATCCCAGAGGCTTATAAATATTGTTTTATGAATTATTATGTAAAAATATTTGAGAAAATAGTCGTGTAGATATTTATTTTGGATTATTAGAAAAGAAAATGGGAGAAAAATAGGAAAATTGTGAGAAAAATTAAGGAAAATTATAATTGTTGGATAAATGTGATGATTAGGGTGCCTTGAGGGTTGAGACGAGGTGACTCATGCGAAGTTCGAAGAAGGCACGCAAATCGAGACAAGCACGCAAATCGAGGCAAACCGCGCTTTTCAAGAAGAATTCGAATTGCGCCCAAAGGTGAGTAGTTCTATCGAAAAACTCGTTTGTGGTTTATGAATGGTTATTGTGAGTGTTCGCCCCCAACTTTGTTTTGACTTGTGAGTGGTTTTACTCGAAAAGATTTTAAGCGGCATGTGAATGGTTTACTAGGAATGTTCATCCCTATGGCTTGGTTTGTTATGGTTGTCCAAACAATTATTTACACATGCATTGAATTTCGTACGGTAAATTGCATACATTGAGATGTTGATTTTATGCATGTTATGATTTTTCGGCATTGGCTTGTTTTGTGTCGTCCATGTGGGACGTGGGTTGGTAATTTGTGACGTAGCCCAGAGTGACGGCACTCGGGATGCGTACCTAGGATTAATGCTAGGTGACCCACTTGGGACGGGGCTGAGACGGACTTCACCCTACGGGACCCAAGTGGCGGGGCTGAGAGTGGACACCACCCCGGTTGTTGGCTCAAGTGGCGGGGCTGCGAGTGGACACCACCCCAGGTTCCTTTGAGCAATAGCATTAATGCCGAGGTGACGTCGATTCCGAGGATAGTGCTGATGTGGCACTCTTGGGGCTAGGGTTGCGTTGGGTTTTGGAATGCTTTTGAGTTGGAGCGTAAAACCTAACAATGACAACGGGGTGATTCCCGGGTTCATATGTCGAGGTTGTCTCTCTTAAGCATGATTGTTTTGCCAATGAGCCGAAGTGGTTGTGTCGCCTTTAGAGAGATTGCATTTTCCCCGATTAGGGTTAAGTGCTATGTGGGATTCTCTTAGGCTGGTGCATGTTGGGATTTACCGATTTTGTATATGATTTTTCATATCTGCATGAAAACGTTTTTGAACTCTCACTTAGATGATTCAGCATCTAATTTGGACTATGTCCCTGGAATATTCAAACGTTCCAGGTGGAAGCAGTGGCGCCAAGGGAAAGAATATCATCGAGATGTAGCGGCTATGTTTAGTTTTCGTAGGTTTTGTCCATGATTACGATGTTCAGAGGTTATGTAATATTTTGATATTTTCATGTGAAACATCGATCTGGTTATTGTAAAGGAATTGTCGGTTATATATCATTGAGGTTTCGATCTTGCTTCCGCTGATGTGATTGTTGATACCTGTCTTAGTTTATTATTAAATTTTGATATGCTAAGAAGGTACGATCGGGATTGACGAGAAATGATTGTGATGAAGGTATATGTATTGAGAGACTTATGTTGTGTGTTCGATGTTGAAAAAAAAAAAAAATATTCCCGAAATCTCGAGTTAACGCTCGTTGTGGGAAAACGGGGCGTTACAAGTAGTCTAAGAATTATGTACATTGTATTTATTGTCAGACGCTTATGAATTAACTTTGTAATGAGTGTCATGTCTAGTTATTATTATATGAGCAGGTTTGATTCAGCTTCCGCTTTGTATTTATTTCTAGTGTAGATATCTCGCACTAGATAAGGTCTTAGGGAATTTCGGGATAATGTAAAGATAAAAAAAAAAAAAAAACCAAATTTCCTAAGGCATAACACGCCCTGAAGAAGTGGGTTGTTACAGTTGGTATCAGAGCTTAAGATTTTTGGAAGCCCTAAGTGACTCTGATATAGTTGAAATCAGAGTTAAATCTTATTTGGAAATTAGGGAAGTGCAATTTGAAGACTTAAGAGGACCCGATATTGATAGAACCAGTTAGTAGGAACCCCAAGTGGAGGCTTAGGGAAAAGTGACAAGGGTTCGTAAGACGAAATTCCTATTTAGGAGATTCAGGGATTGTCGGTTAAAGGCTTAGAGGTTACTGAATTTCAGTGTTGAGTAGTGGAAGTGCAAGTTCTGGCTAAGGAAAGACTTGGTATTTAAGAGTGTCCATTTGTGACCCACCTCTCTTTCCTGGGAGCTTATCTGGTGTACTATTCACATACAAACACTATTCCAGTATACGATTGCTATTCTCGGTGAATAGTAAAAGCCTCATGGAAGCTAGTACAATGATCTAGCTATTGAAGTTAGAATCCGATAATATGATTCGGGTATAAGGTTGACTCGGTAATCATGATTATGGATCCGAGAGATTTAGAGACTGTTGATTTGAGGTCATTAGTCAAAATCATTATGAGAAATTATAGGATAACTGTGGTTATCGAATCATGGATGATTAGTCTGATGTGACATGGCCTAGCTAAAGAGTTAGGATCAAATGATAAATATTTTTCGAGGGTCATTTAGTGTCTTGGTAATGAGATGTAAAGATCAGAGATCCAACGGATTAGGAGGCCAAAGATGGTCAAATGATGGCGTATGAGTTGTGACAATTAATCAGTGATAGTGGTGCAACCGATGTGACTCGCAGAAAGGGGATAAGGAACTCTAGCAAGCGTAACGACACTATTGGTTCGATGTTCGTAGTGACAGATCTGGATCTAAGGACCCACGTGCAAATGGTTGAGGAATGGCTTGCGATAAGGTACGGGAAGCCCGTCGGTCGAAGCATCATGTCAGACTGCCTGGGAGACAATTAGATGATGAAAATCTAGGACAGCCCAGTAGGGTCTGTACCTTGTATGGAGTCTAAGTCCCAATGGTCTAGGATGCAATGTGTGCCACTAGCTATGATTAATCGAGGTCAGAAACCTAGGAAGTCAACCCGAAATAAAATTGAGTGTCATATTTAAAGAATTGTATCAGGGTTCGCAATCATCTTGGAAGTAAGTGACACAAAGAACAGTGCGAAGCTCAAGACGTAGAATACCTTGGTATCTAGTATGACAATAGGGTCATGAATGGTCGTGTGCCAGTAGTCAGCTGGATCTAAAGATCGAAATGTGAGAGTCAATGAAATTCTCAGTAAACGAGACTATGACCAGTTCAAGGCCTTGGCGATAAATAGTGAGATAGCAACATTGGTTCGAGTAAAGTTCGGGTATTAAAAAAAAAAATGAAAGAGTTTCTTAATAGGTCGTATCAACCGTAAAGGAATGATAAGGAGACCTGGTCATTAGAGGTTGTGATTACGGTTCGGTGTGCCAAGTGGGCTTAAGGATTCGAAAGTCTGTAAAAGAAGATTCGCAAATAAGTTATGCCTTGTGCATCAGTATGTGGACCTAAATCGTTATTTGAGCTTTAAAGTATCATTCGGTAAAGAGTTCTTGCAAGTTTAAGATTCAGTTGTTTTTAATTGGAACCAGGTAACGTGATCTGAATAGAGATCTTCAAAGATGAATCAATTTTAGATTTACAAGGAATTTCCTAAGGGATTGGAGTACCATGGGAGACATAGGTACTTACCCACTCCAGTTAGCGGGATGGTTATGAATAGATGTCTTTGAGAGTTTTGGCATACTTGAGAGAGACAAGTAATGGCAAATGTGCCAGGGTGTCAGATTACCGTATGAAATGTCGCGTTCTTAATAGATCAAAATTTATTGGAGATCTAGAATTTTTTATTATTGAAGAGTAAAGGTCTTGTTAGGATAGACGATTAGTCTAAGATAGCCCTGGTGGGCAAATCGAGGATGTGTAGTTGGGCGATGATTAAAATGATGTCAATGAGTAAAAAAAAAAAAAAAAATCCAGCGAAGATTGAAGTACCGTGGAAAACATAAGTACCCACCTGCTCTAGCTGACAGTATAGTTATGGATTGTCGTCTCGAAAATTGTGCAAAACTGAGATGTGGTTGAGAGAATCAAGTGATGGCAGATGTACCAGGATAATGGGTCACAGTAGGAAAAGTTACAGACCTAGATCGATTAGAAACCCGAGATTTTCAATTTTAGAAAATGAAACCCTCGTATGACTAATAAGTAGCCTGGTAGGCAAATTGAGAGATGTATAACTAGATAATCATTAAAGTGATGTTAGCAAGTTATGATTACAAGGAGCCTATTAATTTATTGTACAAGCACTTACTGTCAGTGAAAAGCCATAAGAAAAATGAAAAATACCATGAGATATTCTCGGAAGATTTAATAGGATTATTTCTTAATGATGAAATTGCCAATAAATAGCTTGAGGTTATTAGACACTTAGCTATAAGTGGCTTGATTGAGGACGTAAATTATCAAAGAAGTGATAATTAAGAGTCGATATCTTTACCTCAAATTTGATGAATTATAAAGAACTGCAAGAGGCTAGGATAATTACGATTGATGTGCGGTTGAGGAATGAGGCATTTCGAAAATCGGCAATAGAGTCATGATTAGATACCGTCTGCATTAAAGACGCTTTAGTGATTGTGTTTATCGAGGATATATTGGTGTACTCCTCAGATAGGGAAGACGCATGAGAAACATTGAGGATAATGTTAGGGAACGTCGCGATAGGTGAGACTTGCTTGCTAGGTCATAAGCCAATCGAGAAAGAAACGATGAGAGCACGAGGCTCTGTGAAGTCAAGGTCAAGGATTGAAAGTTCCAAAAAGTCAGATAACCCAGTAGGTTTTGAGAGATGAGCCAAATGTTTTGAGTAGAGGTTGGTTCAAGCAAAGGTCGGTAACTTGAGTATGTAGCTCTGAAAAAGGATCGAGCATGATTAAAGTTAGTTGACATAAAAAGAGTAATTTGAGGATTAAATGATTGATTTGATGATATAAAATGTTATTTGAGGATCACTTCGAAAAGTTCGAGGAGTTATTTAAGTTATGGGTATATGGATAAATAGGTATAAGTTTGGCGACCAAGTAACAAAGGAACAAGCATGCAAGGATATTAGTATTGCTAGACTTAAAAGACAACGTTAAATTTTGATCAAAGTTTTGGAGATAGATAGAATCTATTAACAAAGATTTCTTGAAGTTACATTACATGATTAGAAGATGATTGTAGTCAATTGTCAGAAACTTGAGGTTATATCAGGTGATGAATTCCTACGAGAATGAGAAAATAACAGTTATAAGAAATTTCGTATAAGGATCAAGCAATGATTAGGTTTGATATGACCTAAACTAAGGCATAACTAGTTTCAAGAATAGGTGATAATGTATAACTGTGATGTTTTTGGATCCAAGGGTTCGTGAAAACGTTTGATAACATAAAAAAAAAAAAAAAATTCTTTAAGGATCAGTGGATAAAAATTAAGATGTGTCGAGATCAGGGACTTTTGTACTAAGGTTGGGAAACTATCAAAGCATAATTGATTAGTATAAGAGAATTAATGTCGTGGAAAATCGGTAATTAGGAAAGTGTCGTGATATCGAATGGATGACTTAGTGAAAAGTAGATTGAAAATTGATGATATGAGAGTTGTAGGCTCATTATGATGATGTGAGTACCGACTTAGATAGGAGCTCGAGCGGAGATTCTTGGCCCAAGGACCGAGTTATGCGATTATGATTTTTGGAAAGTGAAATTCGAAAGGTATGCGTGGTTGCCAAGTGTACTGGTTGATGAGCATGGTTAGCACAAGGGTTTAGATTTTGATATGTGCATTGGCATTCACGAGTTTCGAGTAAGATTTTCTCTAGTTATTTGATCAGTCAAGTGTTGATTTTGATGATGAAATTTTGAGATTTAGAATATGTGGCAAATTTCGAGGACGAAATTTTTGTAAGGAGGGGAGAATGTAATACCCCATGTTCGTATGAGGATGCCACGTAATTTTGATGAGTTTAGAATACCGAAAAATTGATTTTATAGCAATTTCAGGTACCGAATCAACTGCAGGGAATGCCTCGGAGTGAAATTGTCTAAAGAAAATTATATGGTCTCGACGAGCGTTCCGAGATAAGATTTATGGTATTGAAAAAAATCAGATCGGGAACAGTTTTCGATACAGCTAAAATACAGTTGCCATTTAGGCTGTAAAACCGAATCGTTGTAGGAGGCTCCTGAAAAATCAACGAAACCCTAGGGGGGCTCCGGTTTTGCATAACGAACAACCCTTCAGTGGTTTGGGGATGAAACGACAGCCCGGTAAGGTCACTGGGGTAAAATCGTCCTTTTTAACTAAGAATTGGATTATTAATCTTGCGTTTTCAGTATTGTAATGCAAATAAATTCGATAATTTAGGGCATAGTTACAATTAGATAATTATTTAAGTGAAATGGAAATGAATTTTTAGAATTTTAAAATATAATTTTTATTATATATAAGATTATATTATATATAAGATTATATATATGTATATAAACGTGCTGTGTGTGCTGTGCAATTGTAATGGCTTTGCGAAGCTTCTAAGCTTTAATGGCCGAGATTTTAGCCTTGAAATAAGGAGATTGTGGCAGCAAGAGTTAAGGATATCGCAGCAAGATTTGTGGAGATTTTCATATTAAATGATGTGCGTGGTGGGCAAGTTTGTAACAGTGATATTAAGGTGAAGCCACTGCCTATAAATTGGCAGTGATCGTGGCCGAGGGAGAGGCTGTGCGAGATCGAGAGTGGTAGAGAGCAAGGGAGAGATCGAGCTCGAGCTCGAGTTGGGCAATTCGAGAGAGAAAGAGATCTAGAAGAAGGTGGGTCGCGGCCATGGCAGCCGCGACAGTGAGCTGGTCGCGAAGCAGGGGAAGCTCGCGGTGGTGGCTCGGGGCAGCAACGACGGCTCGCGGCGGCGGGTGTGAAGCGGCCGATGGCGTCGGAGGTAACCGACAACTGCCGAGAGGCGGTCGGAAGTGGCAACCCGCGGCCATGGCAGCCATGGCCGCGAGCTCACCAAGCTGGGCGCGAGGCAGA
The DNA here is from genome assembly GCF_014633365.1 of Diospyros lotus. Taxonomy (NCBI): domain Eukaryota; kingdom Viridiplantae; phylum Streptophyta; class Magnoliopsida; order Ericales; family Ebenaceae; genus Diospyros; species Diospyros lotus. Next base: position 36,114,015 of record NC_068338.1, on the reverse strand, counting down.
GAAGTTGCCGCGATGGCAGCTCGCGGTGGCAGGCGTCGGTGCGGCCGGTTCAGCGGCTGGGAGAGGCAGAAGCGGCTGGCGGCGAGGCTGGGATCGCGGCGGCGAGGCGACTGGCCGAGGCGCTGGTGCGCGCATGGCGGAAGGCAGTCTGTGCGCTGGTGGGAAGAGCAAGAAGAAGAAGAAGAAGAAGAAGAAGAGAAGGAAGAAGAAGAAGAAGAATAAGAAGAAGAAGAAGAAGAAAGGAGAAAAAAAAATAGAAGAGGGAGCGGTGCGCGGGAGCAGGGGAGCGAGAGGTTGAAGAAGAAGGAAGGAAGAAATAAAAGAAAAAAAGGAAAAGAGAAAAAGAAAAGAAAAAGAAAAAGAAAGAAAAGGAAGAAAAAAAGAAAAGAAAATGGGAAAAATGTCAAAAAAAAATCCCAGAAAAATCTCAAAAGATAGGAAATTATATTTCGATAACATCCTAAAGATTTTGGCGAGAAAACGGCTCAGGCACGCTTTTCGAGATTAAGGCACACATACTGAGGAAGTCAGAGATGCTAAGTTAAGGTAAGTAAAATTTCCTAGAAATTTCAGAATATTATTTTATGAATTTTTGTAGTGAAAGATTCGAGGAAATATTTTAGAAATATTTAGTTTGGAATTATTGAGGAAAATTAGGAAGAAATAGAAAGAAAATTATAGAAAATGCCAGAAATTATGGAAAAATAGGTTTTAATGTTTATTTAAATAATTATGGTGATTAGGATGCTTTGAGGCTGAAGTTGAAGAGACTCGTGCAAATTTTGAGGTTGGCACGCAAATTGAGGCAAGGTACGAATATCGAGGTAGCCCGATAAGCTTGAGAAGGTAAGTGGTACTTCCTCGAAAATGTTTTCATCATATTGACATGCCCTGATATGTATCCATCACGTAGACTACATACATGACTATGAAATGCATAAATACACGTTGATATCATCGATCACACGCATATGAAGCCGTAGGGAGTACGAACTGGCGCCGCTACCTTACCAAGGGTGCACCCATACACCCTAGCTTCGAAAGAGGTGGCCGCTAAAATGGTAGGTAGCATGAGAGGTGCAGTTGACACCTACGATGAAAGACATTGCATACACTCATAACATAGCATTATGTACCCTTACTTAGATAAGATGGTTCATCATCTAACTTGGGTTCGCCCCTGGAACATTCAACGCTCCAGTCGGGACTTGCAGAGATGATTCTGAGATTGGTGATATGTGGTGACGCGAGACGTCGAAAAGCGAGTAAATGTACCATGTTATGTTAGTAGTCTAAGAATTATGTACATTGTATTTATTGTCAGACGCTTATGAATTAACTTTGTAATGAGTGTCATGTCTAGTTATTATTATATAAGCAGGTTCGATTCAGCTTCCGCTTTGTATTTATTTATAGTGTAGATATCTCACACTAGATAAGGTCTTAGGGAATTTCGGGATAATGTAAAGATAAAAAAAAAAAAATAAACCAAATTTCCTAAGGCATAACACGCCCTGAAGAAGTGGGCTGTTACACCAGCCAAGGGAAAATTCACTGGTTTACAACCAGACATGCCAAACTTTTGTACAGATTTTAACAAATAGTCATGTTGATGAATTTTCAGACAAGAGTTACTCCTATCCCTTTCAATAATCATTCCTAAAATTTTCCTAGCAAGTTCTAAGTCTTTCCATATCAAAGTTGGTATTTAACAGAGATTTTAACTCACATATTTTAGACTTAGACTTGCTAATTAATAAAATGTCATCAACATATAGCAGCAAGTAAATAGGAGTATCAGATAACATGAAATAGAAACAATTATCATATTCACTTCTGACAAAACCAATCCCAGTTGCAAAGTTGTCAATTTTTTTATACCATTGACGTGGGGATTGTTTTAACCCATACAGAGACTTTTTTAACAAACAAACATGATTAGGATGTTTTTTGTTAACATAACCAACAGGCTGTTTGTAATACCCGAGAAATTTGGATTAATTAAAAGTAATCAATTTATTAGAGAAATGGGATTTTAGAGAAAATTGGTATCTGAATAGTCCTAAAAAATGACCAAATCGACTGCCGGGAGTGCCCTGGAGCCGAGATGCCAAAGGAAAATGATGTGGCATTAACAAGCACCCCAAGATAGGATTTATGGTTGTAATCCCCCATGTTCGTATGAGGTTACCACGTAATTTTAATAAGTTTAGAATACTGAAAAATGGATTTTATAGCAATTTCAGGTACCGAATCAACTATAGGGAATGCCTCGAAGTGAAATTGTCTAAAGAAAATTATATGGTCTCGATGAGCGTTCCGAGATAAGATTTATGGCATTGAAAGAAATCGAATCGAAAACAGTTTTCGGTACAGCTAAAATACAGCTGCCATTTAGGCTATAAAACCGAATCATTGTAGCAGACTCCCGAAAAATCAACGGAACCCTAGGGGGGCTCCGGTTTTGCATAACGAACAACCCTTCAGTGGTTTGGGGATGAAACGATATCCCGGTAAGGTCACTGGGGTAAAATCGTCCTTTTTAACTAAGAATTGGATTATTAATCTTGCGTTTTCAGTATTGTAATGCAAATAAATTCGATAATTAAGGGCATAGTTACAATTAGATAATTATTTAAGTGAAATGGAAATGAATTTTTAGAATTTTTAAATATAATTTTTATTATATAATATAGGATTATATATATGTATATAAACGTGCTATGTGTGCTCTGCAATTGTAATGGCTTCGCGAAGTTTCTAAGCTTTAATGGCCAAGATTGTGGCCACGAAATGGGGAGATTGTGGCAGCGAGATTTAAGGGATTAGCAATTAATGTGATTCACATATATATAGATACATTTCGTACAGCAACCCGCCTATAAATAGGATGCATTCAGCCAAGAGAAAGGCAGGGGAAGCTCGAGCTCGAGTGTAATACCCCGAGGGCCCAGAGAAGTTAGAATATATCGAGGATAGTGTAAGAAAGGAAACAACACCAGCTGGATACCTTTTGGGCTGAATGTTGGCAAAGAACTCCCAAGTTAAACGTGCTTAACCTGGGGCAATCCAATGATGGGTGACCCCCCTGGGAAGTTCGAGTAGGCCCATCAGGGTAAGTTGTTTCGGTTCTTCCTATCGCTCGAGCGGGATGTTACAGGTGGTATCAGAGCCGACCCTTGGCTAAGGCGGTCCGATGAGGGCGGGGAGTGGCGTCGGGGCTTGAAGGCCTGTACAAGGAGCGGCTTCTGGCAGGCTTCTAGGATGGCAGCCCCCAAGGGGAAAAGGTCTGGGACCAGTTGTAAGGTCGCATGACGAGGACGTCATGTGCTTAAGGGGGGGAGAATGTAATACCCCGAGGGCCCAAAGAAGTTAGAATATATCGAGGATAGTGTAAGAAAGGAAACAACACCAGCTGGATACCTTTTGGGCTGAATGTTGACAAAGAACTCTCAAGTTAAGCGTGCTTAACCTGGGGTAATCCAGGGATGGGTGACCCCCCTGGGAAGTTCGTGTAAGCCCATCAGGGTAAGTTGTTCCGGTTCTTCCTATCGCTCGAGCGGGATGTTACATCGAGAGAGATGAGAGAGATGGAAGAGGGTTCAGAGAGGTAGAGATAGAGAAAGAGATCAGAATGAGAGAGTGGGAGATGGCCGAATACGGCCATGGCCGAGAGCTCCATGAGCTGGCCAAGAGGAAATGAGGCCGAGAGAGAGCTAATGCAAGGGAGAAAGCTCGGCCGAGAGCTTCACCAAGAGAGTGGAAGCGATCGAGTGAGAGAAAGAGAGAGGTCGAGAGAGCTTGGAAGCTGCGGCCAGCAACGTTTCAGCGGCCATGGCAGCAACTTGAGCTGCCATAGCCGCAATGCAGGGGCCGCTGGCAGCAAGCACGCGAAGCAGAGGAAGCATGGCGGTGGCAGCGGGCAACTTTAAGCTGCTGATCGGCCGAGGGGGTGGCTCGCGGTGGCGCGAAGAGGCTCAAGGGGACGTTCAGCGGTGGCCGAAGAAGCCGAAACAGCCGATGGCAGCGGCCATGGCTGCGGACAGCAAGCAGCCGCTTGCAGCTACAAGCGCGGCAGCGGCCGTGATGGGAGCTGGCAAGGTCGGGCATGGTGGCGCGGCGGCCGGAGGATGCTGCGGAGGCTCGGGAAGCGACCGGAGGAAGCGGTCGGGCCATGGCAGCCATGGCCGCGAGCGGTGGCCAGCGGCGGCGCAATAGCCAGGGAAGACGGCAAAGACCGGCGACGGCGGTCGTGGTGGCCGGTGGACGCGAGACGGAGGGGCGGCGGAGCTGGCCGTGCGCGCGCATGGCGGAAGAAGAAGAAGCAGAGGAGGGAGGAAGAAGAAGGAGAGAAGGAAAAGAAGAAAAAAAGAAAAAGAAAAAGAAAAAGAAAAAGAAAAGAAAAGAAAAGAAAAGAAGAAAGAAAAATTAGGAAAAAATAGAGAAAATGTTAGAAAAATCCCAGAAAAATTCTAGAAAATAGGAAATTATGTTTTGGTGATATCCTAGAGATTTTGGTGAGAAAAATGGCCCGAGCACGCGTTTCGAGAATATGGCACGCATATCGAGGAAATTGGAGGTGCTGAGTTAAGGTAAGTAAAATTTTCTAGAAAATGTCAAAAATTCTAGAATATTATTTTATGAATTTTCGTAGTGAAATATTTGAGAAAATATTTTAGAAATATTTAATCTGGATTTATTGAGGAAAAAATAGGAAGAAATAGAGAGAAAATTATAGAAAATGCCAGAAATTATGGAAAAATAGATTTTAATGTTTATTTAATAATTATGGTGATTAGGATGCTTTGAGGCTGAAGTTGAAGAGACTCGTGCAAATTTTGAGGTTGGCACGCAAATTGAGGCAAGACACGGATATCGAGGTAGCCCGATAAGTTTGAGAAGGTAAGTGATACTTCCTCGAAAATATTTTCATCATATTGACATGCCCTGATATGTATCCATCACGTAGACTGCATACATGGCTATGAAATGCATAAATACACGTTGATATCATTGATCACATGCATATGAGGCCGTAGGGAGTACGAACTGGCACCGCTGCCTTACCAAGGGTGCACCCATACACTCCGGCTTCGAAAGAGGTGGCCTCTAAAATGGTAGGTAGCATGAGGGGTGCAGTTGACACTTACGATGAAAGACATTGCATACACTCATGACATAACATTATGTACCCTTACTTAGATGGTTCATCATCTAACTTGGGTTCGCCCCTGGAACATTCAACGTTCCAGTCGGGACTTGCAGAGATGATTCCGAGATTGGTGATATGTAGTGATGCGAGACGTCAAGAAGCGAGTAAATGTACCATGTTATGTTGTAATATGAGTAGTTTAAGAATTATGTACATTGTATTTATTGTCAGACGCTTATGAATCAACTTTGTAATGAATGTCATGTCTAGTTATTATTATATGAGCAGGTTTGATTCAGCTTCCGCTTTGTATTTATTTTCTAGTATAGATATCTCGCACTAGATAAGGTCTTAGGGAATTTCGGGATAATGTAAAGATAAAAAAAAAAAAAAAAATAGACCAAATTTCCTAAGGCATAACACGCCCTGAAGAAGTGGGCTATTACAATGGTGCCGAAAGAAATCGAATCGGGAATAGTTTTCAGTACAACAAAAATGCAACTGTCAATTAGGCTGCACTACCGAATTGTTGTAGACGACTTCTCAAAAATCAACGGAAGCTTGATGGGGCTTCATTTTTTCATAAGGAACAACCCTTCAGTGGTCTTAGGAAGAAACAAAGAGATTTAGGGCCAAAACGAAGATTCGGGCCTAGGTGCAGTTTTTGGAAATTGCTAGAGGGAGGCCGTGACTGCACTCTCACCCTGCAATTAAAACATAATAAGAACAAATCATAATAAAACTTTTATATTTGTTTTATTTTAGTGAGAGGTTTATACTCGCCAGTGTACGAGTGCAGTTGTAGTCCAAGTTTAAATTTATATTTTCTGGATGAATCCAGGTCGTCCACTGAGAGATTTATTTATGGCAAAAGAAAAAGAATGTCACACACACGCACACGCATTTGGACAAATTGGAAACAAGGTTTTTTTATGAGTTTTTTTTAGACAACAGATACTAGAAAATAAAGTAAGGCAGAAATTGAAATAAACATTAAACGTAAAAATATGAATTTGGATAGTGCTTGAGTTAAGACAATTTCAGTACCAACCCGTTGATTCCCAAATTTTAGCATAAAAAATTAGCAACATTAATTTAATTTCAGATATGAGGGTTTGTTATTAAATGCAATTAGAGATGATGATAGTTCTAGATTAAGCAATCCCCATACATGATATGCGAGATTCTAATTTAAGCAACCACCATAAATCCAATTGCAATTAATACACAAAACAACTAAATTAATCATCTGGGTTTAGGTATGATAGCGTTTCCAGTTCTAGTAACTCTCATACATGGCATGAAAGCTCTAAATTAGGCTTACGCTCCAATCCAAACCTAGTGATTTTTTTAATAATTAATACACACTCATACTGAAATTTAAATTAATGTTACTTATTTAAAGCGCAGCTTTCTTTGGGAATCATTGGCATTGGACACTGTCCTTGCCTTAACCCAAGATTAGATTTAACTACTCATTTTTATTTGAAAGTTAATTGACAAAAATTTAAATGACGTAATTTAAATAACAGAATTTAAATGACAAGAAATTTAAAAGTATAAACTAACCGGCCATTTAGGCGGTGGATAATTAAATGACAAGAATTAAAATTGCAGAAATTTAAAGGCATAAACTAACCGGCCATTTAGGCGGTGAATAATTAAATGACAAGAATTAAAATTACAGAAATTTAAAGGCACAAATTAACCGGCCATTTAGGCGGTGAATAATAAAGTAATAATAAATGACATAAGAATTTAAAAGAAGAAAGAAAAAAAAGTAAGATTATAAGAGAAAGTACTAAAAAAAATGAGAAAGAACAAGAACAATTCTCAAAGAGAGAATTATAAGGAAACAACTAAACTTTTATTCAAGAATAATAATCACACTTACAAATGCAATCAAGTGAGCTATTTATAGGCCACAAGATGCAATACAAACCACACAATTTCAATTATTCAATTAGACATAATTATATCTAATGGGCACTCACACACTTAAAGTTAAATGGATTTTAGCTATAATACACACCTAATATTAAATGGATTTTAGCTAAAATACATACCTAATAAAGCACTCATAAAGTTAAATGGATTTTAGCTATAATATCCACCTAATAGTTAAATGGATTTTAGCTAAAAAAACACACCTAATAAAGCTCTCACATAAAAAATAAAAATAGATTTCTATAAATTGGTTTTTAATCTTCATTAGGATTAAAAATAATCCTTGGGCCTTCTCCAAATAATATCTTCCATGGGTTGCTCAAATTGGGTCTTAATTCTTCATGGGCTTGAATTCTTCATGGACTTGAATTCTTCATGCCTAAAAAAAAAAAAATAATAATAATAATAATTTAATGTTATTAATAAATTATATATTATATATATGTATTACACATGGCACATATATATATTAGATTATATTATATATATATATATTACATGCATGCATATAATGATGTATATGTATTATATATAATTTTATATATTATTATTATTATTATTATTAAATTTTACTTTAAAATTTCATTTCATTCATTTTTCAATTTAAACTTGCATATAACCATAAAATATATATTAATATATAATTTAAACCATTTTTAAGATCAAAAGAAGGGTATAATTATAACAAAATTTTTACAAAATTAACCACTAATCAGGCCGAAACGATATTTTCTCAGAATCCTCAAGGGTCAAATGAAAGTTTTAGGACTTGAGGAACCTAAATGCAATTATGGAAAGTCAAGGGGCTAAGTGAAACGGGCCAAAATGAGAAAGACCAAAATTAAGGGGTCAAAATGTAATTTTCCAAAAGTTGGCCAATGACCAGCACATGGCCGGTCGGCCATGGCCGATTTTGTCCATCTGAAGCATTGGGCTAGCACGAGGGTGGTTGTGGGACCAACTTTGGTAAAGGGCTTGGCCCATAACGACCACGAGGGTGGCTGGAAAAAGGAGAAAACCGATCGAAAGTTGGTCGGTTGGTCGCGCGCCTACAAATGGCTTTCGTGGTCGGCAAGGGTCGATTTTGGGTCAATCTAAGGGAGGTTGAGACTCCTTAGAGGGTGCATTAAGCGGCCAAAGGGGATTGAATGCTCCGGTTTTGCTATAAATAGCAATGGAATGGCTGAGAATTTCAGAAGGTAGAAGCTTCAAATCGAGGGTTGTATTGAACAAATTGGAGCTCCAAATTAAGGGGCTTTTGTTGCCCATAGTGAAAGGAGCATTTTTGGTAAGTTTGAAGCATTTTGGAGTGGGTTTGATGGCGATCCAAGGCTTCGCCGGAGAAGGAGGCGGACGGCCAAGCCGAGGCTTTGGCCGTCCGATTGAGGACTTTCCAGTGGTCCATTGGGGCATCCAAGCATGCGATCTTGATCAACTTGATGAGAGGAAGAGAATGGCATCAAAAACCAGCATCGCCGGCATGGCCGGCACTGGAGAAAAAGGCCAGCGCGTGGCCTTCACGCACTGCCTTCACGCGTAGAGCCACGCTCCAGCGCGTGGGGGCGCGTGCATGGGTATAAAAATCTGAGAAAAAATCCTAGAAATTCTGGAAAATTATTTTATGGAGGTTCATGCAAAAAGATTGGGATTTTAGATTCCCAATGTCTTGGTTTTCGCACCAAAAAACCTCGTTTTGTGTGAAAACACAACATTCGGGTAAGTTCGGTATTTTTCCCTTGAAGTTCATAGCCTATAATGAATTATTGTAAAATTAGATTTGACAAAATAGTCCCGAGGCATTTATTGGGATTTTTGGAAAGGAAAAATGAGAGAAAATGAAGGAAAAATGAAACAAATGGAATATTGAGGCTATTTAGTGATTAAATATTATTTTATGATTGAGGTGAGCGAGTTGATGTGATTGGTGCAACTTTTGAGAGTTGGCACCAGAATCGAGGTCGGGCACGCATACCGAGGCGATGCGCATTTTTCGAGGTATCTTGGTCTTTAGGGCAAAGGTAAGTTTTCCTATCCTACATGATATGATTGTTTATTATACATGATATTTATGAAAGATATGATTGCTTATATATGCATAATATTTACGAAAAATATGATTCATTTTGTCATATTGCATGGAAAGTCTTGATAATTTCATGACACGATATTATTATCACGTTGATATTTGTGCATGAAAATGGGATGTCGCCCCCAGAGTGTAGCCGTAATTCCCCAAGGGCGTTGAGGGAATAACGTTAGGCTTATCCTGTAGAGGTTCGGGATTTGTCTAGGATTCCTAGCCGGGCTTGCGGGCCAGGGAAGTTACACTAAGGGTAAATGTTATTCATGTTATTACATCATGCATTCGCATATATGTTTTGGACTCTCACTAGAAGTTTCATCTTCTAATGGGTTATGCCCCTAGAACATTCAACGTTCCAGTTTAGACTTGCAGTTCAGGCAAGTAGCAGCTTGAGATATGACGGCACGTAATGGCGTGGCCGATGGATTCAACGAGCTGACTCGGTTATGTTTTAGCTGATGCTTTATTGATGTTTAGCCTTGTTAGAATATTATGGAATCTCCATGTATTTATGTATTTTAATATTGAGGATATGATGTTAATTATGGTACGAATTCTTATGTTATAAATAAAGTGATTTGATTATGTACCATATCAGGTTTCGATTATCGTTTCCGCATTTTTAATGATTTGCTGGGGCTTTTGTTTGGGATTCGGTACTTAAGGTTAAGTTATGTACCAAGAAAGAATGAAAAAAAAATAATTTATGTATAATTTGGGCCCCAGCATAGTGACACGCTCGGTAAGAGAAAAGCGGGGTGTTACACTGTTCCATATAAATTAGTTCTTCTAAATCTCCATGCAAGAAGCTAGTTTTAACATCCAGCTATTCTAATTCTAAATCATACTGAACAACTATTGCAAGCATCATTTGAATAGTTTTAAATTTGACAACAGGAGAAAATATTTCAGTATAATCAATGCCTTCCCTCTAAGTAAACCCTTTAGCTACTAATCTAGTTTTAAACTTTAAGGGATCAGTGGGTAACATACCTTCTTTGACTTTGAACAGCCACTTACACTTTACCAGTTTTTGCTTCTGAGGTCTTGGGACCAATTCCCAAGTGTTGTTGGTTATCAAAGAGTTTATCTCTTCGTCCATAGTTTGCTGCCATTTTAAACAGTCATGGGAGCTAACAGCCTCCTCATAGAAGGTAAGCTCACTATTCCTTATCTCCATACCTGCCACTAAGGCAAAGTAAACTAAATCTGAGTAGGAATATCTTGCAAGAGGCCTTATAGTCCTCATATTTCTATCCCTTGCCAGTTGATAGTCCCTTAGGTTCTGTTGAGAAGAGTCATATTGCTTTTCCTCACCTTCAGGGGCTACGGATGGCTCCTCATGATCACTTTCATGATCAGATGGTAAGTCAACTTCGGGGTTAGAAACATCTGAGGAGGAAGTAGCCGGCAGATCAGGAACTACTGTCGGTTGCTCCACCTCATTTTGGGTATTACTAGTTATAGGGAAATTATCTAGGGTGCTAGGTGTGGGGTTGTCTTTCAAATTTTCTGATTTACAGGGAAAAATGGATTCATTGAATATGACATCTCTATTTATTATTATCTTAACTCCACCTGAACTCCTATCCCACAACCTATATCCTTTGGTACCATCTTGGTACCCCACAAAAACACATTTGATGGATCTAGGATCCAACTTTCCCACTGATTGGTGGGCATATGCCTCACAACCAAAAACTTTGAGGTAATTAAAATTTAGTTTTCTGCCTATCCATTTTTCTTCAGGACACTTTAGGTTTAACATAGTGGAAGGGCTACGGTTTATTGACTGGGCAGCAGTGGAAAGGGCTTCTCCCCAAAAAGTTTTTGGTAGGCCAACTGTAAACAGAAGACACCTAACCTTTTCTAACAAGGTCATGCTCATTCTCTCAGCCACCCCATTTTGTTGGGGTGTGTTTCTCATGGTTTTATGCCTAACAATGCCATGAGAGTCACAAAACTCATCAAAGTTTCTATTACAGAATTATAATCTATTGTCAATTCTTAGAGTTTTAACCCTCTTATCAGATTGGTTTTCTACTAAGGCTTTCCATGTTTTAAATTTGTCTAAAGTTTGATCCTTAGTTCTAAGAGGAAAAACTCATATCTTCCTTGTAAAGTCATCCACAATGGATAAAAAATATATGTTCCCACCAAGAGTAGGCTTTTGAGAGGGACCCCACAAATCAGCATGCACATATTCTAAGCATACCTTCGCCAGGTGAGTTTCTTTATGGTAACTTATCATGTGTTGCTTGCTTAGAATGCATGACTCACAAAAATTCAAAGGGTCTGTAGGCACTAGACCAAGGTAGCCTTGGTTTGATAGAGCCTTCAGACCTTTCTGGCTCATGTGACAAGTCTCAAGTACCAGAGATCTGTCTTATCAGCTTTAGCCATTCATGTAGTTGAAACATTAACAGGGGACAATGAATAACCATTTAAAACATATAGACCATGCTTTTTAGTACCAGTGAGAATTAGGTGTTTGTCCTTAAAGACATGCATATTCTCATTTTCAACTTTATATGAATAACCTAATTCATCTAAGGTACCAAGAGATATGAGATTTCTTTTTAATCCAAGCACGTATCTAACATTGGTGAGTATTTTAATTCTGTTGTCATGCACTTTAAAAGATATATCACCTATGCCTTGAACACAACAAGTTTGATTGTTACCCATATAAACAGTTCATGTTTCTTTATTACTAAAATTTTGAAACCACTCAATGTTTGGGCACATATGAAATGAACAACCAAAGTTCATGATCCATTCATTAGCAACTGTTGAACTATAAATAGTAAGAACTTCAGCTAGGCTATTAACGCTACTTGCAGCTATCGATGCATCCCCCCTTTGTTTTTGTTTCTTTAACAAGTTATAACAATATTTCTTTATGTGACCCTCTTACTCACAATGATAGTATTTTCATTTAGGCTTTTGCTTACCCTTTTTACATTTACCCTTAAATCCTGAACCCACAGTTTGGTTACTATTCCCTATGTTATTTCTCTTATCAGGTTTACCTTTAACAAACAGGTTGTTAGCTGATTTCTTAGAGGAATTTAATTCTAACTCTCTTGCCTTAATTCCAGAAATAACAAGGTCTAGACTAAGCATAATACCAGTATATTATAAAGCATGTTTAACCATATTATATTCATCAGGCAATGAGTTTAAAAGGATCATAGCCTCACTAGTATCACCAAGGGCTTGATCTGTTCCTCTTAACAATAAACTAAGTTTGGTAAACTCATCTATGTTTTCATCCATAGATTTAGAAACATTCATCTTAAAGTTAAATAGCATACCCTTTAAATAAACTAAATTTGGAGCAGACAAAGCAGATTATAATGAGTTAAGCTTATTCCATAGTTCAATAGGGGTATTCATGCCATCTACCTTACGTATAACACTACCACCAAGATGTAGAAAAATAAGATTGAATGCTTCTTCCCTTACCTCAGCAGCTCTTGCGAGCTGTTCTGCTGTCCATTTTTCTTCGTTGGTTTCAAGTGCAATAAGCACTTTATGATGAGAGAGCATGACTCTTATCTTCTTTTTTCAACTACCAAAATCACTTTTACCATCGAATGTACCGATTTCAAATCGGGTTGATGTCATCTTCGCCTTACACGAAGGTACCCTAGGAAACCCTAGACATTGACCAAGACTCACTCAGCAAAAATAATAGACCGACGAGAGACTTTCAGTAATACCCTAGGAACCCAAGAAAAATGACACCACAGTAGTAAACCCTAATTGAGATAAAACTCAGTCGTAGATACTGCAAGTATAAAGGCTCTGATACCACTGTTGGGATGAGACGAAGCTCAACCCTAAACCGACCCTTTATAACGTAAATAAACAGATCGATTTTATACACGAATAAATAGACAGAATTATACACATAAACTTAAAACAAATCAAAAAGCGAAGAACACAAACAATTTACCGTGGTTCACTCGTTAAAGATGGTTACGTCCATGTTAAACTTCGGCAAAGGGAGTTCATTGCACTATAGAGGTAAAAACTGTTTACAGCCACCAATTACAAACAAAGAACACTCTTAGATCTTACTGTACAAAAAATAATCTCTCAAAATTAAAACAGCCCCATAACCACAAACTGAAGATCAGATGCTTACACCTTAGAGAGAAAAACGAACAGAGCATCTATACAGGAAGAATAAACAGAGAATGATAAAACAAGCCCTAATTAATGCAAATAATCGGAGGTCGTCTCACTTATCATCCCGAGGCGATTGTAGCTGATATAAAGGAGATTTAAGCGATGCAGATTGCATCGTATAAAGGTGAAACAGAGCATCGATGATTAGGAAAGAGGTAGGCTAAAAGACAAAGAGAAGCACGCCAAGAGAAACGGCAAAGGCGGTTGCCGTTTTGGCCCTCCACCCAGGGCCCAAAACGCTGTCATTTTGGGCAACCTTGGGGGTTGCCAAAAGACCCTCCTGCCCTACCAAAAACGCTATCGTTTGAAGCTTCACTCAAATACAACATGTTATTTTTATGTTATTTCATATGTAATGAGTTTTGAAAATTAGTATTTATAATATTAAAGTTATTTTGACATTTATATAAATTTGTAAGATTTTCTTTTTTCACGATATGTCTCACACACAAAACATATAATGGGGTGATTAATAACATTAAAAATAAGAAGTAACCGGCTACCAACTCCTCCACACCATGACATATATGTAAATAAGTATAAATATAAATATAAACATAAATATCAATTTACTAGGCTATTAAAAATCACACATTTGTTTATTTAGACTTTTTAGGTAATGTTTCGGCTATCACACCCTAAAGATCTAAGTTAAAAGACGAAAAATATATATATAAAAAAGAAGTTTTACTCTTTTGATTGGTTTTGACAATAAAAAACAATAATTGGTTTTGAATCCTAAGTGAAACAAAAATCAATTTAGCATACAATGGAAAAATTGTTTCATATATTTTGTCATCATGATCAATCAAACTATATTCTTATACATAGAGATTTGCACAAACAAGTGTTATGATGAAAGCTCCCAAATTATTTTTAAAAATTAGTTTTGAATCATTGGTCAAAATGAACCTAAAGTTTTTCAAAAGCAAAAGACCATTTATCGATCGATTTTAGGAACTTGTCGACTGACAGAATGTATGTTCTTGATAGATTGATGATTTTGTCTTTCATATAATTTTGATGATAAAAATTAATTTTCATTTTGATGATGAAATTATTTTATCAATGATTATTATATTGGTGCTCCAAATTACTTTTATATGATCTATTAAACACCAAAATTAAAATCAATTTTATCATGCATTCCAATGTTAAAAATTGTGTGATAAATTTCTTGATGACATTTGGAATATTATGTTTAATTTTGGAGTGGAGAAAAAGTTTCAAATTAATTTTTTGACAATTGCTATAGTAATTTCCAGTTGCTACAGTATTTTTTAATTGCTACAGTGCTATAGTATTGTCGACAGATTGCTTCCCATTTGTCGACAGATTGAAGCTCTAACACCTCTAACGGCTAGTTTCTCCACTATTCCAACTCGCTCCTTTCACCACCAACGGCTATATTCTTGAAAGAGCTTGTGAAGTATTATAAATAGAGATTAAATTAAATGGATGAATCAAGACAATCCAATAGGATTGATTTCAAGCTTTCAAGTGTTCATTCTTTTAATAGCTTAATTGTTTTATTTATTCTTCATTTTTGTTTCCAAGGCTTTGTTCTCATCTTTGTAAATTTACTTTCAAGCCTTGTTTCTTTATTAAGAGAACTTGTAACTAAGAGTGTCTACTTTTAGATCTCTCTTTTGTATTATTTTTTGTTTTTCTAGCAAGATTGCTAAAGGGCCTACATTGATTGTAAGAGTTTTTATTTCATAGTTTGTTGCTAGAGGATTTACATGTTTAAACAAGAGGTTTGTAAATCCCTAGCTTGTTGCTAAAGGGGCTATCCGGAGAGATATGAGGATTATAGTGGATTGATTAAAAAAATTCTTAATGAGTAGTTAAATGAGTGGATTAGGCTTGGTTAAGCTGAACTACTATAAATTGGTTGTGTCCATTTTTTTTTATTTTGTTCTTGTTTTATTTCTTGTGCCAAGCAATTCCATCAGTTGCATTAAAATCTTATTTTTCATAAAAATGAATTCAAGTTTTCAAACAAAATTTTTAAATAACCCAATTTACCCCTCTCTTGGATATTGGTGCCATTGTTATACAAGCCTAACAAAAATTTCATATGGTTGACTGCAATAATGTAAAAGAAATGATGATATTTTTGAATAAGTTTCCTTTTTCTTGTTTTGTTCCCTTTTATTTTTTAATATATAAACATATTCATATGCATATAATGATAATAAAAGCAAGATTTTAACATTTTTTATTAGTCATGATAATAAAAAGGTGTATATATATATATATATTTATAAAAGCATATACACCTTGTTAGTAATACATATTCCAAAATTATTTCTTAGCATTTCTTCTTAATATGATTTACTAGGCCAAAATAAAGTAATCATAAGTTTTGAGCTTTCTTCTTTACCATACACAACAAGATATTATCGAGACTATTTTTTCCTGAAAGACCTACTCGTTTGACCCATCGCAACTTGAAAAACCTAATTTAAAAAAAAAAAACTAAAATAGATACGAGAAGGCTCCATTTTCAAAATTTTTAGGTCATGACATATATGTTCGTGCTAATTAATCTAATCTTGAAAGGTTTTCAACTACATTAAAACTAACTATAACAAGATAAAGACTAGAGATATCATACCACGATATCCCTTAATCATCTAGACTTACCCTTGCTTACTTTAAACAAAAAATACATAGTGTTTCTTCAAGATTTGATTTTTTATACTTTTTTAACCTAAATGGATAATAATTTGGTTAGTTATTGTGTTACACTAAAAGAATAACTTGATGTAAAGAGTTTTCTGATACAAAATGACTAGAATAAGTTTTCTCCCAATATATATAACAAGCGATCACAAACTTCGGAGTGAGGGTAAGGCAATGCTTGCCTTTCTGTTTAGGTGACAAGACATGCCTTTTAAATACAACATATTAAACCTTCATCATCCCTTATAAATTTTGTGCCTACCTTTTAAAAACATTCAAATAAGATATCTTGATTCGGTTCATTTTGTCTAAAAGATCAAAGCCATGGGCTTAAGATTCATTAATTCTTCATCAGATGTTTTTAAAGGTCTCTCTCTCTCCCTTACTTAAAATCGTACTATTTTTATGTTATTCTGATAATACTTTTTATTTTTTTACAAAATGATAAATCTAAAAATTAAGGACATAATCTTTTGAAACCCATAAAAATTCAGTATCATATACATATATAACATACATTTTGAGCCCTAGTGCAGATGACCATTGTAATTAGCATTTAATTTTTACCCTTAATCTCAGCAAGAGAGACTCCGCCAACGCACTACCTTCTCAAAATTCAATCATTCAACACACTTTTGAGATCTTCATTGGAGAAATATAGTTCAGACAAATTCGAAGCAGGAGACTACAAATGGTATTTAATTTCATCCATCCATGAATTTTGTACCAATTAATTACTTACTCATATATAAATAAATAACTTGATGTTGATCTTAATTAATAATCATCATATATAGGAGATTAACAATATACCCAAGTGGGAACAAGGATAGAGGCGGGCAGGGCCACATTTCGATATTTTTAACATTGGCGGACACAAGTTCGCTCCCTGTCGGATGGGAGCTCCATGCCATCTTTAACTTCTTCGTGTATGATCAGCTTCGCGACAAGTACTTCTCGCTCATGGGTATATAAATGTGGCATGGTTTTGTTACAAAAAGTAAACTTCGCATATACATCAACTTTATCCATTCAATCTAATTATATACATGCACCAACTTGTTGCAGACAACCAACTAAGGCGTTTCCACGCGATGAAGACGGAATGGGGCGAGGTCAAATTCATGGAGCTTCAAGTCTTTGGTGACGCTTCCAATGGGTACTTGATCAATGATGCCTGCGTGTTCGGTGCCGAAGTCTTCATTCTGAAGCAAACTCGAAAAGCTGAGTGCTTGTTGACTTTTGGAAAACCCAACGTCGGCAGCTACACTTGGACGGTCAATCGCTTTTCTACTTTCACCTTGGATTGTTACGAATCGCCGCGGTTCGTCGCTGGAGGCCACAGATGGTACATCATTTCTTTTGTGGCATGACAGTCAGTGATGTTAACTAGAAGTTTAAAATTTAAAATATAACTTCTCTTTGTTACGCAGGAGGATTCTGATGTATCCTCACGGGAGGGACGACGGGAAGGGCAACAGCGTTTCGATGTTCCTGTTGGTGGACGAGTCCTCGCTTCCAACGGACACTCGACTCGTTGTGAGATGTATTATCCGCATGCTTGATCAAAATGTATCCAAAGCAGACCCATTTGAATTTACAGGTGAGATGATTACAATTACACCTGAATTTAATATCTTACCTGACAACAAAATCTTTATGATTAATTAATTTTGCGGGATCCAATTGCAGGTGACAACCATTTTGGAGCGTCTAACTTGGTGTGGGGTGCTCCAAAGTTCATGCCATTGGCTATGCTCAGTGACCCAAACCAGACCTACTTGGTGGGAGACACTTGCATAATAGAAGCTGATGTTACTTTGTTCGGAACAATTTCCACTACTTTTTAACAATTGAGATTATTTTAATAACTGTATCTAATGCGATTAACAAAAGTTGATGTGTAATAAATAAATTTCGAGATATTTATACATTTTCTTGTTTTTAACCGAAAGTACATTGTGTACTCTTGATAGAATTTAGAACATATATAAAATTACTTTAGAAGAATGAATCGAGTCGAATAAAGATTTATTTCCAACAAAATTAGGGGCTGTTTTTTTGAATTCTCTTCTAGCTTAAATTGACTAATAGTAGAAATTGGAATATAGTAAATCTTATTTGTTCCCCTGTATATCCAGAGTGGTATAATTTTGTTTTAAAAAAAATGAAGTTGCCCATCGTTGGAAACTGGACAAGGAAAAGAGAGGACAACGTTTTCTAGCTTTCGTGTTTGTCTTCTAACTCTTTGCATGTTGTAAATTTTTAGTGAATTTATGATCCCATGCTCCAATGCAAATTTTCTTTTGTAAAAAAATAGCATTTTATTCAATACATCTAATAGATTATAATTATAAATTAGAAATCTAAGTTGCATTATTGATTGATTTGTAAAAATCTATATCCAATGAAATGAATCCAATGGAAAGCGAAGATAATGATTTTGACAATTGAAATGGATGGATGGATGTTTAATATTATATTTAATTTAGTATTTTTTCCAATTTTCTATTGCCATGGCTGATCATCTATCTCACTTTCATTGGGGGGGTTGGCATCCGCCAAGACTAAATTAAACATCACTCATGCGTTTCCCTACTTAACTTATTAAGCCTCACTTTGGCTCTATCATCACATTTTAACTCGCCTTTTTTAAATTATATAATCAAGGCCTATCACATTTTAAACATTTTTTTATGTAATCAAGGCCTATCAATTTTATAGACGATAGATACTACACATCCATTTTATGTATTTATTAATATGCATATAAATTATGAATTATGATTCAAACTCAATAAATTTAATTAAATAATAATGTATGATTGAATAGACTATCAATAATGATTAGTGAAAAAGATATATATATATCTAGCTGCAGTATTTTATATTGCATGAAAAACTTACTTGGGTTGGGACCCCATGAGGACAAGACAAGAGAAACTAGAAAATTAATTATAAACATGTAATGTCTACTTTCGATTATGAATTGTTGATTTGGGGAAAGAGTGTCCATATGTTTGTTTCCTTTTGGTTCAATTAAAATAACAAATTAATCATTCCAGGGCATAGGACTATAAATGAGCCAAGTCACTTATAAGCTATTCGAAACTCGACTCGATAAAAACTCGTTTAATAAATGAGTCAAGTCTAAGTTAAGCAAAGCTCAACTCGATAAAGCTCATGAATTGCTCAATTATAAGTTCGTGATTTAGCTAATATAAAAATTCATGAATAATTTAATATATATTTTGAATTTTTCATATATTTATTTATAATATTTACAAAATCATATATTTTAAGTAATTTTATTAAAAAATATGTATAGAAAAGTTATAATACTTCATGAATTTATATAATTATATACTAAATATTGAAATTCTTGAATAAATTTATCATTAATTTAATTTATTATTTATTTTATTAAATAAAATTGAAACTCGATAAGGCTTGTGAACTTAATGCGAGCCATAAGATAGTCGAATCGATCATAAATAAATAAGGTCGTTTATAAATGAGTCAAGCATGAACTTTCCAAAGCTCAGTCTAACTTGGTTTGATTAGAGCCCTACTAGAGCATAGGTTAAATAACGTGTAAGTGATACGTTAGAGTTAATATCAGTAGATCACAAGTTCGATATTCAATTTAGGTAAGAATCAAAAGATTGCTTACAATTTATTTTTTTGTCAAAATTAAAAACACGAGTAACGAGATACCGAACAATGACATAATCCCAAAATAATAAATGGGTCCATCCATGTTCCAAAGCGGAGGCACTCAACCTTTTTGCCTATCTCACCTTCACTAGTATGTTCTGCCCGTCATCACATCACTTCCCAGGGATGGGATGGTAACAAGGATATATGTACTATTTATAAAAAAAAAAAACAAGGATATATGTACAATAGAGTAAATAAATAATCTACTTTTGAAATAAAATATTCCAACATGAAAAGTACTTTCTAATGCAAAATATTTTTCATTGGAACAAATAACGCTTAACTCAGGGCGGAGCCAAAAATTTTAATTAGAGTGAAGAAAAATTAAATAGCATAAAAAAATTTAAAATAATATAATATTAAAAAATTTAAAATAATATAATATCTCATTCATAATTTCACTTTTGATCCCAAACAATATTACTTTCCACTCAAACATAATTTTCTCATCGAACAACATTAGTTTCACTTTGATCACTAATAACATTAAATTCCTTTCTATCAATATTTTACTTAACAAATTAACATTGTTTCTAATTGACAAATCTATAATCGAAAATGGATATTAGATATTCATATCCAGCTCGAGAAGTGACTTCCACAAAAAGCCAATGCAAGTCTAGGTCCTTCCCTCCTGTAATCGAGATCCTACAATAAGCATATATCCAAAAAGTAATCGACAAAAATGGTTGACAAAAGGAGTGGCAATGCAGCAGCAAGGAAAGACGTAAAAATAGTTGATGAAAAAAATTATATGCTAGAAAGCATACAAGTTAATCCAGCTTTGATGCCAAAGATGTTACTGATTAGCAACCAAATAGATGGGTGAGTATTGCATTGTCATCCAAGGATTCTTATTTAGAATTGTATATAGGTAACATCTATTAAAAATTCTAATTTTAGAACTGTAATATGCAATCAGGGATTTAGGAACAAATCAACCATGGTTATACCAGGTAGAGTAGTTAGGAAGAAGAATAAGGAATGGTTAAACCATATGCAGGACATTCTTGAATCCCAAAATTAATATAAGTAGTCTTTAGAAATCAAGTTTAAACTCTCTTTCACCATGTACAAGTTCCAAAAGCATATCAGGTAGACATTTTATGAATAGCTCATATCAATAGTGTAACATAGTTTCAAATAGTTTCATACCATTGTGGCTGATGGTTTCCGGCAATCCAAAGTAATCACCTGACACTCTTATTCAAATCGATCAACATACTCAAATACCAGCAAAATTCAATAACCGAATCTTCGTAAATCTAAGCTTAAATCTTCGGTCAAACCCAACGCGCATAATCGCATTAGCAGTCGCCACCGACTACTGTGGTCAGTGGTTTCCGATGATCAGAGGCAACCACCCGACATCCTATCTCAATCGACCAACATACCCAAAAATCAGTAAAATTCAATGGCCGAATCTTCGTAGACCTAAGCTTAAACTTCCGACCAAAAGTAATACATGCGTAAAAGCACTAGCAATTGCCACCATAGCCGGTGGTTTCCGGTGATCAAAGGTAACCATCCAACACCATTATCCCCATCGATCAACATACTCAAAAATCAACAAAATCCAACGACCAAATATTCGTAGATCTAAACTTAAACTTTCAGCCAAACCCAACATGTGCGTATATACATATATATCATGGATCTGTGCATCAAATTATAATTGTTGATTTAACTAAAAGACTTACCTACTTGTAGATTAGGGGTACTTTGACTATGAAAAAATGGTTGGATCGAAGATCGGACATCGATTTTTGGGTTGGTGGATTCTTAGTGGAGGAGACGTGGTGGAAAGAGAGAGAGTAGATAAGGTGGAGGAGACGCCGGCACCCGACGATAATGAAGGTGTCCAACTGTCCGAGATGTGAGACTGTGAAAGTGAAAGTGAGAGAGAGAGAGAGAGAGAGATAATATGAAAGTTGGATGAGGTGGGTTATGTGGATATTTAAAAAAAATAAAAAATATATTAAACTGTACAATAACATTATCTAAAAATTCAAGATGGGCAACTACCCACCCTTAATTGTGTGAGAGCCCACAATTGAGAGGGGCACAAATTTTTTTAAGCTATGTGAATATGTGTATAAAAAATAAAAATAAAAAATAACAAAAAAAACCTTGTCAAAAAGAAAATTTTATTGCTATTTTTATTTTGTAGATACATGTGATGATTGTTTTTGTTTAGATTAATTATGGAGGATAAAAGTAGGGATGTCAATGGTTCGAATTGGTCTGGTTCTATAACAATCCATTAATCGAACCATTTTTAACAGTTGTAAAAAAATAAGAATTATAACCGAACCATTACATATATAAAACCAAATCATCACCAATTCGTCACACCAGATTGGTTTCGATTACATCCAATTAATATTTATCTTCTAAACATTTTCGTAAAATATGAAATTACAAACAAATTTATTAATTAAAATAAATCCATAACTTCATTAATGCTTCAAGTCTTGAAATAAAAGTAGAACAAAATAATTCATAAACTATCTCATCAAATGAGATTACATTGACCATTTATTATAGCAATAGCTCATAAAAGCCTAGAAATAAAAGAGTTCATGAATCTCGCTAGTTTCTTAAGAAGTGATATTATTTATGCATATGTATATATATATATACCAAAAAATTATAATATATATAAGTATAATTTCGATTCTGATTCGGTTCGAACCACGGTTTGAAAAAAAAAATCAGTAATCAAACCAAATATATCGATTCTTAATTTTTTAGAATCATAACCTAACCATTGAATCATAGAACCAATCCAAAAGGCATGGTTCGGTTCGATTTGGTCTGGTTCACCGGTTTTCGAATATTTTTGACACCCCTAGATGAAAGGAAGATTGATCAAATCAAGAAATGTTTATGGAGATTCGGGAGAAAGCATATAGACTGAAATATGTAGTTTTTATTTTTTAATGCAATGTTTACAATGCAAGGTACTCTTTTTTCTTGGTTTGTGATTTTGTCCCATTGAGTTTTTCTCAAACAAGGTTTTAATGAGCTCACAAATTATTTTTTCTTATCTTTTATAAATTCTTATAATTTTAATGAAATTAATTAATTAATAATTTTTATTTAATTTATATAAAGGGCCCACTTAAAAAAAATTTGCCCGGGCCCTAAAACACCCAGGACCGGCTCTGGTGTGGCTCCGCCCTTAGCCTTAACTAAACCCAATTTCCCGATATAATTTCTAGTTTTAGTAAATTTTATGTTGAATATTTGTTTATATATTAATTAAACACAATATTCTATAGAAATGTAAAAGCGGGGTTAATCTCATCTGGGCCTCCTTCAAAAATGTAAAAGGTGGCCCAGTTCTCAGTTTATCAATCCTCAATTAAGAATGCTGCTAAGGCCCAACTATATTGATCTAGATTCTAGACTAGGCCTCAAACAATCAAAGCCCAACTTGCCGATCACACGGTGCTTGAACGGAACAATAGTTTCCAATGATGGGCAACTTCAATTTTTTTTAAACAAAATTATACCACTCTAAATATATAGGGGAACAATTAAGATTTAATATATTCCAACTTGTACTATTAGTCAATTTAAGTTAGAAAAAAAATCCCAAATAAACCGCCCCTAATTTTGCTGGAAATAAATCTCTACTCGACTCATTCTTCTAACGTAATTTTATATATATTTGTTCTAAATTTCATCAAGAGTGCACAATGTATTTACTGTTAAAAACAAGAAAAATTACAACATCTCGAAATTTATTTATTACTCATCAACTTTTGTTAATCGCATTAGATAGAGATATTAAAATCATCTCTATTGTTAAGAAGCCGTGGAGACTGTTCCGAACAAAGTAACGTCAGCTTCCACTACGCAATTGTCTTCCACCAAGTAGGGCTGCTTTGGGTCATTGAGCTTAGCCAATGGCATGAACATTTGAACTCCCCACGCCAAGCACGATGCTCCAAAATGGTTGTCACCTGCAATTGGATCCCACAAAATTAATTAATCCTAAAGATTTTGTTGTCAAGTATGATATTAAATACAGCTTTAATTGTTATCGTCTCACGTGTAACTTCAAACGAGTCCGCTTTGGGTTCATTTTGATCAAGCACGCGGATGGTAAATCTCACAACGAGTCGAGTGTCCAATGGAAGTGAGGACTCGTCCAGAGATAGGAACGCCGAAACACTGTTGCCTTTCCCGTCGCCGATCCCGCGAGGATAGATCCGAATCCTCCTGCAAAACAAAGATATATAAGTTGTATTTTAAATTTTAAAATTTTAGTTTAACATCACATAACTGTCATATGACAAAAGAAATGATGTACCATATGTAGCCTCCAATGACGAACCCCTCTGAGTCGTAACGATCCAATGTGAGAGAAGAAAAAGACTTGATCGGCCAGGTGTAGCAGCCGGTGTTGGGTTTTTCCAAAGCCGACAACCACTCGGCTTTGCGAGTCTGCTTCAAAACGAAGACTTCGACACCGAATACGCAGGCATCGTTGATCAAGTACCCATTTGAAGAGTCATTAAAGACTTGAAGCTCCACGAATTTGGCCTCGCCCCATTCCGTCTTCATCGTGTGGAAACGCCTTAGTTGGTTGTCTGCAACAAGTTGGTGCATGTGTATATAATTAGATTGAGTAGATGAAGTCGATCGATGTATATGTAAAGTTAAATTTTTGTAACAAACCATGCCACATTCAAATACCTGTGAGCGAGAAGTACTTGTCGCGAAGCTGATCATACACAAAGAAGTTAAAGACGGCATGGAGCTCCCATCCGACAGGGAGCGAACTCGTGTTCACCAACGTCAAGAATGTCGAAATATGGTCCTGCCCGCCTCTGTCCTTGTTCCCACTTGGGTATATCGTTAATCTCCTATATATTATGATACTTAATTAAGATTAAGATCAAGTTATTTATATATAAATAAGTAATTAATTGGCACAAAATTAATGGATGGATGAAATTAAATACCATTTGTAGTCTCCTACATCGAACTTATCTGAACTATATTTCTCCAATGAAGATCTTGAAAGTGAGCTGAATGATTGAATTTTGAGAAGGTAATGTGCTGGCGGAGTCTTTCTTGCTGAGATTTAGCATCAAAATTAAATGCTAATTACAACTGTCATTCGCTCTAAGGCTCAAAATATACGTTAGATATTTATATGATAAAGAATTTTTATGGGATTCAAAAGATTATTATTAAAATAACATGAAAACAACACGATTTTAAGTGAGGGAGAGAGAGAGACCTTTAAACACATCTGATGTAGAATTAGTGAATCTTAAGCCCATGGTTTTGATCTTTGGGACAAAATGAAATGAGTCGAAAAATCTTATTTGAATGCTTGTTAAAAGGTAGACACGAAATTTATAATTAAGGGATAGTGAAGGTTTAATATATTGTCTTTAAGAAGAATGGCTTGTCAACTAAACAGGAAGAGAGGCATCGTCTTACCCTCACTCTAAAGTTTGTGATCTCTTTTTAGGTATATTAGGAGAAAACTTGTTCTAGTCATTTTGCATCAAGCAACTCTTTACATCAAGTTATTCTTTCAGTGTAACACAACAACTAAACAAATTATTATCTGTTTAGGATAAAAAAAGTAAAAAAAAAAAAAAATCAAATCCTGAATAAACATTATGTATTTTTTTTGTCTAAAGAAAGCAAGAATAAGTCTAGACGGTTATATGATATATCTAGTCTTTATCCAAGTTTTTGTCTGATTATAGCTAGTTTTACTGTAGCCAAAACCTTTCAAGATTAGATTAATTAAAACGGATATATATATATATATATATGTTATGACTTGAGAATTTTGAAAATGGAGTCTCCTCGTATTTATTTTACTTTTTGTTTTAAAAAAAAAAAATAGATTCTTCAAGTTGTGATGGGTTAAACGAGTAGGTATTTCAAGAAAAAATGGTCTCGGTAATATCTTGTGGTGTATGGTAAAGAAGAAAGTTCAAAATTTATGATTACTTTATTTTGGCCTAAAAATCATAATAAGAAATGTTAAGAAATAATTATTTTGGAATATACATTACTAACAAGGTGTATATGCTTATATATATATAGATATATACTTTTTTATTATCATGACTCATAAAAAAATGTTAAAATCTTGCTTTTATTATCATTATATATGCATATGGGTATATTTATATGTATATTTATATATTACAAAATAAAAGGGAACAAAACAAGAAAAAAGAACCTTATTCTTAAATACCATCCTTTCTTTTACATTATCGCAGTCAACCATATGAATTTATATATATATATATATATATATATATATTAACTTAGATCTTTAAGGTGTGATGGCGGGAACATTGCCTAAAATGTCTTAAGTAAACAAATGTGTGATTTTTAGTAGCCCAATAAATTGATATTTGTATTTATATTTATACTTATTTACATATATGTCATGGTGTGGAGGAGTTGGTAGCACACATTACATCTTATTTTTAATGTTATTATTCACTTCATTATATGTTTTGTATGCGAGACATACCGTCACCAAGGAAAATCTTACAAATTTACATAAATGTCAAAGTAACTTGAATGTTATAAATACTAATTGTCAAAAATCATCTTATATGAAATAACACATAAATAAAAAATACAATATCAAAGCATATTTTCTCCTTCTTCCTCCTATCTGTTTTTAGGCAAATCTTGTTATTAATTTATAGATGGTTTGCTTTCCTTCTAGGAGCTTGAGGTGCTTAGGTGAAAAATAATGTTTTCTCATGTTATATTTAGTGGACAAGTTAGAGTATTAACTATTTCGCTATTTTTATTTATTAGTAAATAAAATTTATTATAATAATTTATAGTTATAAAATACCACTTGCTAATCAATTTCCTTCTACCACTCTTGAGAAAAGTAAGCAATATTTCATCGAAAAGTGCCTTCCTCTACCTACTGTCAAATACTTTGCTAAGAAAATTTGAAAGCAACATGGCCTTAAAGATGTCATGTGCAATTATTTGGGCTTCTATTTTTTTTGGTTTGAGACTCATGATCAGATGATGAATATCTTCGAAGCTAAGCCTTGACAATTTGTTGATCGCCCCCTGTTTCTTAAGGTTTGGGAACCAGGTATACTCCTTAATATATATTCTCATTCGTCTATTCGCCTTTGGCGGGTGAAAATTTATGACCTCATTTTAGAAAGTTGGACTAGTAGTGGCTTATCTATTATTGTGACTGCCCTTGGTCGCCCCATACATGGAAATGCAATCACTGAAGATCGATTGCAATTGGGTTATGCCAAAATTTGTATAAAGTTTCACATCTCTTCCTCCTTTCCAAGTCATATTGAGTTAATTCAAGGAGCTGATGCTTTTCTAAGAACCGAAAATCTCTAAACTTCCGGTTGAATACCAATAGCTTCTGTCCATTTGCAAGCAATGTGAAGTCTTTCGTCACTTTTTGGTGAATTGACCAAAGAAAGTTAAAACAGATTTATCTTCTTAAGCAGGTTGTGTCCCACGCTACTCTTGCTAGCCAGGGGCCATTGAATGGTGGTTTCCCTCCAGTTCCTGTTCCAGCGGGGTGTTCCCCCCGAGCCCAATCATTGAGTTATGGTGATGTCCCATGATACGATAAATGATACTCTAGTGGCCAACATGTTCTGTTCTCTAATATGGGAAAATCAATCTTTCCCATGAGTGAGTGGCTCAGACCCCCAAGATGGTCCATTTGGGGATAATGATTTAGAAGATTCAATGAACATGATGTTCGACTCCGATGATATATCATGCTTGCGTTCCATGGATCCCAATGCAAAAGGGAATGTCAAAAGAAGAAGAAGCAAGAGGCTGAGTCTGCAGGATAGTTAGATCTTTAGATTGTCTGTGTAGTAGTTTTTGTTGCTTCCTATAGTGATGTTAGCTATTTGCTTTTGTTTATGTATTTTACTCGACATATGCACTAACTTGTTCTGTTCTAGTTCTTCCTATTTTTGTGTAATGAAATTGTTCATGTACAGAAAAAAAAAAAATAATTTGTAATATAAAGTCAACTTTCTAAAGTTTGATTTCTCCAATAAGAAGGAAAATCTTGGAAATTCCCACCCATTCCCAAGCTCATTCAAAGTTAACTCTCCGCTCATCGTTCCCCCCCATTTTGCCAGAGTTGGCAAGGCCAGAGGGAAACTCAGGTTTTCTTACATGTTTGGAGCAGTTTATGAGAACGAAGCATATGTTAACTACACCCACCCGATGCAATATTCGCCGAAGATATACCCACCACCGCTTGTGGCCAGACCTTACTCGTAGCCACCTCAGCCGCACATCGTGCCCACTACTTACCCGCCACCTTAGCTGGTGGAATACCCTCCTCTGTCAATGGAGGCTATGCATATCCCGCATATAGCGGGCACTTGCCGCCGAATCAGTCGTCGCCGAGGTCCTCACCGATGATTTCCATTATAGAAAAGCAAGGATGCGTTAGATGATGCTTGTGAAAGGATAATGAACCATAAAGAGGTGCCAGGGGGGACGAGGGGGTGGTTGTTAGCACGCAAAGGCAAATTAGGCGGGACAAGACTAGTCGTCAGCAATAAGGAAGGGCCATGGCAGTGGTGGATGGGAAGCGATGAATTAGTGTTGGTGCTGAAAGATGAGTGCGATTTTGTTCACCCTCTTTAACGGGGTGAACAGCAATCAATTAAATCAGGATGGAGACTCTTACAAGTCCAAGAAAGGAAGGGAGGTTGTCGATTGACTGGGATAAAGACCCATGTGACACTTAACAAACATCTATAAAGAAACCCTAGGAAAATACGGCGAAGTGACTTTTTTTTTTTTTTTTTTTTCTGGCAAAGAGAAGAATGTGGCTTCCTTATTAGGCCTCGAAGAGATGCTTAAGGTGAACAAAATTAAGCATGCAAATAAAAAAAAAATTATTGGGAGATATTTATAAGGAGAACTAACAAATTAAAATTTATATAAATATTCAATTTAAACGAATATCTCATTAAACTTAAGTTGACCGTTCTTTAATAGTTAAGAAATGTGTAATTTGGGCATACATATAGTGAATGGTAAATGGATTCCTTTAGCTCTAGTAGTCTGATTGTAGATGTTAGTTAAGCATGTAGACATCTTAGTTTAAGGCGTGTGTTGTGTTTCTCAAATAATATATTTATCTAAAAAAAGAAACAAGAGATCTTGTATTTTTGCTTGGCAATTACCCTTTTGTCACTATAAAAAATCAACGTTTTAGCAGCAAAAAATTTCATCGTTAAAACATCAAAATCTATAACTAAATCTCAACGACGTGTACAACGGGGGTTGTACCTGTACCCCATTGCTGAATTCAATAACGGAAACAATTCCATTGCTAAATTTAGCGTATGCCCTAAAATTCAAATCATGCCAGCCCCCCCCCCTCCCCTCATCCACGCTAGCGTTGAGATATTATTTCCAGCTATTATTTTAAACTCTCTATCGGATTCAAACCCCTAATCTCTCATGACCAAATTTCGCGCACGAGCATGTCGATCTGGAAACCTCCTTGTACATTGATATGTATAAAGTATATTTTAGTAACTATTTTAAACTTTTCAGAATTATATTTATATTCCAAAATTTCTCAAATCTATTTAATGATATTAATTTTAATATTAATGTTAGTAGAGAGAAATGAATATTAATTTTAAAAATTATGTTCTTATTTTTATTTTAATGTGTAATATGTTTAAAAAAATTATTAGTTTAATTTTTACTAATATTAATGTTAGAAAAAATTATTATAATATGCTTAAATGTAATTTTTAGTTATTTTAGAGTATCATAAAATTAATATTTATATTTGTTAAAATAATTTCAAATTTCAAATTTCTTAAATAATTTTAATTTTATTTAAATTTCTTTATTTTTTAGCAAAGGATGTGACCCCATTGCTAAATTTTAATTTTTTATTTAATTTTTTTATATTTTAGCGACCCCGTCTCTAAATTTTACATTTTTATTTTTTTATTTTTTATTTTTTCGTGACGAGTATGACCTCGTCACTAAATTTTATTTATTTATTTATTTTTTTTACTTTTTCGCTACAAGTATGACTCCATCGGTAAATTTTAACTTTTTATTTTACATTTTTTATTTTTTAGCGACAAGTAACGGGTACCCGTCGCTAAATTTTAATTTTTAATTTTTTTACAACGGGTATGACCCCATCGCTAAATTTTAACTTTTTATTTTATTTTTTTTATTTTTTAGCAACGGGGTTTATCCCATCGCTAAATTTTTTATTTTTTATTTTTTATTTTTTTATTTTTTTATTTTTTTATTTTTTTATTTTAAGTTTTTCTTTATATATTTTTTTACTTTTTTGCGACCGGTGTGACCCCGTCGCTAAATTTTAACTTTTTGTTTAATTTTTTTTTATTTTTTTAGTGACGAATGTGGCCCATTGCTAAATTTTAATTTTTTATTTATTATTTTTTTTATTTTTTAGCTACGAGAGTATGACCCCATCGCTAAATTTTAATTTTTTATTCAATTTTTTTATTTTTTAGCTATGAGATTTCCGTCACTAAATTTAGTGATGAGTTTTCCATCGCTAATTCAGTCGCTAAATTAAAAAAATATTTAAAAATATCAGCGACGAAATTTCCGTCGCCATCTGTCACTAAATTCCTTCGCTAAAAATAATTTTTCTTGTAGTGTGTATTACATTAAGGGTGTGTTTGATTGCACGCATTTTCTATGAAAAATGGCCAATTTTCACACAAATTCTAGCTTTGGAAGTGTTTGATTGGCTAAATTTTCAAAGTAAATTAATTTCCCACTTTGAGATGCACATTTCCCACATTTGCTAGAAAAGATTTTCCCAGGAAAACTAGAATAGATTTTTCAGAGAAATGGAAAATCAACCCAAGTCGTCCCCCTCTATAAATCATTCGAAGCCTCGATCTAGCAAAGGAGAAGAAGAGTGGCTGACGATCGCGAGGAAGAGGAGAAGTGCGGTCGGCGATCGCAAGGATGAAGGGAAGCTCGACCGACAATTTAGGCGAGAGAGATAGGGTGATCGACCAAGAGAGCGAGCGAGAGAGAGATAGGGTGATCGACCGAGAGAGCGAGCGAGAGGCAACGACCGAGGGGTGAATGGCGATGGCAATAGAGGAAGCTCGACAGCGGCGGCCCTTCCCCTTCGTCTTCATACCATCTCTGTCGAATCTAAGCTCTAATTCGACCTTATTTTGATTCCCCTTCAATTTGTACTCACACAGCATCACCCTCGCTAAAGTCACCATCTTTGACTTCTTCCTCATCACCGTCAACATCAAACCACCATTTGACTTGCAGTCATATTTATATATATATGTATATATGTATCTATATGTATGAAAATCAAACACCAAAATTGGAAAAATATAATAATTTCTAGGTAGAAATTTAAGTCAATCAAATACCTTCAATTGACATTTTCCCTGAAATTTAATTTTAAGTAATTCAATTGTTTAGAAAATATTTTCTTTCCACCCAAATTCCATGCTTGCAATCAAATGCACCCTAATTATAACTTAAAATCATCGTGTGTTAGGCATATGCTGTAACACCTCGCTTTCCCGGACGCGTTATAACTTGGGACAATTCTGGGATAATAAATTTTTTCTTTCAAACTAATGTTAAACCACATCATTCCTCGAATCTGTCCCAGAATTTCCATTCATTTATCTTGAAAGAGAATCATTATACACACATCATATGCGGAAGCAAGGATCGAACCTGATATCTCAACATTAATCGAAATTCAGATCATCGTTCCTCAACATAACTTAATACATAGCTTAAGTTCTCAACTAATATTAACCCTAAATAAAATTATACATCATCATTCCTTAAAACATTCAGAATTCAAAGTAGCAGAATTTAAATGCACGGGCTACATAACATACATGTCATTCCTCATGCACTCTGCTAAGTGTCATTCCATGCCTCATTCATCCTCGTATCTACTACAATCTCCATCTAGAACGTTTGAATATTCTAGGGGAAAGGCCAAGTTAGATGATGAATCATCTAAGTAAGGGTACAGAAAATATATTTCGTGCATGAATACAATATCTTACTTCATCGTGAAGGTCAATTGCACCCTTCATACTACTCACAATTTTTGGGGCCACTTCTTTCGAAGTCGGGATGTATGAAGGCATCCTTGGTAAAATAGCAGTGCCAATTCGTACTCTTTACGGCCACAATGCGCGTGATCAATGATATCAACGTGTACATATGCATTTCATAGCATGTCATGTATGCAGTCTACATGATGCATACATATCAGAGCATGTCAATATGATGAAAGCATTCTCGATTATTAAGTTTTTATACATAAATTATACTTACGAACCAAGCATTTTTCATAAAACTAAATTTAGTTGGGAAATACCACTTACCTTCTCAAACTTATCGAGCTACCTCGATATTCGTGCATTGCCTCAAAATATGTGCATCGCCTCGATTTGTGTGCCAACCTCAAAATTTGCACCAATCACTTCAACTTAAGCCTCAAAGCATCATAATCACCATAAGTATTTAAATAAGCATTAAAACCTATTTTTTCATAATTTCTTGTATTTTTTTTATTTTTCTCTCTATTTCTGCATATTTTTCCTCAATAAATCCAAACTAAATATTTCTTAAATATTTTCTCAAATATTTCACTATGACAATTCAAATATAATATTCTCGAATTTTTGAAATTTTCTAAGAAATTTTACTTACCTTAACTTGGCTTCTCTGGCTTCCTTGATATGCGTGTCATATTCTTGAAATACGTGCCCGAACCATTTCCTCACCCAAAATATCCAGAATATTAATAAATCATCAAATCCTATTTTTTTAGGATTTTTCAAGAATTTTCTCTATTTTTTCTTTTTTTTTTCTTTTCTTTTCTTTTCCTCCCTTCTTCTTCCTCCTTCCTCCTTGCTCTTGCACGAACAGCCCCTGTGCCATGCCCAGCCGCCACCTCGAGCCATTGTCTAGCCTCTGTTACCCGCCACCGGCCTCCCACTGGCCACCTTGGCCTTGCCGAACCGTCACACTAGCCCCCGCCGCGAGCCACCGCAACCATCCTCGCTGCATGCTGCAACTTCGCAGTGGGCTGCCATGGCTGTCGCTATTGTGCAGCGGACTTTAGCGGCATTCGGCCACTCCAGACGATGCTCCAGCCTCTAACGAGCCCATCCGACACCATCATACCTTGCTGGAAGCTCCTCCGCGTTGCCGTCGCATCACCCAGCCGCTAGAGCTCGCAGTCGTGCTGCAATCGCTAACCTTCAGCGCATCCAGCAGCTTCGTTATGGGTGCCTTCGACCATCGACGTGAGCTCCCAGCTCTTCCTCGCCTCTCAACCATTGCTCACCCATGCTTGCTCTTCATCTTGCTTTCCATCTTGTTGCACGGTTCTTTCTTCTCCCATTTTCCTTCCCTTCTCCTTTCCAAAGCTTCCTATTTATAGCTAATTCCACCCCTTTCCTCGCTGCTTTTTCCCATACTTCTTGGCGTGCAAAATCTTCCAAATGCTGCAGGGTATTGGTTGCAAGGACTGGGTGAAAGTTGCAGGGCATGTTCAACAAATGGCCTGATGCACGCCTATATATATATATACTATATATCACATTAATAGATATAAAAAATTGCACATTAATTCTTAATTTTCTCATAATATCACTTGGGATTCTTTTATTGCAATTATGCCTTTAAATCTCAAATTAATTTGTATTACAATACCGAAAACACAAAATTAATAACTTCAAAGTTACTCGATAATGATGATTTTGCCCCAGTGTCCTCATCCGGCTGTCGTTTCATCCCGAAACCACTGAAGGGTTGTTCATTACACAAAAACGGAGTCCCCCTAGGGTTCCATTAATTTTTTGGGAGTCCCCTATGACAATTTGATTTTGCAGCCTAAATAACAGTTGTATTTTAGCTGTACCGAAAATCATTCCCAATCTGATTTCTTTTGATACCATAAATCCTATCTCGGGATGCTTATCATCGCCGTATCATTTTTCTTAGACAATTTTACTCTGAGACACTCCTTGCAGACGATTTGGTACTTATAACTGCTATTAAGCCAATTTTTTAGTATTCTAAACTTATCGAAATTACGTGGCAACCTTATGCCGAAACGGGGTCTTACATATGCACTCGTCAACATCATCTCAAAAGTACACATATATGAGTAATGTTATTCGACCACCCTCAATGCCACGTTCAGTGCTACCCAATACACAATTACAAATTTATCCACTAGTGTAATTACAAATATACCCTCAATTCATCTTTCTCTCTTGCACTCTTCGGCTCATCTTTCTTACCCCTCTTTTCTCTCGCTCGTGCAATCACTGTCGGCCGGAGTCCCTTAAACACAGTCTCCATTGGCCTCGATGTACAATGAGGTAAGTCTTTTAATTAGTTTTATCAGCAATGATATACATATATATGCGAGTATTGGGTTTGCTGAAAGTTTAAGGTTATATCTATGGAGATTCGATCGGTGGATCTTACTGGTTTTTTGGTATGTTGGCCGATGGGGATAAGGGTATTGGGTGGTTGCCTCTAATCGTCGGAAATTGCCAGTTATGATTGCCAGTTGCAACTGATAGTGAGTTTTTTAGTTGTGGCCAAAAATTAAAAATTAGATCTACAAAATTCAACTATTAAATCTGACCCACTTTTGTGTATGGTAACCCCTTGACTTGGTTATTCTAATTTGATCTTGGGAATCTCGAGTCGGCAATGGTTGTCGGCGATCGCTGGTGGCGGTGGTTATGGCTGGTTAGGCTATTTTTGCATGTACATACATACATATATATTTATATATTCCCCTTTCTTGTGCTTTAGTTTTTTTTGTTTGCTTATGTTGATTTTTGATAGTGATAACGAAGATGATTTGGTTGTTGAAATTAAAATTAAAGAACATGTTTTATTTTCATATTGTGTTGTGTGTATCCAGATGTTAAGAAGGGAGTTTGGGGATTCGTATGCGGAGGAGAGAGAGAATCGAGTCTATGTAACAAGGCTGATGAACGAAATTCACCATCTGAATAATGTCATGGTTCAAGGGCTAAAGACGATGCCGAGGGAGATAGATTACAAGATAGTGTTAAGAGAGACATGATTTGTTTATTATATTTTTGTGTTGATTTTTTATGTTATGTTTTAATTTATTTAAAAATAAAAATTTAATGCATCATTTGGTAATTTTAGTTTGTTTGATTTTATTTATTTATTTTATATATATTAAAAATAAATTAAACATGATTTTACTCGTATTATCTTTTCATTCCTAATAAGCATTAACATGATTTTTAATTTACCATCAATTAATTTCAATAAATTAAAGAAGATCGTTGTCATTATTAGCAAAGAGGCGAGAATGAATAATGAATTGAAGATTGTTTATGTGAAAATGATGTGAAATAATATCTTATTATTTTAGATCTGAATATAAAATAAAAAAAAATTGTATTATAATAAATTCATAAATTTACTTGTCTTCTTTTTTTTATAAAAGTTTTTTAATTAAAAATAATAGATATATATTATTTTTAAACCTAAAATATATATTATCAAAAAGAATTAATACAGTAAAATTGAGTTATTAAAAAAATTATTTTAAAGACTGAAGATTAGATTCTTGAAGATTGACCATAAGTATAAGAAAGTCAAAAAGATAGAAGTGAAGACTCTTGAAGACTAATTTGGAGAACGGATGTTGTATTCTATTCTCCGATTGTTGAATTTATCCACTATTTGATACTTTGTTTATTCTAAACTTTCATTTGAACTAATGTGAAAGAAACAAACAACGGATAAAGCAAGCATTTTCACTTAGAATTATATGGTTGCTTTTAAATTCGTATATTGAGTGATTTTGATTTGGGTTGTTGAAATGAAAATTAATGAATATGATTTGTTTCGGATTGCAAAAAAACATAATTTATTCTTTATTGTGTTGTGTATGCATCCAAATATAGTTAACTTTATTTGACTGATTAGGCTAAATTAAAATTATTAAAATTTCATTTTAAAGATTGAGTTAATAATTTTTTTATTTTATTTAATATGAATTTAAAATATATATACACATTAATAAATACCTAAATTTAAATAAAATTAACAATAACTATTTACCATTCAATTCTTAGTTAAACCTAATAATTTAATTTCAAAAGTCCACAAAACAAATCCAAACCAATTCAATTTTTTGGCATTCAAATTTCAACCAATTATTTCATTTTAATCTTCATAATATTCAAAGGATCACATATCCAATACTCGACATTCAACTTCAACATCTGCAATATAAACCCATAATTAAATATCACATTCAACATCAACATCCATATAATAGGAATTAAAATAATTACAAAGTAATATTTAAACACTGATTTGCATCTCTCTCAGCACCGTCTACAACCTTTTCCTCCACTGCATTCGCCTGAGGGTGAATTTCATCCGCCAGCCCCATCATATAGGCCTAATTCTCCCTCTTCGTCATGAACGAGACCCCAACTCCTTCTTAACAACTAGATGCACACAAACACAATTAAAAAAAACAAATCATGTTTTTTAATTTCTATTTCAACAAACAAACCAAATCATCATCATCATCACCACCAAAAAAACAACATAAGCAAACAAGAAAAACTAATGCAGGAGAAAGGGGAATATATAAATATATATGTATGTATGTATGTACATGTAACACCTGATGTTACCGGTGTTAAGAGAATGAAAAAAGAAGTGAGAAAATTTCTAAAAATGCCCTTGTTAATGTGAAAGATTTTGAAAATGATGGTGTCCTATGAGAGGGGTATTTTGATAATTTGGATAGTGAAGTCCAATAAAAGGGGTATTTTGATAAATTAGAAATAATTCCTATGTGGAGTTAGGGATGTAAGTGAATTAAATCTCAATTTAGTAATTATGTGAAGATATATGGGATTAATAATTCACAAAGGGTATTTGGTAATTTGGAGTGATTCCATAAAGGAATTTAATTATTGAAAATAGGGAAAATGGTGGATATGCAATTATTTGAGAAAATAATTAATTTTTTCTAAAATGGTGAATTAATGTGGTAATACCACATGGAGAGATGAGATTAGAACTTGGAAGCTAAGGTTAGTGTCTTGTTGTGACACTTGGCATTAATTTTGTGATCCAAGTTAAATGGAGAGATTAAATTAAATGCAAAAGAAATTCAAATTAGTCTTTCAAGCATTTAATGAGAGGCATTATGGTGTTGGATTAAAAGAAAATCCAAAAAAAAATTAAATTAGTCATGCATTAATATTTTGGAAATTATGAGATTTATTTAAATACATAAGAAAGTATTTATGTCTCTCAAATGTGATGGGGTGAAAATAGTCCTATTAATTTAAATGGGAAAGAAATGAAAAATTAGAAGGATGAGATTGATTATTGGAATTGGAAATGATCTAAGGGCCACCATTTAGTGTTGAAAGTTGGCAAGGATTGCCAAAATATTAATGATTTAATTTAAAGACTAATTTTGGATGGCTAAGATTAATTCTTTGAAAGGCACATGGATTGTGTTTCCATTTAAGGGTGGAGATTAAGTCTTGTAAAGGCAAAATAATCCAATGGTTGAAATTTAAAAAGAGGAAATGGCATGGATTGTGTTTCCTTGTGTGGTTGGGATTTTCTCTCAAAAAGCAAATAGAAATCAAGGGTTAAGATGAAGTCTTGAAAGTGAGATTTCAAGACAAGAGTAGTATAAAAGGGAATAGAGTGCTTTAGTCTCAAATTTTTGCCATTTGAAGAGTCTTGAAGGAAGAAAGAAGAGAGATAGGAAAAAGTCTCTCATGGAAGAAATAAATGAAGAAGGAAGGAAAGAATGGAAATGAAAGGAAGAATGCAAAAGTAAGATTTCTACCTTATACTATTAGAGAAAAATCCTTTTATCATTCTTGTTTGGTGGCTTAGCTACCTTATTTTTTTAAGAGGTTTCTTGAGAAAGAGCAAAGGTTGAAGGCAATGAAGCAAGGAGATTCTTGAAGCTTCAAAGAAATGAGTGAGGTAAGGGATGGCCCCATGGGATGATGGCCTTACAATAGGTTGTAAGTATGTTTCATAAATGTATATGTTGCATTAATTTGGCATGTTCTTTTATGTTCATGAGACTCATGGCCATAATTTAGTTTGGAAACATGGTTGAAATGGTAGGTTGATGCCTTTAACCTTGGAGGATTGTGAAGGCAAAGAAACCTAGCCACACTTGCATGCATTTGGCATCATATAATCTTGTTATGTTCATATTTATTTTGCATTGCACCCTTATTGAGCTTAATAGCTCATGAGGTTTTTACCCTCACATATAGGTTGTGGAAGCATGGGAAGAATCAAGTCAAGGTGGAATGACAAGTGAAAGAATGGAAATGATGATTCAAGTGTATTGTATGGCTTAGGGAAGCCTAACTTGTTATGTTTGATTTATGAGATGTAATTTCATTTGGTTGATAATGGCTTGTTAAAGCCCAAGATCATGTGTGTATTTTATATTTTGGAATGTATGTTTCCATTTAGAAAGTGAGGTATTGGCTTATGGCTTATGGCTTATGGCATGTTGAAGCCTAAGTTTTGGTGAAGTCTTATTTTTGGAATGTTATGGAAGCATCAAGAGTTTGGTTTAAGCCTTAATTATGGAGTGATATAGGCCAAATTTGAAGGAAAGTGAAGTATATTTATTTAGTTTATTTTCTAGAAAGTTTGGGTTAGGAAGGCCCAAAGAAAAAAAAAAAAAAAAAAGGATTTTGGAAGTAGCAGCAGCAGCCCCGCGCGCGCAGGCAGGGCCACGTGGGTGGCCCCGTGAGCGCGGGGGCGCGTGGCATGCGGGGCCCCACGCTGGCCCGGTGCGCCAACAGGCCCCGTCTCCAATGTTTTTTTTAAATTTGGATTTTGGGGAGGGAAAATGGGGCATTTCTTAATTGTTTTTGGGCCCCGGAGGAATTTTCAAATTATCGGGATTTTTCGGGCATTTTGAAGAATAATGCAGAAATTTTAGAAAATTGAAAATTATAAGTTTTTCCTCCTAAATTGGTAATCAATCAATTGATTGATTTAAATAGTGATTTTTATGGAACCCGGTAAAATTCTTGGTCAGAAAAAGAATTTAAAATAATTGAGAAAATGGCGGTTGGGCATCTTCATAAGTTTTCTTTTCAACCAAATGTGATGTAGTTGAAGCTCAATTTTGCTAGGGAATCCTAGAGTTTGAGGGAAGGGAATGACGAGCCTAGTTCCCACCTAGGGCGTTTCGTCTTGAAACATGGTCCACCCTTCACCTAAGGCCGGGCAGGTGGACAATTCGGTTAATTGTTCACGCGTAACACCCGTAAGTGGGAGCGGGGCGTTACAGTACATATGCGCAAAAACAACCTAACCAGCCACAACCGTCATGAACATCGATAACCACTGTCGGCCGGAGATTCTCATGATCAGAGCTTACCATTAGAAACACTAAGTTAAAGGGGTTAACATATACAAAAGTAGGTCAAATTTGATACTTGGATTTTTGTAGATCTGAATTTTAATTTTCAGCCACAATTGAAAAATACATTGTCAGTCGCCACTAACCACCATGGGCGATGATTTCCAGCTATTTGAGGCAACCACCCAACACCCTTATCCCCATCGACCAATATACCAAAAAACCAGCAAGATCCAACGGCCGAGTCTCCATAGATCTAAACTTAAACTTTCGACCAAACCCAATACTTGCATATATATATATATATATTTGCTAAAAATCATTACTAATAAAACTAAAGACTTATCACATCGTAAATCGGGGCCAAAACGAACCCAAGGGATGCTGGAGATGCTATCACATAGGCTGGAGAGAGAGAGATGGCTGAAACGAGCCAAATGGACTCTGGAGGCTTGGTCCGACATGCGAGAGAGAGAGAGAGAGAGAGAAAGAGATGGCCAAAATGAGAGGAATGGGGGAACGAGCTGAAGGAGAGAGAGAGAGAGATTTGAAATTTGAAATTACTACTACCCTTATTTCATAGGATATATTACAATATCATTCGAGATATCACGATATCTCTTGGGTGGTATTAAGAGTGGCCGAATAGCATTACTCTACATATACTTCATAAGAAGAGGAACAAAATGCACTTAGCCATTTTTTTTTTCTTTAAAAATGCAACAAAATTACACCAAAATAATATCCAATATCAACAATCTTTATATATATAAAAGTAGGATAGTCTACAAAAAAAAAAATTCTCTCCAAAACTTGTATTAATAATTTGTATTTAGTAATTTGCATTAATAATTTAAAATTTTCAATTGCTTTGAAATAATAAATACTAATTACTGTAAAATTAATAATTAATTTTAAATACATGAGTTTTTCATGCTAATAATATGGGTTTTTCAATACATTATTATGTGAATATTAAATATTTAATTAATTCATCAATTAATCAAAAATAAATATTATTTATGAAGAA
The DNA here is from genome assembly GCF_014633365.1 of Diospyros lotus. Taxonomy (NCBI): domain Eukaryota; kingdom Viridiplantae; phylum Streptophyta; class Magnoliopsida; order Ericales; family Ebenaceae; genus Diospyros; species Diospyros lotus. The sequence goes on along the minus strand of NC_068338.1, from coordinate 36,073,706 downwards.
TATGAATAAACACTTGTCTTAATTAAGTCACAGAAAATTTTTCATTAAATAAAATCTTATCTTTATATAATACTAGTGATCAACCCGTGTGATACACGAGAGAGTTTAATTTAAAAATAAAAAAATAAAATTATTATTTTAAATAATTTTAGCAGAATTAATAATTAGAATTTTTTTTAATCTTTAATCATTTATCAAAATTTAAGTTTACTTAATTATTCGCTATCCAATATGTTAATGGAAAATACTTTTAATTCAATATACTGTCATTCAATGTATTAAAGAATAATTAACACATTAAGTAGGTTATTTGACAAAATACTTATAATTTTTTTATTTATTATATTATATTTTTATAAATAAATATTATAAAATCTATAATATATCCACTCAAAAACGTTCATTATTTTCTATTTATTATATTATAATTATAAATATAAATTAAAACTCTTAAATATGAGTAAGAATCAATTTTTTCAATAATAACAAGATTTTAAAAATATGAATTTTGATTTCTTCCATAGTCTTAAAAATGTGATATCTTAAATATTAATTAGTATTGAAAAACCCTAACATTTGACAACCTTAAATATTTTTTTTATGAATTTGTTAAGATATCATATTTTCAAGACTATAATATAATTATTAAAATAATTAATAATTAATTAATCACTACATTTAATTTAATACAAGTTTTTGAGGAAAAAAATTTACGATGATTGACACTTGGCAAAATACTTTGTTTGACTATCATATTTTAATATTATATAAATATAAATAGAATAAAGATATAAAGATAATATTTTAAATAAATGGACAATTTTTTATGACTTAATTAATAGTTTAAGTTATCTATTAATATTTCTCATAAAACTCATGCAAATTTAATACAATTTTATATGCAAAAAACAGTTTGGTAGATTTTTGGAGGGAATAAAAATTTGCAAACTATTCTACTTTAATATAATATATTATATATTATTATATTATACAAAGATAAGATTTTATTTAATAGATAATTTTCTATGACTTAGTTAATACTTTATGTAAGGCCCGCTTTCGAATACTTGAAAAAAGGTCCTTACATAGATGATATAGAACAAAATTAAATTCAACTCATTTTATTTCTAGCAACGAAAATTTAATAAGATTTAATTACATTCCCAATATCTCATAACTCTAGACTCGCTGGCCATACAAAATAATAAGAGGCTTAAATACCCATAACATAATAAATTATCACTATTACAACCTCACCAAATCACTAGCTATGATCTTTAAAGATAGGACGCGTCTCCGTACACCACTATCCCTTGGCTGCAGTCCTATTGGACTCGCCCCCAATAACCGTCTTTCCTTTACCTAGAATGGCAAAGAAGATCAAGTGAGCCACAAGGCTCAGCAAGTTCGAGAAACAAGGAACAATATATATGATCTAAGAACACGATGACACTAAGAAGAGTAATCAAGGACTCCACAATTATATACAAGATTCGTAATTCATGAATTATCAATTCAACTCAATATATCATGTCACCATGTATCCCTATGCAAATGTGCATAAAATTTCAATGTCATTATTAATTCTCACAGGCTCACAAGCCATCAATCAATACATGCAAGAGTGTATCATTTCATTATCAATATCAATTTCCCCGGCTCTCAAGCCATAAATCAATGCATGCAAAAGTGCATAAGTTTCATAGATCCTCACAAATAAATATGGAGCCAACCTGTCGGGCTATGGCCACCTCGTCCCGTGCTAAGTGCTCGAGAGTACCCTTTCTCCCTCTGCGTAAAATAATAGGTGCGCAAAACATATATATATGAAACCTGTACATGTATGCATCATGCATGCATTTTCCAGCCACATGTATTTAATTCTTGATTCTACGATATTCATGCTGCTAACATCACTTACCCATACCGGGTATTTTTCCATCATCAGATAAATTCAACATATCTTACTTCATAATGTTTACCACATTCAAGATGTAATTTATGACACAAAAATGCTTAATGTAATTTACAACACAATGATACTTCTTTGAGAGATGCTATTTAATATTAAATCTCGATTCACCAGCTGAGGAGTATTATAAATTTAATAACTATTCTTCCCATCATATGATTGTTGTGATTTCATTTAACTAGTGATAGTATGCATTTACTTGCATTCATGCTCATAACTCAAATTCATTATTAATCCCCATGCAATCAAATGACCACACCACGCGAAATTGCTAACCAAACATAAACTTGAAATTTTTCTAAGGCAATGGACCAAATAGAACATATTTTGAAAATGTCTTCATTTTGAAAAACTAACTCCCGGTAATTTGTTTATTAGCATTCATTGTTGTGAAAATGATTTTCAATGAAATTTTCAAGAAACGGAAACTATGTATTTCTATGGTGGTAAAATTGCAAATTCGTGGATTTGTACTAAAACCAAAATTCTAACTTTTTATTTTTATGGATTTTGATTTTTTTGATATTTTTATTGAATCCAAATGGGGGGTACTTTCTTATTTACATTTATATATTGAAGTAAATGAAAGTAAAATATAAATTAAGGAAAATGCAAACATTTACTTAAGTTAAGGAAAGGTAAATAAATAGAGTGAGAGCTGATAGCTCCCATTCAAAGGCATGTGGGATGAGCTCGGGACCAGCTCGACGTCATGAGCTCGCAGCTTATGGAGAGAGCTCAGGAGGGCTCGCAGGAAGGACAATCGAACGAGCTCGAGGTCATGAGGTGAGCATCAGTTCGCTGAACGAGCTTGCGGTCAAGGAGTTGAGCAAGAGCTCGCTGGACGAGCTTGAGGTCAGGCGCGCGGCAAGAGCTCGCGGCCAAGAGCTTAAGAGATGAGCTCGCGAGGACGAGCTCGTGATTAAGCTTATGGTCAGGGAGCATATAGGTGTGAGCTCACGGCAAAGAGCTAGAACGATCTCGTTAGAACATCAATGAAGCTGAACGTGAATATATATATATATATAACTGGATTTCTCGAACAGAACAAAACAGGGGCATTCGAATGATTGTTTAAGCATGAATATATGGTGGATTAGCTAGGCAGGGCATGCTCTAATAAGCTTTACAAATCTCTGAGGGGTATCAGCTTGTTACGCATGTTGTATATATGCATTTACAAGTGGGTCTCATATATGGGTGAACAACATATATATGTATTTTCAGTTCAGCTTTTGCTATTTGATGCAAGATCTTCGAAAACCTCAATAAAATCATTCGAATGAGTGGCAGATGACTTAGCATTTTACATTCCGAAATAGCACATACAACTATAAGATGCATTTGGAACAGCTACCTCATTCAGATGTGATATACACGTAAATATATATATATATATATATATACAGTTAACTCTATTTCTTCGGATGGAGAACGAGCAGAGGTTCTCATCCTTACCTAGCTATATAAAATGCCATTCACAAAGAAATCTTGGGGTGAAAACAAACCCCATTTCGAGATCGCAAGAAGACCCACAAAGAGATACAAAAGCAAAAGGTTGAACACAATGAGATAAAATGAACATAATGAGCTACATGAGCTAAAATGGACACAGTAAGCCAACATGTACGCATTAATCATATTGGCAGAAGGAGATATATGAAGGAACTTGCACTGAAAATCAAAGGGGAGTGCAAGAAGAACTTGCTTGATAACTTTGCTATGCAAAAAAATCCTCCTTTCCTGAACCTGCTATCAACCCAAACGAAAATACCAGCAACTAGGAGGGAAAATGGAAGATAAGGAGAAGAAGTCTGAGATAGGAAGGGAGAGTACGCACAAGAGAAAAGGTCTCCACTACAGATGAAACATGAAGAAGGCAATGCACAGACTACACCTGCAACTTTGTCCAAATGACCTGATTGCCCTTCACCTTTACAATGGTCAAATGGAAGACCAAGGGCACTATTGACATTTGATGGCTAATTTATTTTATTATGATTTTCTTTCAAAAATTTCAAATCTCATTTCCCAATTGGGCTCAGCCCATACCATGGGTCATTCCATGGCCCAACTCATTAATCCAAATAAATTATCATAATCCAAGCCAATTCATAATATAATTAAAAATTTTGAACACATCACAATGACCCAATTTATTTGGACTTTTCCCACATTATTGGATCCCAATTAAATAGGCTACAAAATTCTTATTTCCACTTACTCTTTATTCTAATAAACAAGGGAGAATATTTTAAATCCTCAATTAATTAAAGCAAAAATTTTTGAACCCAAAAACGTCTAGATCTCCTAACGGGTCGTTACACTTTAAGTTTCTATTCATATTTCTCATAAATAGTATTTATTTTTGATTGATTGACGGATTAATTGATGAGAAGATCTAACAGAAAATATTTATTTTTGATTAATTAATAGCACTGAAAAATTCATGCAAGTTTAATACAAATTTTAGATGTAAAAAATAGTTTGGCAAATTTTTGGGGGGAAGAAATATTTGCATACTATTCTACTGTATATTATATATAATATATAATATTTATATTATACTATATAAAGATAAAATTTTATATAAAAGAACAATTTTCTCTAACTTAATTAATAGTTTAAGTGTCTATTCATATTACTCATAAATAGTATTTATTTTTGATTGATTGATGAATTAATTAAAAATTTAATATTCACATAATAATGTATTGAAAAACCTATGATTAGCATTGAAAAACTCATGTATTTAAAATCTATTATTAATTTTACAGTAATTAGTACATATTATTTCAAAACAATTGAAGGATTTAAATTATTAATTTAAATTAAAAAATGTAAATTATTAATGTAATAAGTACTAAATGCAAGTTTTTGGAAAAAAATTTATTACTACTTATTATTTCAAAGCAATTGAAAGATTTAAATTATTAATGTAAATTACAAAATATAAATTATTAATGCAATAAGTATTAATTGAAAATCATTAATGCAAGTTTTGGAGAAAATTTTCTTTTTTCAAGACTATCCTACTTTTATATATATAAAGATAATATAATAATATATAATATAATATCTTTATATATATAAATAGGATAGTCTGAAAAAAAAATTTCCCCCCAAAATTTGCATTAATAATTTGCATTTAGTACTTATTTCATTAATAATTTAAAATTTTCAATTGCTTTAAAATAATAACTACTAATTACTGTAAAATTAATAATAAATTTTATATACATGAGTTTTTCAATATTAATCATAGGTTTTCTAATACATTATTATGTGAATATTAAATATTTAATTAATCCGTTAAGCAATCAAAAATAAATAATATTTATGAGAAATATGAATAGACACTTAAAGTATTAATTAAGTCACATAAAATCGTCAATTAAATAAAATCTTATATTTATATAATATAATAATATATAATATTGTTATATATATAAAAGTAGGATAGTCTAAAAAAAAATTTCCCCCCAAAACTTGCATTAATAATTTGCATTTAGTATTTATTGCATTAATAATTTAAAATTTTCAATTACTTTGAAATAATATGTAATACCCCGAGAGCCCAGAGAGGTTAGTATATATCGAGAATAGTGTAAGAAAGGAAACAACACCAATTGAATACTTTTTGGGCTGAATGTTGGCAAAGAACTCCTAAGTTAAGCGTGCTTGACCTGGGGTAATCCAAGAATAGGTGACCCCCCTAGGAAGTTTGCATAGGTCTATCAGAGTAAGTTGTTCCGATCCTTCTTATCACTCGATACGAGATGTTACATAATAAGAATTAATTACTGTAAAATTAATAATGAATTTTAATTACATGAGTTTTTCAATTCTAATTGCTAGTTTTCCAATACATTATTATGTAAATATTAAATATTTAATTAATTCGTCAATCAATCAAAAATAAAAATACTATTCATGAAGAATATAAATAGATACTTAAAGTATTAATTAAGTAACAAAAAACTGTCCATTAAATAAAATTTTATCTTTATATAATATAATAATATATAATATCTTTATATATATTGTTGTTACACGATTACAACAATAAAATTTATAAAATGGGAAACCACCGATGGATGACCCTCGTATGGCGTATCTGAGCGATGAGTGAGTCTCCCGGGGTAATGTGGCAGCGATGGGTGAGTCTCGTAGGGCGTTTCTGAGCGATGGATGAGTCTCCGGAGGTGTTTCCGAGCAATGGATGACCTATTAGAGAAAGAATCGGTTAGGAGCGCGGGCGAAAGTCCCCGCGCGGACCCTCCGATGCTTAAGTTAGATCACCGTAGAAATTGAGTATTCGAAAGTAAGAGAGTAAATGCGAGAACCAGAGATTGCATACCGAATGAGGGAAAGTGACCTCCTATTTATAGCAACAAGAGGGGCATCCATGTGTCGCGTGTTCCGAGTTTTGTGGCAAGAATCTCGGAGAGGCTTTGACCAAGTCTCGCGAGAATAGTCTTAGGCCGAGTTTCTTGGAGGCGGTGGTGCAAGGATAGGGGGCATGTGGCACGTGGCTGTCAGTGCGGCGCCTTGGGTGACCCTCACCCGGGGGTTTGCACGAGTGTAGGCAAGGAGAGCACGAGGGGTCGTGCGCGCAAGTGCACGGGACCGGGTGTGAAAGGGAGGCGTGCGCGGGAGGTTGTGCGAGTGAGCGGCTGCGTGAGCGGGCGGCCGCGAGCAGGGTGTGCGCGGCCGCCCGCCGGCAAGGGCGCGCGGGGCCGCCTGTGCGCATGGGGGGTGCACTCGGGGTATCTCACCCCCGAGTGACCCTCTCTCGGGGGGGAGGACCGCGCGCAGATGCGCGCGGCCGCCCTTGTGCAGGGGCGCGCGCGGTTGCGCGGGCGGCCGTGCGCACGCCCAGCTGCGCCCGCGCATCTGGGCGCCCCCGGGTGGGGGCACTCAGGGATACCTCACCCCCGAGTGACCCTCTCTTGGGGGGGGGAGGACCGCGCGCAAATGCGCGCGGCCGTGCGCACGCCCAGCTGCGCCCGCGCAGCTGGGCGCCCCCGGGCGGGGGCACTCGGGGGTACCTCACCCCCGAGTGACCCTCTCTCGGGGGAGGACCGCGCGCAAATGCGCGCGGTCGTCTTTGTGCAGGGGCGCGCGCGCAGCTGCGCGCCCGCAGCCGTGCGGACGCCCAGCCGCGCGCTGCTTGGCCGGGCGAGCGCGGGGTTGCGCAAGCGCGGAGGGCAGCGCTAGGGGCGCCCGCGCCCCTGGGTGGCCTTCTTTGGTTCCTCAGGCCGCCACGTGGCGCTTCCTCAGGCCGCCACGTGGCGCTTCCTCAAGCCGCCACGTGGCATTTTTTTCAGGCTGCCATGCTTGCATTGCTCTTCAGTATCTTCACGCATAACATATATAAAAGTAGGATAGTTTGAAAAAAAAAAATTCCCCTCAAAACTTGCATTAATAATTTATATTTTGTAATTTACATTAATAATTTAATTTTTCCAATTGCTTCAAAATAATAAGTACTAATTACTGTAAAATTAATAATAAATTTTAAATACATGAATTTTTCAATGCTAATCATGGATTTTTCAATACATTATTATGTGAATATTAAATTTTTAATTAATTCGTCCATTAATCAAAAATAAATACTATTTATGAGGAATATGATAAGCACTTAAAATATTAATTAAGTTACAGAAAATTATTCATTAAATAAAATTTTATTTTTATATAATATAATAATATCTTTATCTTTATATATATAAATGTAGGATAGTCTGAAAAAAAAAATTCTTCCAAAACTTGCATTAATAATTTGCATTTAGTACTAATTCATTAATAATTTGTATTTTGTAATTTGCATTAATAATTTAAAATTTTCAATTGTTTTGAAATAATAAGCACTAATTACTATAAAATTAATAATAAATTTTAAATACATGAGTTTTTCAATGTTAATCATGGGTTTTTCAATACATAATTATCTGAATATTAAATATTTAATTAATTCGCCAATCAATCAAAAATGAATACTATTTATGAGGAATATGAATAGACACTTAAAAGTATTAATAAGGTCAGAAAATTATTCATTAAATAAAATCTTATCTTTATATAATATAATAATATAATATAATATATTATATTATATTAAAATAGAATAGGTTGCAATTTTTTTTTTCCTCCAAAAATTTGTCAAGTTGTTTTTTGCCTCTAAAATTTGTATTAAATTTACATGAATTTTCTGAAAGATATTAATAGATAACTTGAATTATTAATTAAGTCATAGAAAATTATTTATTTATTTAAAATCTTATCTTTATATAACATTAAAATAAGATGGCCAAGTGTATATGGTGAATTTTTTCTCTCAAAAACTTGCATTAAATCAAATGTAGTGATTAATTAATTATTAATTTTACTTTAATAATTATATTATAGTCTTGAAAATGTGATATCTTAACAAATTCATAAAAGATTATTTAAGGTTGTCAAATGTTTGGATTTTTCAATACTAATTAATATTTAAGGTATCATATTTTTAAGACTACGAAAGAAATCAAAATTCATATTTTTAAAATTCTGTTATTATTGACAAACTTATTCTTACTCATATTTAAGAGTTTTAATTTATATTTATAATATAATAAATAAAAAATAATGAACGTCTTTGTGGATATATTATAAATTTTATAATATTTATTTATAAATAAATATAATATAAGAAATAAAAAAATTTATAAGTATTTTATTAGGCGACCTACTTATTGTGTTAATTATTCTTTAGCACATTAAATGACGGTATATTGGATAAAGAGTGTTTTCCATAAACATATTAAATAGCGAATAATTAATTAAACTTAAATTTTGATAAAATACTAAGTATTAAAAAATTATAATTATCAATTCTATTAGAATTATTTAAAATAATAAATTTAATCTTTTATTTTTAAATTAAACTTTCCCGGGTTTACCACTAGTTATTTATCAAAATATTGGCCTCCTAGCACACACGCGCACCCATATATTTAATTACCTTAATTAACTATTTTCTCCTTATATTCTAACAGTTCTTCGGATCATACTCGCTTTGATCCTTTCCCATTTAATCAAAGCTCGTAAGCCATCCCTTCCATGAGCAGTCGCTTGCGAGGAATATCAAACATCTCATCAGTCTGCCTCAAATTCCAGAACCTGTATCCGTAATCTATCATACAAAACCTTCTTCCCCAATCCGGCCCCTTTTCCAGCAACCACCTCGCTCTCCCCCACCAAGTGAATATAATTTATGGTGGATGCTGTCGGTGAAGGTGGAGACGTAGATATAGAGCGGCAACATGCCGATGTCGCCGTAGATGATGCCGATGCTCTAGAATGCCAGCTATAATAACACCGACCATTTCGCCACCCCTTTCGAGGAGCCATGGCCACGCCGCCATGCCAGTCGGCGGGAACCTTGCGGGATTCGATGTCCAAGGAGTCGTATCTCCTCAGCTTCTGCCATGAAATCTTTTGTCCCTTAAGCTGCTTCTCTTCTTGTTCATGCTGATCTTGATCGACAGCCTCATCCTCCTTTTCCTCCCCCCAAACTTTGGCCGTGTCTCCTATTCCATCATTGTTACTTAGACATTTCTTTAAAAGGTTGATGAGTTCGAACAAGGTTACTATATATATATGTACATAAACCTTGATAAAAATAACAAAATTAAAAAAGAAAAGAAAAGAAATTAACTAACAGCATCTACAAGAGTTATCTACAAATGTGAAAATACATAACAAACAGATTTAAATAAATTATTGTCAGGGATGTTGAGACATTTGTGCTGGTTTGATGAGATAAGTTGCATTTTAAATTTTAAAATAATGGAGTATATATATATATGTCGTTTCCGCGAGGATAGATCTGAATCCTCCGAAACAATGATAACGTTGTATTTGTTCTAAATCCCATCAACTTTTGTTAATCGCGTTAGATACAGATATTAAAATCATCCTGATTGTTAAGAAGTTATGGAGACTATTCCGAACAAGGTAACTTCAGCTTCTATTACGCAAGTGTCTCCCACCAAGTAGAATTGTTTTGGGTCGTTGAGATTAGCCAATGACACGAACTTCTGAGTTCCCCATACCAAGCACGACGCTCCAAAATAGTTGTCATCTGCAGTTGGATCCCATAGAATTAATTAATCCTAAAGATTTTGTTGTCAAGTATGTTATTAAATTCACCTTTAATTGTTATCATCTCACTTGTAAATTCAAATGGGTCAGCTTTGAGTTCATTCTGATCAAGCATGCGGATGGTAAATCTCACAACCAGTCGAGTGTCTGGTGGAAGCGTGGACTCATCCAGAGACAAGAACGTCGAAACACTGTTGCCCTTCCCGGTGCCATTCCCGCGAGGATAGATCAGAATCTTCCTGCGAAACAAAGAAAAGTTCTATTTTAAATTTTGAACTTTTAGTTAACATCACTGATTGTTATACCACAAAAGAAATTATGTACCATCTGTGGCCTCCCGCGACGAACCACTGCGACTCGTGACGATCCAAGGCGACAGCAGAAAAGGGCTTGATCGTCCAGGTGTAGCTGCCCGCGTTGGGTTTTTCCAAGGCTGACAAGCACTCGGCTTTGCGAGTCATCTTCAGAATGTAGACTTCGGCACCGAACACACAGGCGTCGTCGATCAAGTACCCATTGGAAGAGTCATTAAAGACTTGAAGCTCCACGAATTTGGCCTCGCCCCATTCCGTCTTCATCACATGGAAACGCCTTAGTTGGTTGTCTGCAACAAGTTGGTGCATTTTTATAATTAGATTGAATAGATGAAGTCAGAGTATATGCGAAGTAAACTTTTTGTAACAAACCATGCCACATTTAAATACCCGGAAGCGAGAAATACTTGTCACGAAGTTGATCATACACGAAGAAGTTGAACATGGCATGGAGCTCCCATCCGACCGGGAGTGAACTCGTGTTCGCCAATGTCAAGAACATCGAAATATGGCCTTGCCCGCCTCCGTCCTTGTTCCCACTTGGGTATATTGTTAATCTCCTATATATGATTATCATTAACTAAGACTAAGATCAAGTTATTTATATATGAATAAGTAATTTATAAGCTCAAAATTCATGAATGGATGAAATTAAATACCATTTGTAGTCTCCTACTTCAAACTTATCTGAACTATATTTCTCCAATGAAGATCTCGAAAGTGAGCTGAATGATTGAATTCTGAGAAGGTAGTGCACTGGCGGAGCCTTTCTTCCTAAGATTAAGCGTCAAAATTAAATACTAATTACAATGGTCACTCACTCTAGAGCTCACAATGTATTTTTACATATGTATATGATATTGAATTTTTATGGCTTTCAAAAAACTATGTCCTTAATTTTTTGATTTATCATTTCGTAAAAAATAAAAAAGTATTATTATAATAACATAAAAGCAGTACAATTTTAAGAGAGAGAGAGACCTTTAAACACATCTGACGAAGAATTAGTAAATCTTGAGCCCATGGCTTTGATCTTTGAGACAAAATGAACCGGGCCAAGAGATCATATTTGAATGTTCATTAAAAGGTAGGGCACAAATTTATACGGGATGGTGAAGGTTTAATACATTATCTTTAAGAAGCATGGCTTATCACTTGAACAGGAAGGCAGGCATTGCCTTACCCTCACTCTAACGTTTGTGATCTCCTTCTATATATATTATGAAAAAACTTGTTCTAGTCATTTTGCATCAAACAACTCTTTAAGTCAAGTTATTCTTTCAACATAACACAATAACTAAACAAATTATTATCCATCCAGGATTAAAAAAAGTTTAAAAAAAATCAAATTTGAAGAAACACTATGTATTTTTGTCTAAGGTAAATGAGGATAAGTCTAAATGGTTAAGGGCACCGTGTTATGATATCTCTAGTCTTTATCCAAGTCCTTATCTTGTTACATTAGTTTTAATGCAGTCGAAAACCTTTCAAGATTAAATTAATTAGCACAGACATATATTTCATGACCTGAAAATTTTTAAAAAGGAGCTTTCTCTTATCTATTTTACATTTTTTAAAAAAATTAAGTTCTTCAAGTTGCGATGGATCAAACGAGTAAGTCTTTCAAGAAAAAAGTAGTCTCAATAATATTATGTAGTGTATGGTAAAGAAGAAAGCTCAAAGTTCATATTAAGAAATGTTATGAAATAATTTTGGAATATGCATTACGTACTAACAAGGTGTATATGCTTATATATATATATATATATACATACTTTTATTATCATGATTGATAAAAAAATGCCAAAATCTTGCTTTCATTATCATTATATACACATGAATATATTTATATTTATATTTATATTTATATATTACAATATAAAAGGGAACAAAACAAGAAAAAATAAGTTTATTCTAAAATATCATCCTTTCTTTTACATTATTGTAGTCAACCATAACAAATTTTATATTTTTTTTTGTCTTTTTAACTTAAGTCAGAATATTATCTAAAAAGTCTAGATAGACAAATGTGTGATTTTTAATAGGCTAATAAATTAATATTTGTATTTATATTTATACTTATGGTAGAAGCTAAGAGGATATCTGTGACGCCCCGTCTCCACTACCGGGTGTCACCATAACGTCAGTAGGTCCCACTCTGGAGGCCGGCTATGCCCTAGCAACAGGAGGATAAAAAAATGACGCAGGCGTCTTGGGTGGGGTCCAGGCTTCGCCGCCTCTGGCTATCGAGAACTCGAGGTCTAGAACTTATTTGCAGCGAAAGGACACTCGAGTCTCGAATCTGACCTGCCTTATGAGTAAATAAATAGCAATTAAGGTATAACATAATTTACTCACTCAAGGTATTCATTAAAAGTAACAAGTCCAACTGCGAAATACAAACAACATTCAACACAACCTCAAAAAAATTATATGACAGACACGAGTTACTAGATCATATTCCTATCATGGGTTGTTATTCCCATCATTCAGCTGGTCTTCGGCGTACACCGCCTTCCCTTTATCGGACCCCGAACTATCTGTGTGGTTAGAGGGAATGAAAGGGTGAGTCATAGGACTCAGTAAAGGTAATATGCAATGCAGTAAATTATTTAGCATGACATCATAGATAAATATGAAGTGCAACATGCATGCAAGCGTGTCCACCGCACCTATCTCAGGCTCTAAGTGGCCCCTAGTGGTTTCAGCTATGACCCTGTCCTAGGACCCTCATGGGCAACAATCCATTGCCCCATGCCTAGTCACTTCCTTAATATCTTATACAAGTCATGACAAAAGAAATTTACGCACAAAGCATATTAAACCCTTACCTCGAGATATGTGCCGCCTGATAACTCGTACCGTTGACGCACTTAATTTCCTTAAAAAAAATATTTTCAAAGCAAGGTCAACCCACAATTAAATTTATTAACTATTGAATCCATAAAGTTATTAACTAATTAACTAACTTAAACATTATTCCTTACTAATTAATTTAACTAACTAATAATTAAATTAACTAATTAGAATACACTACATCACTAATCAAATCATCAATTAACTAATAGCACAATAAATTTAAATTGAGCATACCTTACTGCTCTGCTTCTTCTCAATTCACGTTCATTCCCTGCCTTCAATTTGTTCTCCAAACTTCTCTCTTTCTTAATTTATATTATTTCATGACATAATGCGGCAGTCCACTATTTGGACAATATCATTCATATTCTTCCCAAGTTCTAAGGCATTTGCAATATATATTATATTATATAATATTCCTTAAGTGAACCCACTGGATTCACCCACACAATTGGCCATGCATACATATACATATTATAAAGTGTTTACATATTATAAAGTTTACTTGCACACCATATATCTCACTGCACACGTGCACATCTAATTTATTATATAATAAAAGTTGCATATAAATTTATAAATTATATTCATACTCTCACTTCAACATTTCACATTACAATTACATCCTCAATATTAATTTTATTTAGATTAAAATATCAAAATTTCAAGATTAATAATTCAAGGTTTACTCGAAAAAAGTCGATTTCGTTCGTACGCCTACACGGGATCTTTATTCCACCCAAAAATACTCCAGGATTGCCTCACTGGCAAAACTGAACCACTCCTAGGGTCCCCTCAGCTTCCCGAAGACCCCCCCTACGATTATTCGGTACCAACATTCATTCGGGCTTATACACAAAATTATTTATTTCCAGTTTGACTGTTTCCAGTATCATTAGCCTCATCTCGAGATGCTTATCAATCTCATTCCCTTTTTCCTGAACATCCAAGTCCCAAGGCATTTCTTACCGTCGATTCAACAATTTATTAATTTCCTCAAAATCGCACATAACTCAATAAATCACCTTAAAAATCTATAAACTAATTATTTCCAAAATCAGGGAAGTTAGAAGATCTAACTCCCTAACATCAATGTTTTAAAAATCAGATCGGACTAGCCGGTCGGACAGGTTTAACCGGGAACCGGTGGCCTATCCAGTCCGGTTTAACTTAAAAATTTAAATGTCTTTTAACCCGATCAAAATTCGGTCGGATCGGTGAACCGGGAACCGGGTTGACCCGATTTTTTCACCTCCTCACTCACTTTAAATTTTTAATTAATTTTATAATAACATATATAACAATTATATATAAAATATTAGTTATACATTAGTTAATAATAGCATTTTTCATAATAATATATAGAATATTAGTATTTCAAATATATATTAAAATATATATTTAATATATATATTATTTAATTATAATATATATATATATATGACATCATCCGGTCAGACCACTCTAGTCTAACCAGTCGGATCAACTGACCTGTGACCCAATTAATAGACCGGTTCACTGTTCGGTCCAATTTTTAAAACATTGCCTGACATTAAACCTTGCAAGGTTCCTGCTAAAGGCTTCAAGAAACGAAATGCAGTGAAAAATTAAAAAAATTTCGATCAATCAAACTCTTTGACCAATCATGAAACCCAAAAATACCGGATCTAGTTTCTAAATATATAATCTTTTCATTTGAAATAAAAAATCAAAAATAAAATCAAAACCTTTTTGATTATCCAACGCGAGAAAAGGTTGAATCTTTGTACCGTGAGATGTCACTTGCCCTGTATAGTGATCCACACCAAAGAAAAACTTTATGAATGTCAACGAGCACGCTTCTTAGATCTTTTTGCATTAAACTTGCAAGATCTAACCCAATTTTTCACAAAAATTGTAATATCCCAAAATTTGAAAATAAAAAATAATTATTCAAATCGGTATTTGAGGACATTATTGAATATTTGAGAATTTAAGAGGAAGAATTTATTTATGAGGTTTGAGGAAAATAAGGAATTAAAGGTAATTAATTAAAGTATTTGAAAATGGTTGATAATTATTAATTATTGTATTTATGGTGATTATTGAATATTTGTGGGTTAAAAGAAAATATTAATTTATTTGGGTATTTGGAGATTTAAGAAAAATATTTATTTATGTAATTTTGAAAAAATAATTGTTTATTTGGGAGTATTTAAGAAAATAAGAAAATAAATTAATTTAGTGGATTTTTTTGGAAGTTATAGGGTGAAAGTGTAAAAATAGGAAATGGAAGTTTGGGCGTATGTGCAATTAATGAAAGTTCTGGGTGCTGAAACGTGATTTGCAGTAGTGGCCACAAATCACCTTAAATATAATTGAAGGCATATATAGGTTGAATGAGGCGTGTGGCGTGAGCAGTCGCATGCGAAGGCGACCAAAGGCTGGACGCGGGATCGATCCGCGGGGGCGTGCTCGCGTAGAGGGGGAATTTCTGCTGATTTTCCCCAGCTATTGACGCCCAAAACGGCGTTGTTTTGGACTTGAGGCGGTGGCCTTCTGTGCAGCCCAGCGGCTGCCACGTGGCCGCGCCTCAACCGCTCGTTTTGCCTTAAATTAAGCCCGATTTAGGCGTTTCTTTCACCAGCAGAAGCAGCAAATAAATTAGGAAAAGTCAGTGCGCGCGCGAGCGACAAATTGGGAGATTTTGGTGGAAAAATTCAGATTAAATCAAGTTTAATCGAAGATTTAAATTGCTAGATATGTAGAAAAGCTAATAATAAATATTTTATACGGTTGGAATTTCGTTTAGAGGACAATTTTATTAATTTTGGCAAATTATTGCAGTGTTACAATTTGTATAATTTTTACCGATTTGGGACAAAACAAGCCTAAGGATATTTTCATTAAAGCAAGTTCTTTATACCCTCTACAACGTTTTTTTCATTGTCAATTTATTTACCCTCCCTTCGTCTGTTTCGGCCCGTTTATTAATTATGAAATTTTGAGTTCTTTGATTTAAATTTAATTTATTAAGCTGGCTTCGAGGATTTTATTAGCTTGATTTAATTTAAAATAAATATGAGACTTATTGGGATTTTATTTATGGTGAGCCTACGTGGGATTTTAGACAACTAAATTATTTATATTATACGGTTAGATTTAATTAATGCAATCCACGATTTTATTAATCATTATTAAACGTTTTACTTCACAGTAGGAATGCAAGAAAGGCAAGAAACGACCGTGTAAAGGTAAGCTGCCAACCCTCTTCTCATGATCTTTAATTCCCGTTAGAGACCCGTGATTTTCTGTATTTTATCCTCTCCCTTACTCTAATTTGGCGCCTAACATTAATTATTGAATTATTATTCATTTGTTTTAATTTAAATTAAATTCGAACTTCTAGAATTTAATTGTTGAAAGCCTACGAGGGTTTGTACCGCTCATATTCCTTTCAGAATGATGCTGAACTAGTTTGGGGACTAGGTTCCTAGACGTGCAGATTTATTTATGGTTTTCTCGAGTTTATTTATGGTTCAGTTAGAGCTATCGAGCAATAGGGCAGGGGTCGGCTGTTTGGTGACGTTGGGGTAGACTATTGTACGGCACTAATGTGGATCATCGGGTGGACACTCCTAGTCACTGGCTGTTAACCGGTGCCGGGCACTGCTGACTAGCTCTACCAGTATGTGATTTACTGCACGCTTAGATTCATTATATTATTGTTCATGATTTGATATGCACATGGGTACGGGTTGCATGTTGGGATATTTATTTATTGAGTATGCTTGGACACGGACATTCTAACTTGGTTAGGTTGCATCCAGCACGGGCATATGCATCGCGTGTGGTTTACTATATGGGCGAAGCATGGCCTGATGCCTGGATGTATGGGCGCCGGTGTATCACGTTGATGCTCACTACGCCATTGTATTTCTATGTGCATTGCATGGCTACTGGTAGTTATTAGTTCTCGGACGGGAGTACCGTTCCGAGGAAGCCTATGGCTCGGGTGTTGGGAGTACCGACATGGACGGGTGACGGGAGTACCGACCCGGGACAGCGCGCGCATGTTTGTTGGAGATACATGTTGCCTCTTAGGGCAGCGACAGGTTGGTATGGGACTTTGACTGCACTCCCACCCTGCAATTAAAACACAAAACAAAACACAATAAAAATTTTATATTTTTTTCTTTATTTAGGTGAGAGGTTTATACTCGTCAGTGTACGAGTGCAGTTGTAGTCCAAATTTAAATTTATATTTTCTGAATGAGTCCAGGTCGTCCACTGAGAGATTTATTTATGGAAAAATAAAAAGAATGTCACACAAGCACACACGCATTTGGATAAATTGGCAACAAGGTTTTTTATGGTTTTTTAAACAACAGATACTAGGAAATAAATTAAGGCAGTAATTGAAATAAATACTTTAAGTGAGAATATAAAATTGGATAGTACTTGAGTTAAGACAATTTCAGTGCCAACCCGTTGATTCCCAAATTTTAGCATAAAAGATTAGCAACATTAATTTAATTTCAGATATGAGAGTTTGTTATTAAATGCAATTAGAGATGATGATAGTTCTAGGTTAAGCAATCCCCATACATGATATGCGGGATTCTAATTTAAGCAACCACCATAAATTCAATTGCAATTAATACACAAAACAACTAAATTAATCATCCGGGTTTGGGTATGATAGCGTTTCCAGTTCTAGTAACTCTCATACATGGCATGAAAGCTCTAAGTTAGGCTTACGCTCCAATCCAAACCTAGTGATTTCTCAATAATTAAGATACACTCATACTGAAATTTAAATTAATGTTACTTATTTAAAGCGCAGCTTTCTTTGGGAATCATTGGCGTTGGACACTGTCCTTGCCTTAACCCAAGATTAGATTTAGCTACTCATTTCCATTTAAAAGTTAATTGACATGAATTTAAACGACGTAATTTAAATAACAGAATTTAAATGACAAGAAATTTTAAAGGCATAAACTAACCGGCCATTTAGGCGGTGAATAATTAAATAACAAGAATTAAAATGACAAGAAATTTAAAGGCATAAACTAACCGGCCATTTAGGCGGTGAATAATTAAATAACAAGAATTAAAATGACAAGAAATTTAAAGGCACAAATTAACCGGCCATTTAGGCGGTGAATAATAAAGTAATAATAAATGACATAAGAATTTAAAAGAAGAAAGGAAGGAAGTAAGATCACAAGAGAGAATACTAAAGAAAAGGGGAAAGAACAAGAACAATTCTCAAAGAGAGAATTATAAGGAAACAACTAAACTTTGATTCAAGAATAATAATCACACTTACAAATGCAATCAAGTGATCTATTTATAGGCCACAAGATGCAATACAAACCACACAATTTCAATTATTCAACTAGACATAATTATATCTAATGGGCACTCACACACTTAAAGTTAAATGGATTTTAGCTATAATGCACACCTAATATTAAATGGATTTTAGCTAAAATACATACCTAATAAAGCATTCATAAAGTTCAATGGATTTTAGCTATAATATCCACCTAATAGTTAAATGGATTTTAGCTAAAAAACACACCTAATAAAGCTCTCACATAAAAAATAAAAATAGATTTCTATAAATTGGTTTTTAATCTTCATTAGGATTAAAAATAATCCTTGGGCCTTCTCCAAATAATATCTTCCATGGGTTGCTCAAATTGGGCCTTAATTCTTCATGGGCTTGAATTCTTCATGGACTTTAATTTTTCATGTGCTTGATTTCTTCATGGACTTGAATTCTTCATGGGCTTGATTTCTCCATGGGTTTGATTTCTTCATGGACTTGAATTCTTCATGGACTTTGTCTTCATGGGCTTTAATTCTTCATACCTAAAAAAAAAAATAATAATAATAATTTAATATTATTAATAAATTATATATTATATATATGTATTACACATGGCACATATATATATATTATATTATATTATATATATATATATTACATGAATGCATATAATGATGTATATGTATTATATATAATTTTATATATTATTATTATTATTATTAAATTTTACTTTAAAATTTCATTTCATTCATTTTTCAATTTAAACTTGCATATAACCATAAAATATATATTAATATCTAATTTAAACTATTTTTAAGATCAAAAGAAGGGTATAATTATAACAAATTTTTTATAAAATTAACCACTAATCAGACTTGGGTGCCGTGTGTCTTGTGTGGGCCCCATGGACCGGTATGTGTTTTTATTATGTTATGCTATTGTGTTGTAGCGTCTCATGGCTTGTGCGTACCTGGGGGTTTATTCTGGGGAGAGTTTATTGGATTTATACAGCCTTTAGCCTTTCCTTTCTTATGCTTGTTGAGTCTCTCGACTCACCTTGCTTTCCATCATTCCAGGTAGTGGCAGCGTGGGTCCGGGCAAGAGAGTCAGCTTCTAGCGGGAGAGTCGGTATGGTGTACAGGCAGTCTTGTCAATCTCTGTCAACTCTGATGTCTAAGTAGGATTTACTCTATTATTTTGTACTGTGCCATGTCTTTTCTCGAGTCTCGTATATGTCGGCACAGGAATCTGTGTTTATTTATTTATCATGTGACAGATGTGCTAGCGGGGTACACGTAGTGCATACATGTGTTTAGCTTCGCTTCCGTTGTTTTTATTTTTGTGTATGCATGCCAGGGTGATTTTTGCCTTGTATTTCATTCTTTCTCCTTCCGTAAGTGCTCATGTTCGGGTGGTTGGGGATATCCGGGCAGGGGTGCTTACAAAAATTGAGTTTCTTTCATTAGCTTTTCTCAAAAATCATTTTCTCCCTCCCCATGGGTCAAAGGCTATAAGAGACCTTATATAGCAGAAAAGGCAAACTTTAGTCAAACTAAGGAAAAAAACGAAGTCCCAACATGTGGGAGACATTGGCACGTCGCCACCCAGTGCCAGCCCAACAGTGAAGCCAAATATGTGGGGCCATAAGGCCCCTAATTTTAAAAATTTGTAATATATATATATATATATTATTTTTTAATAATAAATATTTTATTAAAAATAAATACGAAACATAATAAACCTTTTTATCTTCCCTTCTCCATTTCCTAATTTTCTACCATTTGTTGTTCCCAAATCCCAATTCCCACAAAACCCAATTTCCCTTCCCAATTTTTCTCTCTTCCCCCCCTTCCCTCCCCCTCTCTCTCTCTCTCTCTCTTGTGCACGGGCACACGCCCGCTTCGACAGTCACTACACACAACACACTCACTGCTTGCTTCAAGCTTCACTTTAGTATATGTCATCTGTGTTATTGTATTGTGACTGTTGGGCCGGGTTTGCCCATCCCTGGCAGCGAAGCAGCCTCTCCCGCTGATGAGCCCACAGCTGTTGACACATCCCTGGGCCCCAGCCGAGGCACCAGACAACAACATTGCTGCTTTGAAGGTCACATCTATAGCCGGTGTCGTCGCTCTGGTAGCAAGTTTCTTCTTCAGCTTTAACTTCTCGATTTTTATTTTTGAGGCTTTCTAGGTGTTCTTGTGTGGGTGTTTTTTTGGCTTTGATTTGTTTTGAACTTGTGAAGTTGTGATTTGTTGTCTTTCATTTTGGTTATTTAATTCATTGATTCTAATACGTTAGTGTATGCTTATGCTTTGTTTATGAAAATTACTTTGAGAAAGAAAAGAAAAGTTTTGGGTGTTTAGATTAGATGCTCAAGGATAAGAACTTTGATCCAATTTCAAGTATTTTTGTTTTATATTTTTACATACTCCTCGTAGTTGAAGTTGGAAGTTATTAAATAAGTGATTATTGTTAATCTCACTTTTATGGGTATTTCATGTTTATATTAAATTAGTGTTTATTGTTAATTTTTTGGGATTAAATAAGCGGTTGGATTCATCAATGTGTGTGCATTTTTTTTTATTGAAGAGTATGTTTATGAAATTTAAATAATGGGCATGCAGGAATTAGACTCAATTTTTAAAAAATTCTATTCAAATAATTTATGATTTAAGTTTAATTTTACAAAGACTTTGTCTATTGTGGTTTAAATCTAGGATTTGATATTTGTTAAAAAATGACTATTATACTATTGTGGTTTAAATCTAAGAACTTTGGAAGAGTGTATTAGTGTCATCAACCCTCTTTTGTCTATTGTCAATTTTTTATTTTTTTTTTGAATTCCAATTTGTATTTATATTCTTCTATAAAATTGAATGCTATGATTCAAATTATTCCATTCAATTAACACTCAAAAATTTATTTTGGTTCATGTTAGGATTCAATTGATTTGATCATCATTGAGGAAAATCACTTGAAGAGACTAATTTGGATTTTGGAAATATCCGGGATTGCTATATACTTGGAACTTATAAGACTTTTCAGGTGATACCTTTCTTTTTATTCAATTGCTTAATTTTTATTGCCAAGTTAATATATCCAATAGAAAATATACATCGAGGTACGTATGAGAAACTTAAGAAAAAGAGGAGAATAGATAGTTTGATTCAATCTCAAAAAGGCACTCTTGAAAAATTTATCATAAGTAATGAGAGAGATCTAAATAGCTAAAGTAATGAAATAATTGAACACACAACTTTAAATGAAATAAGAGATAATTAGATGATGGTAGAACAAACCATAGAGAATTATAACGATGAAAACTATGATAATAATATGGATGGTGGAGAATGTCAAGAAAATACAAAAGAAGAGGAAATTAACGTGGAAACTAAGGATGTTTGTAACGCCCCACTTTTTCCAAGCGTGCGTTAACTCGAGATTTCGGGGATATATATATATATATTTTCAACATTATACACACAACATAAGCCTCTTGATATATATACCCTTATCATAATCATTTCCCGTCAATCCTGATTGTACCTTCTTAGCATATCAAAATTTAAGAAATAGGCTAAGACAGGTATTATCAATCACATCAGCGAAAGCAAGATCGAAACCTCAATGATATATATAACCAACAAATTCCTTTTACAATTAAATAACAAAATCGATGTTTCACATGAAAATATCAAAATATTACATAACCTCTGAACATCGCTATGATAACTAAACATAGCAGCTACATCTCGATAACATTCTTTCCCTTGGCACCACTGCTTTCACCTGAAACGTTTGAATATTCCAGGGACATAGTCCAAATTAGATGCTGAATTATCTAAGTGAGAGTTCAAAAATATTTTCATGAATATATGCAAAATCATATATAAAACGACAAATCCTGACATGCCCCAGCCTAAGAGAATCCCACATAGCACTTAGCCCTAATCGGGAAAAATGCAACCTCTCTACAGGCGACAGGACCACATCGACCCATTGGCAAACACAATCCTGCTTAAGAGGGACAATCTCGGCATATGAACCCGAAAATCACTCCATTGTCATTGTTAGGCATTACGCTCCTACTCAAAAGCATTCCCAAAACCCAATGCAACCTTAGCCCCAAGAGTATCACATCAGCACTGTAATACCCGAGAATAGTTTGAGGTTATAAAAAATATTTGATGAAGGGTATAAATGGAATTTACGGAAAAATGAGACTTAGGGTACACTAATGCAGTTTTGGACGATCGAATTAGTCAGAGGGAGTACCTTGGACCCTAGATTTTTAAGAGAAATAGTTTGGTAATGACGAGTAATACGAGTTATGATTTTAGGAATCAAAAGAAGTTAGATTGGGAACAGTTTCCAGTACAGCTATCAATTAGGTTAAGAAAATCGAATGATCGTAAGGGATGTAATACTCAAGTTTTCTTAGATTCAGATACTTGAGGAAATAGGATATTTTAAGGGATTGCAGATGTTTGGAGATAAAAGTTCAATTTCTGAGCTAGGGGCAAAATCATAATTTTTGAGGTTCGGGTAAAAGTGTAATTTACCTAAAAATCAGGGGTATTAGCGTAATTAACCCATTCTTCAGGGACTAAAATACAATTAAAAATTAGTCTAGGGACCATGTTGAAAAGGGTCAAAGTGCAATTACCCAAAAGTTCGGGCCAAAGTGTAATTATTGAGACCTTTTTACTATGGGCATTTGGGAAATTCAGGAAAAGCCTCATAAATGACTTTAGAGATAAGGATGAAGTCTCATGATGACATTAGAGATAAGATGAAGCCTTATGATGACATTAGAGATAAGATGAAGCCGCATGATGACGTTAGAGATAAGATGAAGACACTACAAGAAAACAGTGATTTAGAGACGGATTTTTCCGTCTCAAATAGAGACAGATTTTGAGACGGAAAATTTTTTAGACGGATTTAGAGACGAAAATTTTTTCAGATGGATTTAGAGACGAAAAAAATTCATCTCAAATTTCAAACGGATTTAGAGACGGAAACAATTCTGTCTCTATTTTGAGACGGAATTACAGACGAAAATAAATCAGCCTCAAATTAAAGACGGATTTAGAGACGAAAAAAATCTGTCTCTAATTTAAGACGAATTTAGAGACGGAAATAATTCTGTCTCTATTTTGAGACGGATTTAGAGATGGAAAAAATCCGTCTCTAATTGCAGACGGATTTAGAGACGGAAAGGATTCTGTTTCTATTTTGAGACAGATTTAGAGACAGATTTGGATAAGATTTGATTGGATAAGATTTTGTTGAATATGATTTGATTTGAATAAATATTTGATTTGAATAAGATTTTATTCGAATAACAATGATTGCATAGAATCTTAAAAGATTTGGAAATGATTATATAAAATCTTAGAAGATTTAGAATGATTGCAGAATATCTTAGAAGATTTGGTAATGATTATACAATATCTTGAAAGATTCAGAATGATTGCAGAATATCTTAGAAGATTTGATAATAATTATATAATATCTTGAAAGATTTAGAATAATTGCAGAATATCTTAGAAGATTTGGTAATTATTATATAATATCTTGGAAGATTTACAATGATTGTAGAAGATCTTTAGAAGATTTGGTAATTATTATATAATATCTTGAAAGATTTACAATGATTGCAGAAGATCTTTAGAAAAATTGGAATGATTGTAAAAGATTTTGGAAGATTTGAAATGATTGCAGAATATATGTTTCTTGGTGGCTAAGTTTTCCAAAACCTATAAATATGGGTTCATAGCCAAAGGTTTCTCATTCGAAATTGTGAGAAGTTCGTGCTAGACAAGAGTGTTTCGGGTTTAGTGGATAGAGGGCTTTTTAAGCATACGCGAAGCATCACACGCGCAAAGCATTTGGGCAGCGCGTGAGGGCGTGTAAGAAGTTGGTTTAATCAAAATACTTGAGGAGTTACACAAAAGTCGAGGTTGGGCACAAGATTCAAGGTGTTCAGAGTTTCGTTCGAGGTGAGTGTTCGCCCCCAAAACTTGATTTATTGTGCTTATTCTATCTGAACATATGGTGATTTCATGCAAAATGGTTTTGTGCATTGAAATGGTAATCGGTGACAGTTGGTTTTTATGAGAGAGGTTCATCCCTAAACGTTTTGAACTGATGCATTGCATTTTATAAAATGTTGTTTATATGATGCATTGAATTGTGAAATGTGGCATTGTCTTGCATTTTATGTGTACGTATGGAATGTCAGCCTAAGATGTTGTCTGGATAGTGTAGCCATAATTCTCCAAGAGCGTGACGGAATAATAGGGGTATTTGATGCTAGTGTGCATGTCAGGATAGACGCCTTGGTTTCCGTGCCAGACTGTTTGGTTAAGGAAGTTGCACTAGGACGACTAGGTGGTCCATACAGTGTTCTTCATGTGGGATGTCAGCCTAGGATGTTGTCTGGATAGTGTAACTGTAATTCTCCAAGGGCGTGACGAAATAATAGGGGTATCTGATGCTGGTGAACATGTCAGGATAGCCATCTTGATTTCCGTGCCAGGCCGTTTGGCCAAGGAAGTTGCACTAGGATGACTAGGTGGTCCATGTAAAATTTTGGAGTTGGGATTGTATGGTGGTTCCTAGATGCTTAAGGTGGGAACGTAATCTGGTGAGATACGTTGGCAGCCCCATTTAAGCTAGAATCGCGTTGCGTCGTGTCGTCGAGTCGGTATGGTGGCATAGCTTTTAGAGATATTGCTCTTTTCCCGTGGTAGGGTTAAGCGCTGGGGATTCTCTTGGGCTAGGGCTTACCGGGTGTATTGGTTTATTTCATGTCTTGCATTCATTCATGAAAAATGTGATTTTGAACTCTCACTTAGATGATTCAGCATCTAATTTGGACTATGTCCTTGGAATATTCAAACGTTCCAGGTGAAGGCAGCGGTGCAAAGGGAAAAGAAATTGCCGAGGAGTGACGGCGATTATAGGATGTTTTATATTATGTCCTTTTAGTTATGTTGTTTATTTTGAGAATGTCATGTAAACGTTGGTACAACTTTATATTATAAATAAAGTTGTTTCGGTTATGACATGTTAAGGTTCGATCTAGCTTCCACATTTGTGTTGGTGAACCTGTCTTAGTTTATTGATGGTTCATAGTTGATTTATTGAGAAGGTGTAACGGGATTTTCGGGGAATGGTTTATGTTGAGTTTCTGTTTGTTTTGTTGGAAAAAAAAATATATCCCCGAAATCTTACGTTACCTAATGCTCCCGAGAGCGGAGTGTTACAAGCACTATCCCGGAATCAACGACACCTCTGTATTAATGCTATTGCTCAAAGGAACCTGGGGTGGTGTCCACTCTCAACCCCGCCACTTGAGCCAACAACCGGGGTGGTGTCCACTCTCAGCCCCGCCACTTGAGTACCGTAGGGTGAAGTCCGTCTCAACCCTATCCCAAGTGGGTCACATAGCATTAATTCCTAGTGCGCATCCCAAGTGCTGTCACTCGAGGCTACGTCACAGGTTAACAACCCATGTCCCATATGGGCAACACATAACATGCCAATGTCGAAAATCATAACATGCATGACATAAAATCAACATCTCAATGTATGCAATTTACCGTACGAAAATTAATACATGTATAAATAATCGTTTGGACAACCATCGCAATAAACCTAGTCATGGGGATGAACACTCACAATAAACCATTCACATGTCACAAACAAGTTTTTTCGGTAAAACCACTCACCTTTAGACGTAATTCAAATTTTTCTTGAAAAGCGCAGTACGTCTCGATTTGCGTGCCCACCTCGAACTTCGCACGAGTCATTTCACCTCAAGCCGCAAGGTACCCTAATCATCTAATAACCATCAAAATATGATTTTCTACTTATTTTTCTCCTATTTTTTATCATTAATAATCCAAAATAATTATCTACACAACTATTTTCTCAAATATTTTTACATAACCATACATAAAATAATTTTCCAAGAATTTTGGAAAAAAAATCAGAAAATACTTATGTGGCACGTGCCCCCACGCGTGGCGCGAGTGGGCTGGAGGATTCGACCTGTGCGTGACAGTCACGCGCCGATTGTCTTCTTCATTTTTCCGGTTGCCGGCGATGCTCAGATGCCCGATTTTCTTACACCGATCGAAAGCCCATTTCTAGTCGATCACGATGCCACTGGTCTCCAATAGAAATGTCACTGGAAAAGCCCCCAATCAGGCATTTACAAGCGCGGTGCGGCGGTCCGCCTCGCTTTTTCGATCAGCCCTCAAAACACCTCAAAAATTGACGAAACTTACCAGAAATTCTCCTCTTGCTTCAAGGATCAAAAGCCCCTTATTGGCTTCCCTCGATTCGCCCTCAAACTCGAGCGATTTGGTGTTTCAAAATCGGCCAAAACCCTTTGCTATTTATAGGCCAAAATCGACCCCACGTGGCCAATTTTCGGCCATGCCTTCTCCCACATGCCTCCTAGACTACCCTTGGCCATGCCCTGACGAGATTTTCTGCCCAAATCTCTGGATTTTTCAGTCTAATCCGCGGCCAGATCTGCCATGCTTTGGCACATTTTCGAAAATTGCATTTTAGCTCCTTTGAAACTTTCTTTTGCATTTTGGTCCTTATCCTCAAGCCCATGATCTTCCCAGTATCATCGTTAAGACCATCAGGATTAGTACTTCTCATTTCTCCCTTGAAACTTCCAAAAAATTACCGTTTTGACCTCCCTCTGGCAAATTTAAAAAATTGTACTTAGGCCTGACTAATCGTTTTGACCCTAAATCCACTCGATTCAACCCGAAATCACTTAAGGGTTGTTCTATACATCAATTATTAGTCCTTGACATGCTCTGTTGACTTTTTAGATGTCTCTTACGTTGATTCGATTTTCTCAACCCGGTCGACAGCTGTACCGAAAACTGTTCCCGATCCAATTTCTTTCATCACCAAAAATCATAACTTATATTACTTGATGACGCTATGCTATTTTTATTAATTATCTAGGGTCCGAGTCACGCCCTTTGGTCGATCCCGTGATCTATTTTACTATTAAACCCACTTTTTGGTATTTTAAACTTGCCCAAATCACGTGATGACCTCACACAAATATGGGGTATTACAATGTTGACAATAGCCCGAGTAATGTTTCTATTAATATTTATGATCCGAAAAGATGAAAAAATATTGATATTAAGTTAAGAGACTTGTTAGTCGAAAAATGAGAAGGCAATCAAATGGGGAAAGTGATATAGATTTTCCAAAGGATGAAACTTCTAGGCATTTCTCCACTTTTTATTAAATGAGGAGGCAATCAAATGGGGAAACTCATAATAGAAAATGGTTGGTATATTCAAAGGATTTTGACAAAGTTTATTGCTTTTGTTGCAAACTGTTTGGTACAAAACATAGTGGGAGCCAATTTGGCAATGAAGGAACTAAAGATTGGAGAAATCTTAGTACTAGGTTGAAAGGTCATGAAACAAGTAAGGAGCACTTACTTAACATGGATGCTTAGTTTGCTTTAGAATTGAGATTTTCTAAGTGTAAAGAAATTGACAGGGATGTGCAAGTAAGAATTAGTAAAGAAAAAGAACATTAGAGAAATATTTTAAAAAGAATAATTGTTGTGGTAAAAGCTCTAGCTAAAAATAATTTGGCATTTTGTGGAACTAATGAAAAGATTTATCATGTGAATAATGAAAATTTTTTAAGTCTTATTGAGATAATAGTTGAATTTAATCCAATATTACAAGAACATGTCCGGCGTATTCAAAATGGTGAAATTCATAATCATTACTTGGAACATAAAATCCAAAATGAATTGATACATATGATAGCACATGAAGTCAAGAATATGATTTTGAAGAAAATTAAAGAGGTAAAATATTTTTCCATTATACTTCATTGTACTCCAGATTTAAGTCACCAAGAACAAATGTCTCTCATATTAAGGTATGTGGATATTTCAACTGGTCCAAAAATAAGTGAAGAATACTTTGTAGGATTTTTAAAAATGGATGACACTTTTGAAAAATGCCTCTTTAGTGAACTTATAAGAGAAATTGAAAATTTGAATCTTGATATCAATGATATAAAAGGACAAGAATATGATAATGGATCTAATATGAAGGGAAAACATCAAGGTGTTCAAAAAAGACTATTGGAGATCAATTTTAGAGCATTATATACACCATGTGATTGTCATAGTCTTAATTTAGTAATTTCTTATGTTGCCGCCTCTTGTGTTAGAGCTATATAATTTTTTGGAGTTCTATAACACATATATTTATTATTCTCTTCTTCATCCAAAATATGGAAAATATTAAAGGATAACATATCTAACTTAACTGTCAAATCATTGTCACAAACTCGTTGAGAAAGTCGTATTGAAAGTGTCAAGGCAAGTAGATTTCAAGCTCCAAAAATATGAGATGCTTTGTTTGATTTAGTAAAAAATAGTGATGATTCTAAACTAAAGAGTGAAGTTAAATGTCTTGCAATATATGAATTAGAGAATTTTGAATTTTTTTTAGGCATGATTATTTGGTATAATATTTTGCATGCGACTAATTCAGTTAGTCAGAGCTTTCAAAGTGAATATATGCATATTGATGTTGTTATAGATCAATTAAAAGGTCTTCTTTCTTTTCTTGAAACTTATAGGAAAAACGAATTTGAATCTACTATGATTTCTGCCAAAAAACTTGCAAATGAAATAGAAGTAGAACCCATATTTTGTGAAAAAACATGTGATTTGTAGAAAAAAATAATTTGATGAAAACGTTGATGATAATAAAACACAATCTGCTGAATAATTCTTTAGAGTTGATTATTTTATATACATGATTGATCAATTCATTTTTGCACTTTGAAATAGGTTTGAGCAATTTGGAATATATGAAAAAAAATTGGATTTCTATGCAATTTCAAGAAATTAAAATCAATGGATAAAGTTATTTTAAAAGAGTATTGTTTGAATATTGAAAACGTTCTTAAATTTAATGAACTTTGTGATATAAATGGTTTAGATTTATTTTTAGAATTAAGAGTGTTAAGAGAAACTTTTTAAGAGAAAAAAAATAGTCTAATGGAAATTTTTTATTACATCAAAAGAGTCGATTCTTTTCTGAATGCATATATTACTTATAGAATATTGTTCACAAATCTAGTTTTAGTAGCTTCAGCAAAAAGAAGTTTTTCAAAATTGAAGTTGATAAAATCATATTTGAGATCAATTTTGTTGCAAGAAAGATTGAATGGATTACCTATATTATCTATTGAACATGATTTATTAGATAAACTTGATTATGGAGATTTAATCAATAATTTTGCATCTCAAAAGACAAGAACAATTGATTTTACATAAAAATGAATATAGTTCAATACATATTTGTAGAATGAAAAGTTGTTCATTATTGGTAAATTTTATCTTTTTAATTCTATATATTAGTTTAATGTTTTGTTTTGTTTCTTTTTATAAGAGAATTATGAATGTATAATTTTTTGTTTACAATGACTTTTTTAGAGTTTCAAGAAAAATTAGTTTTGTTTTTCTTTGTTTATTGTAGAAGGTTGTTTGGGTTTTTTTTTTTTTTTTTTTATCTCTGAGACATTATATTTTAGTCGAAAATTTATTATCGTTAAGAGATTATTATATTTTGAAGTTGACCAAATTTTAACTTTTTATTTTTTTATTTTTTTTAATAAAATAATGAAATGTTTGTGTAAAAATGTGTGTTATTTTTTTTTTTTATAAAAAAAAATTAATACTTTTGAGAATGTCTCAACAAATTTTTTCGCTTAAGCTCCCAAATTCTTTGGGTCAGCTCTGATTGAACAGGGGTAAGG
Organism: Diospyros lotus; assembly: GCF_014633365.1. Classification (NCBI taxonomy): domain Eukaryota; kingdom Viridiplantae; phylum Streptophyta; class Magnoliopsida; order Ericales; family Ebenaceae; genus Diospyros; species Diospyros lotus. Next base: position 36,043,243 of record NC_068338.1, on the reverse strand, counting down.
AATGCACTTTTAGATGAAATAACCAACTAAAATATTAATTCAATATTGCTTACTTTTCTCAATAAGTGGCAGAAGGAAATTGATTGGCAAGTGGTATTTTATAACTATAAATTATTATAATAAATTTTATTTACTAATAAATAAAAATAACGAAATAATTAATATTCTAACTTGCCCACTAAATATAAGATGAGAAAACATTACTTTTCACCTAAGCACCTCAAGCTCCTACAAGGAAAGCAAACCATCTATAAATAATAAGATATGCCCAAAAATAGATTGGAATAAGAAGGAGAAAAGACTCTTTAATATTGTGTTTTTGTTATTTATATGTAGTGAGTTTTGAAAATTAGTATTTATAACATTAAAGTTATTATTGACATTTATGAAAATTTGTAAGATTTTCTTTGGTCACGGTATGTCTCAAACACAAAACATATAATGGGGTGATTAATAACATTAAAAAAAAGAAGTAATGCGCTACCAACTCCTCCACACCATGACATATATGTAAATAAGTATAAGTATAAATATAAATACAAATATCAATTTATTGGGCTATTAAAAATCACAAATTTGTTTATTTAGACTTTTTAGGTAATGTTTCAGCCATCACACCCTAAAGATCTAAGTTAAAAGACGAAAAAATATATATAAGCATTTATATGGTTGATTGCAATAATGTAAAAGATAGGATGATATTTTTGAATAAGTTTCCTTTTTCTTGTTTAGTTCCCTTTCATTTTTGTAATATATAAATATATTCATACGGATATAATGATAATAAAAGCAAGATCTTAACTTTTTTTTATCAGCCATGATAATAAAATGTATATATATATTCGAACACTGCTTTATTATATAGATTTAGTATTTTTTTATTATAAAATATTAACAAGTATACAATAATTTTAATTTCTATTTTTTATTTAGTGTTTGTATTTTTTTTATAATATTAGTGAATATTATTATATTTTAATCTTAATATTATATACAGCGTGACTTTAGGCACGGGTATACACTAGTAAGCATATAAACCTTGTTAGTAATGCGTATTCCAAAATTATTTCTTAACATTTTTTAATATGATTTATTAGGCCAAAATAAAATAATCACAAATTTTGAGCTTTCTTCTTTACCATACATCACAAGATATTATTGAGACTATTTTTTTTTTTTTTTTGAAAGACCTATACTCGTTTTACCCATCGCAACTTGAAAACCTTTTTTTTTTTTTTTATAAAAAAGTAAAATAGATACGAGGCTCCATTTTCAAAATTTTTGGGTCAAGACATATATGTCCGTGTTAATTAATTTAATCTTGAAAGGTTTTTGACTACATTAAAACTAACTATAATGAGATAAAGACTAGAGATATCATTCCATGGTGTCCCTAAACCATCTAGACTTACCCTTCCTTTAGACAAAAAATACATAATGTTTCTTCAAGATTTGATTTTTTTTACTTTTTTTTTTATCCTAAATGGAGAATAATTTGTTTAGTTATTGTGTTATGCAAGAATAACTTGATATAAAGAGTTGTCTGACGCAAAATGACTAGAACACATTTTCTCTTAATATATATAAAAAGCGATCACAAACTTTAGAGTGAGGGTAAGGTGATGCTTGCCTTCCTGATTAGGTGATGCACTGGCGAAGCCACGTTATGGCCAGCTGGGGCCTTGGCCCCAACTGAATTTTTTATTTTTTATATATGTTACTATAGATAATTATAATTTTTTTAATTTAGTGAGAACTAAAATTATAATTTAGTCCGAACTAAAAATCTTTCTTGGCTCCGCCACTAAAGTGACAAGCCATGCCTCTTAAAGACAACATATTAAACCTTCACCATTCCTTATAAATTTTGTGCCTACCTTTTAACAAACATTCAAATAATATCTCTCGGTCGATTCATTTTGTGTCAAAGATCAAAGCCATGGGCTCAAGATTCATTAATTCTTCATCAAATGTGTTTAAAGGTCTCTGTCTCTCTCTCTCCGTCACTTAAAATCATACTATTTTATGTTATTCTGATAATAGTTTTTAATTTTTTACAAAATGATAAATTAAAAATTAAGGACATAATCTTTTGAAACCCATAAAAATTCAATATCATATACATATGTAACATACATTTTTAGCCCTAGAGCAGATGACTGTTGTAATTAGCATTTAACTTTGACCCTTAATCTCTACAAGAGAGGCTCCGCCAGTGCACTATTTTCTCAAAATTCAATGATTTCAACTCATTTTCGAAATCAATCTACTCTTAACCGTATTAACTTGTTTTTGTCTTTTTCGAATAGATGTTTTCTTTGCAAGGTGGATGCGAAAAGACAACCACCTGTTTTTTGAGTGCCCCTATTCCCGAGAGGTGCTATCTTTCTTTTGCAAATCGAAGAAATTTAGCTAGCCGTGGTGTCAATGGGATACAGGTGTGCGATGGGCAGCAGCTAGATGGAGTGGAAAAAATCCTTAGTAAGGGGCGAATAGGTTGGTGCTTCATGCTTTGGTATATTTCATCTGGAGGGAACGTAACAATAGGTCCTTCCATGATTAGGAGACTTTCTCTTCTCAGTTGGCTCACCAGACTTTCTCTTCGTCATGTCTGGCGGCTTCCGAGGGATCAGACCGTTTCTTCTCATTGAGTGATAGCTTGTTTGCTTTGGAGGCTGGTTTGTGATCTAGGTGTAACGACCCGAGTTTTCAAGATAGAGAGAAAGGTGGTCTCATGTGGGCTTTAAAGGAATTTTGTGGGTGTTTTGGGAGGTTATCGTTCGTAGGTTTTTGGTTTTGTATGAGTTTAGTCGAGTCTTCAAGCTAAAAATTTCAAAATAGTCAAACTGAAACCTATATTTCGAAACATGACCTCTATATTTCAAAACATGCCCTTTATATTTCAAAACATGCCTTCTATGCTTCGAAACATGCAAAACAGAGACTTTTATTTTGAAACATGGCTCTTATATTTCGAAACTTTCTCAAAGGAACACTACGCAACTTGCATTGTTTTGTTCATAACTTTTGATGCAGAATTTCGAATTGAGATTCGTTTGAAGCATCATAATCTAGACTTCGAGGGCTTCAATTTGATATATATATATATATAATATTTCATATTTTGGTTATAGTTTCAATCGGTTAAGTTTTTCCTCAACCCAAAATTTAAGCATAAAGGCCACTAGGATGTGGGGTTTAATTATGTATGTGTGGAGTGCATTTGGATATGAGAAATCCCTATTCAAATGTTTTTAAGAGCATTCAGATAAAGGCCACGCGTCCTGTTTTCCTCTCGTTTCTATGTTTTTGGCTTGCTTTGTGGTTAAGTAAAGAGGTAAGGTGGTGAGGTACCAAGGTATGGGGAAAGTCAGTCAAAGTATGGCTGAGAGTAAGGGGTAGTTTACCTAATACCTATAAAGAAAATTAATGAGGGATGGCTGGGAATGGGTTTGACTCACCTAACCCATGTAAGAAATTGATTAGAGGGATGGTGAAGCATGGTGAGGGATGGAGTGAAAAATCATGAAGATGTGATTGAGATGAGCTTTGGGTGTATTTAAATAGAGAGAGAAGCTTGGATAAAGGAAGAGAATAGAAGAAGAAGTCTCAGCAATAGTTGAAAATAGAAGAAGAAAAGAAAAGAAGTTAAAAGAAGAAGAAGTAGCAGCTAACAACAAGAAGACGGTTGAAGAAGATCATCGCATCAGAAGTTTAAGACAACCTCCCTCCCCTCTCTTTTACTTATAATCGTTGCGATGATCCATGAGTTATTTTCTATTTTTGGCTTCATTAAAATCCCTCTTTCAACATGAAAATAGGGTTTGTTTCACCCTATTATCCATTGGGAATGATGTTTTCTTGGCTAGGTTCAAATATATGCAAGATTTTGTGGCGTCTTGCAGGAAGATAATGTATGGGTGCGGGCTGGTTCTCGAGTTTATTGAGTCTAAGTTGGAAATATTAACGTTAAAATAAGGGTTTATGCTAAAAGAAAGTTTAATGACTGTATGAAATGGAATTGATCGGGACAGGTTAAAGATCTTAATGGGGAAAATGAAGGAAGAGGACGGAGAGCTATGTTAATGATCATAATGGTAGCATGTATGAAAAGTTACAAGAAGGATTATGGGATGCTAAGTTAAGATACATAAGTTTAATATTGTTCGTATGTGGTTAAAGGTGTAGGGTACAAAGCTACTGGCTCTCAACCGTGGGTCTTGACAGTAGATGGCTAGATGTATGGGTGCCAGCTATCAGCTGTTATAATAAGCGATAGACGGGTCGGGAAAGCTGGTACTATCGGTCACCACCTTGATGTTTGTGAATGTCTTGATATGATTGTGATGCATGGGAACAAGTTGCACTTAGTGGAGGGAAATCATGCTTTGTATGTGTGGGAATGTATGAGCATTGGCGTGACCCGGTTGGCCTAAGAGCTGACTTGGGTACTTTAGATGAGCATTTTCATTTAGAGCATTTCGCATGTGTGTGTTCTTATGTGGGTGTAGCATGGCCTGATATTTGGTTTATGGGGGTCTTGTCATCACATTTATGCTGCAGATGCCATTGCATAGTGAGGATGAGTGGCTATGAGAGGTGGGTTTGACCCACAGTAAGACTATGGGGATGAGACCCACGGCGGCAACATGTTATGACGAGGTTATGTTATGAATGGCAGGAAAAGGCATGTATGTCAGGAAAAGCCAAATGATGCGACGAAAGGCATGGCAAGGGAAATGATATCGTAGTTATGATGAGCTGCTCTCAGGTTTGTATGTGGGACTTGGGCACCAATGTGTGTATGTTATGTGGGCCCCAAGGACCGTTTATGTGCAAGCTACTTTATGTTATGCATTCAGGACAGAAGCACGTATGGTACATGGCATGTATGATATACTGCAATTGTATGAAAACATATGAGGTCTGAGGGAAGTTCTAGTTAGGGCTTAATGCTTATTTTCTTATGTTTGCTGAGTCTTGTGACTCACTCTTGCTATTGCATCATTCCAGGTTCATGTGTGGTCGAGCTATGGAGCTAAGAGGCCTAAAGGAGTCAATGTATAAATGTTGCGTATAGGGTCATCCCGACCGTGAAGATTCTGGGGATGTGCTGGGCTATAAGGGATCTAATGTTGTAATCCTTACTAGGAGTTTTTGATTGAGTTAGATATATGTGAAGTGATGTTGTATTCACCACGCTCTTATGATGTAAAAGAATAGTGAGGAAGAATGTAAGGTATTCTTATTTAAATTTTTAGTCGCGGCCTCATGAATTTGGGGTTGTGACACTAGGAGTCTTATGTTTGATGTTAGTTTTAGTTTTCTCTTGGGCATTGTATATATCTTTAGTTTTTTTTATTTCTTTTATTTTATTTCTATTTTTACTTTTATTTTATTTTTGACCGAGTGGGTGATCATGGTTGTGTCTTAGCCCCTGGTTTTCTTTGTGGTTCGAGATTTGCCTTGGCCTTGGTTTGTAGCCAATTTGGCGTGATTTTTGTTTTATTTATTCTTACTTATACAAATATATATATATATATAGTTTAGACAAGTTCGAAGCAGAATACTACAAATGGTATTTAATTTCATCCATCCATGAATTTTGTGTCAATTAATTACTTATTCATATATAAATAACTTTATCTTAATCTTAATTAATAATGATCATCATATATAGGAGATTAATGATATACCCAGGTGGGAACAAGGACAAAGGTGGGTAGGGCTATATTTCGATATTCTTAACATTAGTGGACACAAGTTTGCTCCTTGTCGAATGGGAGCTCCATGTTGTCTTTAACTTCTTCGTGTACGATTAGCATTATGACAAGTACTTCTCACTCACAGGTATATAAATGTGGCATGGTTTTGTTACAAAAAGGTAACTTCGCATATACACCGACTTTATCCATTCAATCTAATTATATATGTAGGTTTTAACCAACCTATTTTCTCATCCAAACACAGATCAAGCGTAGTAAACAGAAAACGAAAAGTTCCAAACCACAACTCACACACACAAACAAAGACACAATGATATACGTGTTCGGATCAATAGATCATATTCACAGTAGAGGCTCCGCCTCTAGTCAATCCACTAGATCTCAAGTTTTACAATCGATTACAAGATATCAAACGGAAGTAAAACAATATTACATAAATACAATTGAAACAGAAACCAAAAACAAGAACAAGAGTAGATCTGTTCTATACCGATCTCGCGATCAAGGCTAAGTATATGTTCTTTCAGTCAACCAATCTCTCACGCCTCAGGCGTTTAAAACAATATAGAGATTAAGCAATAAAGCCACTTATCACACGATCTTACTATGGAAACAACCAACCAACCGATCGAAAACAGAAATCAGAACGAAGGATTCACGGGATGTGTCTCGCTTCAAGAAATCGCCAACTAGGGTTTTAGAGAGAGAGCACGAGAGAAATATCAAAATGTTCTGGAGATTAGGGCATCAGATTGCCCTTATATAGCAATGCCAATTGGACCAAGAAATGGGCTGCGCCAGTAATGAAAATGCAACACGGAAAATAGATATGGGGTCAGCCCATAATAAACTCAGCAGCCCACAACAACATAACATGCATGATAATTAATAGCATATAACAGCAATTAATATAAATAACAATTACATTCAAAAGAATATAATATGCATCTCAATATCATATAACAGCATGTCATCATTCTGATAAATCAAAAGAATGCAAATAAAAATTCATTTAAACAATTTGAATCACACAAAATCAACAATATACATGCACCAACTTGTTGCAAACAACCAACTAAGGCGTTTCCACGCGATGAAGATAGAACGAGTCGAGGTCAAATTCGTGGAGCTTTAAGTCTTTAATGACTCTTCCAATGGGTACTTGATCAATGACGAGTACGTGTTCTGTGCTAAAGTCTTCATTCTGAAGCAGACTCGCAAAGCTGAGTGCTTGTCGGTTTTGGAAAAACCCAATGTCGGTAGCTGCACCTGGTCGACGATCAAGCCCTTTTCTACTTTCACCTCGAATCGTTACGAGTTGCAGTGGTTCGTCGCTGGAGGCCATAAATGGTACATCATTTCTTTTGTGGTATGACAGTCAGTGAAGTTAACTAAACCTCACAACCCGTGTAGCTGAATTGAAAACATGTAAGGAAATTCTACTCACAACCCGTGTTTTTACTCTTCACAACCCAAATCTCATAAAATTCCACACTAATTTTAAAATTCCTATTTTATCCCTCCCACAGCCCACAACCCACTTTCTTCTCTAACCGTCAGCCTCCGCCTTGCCTCTCTCTTTCTCTCCTGCACACAAACATACACACACAAACACATACATACACACACACACACACATATATATATATATACACACACACACATGCGGCTGCCATGGCCGACCCAGCTACTGGGTCGGCCATGGCGACCGACCCCCCACACACACGAGCGCGCACACGCACACGCACACACTCTCTCTCTCTCTCTCTCTATATATATATATATATATATATATGCGAAGGCATATACACACACACACGAAAACCATGGCCACGACCATGGCAGTAATCGGGCAACCCAGCGTTCCCCGACTGGCCCGAGCTGGGGAACGATGGGTTCCCTGACTGCTGGCAGTCGGGGAAACCAGGTAGTTGGGGAAACCAGGTTTCAGTCATGGGCCTTTTTTTATTTTTTTTATTTTTTATTTTAATTAAAAAAATTATTATAATAAAATAAAATTAAAAAATAATACAAATAAATAAATTTTAAATATCTACATTTTAAGTAATTATAATTTAACTAATTTTAAATCATGGTATTGAATTTTTAATACTTAAAAAAATTTAAAATTAGTTAACTTATCTTATTAAATTATTTAAAGATACACATATTGAAAATTCTACCATCATTTAAAATAATTTTTTAAATATATATATCATTACCTAATTCAATAAGATAAATTAATTAATTTTAATTTTAATTTTTTTAAGTATAAAAAATTCAGCACCTAATTAGGATGATTTAATACTTAAATCATGTGTATCTTTAAGTAATTCAATAAGATAAATTAATTAATTTTAAATTTTTTTAAGTATTAAAAATTCAACAAGATTATTTAAAATTTAAAATTAGTTAAATTATAATTAATTAAAGTACAGATATTTAAAATTTATTTATTTGTATTATTTGGCAATTTATCTTTGACAATTTAATTATATTTGTTATTTTTCATATTAATTATACTTTTACACTTCATATTTTAAATATATGTGTGAGAATAATATGAAATCAATGATATTTTAAAAGAAGAGTAAAAAAATTTAAAAGGCCTAAACTTAAAAAAAAATAATAAATACATTAATAAAAAAAATAAAAAAATTTAAAAAACCCCCACACCTCGCGGTGCGGAGGTTTGAGAATCCTCCGCACCGCTGCTGAAACCCCAGCACCGCGAGGTGCGGAGGTTTCCATGGCCGCAACTGCCATGGCCGCGGCCATGCTTTTGTGTATGAATGTGTGATATATATATATATATATAAGTGTGTGTGTTGGGTTCCATGCATGGCCGCAGCCATGGCAACAGTAGCCAGGCTATGTGTGTATATATATATATTTATATAGGTATGTGTGATATATATATATATAAGTGTGTGCTGGGTTCCATGGCCGCGGCCATGCTATGTGTGTATATATATATTTATATAGGTATTTGTGAGTGTGTATATATATATATAAGTGTGTGTGCTGGGTTCCATGGCCGCGGCTGATGGGTCAGCCATGGTAGCTGCATGTGTGGGTATATATATATGTATATGTTTGTGTGTGTGCGAGAGATAAAGAAAGAGGCAGAGACTGGTGGTCGGAGAAGAAAATGGGTTGTGGGCTGTGGGAGGGATAAAATAGGAATTTTAAAATTAGTGTAGAATTTTATGAGGTTTGGGCTGTGAAGAGTAATAACATGGATTCTTAATAGAATTTCCCTAAATGTTTTCAATTTAGCTATATTTCATGTGAATATTATTTGGTTTTAATTTCATTAACATTTCAATGTTATTTGGCTGAATTTAATATCAATCATTGATCTCTTATAAGTGGTCATCATGTGGCTAGCATTTTTTTTCACTCTCAATATATAAGGCTGCTATCCAAAACCCAATCATCACTTTTCACTGTTGCAATCAAAGAAATCCTAAATCGGCACAAAGAGAGGAGACACAACCTGTGAATCCTCTGATTGGTAAGAACCTATGGTGTATTGCTCTATCTTCAATTTAATTAAATCGCTTCGTCGAAGGAGGTAAGGTCAAGAGGCAGTGGTAAGTACAATGTTTGCTCTTGATGTTGGTGCATTCTTGTACTTGTTTTCTGATTTCTACCTTCTTTATGTAATACTATAATCAATTTGTTCTTTGTTGAATCGGTGTAATCGCTTTATACTCTCTTTGATATAGTGGATTGACTAAGGGCGAAAACTTCTACCATGATTAGAATCCAGTTACGGATATGAACATATATATCTTGTATTTTGTTGTGTGTTGTGTTCTTGGTGCGATTGGTTTATTTCGATTCGATTTCTTGACTTGGTTCTTGGTTTCGTTTGTTGGCCAATCAAATCGATTGAGGGAAAATTAACATAAAAGTTTAAAATTTAAAATACAACTTTTCTTTGTTTCGCAAGAGGATTCAGATGTATCCTCACGGGAAGGGCGATGGGAAGGGCAACAATGTTTCGAAGTTCCTGTCTATATATGGACGAGTCCTCGCTTCTATCGAACATTCAACTCGTTGTGAAATGTATTATCCGCATGCTTGATCAAAATGAATCCAAAGCAGACCCATTTGAATTTACAAGTGAGATGATTACAATTAAAGCTAAATTTAATATCATACTTGACAACAAAATCTTTATGATTAATTAATTTTGTGGGATCCAATTGTAGGTGACAACCATTTTGGAGCATCTAGCTTGGTGTGGGGTGCTCCAAAGTTCATGCCATTGGCTAAGCTCAGTGACCCAAACCAGACCTACTTGGTGGGAGACACTTGCATAATAGAAGCTGGTGTTATTTTGTTCGGAACAATCTCCACAGTTTCTTAACAATTGAGATGATTTTAATAGCTGTGTCTAATGCGATTAACAAAAGTTGATGTATAATAAATAAATTCTGAGATATTTATACCTTTTCTTGTTTTTAACCGAAAGTATATTGTGTACTCTTGATGGAATTTAAAATTACTTTAGAAGAATTAATCTAGTCGAGTAAAGATTTATTTCCAATAAAAATAGGGACAGTTTTTTGGGATATAGTAAATCTTAGTTGTTCCCCTGTATATGTAGAGTGGTATAATTTTGTTTAAAAAAAAATTGAAGTTGCCCGTCAATGGAAACTGGGCAAGTTGGGCTTTGATTGTTAGAGCCCTGGTCTAGATCAATATAGTTGGGCCTCAGCAGCATTCTTAATTGAGGAATTTTACTGTTTTGAAGAAGGCACAGATGAGATTACTTGTATTTTCCAAGTAGATAAACCCGCTTTTACATTTCTATAGAAATAGAGTAGTGTTTAATTAATATATATACATATAAACAAGTATTCAACGTAAAATTTACTAATCATAGAGTAGTGTTTAATATATAGAGTAGTTAAGGTGTTATTTGTTTCAATGTAAAATATTTTACATTAGAAATTACTTTTCATATTAAAAGAGTGATGTGATGACGGACAGAACATACTCATGAAGGTGAGAGATAGGCAAAAGGGTTGACTGCCTCCGCTTAAAACAGAGATGAATTGATTTATTATGTTACTTGCATTGTACAATTGATTGGTACTTCATCAATTGGATCCGAATATGAAAAAAATGACATTTTGCTCGTTCGGAAGATGGAAACTCAAATGTTAAATTGGAGGGTCTCTATACTGAATATCAAATCCAAAAATTCTCCAAGTAGCCTCACAAGGTGATATGTACATATTTATTTCATTGAAACATTTTTTTCAGAATTGTATCTGCAGGACTCTTGTAAAAAGTTGTTGTAACGCAATCATGTCCCTTGTTAACATATTTGAATAAATACTTTATCAATCGAGATTGATTGCACCACTCAACATTCATATGAGCATCGTATTTCAACAACAAATAGCGATTGTGAGGAATCACAAATCTGTTATCAAGCTCAATACCCTTTTGTGACTCGTCTTCCATCATTCCTCTTTCTGTACACCAGATAGCCATCTTCATCAATATTGATAAATTCAACAAATTTTTTCGAAAAATATTTGGTACAACAGTTGTTCGCCATGCATGGCAAGAAATTCCTTGTAATGCCACATGGTCTGTGCACCATGAAATCTTTCACAGCATAATAATAATGAGGATCTGAGACCTCATTAGGAATTTTGTCCGAGATTATCCTATCAATATCATCTGTCATGGGATATTTATCTTCTGATGAAAGGAATAACAAAACATATGCATGTAATAGCCCATGTTTCTAAAACTCTATGGTGTACTAACTGCATTAAAATTCAAAGGTGCAATGATGTAAACAACATTTGTATTATATGTGACCAAAACTAAATAACGTTAAAAAGTTTATGAAATTCTTATGCAAAAGAGCAAATATTATACCTAATCTGACTATTCTAAAAATTTTATTTTGCTTAAGATCCTTAATCAAACCATCCAAGTTCATTTTGAAAATCTAACACACAATATCAGGTCGGTCATCAGGTCTTAAACCTCTGCTTCTTAAAAATTGTATTATCTCTGACCACTTTGAATTACACATAAAAGTAATAAACATATCAGGATAATCAACCCATCAGCATATAACCATCACGTCTTGGAAGTTTTGTACCATATATTGTGCTCCACCAGTAAAAGTAGATGGTGATATGACACGTTTACCCTATGTCGTTAGATTGGTCTCTCTTCTCAAAATTACATCAGATAAACCTCTATACATATCTAATCTCACCTCTTTTTGATGACTTCGCATGTAAGCTAACCGAGATGACTCAACCATCATGTAAGCATCCACCACAAATTGTTGGAAAAGCCTTCTTAAGAATAAAAGTATTGGCGATTCACATTCCCTTTCTTGCAATCTATATGCAAAATACTCTCTCATGCTAACCTTTTTCTCTCCCACTCGATTTTTTTGTACTTGCATTTGTAAGCAAAATTTTTCAGTATAACCATCCTGACCATACAGGAAAAGCAAAGGATATTGCAAGCCAAAATAAGAAGGATGCAATTCATTGATATGTTTCAAACCAAGAGATGTATCGAAATTGCCGAGAAGTAATCCTGCAACTTCGTCAACACTTGGCATATTTCTCCTTGCGTCACGATCCCTTTTCCCAATCAATTTGAGCCTCAGGTTCAAGCAATGCTCATCATGTATTCTATCCCTAACCATCCTGAACGACTTCACCAAGGCATTATTCACATCTAACATAGACTTTAATTCTGATACAATCTGGGCATGGAGCATGTTTACATCACTGTTTTGCCTGTAAGAATGCCATGATTTGAATAAAATTCGAACCAAACACAGAAAGTTAGAGCTCCATATGGGAATGACAGAAGTGGAAATTGTTTTTAATAATTCAAGGTAAGAGAAAGAGTTATTCACCTAACAGATTGCATCCTATTCGTGACTTCGTTTTCAATGTCGTAAATATATAACTGAGCAAATTTTGGGTTTGAACCTTCAGGTAGAAATAGACTTCCAATTAAATGATAGTTTTGGCCATGCAACCTGAACACAGAAGGAGAATTTCCTTTATTTATACTCAGATCTATATTCCCTCCCATCGAAGTAAAGCTAAACATATTGTTGTACGATGGAATGTTATCAATAAAAATGCCCTCTCTTCTCATTCGTCCCAAACAACAATTCATTAAGCACTTGAGGCAGACTCTACATACGTGGTAGCTGAACTTTTCCTTGCATACAACATAAAGGAAATTTTGGCTTCAACGATTTGTAGTGTCAATCTACTCTCTTGTTGTACCAAAACATAGCTCCGCAAAATTGACATTTGTGGACAAGATCTCCAACATCGCAGTAATCTGAAAATATTTAAATATATTATAGACTATAATTGAAATATACACATTATAATTTTAGAAAGTATATCTGAAGATAATATTAATAAAAAATTAGATGATTAACCTATAATTGTAGATATAATGAATTGGTATACATATCACTTCAAACTGCTGTATAAGTCGCTTTGGTTCGAATGCTCAAAGGAACAAATTGTAACAAATTTTAAAAAATAAAAATGTACTGCACTTGTTAAAAACAATAAAAAAAAAATTAATAAAAGCTAATTTGTTTTGTGAACACTTCATGAGATCAAATGAAAAAAAAAAAGAAAAAGAAAAAAGATCACAACAAATATGAATATCTGACATATAAGTCAAAAATATGCCCAAAAAAATAGCAAAATAAAATAATACAACAAGGCACCTTGAGAACTATTCCCAACATAATTACTTTCCAAGCCCTCTCCTACAAAATCGAATACTAAAAATAGTTATATCATATTAGATAACCAAAAAACCAAGATATGAAACCATTATGAAAAGCATAGGTTGGTAAGCGTGTACCATCGACATTGGCTTCATCATCAAGTGTGATATCTGACATAAAAAGAAAACACCATAAATAAATAAATGTTGTTAATACTACAATTATCAGGGCCCGCTCTCAAATTTTTCCCGCTAGCATAGGAAGTTCAAGAGAAGGTCCGTTAAGTATGGATACAGATACTCAAAATTTTCAAGAAATTTCTTTTTCGAATTTTCTCACTAACAATAGGAGCCATAATAATTTACATATCATTCTGTACATTATCATTTTGGGCTTACTGCCCATATATTTTCAAAGTAAAAAGGGCACTCAGGTTTTAAAATGAACTCTCTATTTCTTGCCCTCAACATACACCCACGAATCTTTGAGACCGGTACATCTCTGTACACATCTAATCTGAACTCGTCCCAAAAATATCTATCTTCCATTACCTAGAATTACAAAAGAAACAATGTGAGCCATAAGGCTCAACAAGTATATAGCAAAGGAAGTATCCATAGCATGATACATAAAGGCATGAATAACTTAGAGCCAAAGAAAGACCATTACCCAACATCCAGATACCTATTGGGTTCATGCCTTCTAGACTGGACAACAACATTCTCAAAGAAATATACTTCCTTTTGGTTCATTAACCCATATTCCAAAGTGAGCCATAAGACTCAACAAGTATATATACATATAATACCGAGAGCACGAATGAAGGAATGGGTACAAAATAGGGTACACCTGACTTCTCAATACAATTTTAAATTCATCCTTCAATTCGCATTAATAAAGCCATTTCATAATCAAGCATATATTACAACAAAGGGGGAAATAAAGTTAAGGCATGGATAAATCAAAGTGGAATAGACCATATTCTCCAATTACGAGTAGCATTTCCCATTTAGCTCCAATCAATAAAATCATTCTCATGCCATTTTCATTATGCATTTTATGCACCGATTCATTCCCCAACAATACATAAATCTTCATACTTCACATTGGTTCTCAAGTCCTTTATTCACATGCATAAATGCATACATATATATATACAAAATCGATTTGTCACTCATTGGCTCGAGCATTGCCTATCGGGTTTATGGCCACCTTACCCGCATCAGACGTTCTTTAGGATATCCTTTTTTTCCCTATTTGCGGAACATAGCCGCCGCGTCAAAATAATAGCAATAGGGTGCAAATCGTAATGCCATGCAATGTTCATGGAATCTCACATAAGTATAACACACATGTTCTATTATAGAAGTGTACAGTACATCATGCACATTTAAACACTCAATAACATATTCACTCATGAGCCAATTCATGCAATATACATATCTTCAATCACATCCTTTTATGGCCACTCCATTTTATTTAAGGGTAATTATTTATCTGGAGTTATCAATGCATCCCCCATGAGACTCCATGAACATACCAACCAAGGATATTTCTTAACAATCTCCCAATTGATTATTATTATACCTCCTTATGCAAGTCAATTGTATTTTTATCTTATGAATCCCATGTATTTACATATATATATATATATATATCTTCAAGCACATCTTATCATTTAGAGGATTGAGGGATATCTAAGGGAGCATTGAAAAACAATTTACTTTAACACTCTCACTTGATTTGGGCTAAGAAAAGCTTTAATCAACTCAAATCATATCCAAAATATATTATATTATATATCAAATCGAAACCCTCAAAGTCTAGTTTATAACACTTCAAACGGATCTCAATTCTTAATTCTACGTCAAAAGTTATGGCCTAAAAAACGAAGCATATGCAGAGTAGTCAAAGCTGCGGCCGAGTCGACTCGGCGGAAATCGAAGTCGACTTGGCCCGAGTCGACTTGCCCAAAACCGAGTCGACTCAGCCCGAGTCGACTTGACCTCCTGGGTGAGTCGACTTGGCCGAGAACGCACAAAAAGGGCCAAAAAACCTCCAAAACCCCTCAAAATGACCAATAAACGCCCCAAAACAATCCCAAAACCACCCATGGCTAATCTCCTAACCCCCAAGTTGTTATTCCATGAAATAAAGATGGAGAAAACAAGCCCCAACGAGACTATAACAAAGACCCGACAAAGCTTTGATATAACAAATGGCTTGAAGAAAATATATAACTGATTCCAAAATACTTTTTAACCATAAGAAAATAAAGAACCATGAGACATTCGACATCACAATAGAAAATAAAGCAAGCTTGCACAAAATAAAATAAATGTGCAAGAAGAACTTGCCTTAAAAGAAAACCAATGAAGCTTGTTCAGATGCCAAATGATCCATCTTCTTGAAGCTTCAAATATAGCAACAAAAATGGAAGAAAAAGAAGATAGAAGAGAGGGCCATGAGAGAGAGATTGAGAGAGGAAGAATGTGGTCTCCCAACTAATACCCCCCACAAATGACCATTATGCCCTTCACCTCTCACACACACACAAAATATCCCATGGCCATTTTAGACTTTTTCCATTTTCTATTTTTTTCTTTCTCATTTTCTTTATTTAACCCATTATGAAATTCCTTAATTGCCCTCACCTTTTTCAATAAAGTAAGGACCATTTCGTCCCTTTGCATTTTGCATTTTCTTTCTTCTTTTCTTTTAATCCCCAAAATACAATTATATATATATATATAGTTTCATTTATTTAATTCCATCTCTCATATTATACACATAGGCCTAAGCCCAATTCAAAAAGTCCACTCACATAAATACATGGGCCCAAGCCCAACTCATTGGCCCAATTAAATATAGTGGCCCATTTCCATTAGCCCACCAAAAGGCCCTCAACAAAACTTTAAGCCCAATGGGCATTCACAACATTGCAAAAATTAATATATACAAAATCTCCACTTAGCTCAACCAAAGCTTTCAAAACCCAATCCATTAATTTAATACTTAATTTATTTACATAAATTTTGCCACATAAAAATATATATAATGCCCAGGCCCACTTTACTAATGGCCCAATTCATTTTAGGCCCATGGGATTTCTTTAAACCTATCACATTCATTGACCTTAAACACTTGGCCCAAATGGGCAACCCAATTCATGAATTTAAATATATAAATTTTGACACATAAGAATATTTCCTAACATTTAATTTAATAGAGCAAATTTTTAAATTTTCATAATTAAAATATTAATAAACTTCTAGACCCACTAACGGGTCGTTACAAGGTACACTTAGTTTGCTGATTTTTTATTTCTAAATATTTTGGTTGTTCTGGATTTATGTCTAGGCAATTTGTTTGATTTACATGTTTTTTGTTTTCTTTTATTATTTAGTTTTTTTTTCTTTTTAGTATTAAAAAGAAAATTGTGAACAAAATATTTAGAAATAAAAAAACAAGTAAATCAAACAAATATTATGGTTAACTTCATTGAGTTATTAAAAATATTATGGTTAAATTTATTGTTATAAAAACTAATATATTTTTCACGGTAAATTTTATATATTTTGTATTTTTAGTGTTTAATTTTAAATAAACATATTAAAATTGGTTAGTGTATTTTTAGTGTTTACTTTTTATTATATTTTATTTTTAATATTGCATTCCTTATATATTTTAATTTAAATATTTATCTAATTAATTTCTCATGTTATTTTTAATTTTTACCTAGTGTTTTATTTTAAATAATAATTTTAATCTATACCTTTTTAATTTTTAAAATAATTATCTAATTTATTTCATATGTTAGTTTTAAAATTTTTAATTAAAATTTTATTTATTATTTATTATTTATTATTTTTATATTTTAAATAGAATTTTTTATATTTTTAATAGAATTTTTTTAATTTTTTAATGTATACACTTAAATATTTTCTTATGACAATAAAATATATGCTTTCTTAAATAGTAAGTTTATTTTTAGTATATAATTTTTTTACATATTTTATTTAAAATTACAGTATTTTTCATTAAAAATATATCTAAAAAAATAAACATTATTTATATGTGTATGCTTAGAGTTGCACGGTTCCCTAGTCCAATTATTACATATCAGAATAACTAAAGAATTAATTTATAAACAATTAATAAACTTTACATTTTAATTTCTAAGCATTATAAATAATATAAACAATTAAACTAAAACTAAACTAATAATATAAAATAATCATTAAACTCAACAACTAATATAAAGTAAATTACTAAACTAACACAAAAATAAAATAACTACAACTAAACTAACACAAATAAATTATACTATTAAACTAAACTGACACAAAATAACTACAACGAAACTAACATAAAATAATTAAAACTAAAACAAACTAAAAAATACAAAATAATCACCTTCACTGATGAGCACCGCAAAGAGAGAAAACTAAGAGAGTGAGAGAGGGGGGGTGAAATGGGAGAGAAGGCTTGTACGGAGTGGGGAAGAAGGGGGGGACATTTTAAAGGGAAATCTATGACGGGGTTGACATGTCCCGTCGCAGTTCTGCGACGGGACAGACAAGTCCCGTTGTAGATTGTGACGGGGCGTCAGTCCCGCCGCAGATCTGCAACGGGACTGACATGCCCCGTTGCAGACCTGCGACGAGACAGTTTCGTCCCGTCGCAGAAATACAACGGGAGATTTATCCCGTCGCTATTTTGCGACGGGACAATGTATCCCGTCGTTGATTTGCGACGGGATATGCCATCCCGTCACTGATTTGAGACGAAAATAGCTATTCCGTCGCAATTTTGTGACGGTAATTTCAAACCGTCACTAAACCACTTTAGTGACAGCTTTCCATCACTAAATCCGTCACAAATTAGTGACGGGAGCATCCCCGTCACAAAACCTGTCACTAAAACTGATTTTTCTTGTAGTGAAACAATCATGCTTAAGAGGGACAACCTCGACATATGAACTCGGGAATCACCCCATTGTCATTGTTAGGCTTTAGGCTCCTACTCAAAAGTATTCCAAAACCCAACGCAACCTTAGCCCCAAGAGTGTCACATCAGCACTATCCCCGAAATCCACGACACCTCGGCCTTAATGCTATTGCTCAAAGGAACCTGGGGTGGTGTCCACTCTTAGCCCCGCCACTTGAGCCAACAATCGGGGTGGTGTCCACTCTCAGCCCCGCCACTTGAGTACCGTATGGTGAAGTCCATCTCAACCTCGTCCCAAGTGGGTCACATGGCATTAACCCTTGGCACGCATTCCGAGTGCTGACACTTGAGAGCTACGTCACAGCTTAACAACCCATGTCCCACATGGACAACATAACATGCCAATGCCGAAAAAATCATAACATACATGACTTAAAATCAGCAGTTCGATGTATGCAATCGTACGAAATTCAATGAATGTTTAAATAACCGTTTGGACAGACCATCACAATAAACCAAGCCATATGGATGAACACTCATAGTAAACCATTCACATGCTACTATAAGTCTTTTCGGGTAGAACCACTCACCTTTAGGTGCAATTCAAATTTTTTCTTGAAAAGCGCGATACGCCTCAATTTGCATGCCCACCTCGAACTTCGCACAAGTCACTTCGTCTCAACCCTCAAGGCACCCTAATCATCATATTTATCTAATAATTATAATTTTTCCTTAATTTTCTCACATTTTCCCATTTTTCTTCTCTAATAATCCAAAATAAATATCTACACAACTATTTTCTCAAATATTTTTACATAATAATTCATAAAATAATTTTCCAAGAATTTTAGAAAAAAAATCAAAAATTACCTACGTGGCACGCGCCCCCACGCGCGGGCGAGTGGGCTGGAGAGTTTGGGTTGGCGCGTGGCAGTCACGCGCCGGTCATCTTCTTCCTTTCTCCGGTCGTCGGTGATGCTTCGATGCCCTCGAAACCGGTACCTCTTGAAAGCCCACAAAGAGTCGATCCCAACCTCACTGGTTTTAGGCCGAAAGGCCACCGGAAAACCCACCAAACGGCCGGTTACAGGCGGCGGTTGGCAGTCCGCCCAGCTTTCCAATTGGCCCTCGAATCACCCTCAAAACACCTCAAAAATTCACAAAACTTACCAGAAATGCTCCACTCGTCTCAATGATCAAAAGCCCCTTATTGGCTTCCCTCGATTCGCCCTCAAACTCGAGCGATTTGTTGCTTCATTTTCGGCCGAAACCCTTGGCTATTTATAGGCCAAAACTCACCCCCCACGTGGCCGATTTCGGGCCAAAACTCCTCCCACACGCCTCCTAGACTACCCTAGGCCATGCCCTGATGAGATTTGCTGCCCAAATCTCCCGATTTTCCTGCCGAATTCGCGGCCAGATCTGCCCTGATCTTTCCAACACCATCACTAAGACCCTCAAGATTAGTACTTCTCATTTCTCCTTTGAAACTTTCAAAAAATTATCGTTTTGACCTCCCTCGAGCAATTTTTAAAAAATTACACTTAGGTCCGATTGATTGATTTGACCTCAAATCCACTCGATTCAACTTGAAACCACTTAAGGGTTGTTCTATACATCAAATATTAGTTCTAGATACACTCCGTTAATTTTTTGGACATCGTCTATAACGATTTGGTAATATGACCTAATTGGCAACAGTATTTTTTGTTGTACCGAAAATTGTTCCCGATCTCATTTCTTTTATCACTAAAAATCATAATTTAAATCACTCGTCGATACTATACCATTTTTCTTGGCTATCTAGGGTCTGAAGTACTCCCTTTGACTAATTCGGTCGTCCAAAGCTGTGTTAGTGTACCCTATAGTCTTATTTTGTCTAAAATTCCATTTATACCCCTTATCAAATATCATTTTTATCCTCAAATTATTCCCGAGTATTACACCTAAGGTTCATGCCAGGGCTAGAATGCTATCAAAAGCTATTATAGGGTGTCAATTGATTTTATATCTATGGATCATACATTCATGAAAACTGTTTTAACACTTATTTAGAAGTTTCATCTTCTAATTTGGACTTTGTCCCTGAGATATTCAACTTTCCAAGTGAGACAAGCAATAGGAAAGGAAAAAAGATTATTGAAATGTGATTATACTGGTAGTTGTGTAATAAAGTCATATATCCGTGTTAGGATAAGCTGTGAGAATCTTGTTAAAAGGCATATTTCACCTATTTTTATGTTAAATTTGTCTGCCAAATTTTGTAATTTTTGTGGTTATTGAAAAAGATTTTGTATGAATTTACTTCCTATACAATTACAATATTTTTTTAGGTTTCGATTTTACTTCCGCAAGTGGCTAGTTTATCGTTTCTTTAGCTTATCATTTGGAATATTAAATATATGTATGTTAAGGATTTTTAAATACAACACTGTGGATTTGAGAGACGATATTGTGGGAAGAGAAAATATATAAATAAAAAAAATCTTAGAATAGTGACATGTCTTGGGAGGGTGGGTTGTTACAATCTACATCTACAGAACAGAATAAAAAAATAAATCAAGTTTTTTAATTTCCACTTCAACAAGGGCCTGCTTGAGGCGTCAAGCATCGAGTTAGGCAAAGAAGCGAAGTGATGATGGATCTTCTTCTTCGTTCACAAAAATCAAGTAAACGAATGGATAGCATTGGAAACACGTAAACTCAACTTAGCCAACACCCAAATCCATGGCTTTGGTTGCACACTAAAACTCTCAACGTCGTAGTCAAAGCCCCACTGCCTAATCACACTCCAAAATCAAAACTCTGTTGTATATTCTCTTCTCACCTTCCCTTCTCTGCTTCCCATCATCACCCCCATTAAAAAACAACATAAGCAAAGAAGAAAAATTAATGTAAAAGAAATGAGAATATATAAATATATGTATGAATGAATGTATGTACATTGTACAGACACGTAAAAATAGCTTAACCAGTCATAACTACTGTCGCTAGCGGTCGCCAACGACCACTGCCGATCGAAGACTCCCACGATCAGAGCTTATCATTAGAAACACCAAGTCAAGAGGATTAACATACAAAAAAGTGGGTCAGATTTAACGATTGGATTTCGTAAATTTGATTTTTAATTTTCAGTTACAACTTAGAAACGCACTGCCAACCTCAACCAGACATCGTGGCCGGTGGTTTTCAACGATCAGAGGCAACCACCCGACACCCAAGAGCCCATCGACCAACATATTCAAAAACTAGCAAGATCCAACAACCGAATCTATGTAGATCTAAGCTTAAAGTTTCGATCAAACTCAAATATCACGTATGTACATATATATCATGGATTCATGCTGAAAATCATTGTGGATGGGTTTAAAAGACTTACTTCCTTCTAGATCAAGGCCAATGGAAACGTGCGGCGAACAATAGATCATAGAGAGAGGGTTGGAGCTATTGCAATAAAGAAAGTTCGGTCGCACGGGCGGGAGAGAAAGAGAGAAAAGGAAATGGGGAAAAGGATAAGTAGAAGGGAAGCATGAGAAGAGTGAGAGAGAGAGAAGAAGATATTGCTTTTGGGTTGCCGTTTCCATCGAAGATATTGCAAATCTTTTCCTTAAATATCACAATATATATCTCACCAAAATATAGTGAGATTTCATGGGGTGGCTAAATAGCATTACTCCTTGAAAAATACAAGCAATATCATATGGGCCTCCTTCAAAACTGAAAAATTCCTCAATTAAGAATGCTGCTGAGGCCAACTACATTGATCAGGGCTCCAACAATCAAAGCCTAACTTGCCCAATTTTTGATGATGGGCAACCTCAATTTTTTTTAAACAAAATTATACCATTCTAGATACATAGGGGAACAACTAAGATTTCTACTATTAAGATGCGTTTGATTGCAAGTATAGAATTTGTATGAAAAAAATAATTTTTAGGCAATTAAATTGCCTAAAATTAAATATCATAGAAAATATTAATTGAAATTATTTAATTACCTTAATTTTTTACCTAGAAATTGTTGTACTTTTTCAACTTTTGATATTTGATTGTCATTATTTTTCATTGAAATAATCACATACACAAATTAATAATTAACTACATAAAATAATTAGTTATACACATATTCAAAAAATAAATCAAATATATATACACAAATTATTCAAAAAAATAAATCAAATATACATAGAAAAATATATATACACCCAACCACTGCAAGTCACCGCCCAGCCATAATCGTCGTCGTCGTTCAGCCACATCCACTCCTATTGTCGCTGCCGCCGCTACCACTCTCCAGCCACTGCCCATGGCCTCGCTGTCGTCGATGGCCAACACTACAAGTTGTTGTCGTTGTCATCACTGATGTCATCATATATAGTCGCTGCCATTCTCCAGTCACCGCTCGCGCCTTCGCCGTCGCTGATGGCTGCCTCTGCAAGTTTCTATTAGTGGGCAATGGTGGAAGGGGAAGACCAGCTACTAGTGGGTGGCTTTTTCCATTTCCATGGAAAATGAAATCTTACCTGTAATACCCCATGTTCGTATGAGGTTGCCACGTAATTTCGATAAGTTTAGAATATCGAAAAATTGGCTTAATAGCAGTTATAAGTACCGAATCGACTGTAGAGAATGCTTCGGAGTGAAATTGTCTAAGGAAAATTATATGGTCTCGATGAGCTTATCGAGATAGGATTTATGGTATCAAAAGAAATTGAATCGGGAACAGTTTTCGGTACAGCTAAAATACAGCTGTCATTTAGGCTATAAAATCGAATCGTTGTAGGAGGCTCCCGAAAAATTAATGAAACCCTAGGGGGGCTTCGGTTTTGCGTAATGAACAACCCTTCAGTGGTTTTGGGATGAAACGACAGCTCGATAAAAATACTGGGGCGAAATCGTCCTTTTTAACTAGGCTTCAAGTTATTAATTTTGTGTTTTTGATATCGTAATGTCAATTAAATTCAGTGTTTGAGGATATTATTGTAATTAGATAATTATTCTAATGAATTTAAGATAAAATTGGGGTTAATTCATAATTTTTATATATATTAAATGTAATGTATAATATATATGTAGTATATATAGATTCAAATGGTTGTGCGCGTGAGAGTGGCCAATAGTTAGCTTCTGTGAAGCTTTAAATGGCCAAGATTTTGGCCGCAAAATGGGGAGATTGTGGCAGCATTTGAAGATTTGAGAGATTTAGCAATTAAATGTAACATGCAAAATATATAGATATATATACTTGTCCGTGCGCATGTGTGCGTGAATGAGAGCTTCTGTGAAGCTTCATTATGCTGCAAGATGAATTAATTGCTGGAGTGATGGCCAAGGATTTCCTGCAAGATTCAGCATCCAAGATTTGCGTGAGATTGGAGAAAATGTCAGCAAGATTTGAGGAAAATGGCAGTAAGATTATGATAAGATTGAGTCTATGTGTGATATACAATTTACACACACACACACACATATATATATATACGTTCATCCATGGCTGCCTATAAATAAGCAAAGAAGTTTGGCCAATTGAGAAGCATCAAAGCAAGGGAAAAAGAGAGAAAGTGTGTGTGTGCGTTGGAGCAGAGAGGGCCGAGAGGGAGGTAGCAACTTGCGGCTACCATGGCCGCAAGCTCTCGCGAGCTAGAGCAGAACAGAGGAGGCCGACGAGTTGAGGAGGCTGGTGCAGTAGCGGCGGCAGGACGAGAAGCGGCCGGTGGCATCAGAGGTAGCCGACAACGGTCGAGAGGCGGTCAGAAGCGGCAACTCGCGGCCATGGCAGCCATGGCCGCGAGCTCGCCAAGTTGGGTGCGAGGCAGGGGCGACTGCAGTGCTGCGCGAGCAGCCTCTAGCGAGGCCGATGCTCGGCCGGCGGGAGACGCCAGCAGCGGCGAAGGTGGCAGCAAGGCCGACTGGTGCAGCGGGCGGCGGTTGTCGCGGAAGTTGCAGGCGGAAAGGAATAAGAAGAAGAAGAAGAAGAAAAAAAAAGAAGAAAAGAAAAAGAAAAAAAAAAGAAATGAAGAAAAATTAGGAAAATAAAGAAAATGTGGAGAAAATTCTGAAAAAATAGGAAATAATTGTTTATTAATATTTCAGAGTTTTTGGCGAGAAAAGCGGCCCAGGCACAAGTTTCGGGAATAGGGCACGCATACCGAGGAAGCCGGAGAGGCTAAGTCAAGGTAAGTAAAAATTCTTAGAAAATTCAAGAAATTCAGAAATATTATTTTATGAATTTTCGTAGTGAAATATTTTAGAAATATTTAATCTGGATTTATTGAGGAAAAATAGGAAGAAATAGAGAAAAAATTATAGAAAATGCCAGAAATTATGAAAAAATAGGATTTAATGTTTATTTAAATAATTATGGTGATTATGATGCTTTGAGGAATAAGTTGAAGTGACTTGTCAAATTTTGAGGTTTGCACGCAAATCAAGGCGATGCACGAGGCAAGGCACGAATATCAAGGTAACCCGATAAGCTATAGAAGGTAAGTGGTACTTCCCAATTTAAGTTAGTTTATGGAAAATGTTTGGTTTGTAAGTGATTTATGTTTCTCGAAAATGTTTTCATCATATTGACATGCCTTGATATGTATCCATCACGTAGACTGCATACATGACATGACTATGAAATGCACGAATACACGTTGATATCATTGATCACTCGCATTTGAGGCCGTAGGGAGTACGAACTGGCACTGTTGCCTTCCCAAGGGTGCACCCATACACCTCGGCCTCGAAAGAGGTGACCGCAAAAATGGTAGGTAGCATGAGGGGTGCAGTTGACACCTACGATGAAAGACATTGTATACACACATGACATAGCATTATGTACCCTTACTTAGATGATTCATCATCTAACTTGGGCTTTGCCTCTGGAATATTCAAACGTTCCAGGTGGAGATTGTAGCAGATACGAGGATAGATGAGGCATGAAATGGCACTTATCAGAGTGCATGAATAATGGAATGTATGTTACGTAGCCCCTGTATTTAAGTTCTGCTACTTTAGGTTCTGAACGTTTTGAGGAATGTTGAAGATGTAAGAATTTATCTATGATTAATGTTAAGATATCAGGTTTCGATCTTTACTTCCGCATTTGATGTGTATAGTGATTCTCTTTTGAGATTAATGTATGAGAATTCTGGGACGGATTCCAGAAATGATGTGGTTTACCTTTAGTGATTGAAAGAAAAAAATTCATTATCCCAGAATTGTCTCAATTATAACACGCCCGAAAAAGCGGGGCGTTACATTACACCCTCCCCAATGAGAAAATCAATTCTAACAAAAGTGGGAAAAGAGTATGACGTGATCACAACTTAAAAAATATTTTTCATGTAAAATTTGGCCAATTAAACACCTCAAAAGGTAGAATTTGGGTGAAAAATGGTATTTTCCATAGAAAAAGAATGCCAATCAAAGAAACCCTTAATTAGTCAATTTAAGCTAGAAGAAAATCCCAAAAAATAGTCCCTAATTTTGTTGGAAATAAATCTTTATTCGACTGGATTCATACTTCTGAAGTAATTTTATATTTGTTCTAAATTCCATCAAGAGTGCACAATGTACTTTCGGTTAAAAACAAGAAAAAGTATAAATTAATATCTTGAAATTTATTTTATTACCCATCAACTTTTTTTAATCGCATTAGATCGATACAGATATTAAAGTCATCCCCATTTTTAAGAAACTGTGGAGATTGTTCCAAACAAAGTAATAGCAGCTTCCATTACGCAAGTGTCTCCCACCAAGTAGGTCTGCTTTGGGTTTCTGAGATTAGACAATGGCATGAACTTTGGAGCACCCCACAGCAAGCACGACTCTCCAAAATGGTTGTCACCTGCAGTTGGATCCCACAAAATTAATTAATCCTAAAAAATTTGTTTATGATATTAAATTCAGCTTTTATTGTAATCATCTCACCTGTAAATTCAAACGGGTCTGCTTTGAGTTCATTTTGATCAAACATGCGGATGATACAACTCACAACGAGTCGAGTGTTCGCTGGAAGCGAGGACTCGTCCAAAGACAGGAACACCGAAACACTGTTGCCCTTCCCGTCGCCGTACCCTTGAGGGTATATCAGAATCCTCCTACGAAACAAAGATACGTTGTATTTTAAATTTTAAACTTTTAGTTAACATTACTGACTATCATCTCATACCACAAAAGAAATGATGTACCATCTGTGGCCTACAGCGACGAACCACTGCGATTCGTGATGATCAAAGCAGGTTTGAGCAAAAAAGCGATTGATAGTCCAGGTATAGCTGCCGACGTTTGGTTTTTCAAAAGTCAACAAGCACTCAGCTTTTCGAGTCTGCTTCAGAACGAAGACTTCGGCACCGAACACGCAGGCGTTGTTGATCAAGTACCCATTGGAAGAGTCATTAAAGACTTGAAGCTCCACGAATTTGGCCTCGCCCCATTCTGTCTTCATTGCGTGGAAACGCCTTAGTTGGTTGTCTGCAACAAGTTGGTGCATGTTTATAATTAGATTGAATAGATAAAGCCGGTGTATATGCGAAGTTAACTTTTTGTAACAAATCATGCCACATTTAAATACCTGCTAGTGAGAGGTACTTGTCGCGAAGCTGATCGTACACGAAAAAGTTGAAGACGGCATGGAGCTCCCATCCGACAGGGAGCGAACTCGTGTCCACCAACGTTAAGAATATCGAAATATGGCCCTGCCCGCCTCTCTGTTTGTTCCCACCTGGGTATATCGTTAATCTCCTATATATGATGATCACTAATTAAGATTAAGATCAAGATATTTATATATATATATGAGTAAGTAATTAATTGGCACAAAATTCATAGATGGATGAAATTAAATACCATTTGTAGTCTCCTACTTCAAACTTATCTGAACTATATTTCTCCAAACAAGATCTCAAAAGTGAGTTGAATGATTGAATTTTGAGAAGGTAGTGTGCTGGCGGAGCCTCTCTTCCTGAAATTAATTAGCATCAAAATTAAATGCTAATTACAACTATCATCTGCTCTAAGGCTCAAAATGTATGTTAGATATGTATATGATATTGAATTTTTATGAGTTTCAAAAGATTGTCCTTAATACTTTTAGATTTATCATTTTGCAAAAAATAAAAACTATTATCAAAATAACATAAAAACAATACGATTTTAAGTGAGGGAGAGAGAGAGAGACCGTTAAGCATATCTAATGGAGAATTAGTGAATCTTAAGCCCATGGATTTGATCTTTGAGACAAAATAAACTGGACTGAGAGATCTTATTTGAATGTTTGTTAGAAGGTAGGCACAAAATTTATAAGGGATGGTGAAGGTTTAATATATTGTCTTTAGGAGGCATGGCTTGTTACCTTAAGGAGAAGGGCTAGCATCGCCTTACCTTCACTCTAAAGTTTGTGATCTGTTTTTATATATATTAGGAGAAAACTTATTTTAGTCATTTTACATTAGACAACTCCTTAAATCAAGTTATTCTTTCCGTGTAACACAATAACTAAACAAATAATTATTCATTTAGGATTAAAAAGTAAAAAAAAAATCAAATCTTGAAGAAACACTACATATTTTTGGTCTAAAGTAAGCAAGGGTAAGTCTAGATGGTTAAGAGACATCGTGGTATGATATCTCTAGTCTTTACTTTGTTATAGTTAGTTTTACTGTAGCAAAAAATCTTTTAAGATGAGGTTAATTAACACGAACATATATGTCACCTAAAAATTTCGAAAATTGAGCTTCCATATCTATTTTATTTTTTAAAAAAGAAAATTAGGTTCTTCAAGTTGCAATAGGTCAAACGAGTAGGTATTTCAAGAAAAAATAGTTTCGGTAATATCTTATTGTGTATGGTAAAGAAGAAACCTCAAAACTTATTATTACTTTATTTTGGCCTAATAAATCATATTAAGAAATGTTGAGAAATAATTTCGGAATATGTATTACTAACAAGGTGTATATGCTTATATATATATATACACACACACTGTTTTATTATCATGAATGATAAAAAAATGTTAAAATCTTGCTTTTTTATTATCATTATATTCATATGAATATATTTATATTTATATTTATATTTATATATTACAAAATAAAAGGGAACAAAACAAGAAAAAGGAAAGTTATTCAAAAATATCATCCTTTCTATACATTATTGCAGTCAACCATATGAATTTTTATATATATTTTTTCGTCTTTTAACTTAGATCTTTAGGGTGTGATGGCCGAAACATTATCTAAAAAGTCTAAATAAGCAAATGTATAATTTTTAATAGCCCAATAAATTGCTATTTGTTTTTATATTTATACTTATGTACATATATGTTATGGTGTGAAGGAGTTGATAGCGGATTACTTCTTATTTTTAATGTTATAAATCACCCCATCATATGTTTTGTGTGTGAGACATACTGTAATCAAGAAAAATCTTACAAATTTACATAAATGTCAAAATAACTTTAATGTTATAAATACTAATTTTCAAAACTCACTACATATGAAATAACACATAAATAACAAAAACACAATATCAAAGCGTCTTTTCTTCTTATTCTTCCTATCTGTTTTTAGGCAAATCTTGTTATTATTTATAGATGTTTTGCTTTCCTTCTAGGTGCTTGAGGTGCTTAGGTAAAAAGTAATGTTTTCTCATGTTATATTTAGTGGGCAAATTAGAGTATTAACTATTTCGTTAATTTTATTTATTAGTAAATAAAAATTGTGATAATAATTTATATTTATAAAATACCACTTGCTAAACAATTTCCTTCTGCCACTTATTGAGAAAAGTAAGCAATATTGGGTTAATAATTTAGTTGGTTATTTCATCTAAAAACGCTTTCCTGTTTTTGCTGTTAAATACATTGCTAAGAAAATTTAGAAGCAACATGGCCTTAAAGATGTTCTGTGCAATCGTTTGGGTTTCTGTTTTTTTCGATTTGAGACCCTTGATCAAATGATAAATATCTTTGAAGCAGGCCCTTGGCAATTTGCTGGCCACCCTCCTATTTCTTAAGGTTTGGGAATAGGGTATGCTTCTTACTCAATATTCTCATTCATCTATTCCCTTTTGAGTGAAAATTTATGACATTCTTTTAGAAGGTTGGACTAGCAACGGCTTATCTATCATTGTGAGTGCCCTTGGCCGCCACATACATGCAAATGCAATAACTGAAGACTAATTGCAACTAGGTTTTGCCAAAATTTTTATAAAGTTTCATATCTCTTTCTCCTTTCCAGGTCATATTGAGTTAATTCAAGGACTTGATGTTTCTCGAAGAATCGAAAATCTCCAAACTTTCGGTTGAATACGAACCAATAGCTTTCGTTTGTTTGCAAGCAATATTGTGGAGTCTTTGGTCACTCTTTGGTGAATTGACCAAATAAACTTAAATAGGTTTATGTCCCCAAGCAAGTTGTGTCCCACACTACTACTAGCCAGGGGCTAGTGAATGATGGTTTCTCTTCGATTCATGTTCCTCTAGAGTTGAATGCACAAAATAAGTCTCCCCAGTTGAATAGCTGTTTGAGAGGCCTTTTCTTCGTCAGGTCAGGTGTTTCCCTCGAGCCCAGTCATTGAATTCTAGTGATGTCCAAGGTACAATGAATGATATTCTAATGGCCATCTCGTATTCTGAAAATGGACTATTATTAAATGAATAAATTTTGCGAAGATTAAGAATGTTAATAACTATTATAAATAGTTAATTATTATACATTTAATATATATTTTAATTTATAAATTTTTATATATATTAGTTTACATGTATATATACTTTATTTTATATTTTATGCACATGAAATATATTAATTTATATATTTAGAGTTTAATTTCTATATCTATAGATAAAAAATTTATATTTTATAAATTAATATTTCAAAATTTTACATTTTATAAATTTGAGAAGGAAAAAAAATTTCGTCTCAAAATCTGTATCAATTTGAGAGGAATTTTGAGACGAAAAATATCTATCTTAAATTGAGATGGACATAGAGACGGAAATTAATCTGTCTCTAATTTGATACGAATTGAGACATATTTTTGGGACAAAAAAATTTTCGTCTCAAATTAGAGACAGATTTTTTTCCGTCTCTATATCCCTCTCAAATTGAGATGGATTAGTTTTCGTCTCTAAATTAGTCTCAAATTAGACATTACTTATTTTTCGTCTCTAAATCAATCTCAAATTAGAGATGAATTTTTTTCGTCTCTAAATCCATCTAAAAAAAAATCCACCTTTGAATTGTTGTTTTCTTGTAATGAACAGGTTCTATTCTCTAATACAGGTTCCATTAGTCACTCAAACCCCAAGATTGTCCATCTAGGGATAATGATCTAATAGATCCAATGAACGTGATGTTTGACTCCGATGATTTATCTTGCTTGCCTTCTATGGATCTCATTGCGAAAACAAACATCAAAAGAAAAAAGATCAACAGGATAGTTAGATCTTTAAATTGTCTGGGTAATAGTTTTTGTTGCTTCAGATGGTAATGTTAGCTTTACGTAAGTTGTTAGCTTTTGTTTGTGTTTTGCTTAGGATATGCCTTAACTTGTTATGTGCTAATTCTTTCATTTTCTGGGTAATGAAATTGTTTATTTATAGAAAAGAAAAAATAATTTGTAATTAAAGTCAACTCTCTCAAGTTTGACTTCTCCAATAAAAGGGATCCTGGAAAATCCCACACAGTCCCAAGCTCATTAAAGTTAGGATAATGCTATTCGGCTAGAAACAGTGCCCGAAAAAGTGCCACCCCATAAGAAAATTACAATATCACCCATAGTCTAATTGACAAAAATACCCCTATTCTAATTTCAGTCCTTCCCTCCCTCCGACGCTCAATCTCTCAGTCTCTTCTCATTTTTCTCTCATTTTCTCTTTCTGTGTTCTCTCTTGTTCAACCCTATCCATTGCAAAATCTCTCACTCTTCTTACTATCTTCTCTCTCACTTGCTTCCTCTTGTGCTCTCTGGTTCGACCTTCCCCATCGCTCAAAGACAAATCGGCCGTAGTGCGAGCCTTCTTCTCGGAACGAAGAAAAGTCGTCATCTTCCGCTCGTGCAACTTCATCTCCGACCCTCTCTCGGTCTCTTTCATTCTGAGGCACTCTCACGTCTCCATTGGCTCAGATCTACAAAGAGGTAAGTCTTTTAGACATTTTAGTCATATGCACATCTACGCGTTTTTTGGGTTTGACTGAGATTTTAATGTTAGATCTATGGAGATTGGGCCGTTGGATCTTGTTGATTTTTGGGTATGTTGGTTGATGGGCCCTTGGCTATAGGGTGGTCACCTCTGGTCGCCGAAAACCACCAGTTACGGTGGCCGGTGGTAGCTGTTAGTGCATTTTTAAATTTGGCCAAAAATTAAAAATCAGATCTGCTAA
This sequence comes from Diospyros lotus, assembly GCF_014633365.1. Lineage (NCBI taxonomy): Eukaryota > Viridiplantae > Streptophyta > Magnoliopsida > Ericales > Ebenaceae > Diospyros > Diospyros lotus. Next base: position 36,011,424 of record NC_068338.1, on the reverse strand, counting down.
AATCTAACCGTTAAATATGTCATATTTTTTTGTATGTTATCTCTCTTAACTTGGTGTTTGTGATGGTAGGCTCTGATCGTGGGAAACTTCTGCCGGTAGTGGTCATCGACAGCGTTGGTCGCAGCGGTTACATACATACATATTCTTACATATTCTATTTTGTAATTATTTGAATTTTATTGTAAATATTGATATTTAATTGTGAATTTGTATGAACATGTGAAGTTAAATTGAATTTGTGAAGGTTTAAATATTAATAAATTAAATTGAATTATATTTGTTTTGTGAATTTTTAAATTAAAATTATTAAGTTTATTTAAGAATTGAATGATAAGTACTTATTGTTAATTTTATTTGAATTTAGATATTTATTAAATTAAATATTAAATTAATTTAATATTAAATTTATATTTATATTTATTAATGTGTATAAAGTTAAATTTTAATTTATTTAATATAATTTATTTAAATTTATATTAATGTGAAAGTTAACTGTGAAAATAGTTTTATTGTAAATGATATAATAAATATATAGTAAACCAACACTTAAAAGTGTATTGTACACTTTATTAAAAGGAAAATTAATTTTTTATTCATAAAAAGAAAAGTCTGACCTAATTTATATTTACATTCACTCGTTGGATTTATTTATATTTATAGCCACTTAACATGGCATAATTCATTTATATTTACAGTCACTTAACATGGCCTAATTTATCTGCAAGGAGAAAACTAATCTATTACTCTACCATCATAGTGGAAAATGAGTTGGGTAGGTCCTTATTTACGAAAAAGTATCTTTCCTCTTTTAAAATTTTATTTAACAATACTCATTATGTACATATATATAATTTATGAATCTTAATATTAAATAAAATTTTAAAAGAATAAAAATTTTAATCAAGATCATAATTTACTTGATAAATTAAAATAGAGCAAATACCAAATGAACAAATATTTGAACAAAAGGTTGGTATCGCCCATGATCCTTCTCCATCTATCTGATTAGAAAAATTTAAAAGAGTACAACTCAATCTCTATTATCACATAGAATTATTTAATTATTTTTTAAATTTTATTTAATATAAATTTAAAATATATCTACACATTAATAATTTCAAACAAAATTAACAAAAAGTACTTCCCATTCAATTCTTCGATAAACTTAATTATTTTAATTCAAAAATTCACAAAACAAATACAAATCAATTTAACTTTAACTTTCACAATATTCAAATATCACAAATTAAATATAAATTCAATATTAACTTCAACATCTTCAATACAAATTCATAATTAAATATCAATATTTACAATATAAATTCAAATAATTACAAAACAGAATATATAAAAATATGTATGTATGTAACCGTCGCGACCAATGCCGCCGCCGACCACTGCCGGTAGAAGCTTCACACGATCAGAGCCTACCATCACAAATACCAAGTCAAGAGAGATAACATACAAAAAAATAGGACATATTTAACGGTTATATTTTAGTAGATCTGATTTTTAATTTTTGGCCAAATTTAAAAATGCACTGACAGCCATCACTGACCACTGTAACCGGTGGTTTCCGGCGATCAGAGGTGACCACCCGATAGCCAAGGGCCCATCAACCAACATACCCAAAAATCAGCAAGATCCAACGGCCCAATCTCCCTAGATCTAACATTAAAGTCTCGGCCAAACCCAAAACCTATTTAAACGCACTACCGGTCGCCACTGGCCACCGTGGCCGGTGGTTTCCAGCGATCTGAGGCAACCACCCAACACCCTTATCCCCATTGAACAACATACCTAAAAATCAAAAAGATCCAACAACCGAATCTCCATAGATCTAAACTTAAACCTTCGGCCAAACCCAACACTCGCATATACCATTGCTAATAAAACTAAGGACTTACCTCCTTGTAGATCAGACTCGAATCAAGCCAAGGGACGTCGGAGACGCTATCGCACGAGGCTGGAGAGAGAGAGAGATGGCCGGAACGAGCCTAAGGGAGGCCAGAGGCTCGGTCGGACGTGCAGGAGAGAAAGAGAAAGAGATGGCCTGAACGAGAGGAATGGAGGAATGAGAGGAAGGAGGGTCATGCATGGGAGAGTGAGAGAGAGAGAGAAGGCTAGAATGAGAAGAAGGAAGGTCACGCAGAGAATGTGTGTGAGAGAGAGAGAGAGAGGAGGGAGACATGGGTCAGGCAGAGAATATGAGAGAGAGAGAAAAGAATTTAAATTTTTAAATTTCAGCTACCCTATTTTCATTGAAAATATCGCGAGATTTTGAAGATAATTTCGCAATATTTATGGGGTGGCACTTCTGGCCGAGTACCACGACAAGATGGCTTCTGAAGGCCAGAGGGAAACTCAGGTTTTCTTACATGTTTGGAGCAGTTTAATTATAAGAACGAAGCATATGTTAATTACACGTACCCGCTGCATAATTCATATTCGCCGGAGATATTCCCACCGCTGCCTTGCCTGTGGCCAAACCTTACCCACAGCCACCTCAACTGCACATTGTGCCCATGATTACCCGCCACCTCAGCTGGTGCAATACTCTCCTAGAATTGGTGGGCTATGCATATCCTACATATAGCGGGCACTTGCCGCCGCCTCAGTCGCTAGCGAGGTACTCCGTACTCACAGGACACCGATTATTTTCATTAGAAAAATAGAAATGGGTTAGATGATTTTCATTATAGGAAGGCAAGGATGGGTTAGATGATGCTTGTAAAAGGATAATGGACCATAAAGAGGAGCCAGGGGGGACGAGGGGGTTGTTGTTAGCATGCAAAGGCAACTTAGGCTAGATGAGACTAGTCGTCATCAGCGATAGGGAAGGGCCATGGCAGTGGTGAATGGGAAGGTGATGAATTAGTACTGTTGGTGCTGAAAGATCGCTGGAGACCCTTAGAACTCCAAGAAAGCAAGGAAAATTGTTGACTGACTGGCATAAAGACCAATATAACAATTAGGAAACATCTATCAGAAACCCTAGTAAAATATGGAGAAGTGATTTTTTTTCTAGCAAAGAAAAGGATGTGGCTTCCTTATTGGGCCTCGAGGAGATGCTTTAATGTGAACAAAACTAAGTATGCAAATGAAAAAAAAATTATTCGTAGACATTTTTGCGAATAACTAACAAATTTAAATTTATATAATTCAATTTAAGTAAACATCTCATTAAACTTAACGTTGATCGTGCTTTAATAGCTAGAAAATGTGTAATTTGGGCATACGACATACAATAAATGGTTAATCGGATTCCTTTAACTTTGGTAGTCTGATTGTAAATGTCAGTTAAGCATGTAGAGATCTTAACTTAAGGTGTGTGTTGTGTTTTTTAAATAATATTTATCTATAAAAAGAAACAAGAGATGTATTTTTGCTTGACAGCTACCCTTTTGTATTACATTAATTATAACTTAGAAAGCGTGTGTTGTATGTTAGGCCTGTGCACTCATCAACATCAATCCCAGAACTATACATATATTTCATAAGAAGAGGAACAAAATGCACTTAGCCATTTTTTTCCCTAAAAACACAACAAAATTATACAAAAATAATCTAAAATTTACAATTTATTTATCATACTATTGGCCTCCTAACGCGCGCGCGCGCACACACCCATATATTTAATTAGCTTAGTTAATTATTTTTTCTCCTTATATTCTAAAAGTTCTTCAGATCATACTCGCTTTGATCATTTTCCATTTAATCAAAGCTCGCAAGTCATCCCTACCTTGAGCAATTACTTGCGTGGAATATCAAATACCTCATCAGCCTGCCTCAAATTCAACCCCTAGAACCTGTATCCATAATCTATCAAAACCTTCTTCCCCAATCCGGCCCCTTTTCCGGCAACCACCTCGCTCTGCCCCACCAAGTGAACCACCCCATCTTGCCATGCCTTCTCCACCACCTCAACCTCTATATATCTCCAACTCGTAACTGTGGTTTCCATTGCTCTCGCTGTTGGGTTGCCTGTCCATCTGTTCATGATCATTGTGGTTATTCTGAACTATCATGGTGGAGAACTTGCAATCGTCACGAATGAACTCCTTGAGCCTCTCCACCAGCGTTCTCTCGAAGGGTTGGTCCTACTTGCTCCTCACGTCAATGTACGCATACCTCACCACGCACCAGAACACGTTCAGCTCCCTCGGCGGCATGCGGCGAAAGAGGAACCGCTCCTCCCGATGGAACCTTGCCCGTCGGCAACGATTTAAAAGGCACGAAGACAAGCACAGAGTGCAGCGCTGGCACGTTGCCGAGATAGTGCTTGAAAATGGGGGGAATCCCGTGGACAAGCTCTGAGTAGAACACGGCGAGGCCAGGAATTCAGCGCAAGTTGATGTTGTTAGCGATCTGCTTCACCTTCTCTGGCGAGATCTTGTGCTCGAGCTCATGGTAGTATTTCTTTCAATATACATAATTCCATATGTACATTACCGCGATTAGAACCATGGCAAAGGACAAGGGGAGATACCCTCCTTGATCAAATTTATAGAGGATTGAGCTCAAGTAGACCAGCTCAACTGAGCCGATTACGAGAACGTACAAGATGACGAGAGCGATATTGGCTTTCCATATCATGATCATGATCATGTTCATGTCAGCGTCATCACAAACAAGACAGCAATACCTGCATACAAACCACACACTAAATTAGAACACAAAAACAATGTAACAACAAATGATTTAAATATATATATATATGTAGCAGTATTAATTAAAATTAATTACCATATGCATTTCCAATCTTGGCTGTGGTTCTGAAGCCGGCAGTGATGGCAACGTTGCCGTGGTGCTTGGGAAGGAAAAAGGCTTGGCCGCTTCACATGCTTATTTGAATTGACCGGACAGTGAAGTGGCCGACGTCGGCCAATAATGCTTCAGTTCCTGTTTTATAATCATCCAAACAGAATTTTGACAATTAATTAGTTATTATTGCCTTAATTAATCAAATGAATCATTTTAATGTCCAGGAAGAAGGGAAGAGAATTATTGCCTTAGTTATTATTGCCTTAATTAACCAACAAATGTTTCTTGTTCGATGATGTACCAAGGAAGAAATTGTAGACGCCAATGCCAGCGATGCACAGGAACCAAACACAGATTAAAGGAGACTGATGTCTCCTTTTGTCAGTTCCGAATCTTTGGACCATGAACATCACGATTAAGATGGAGACTGATGTCTAAACAATCCGATCTGCAATACCCAAAATCATTATATTAAACCTAAATTACACTTACAACTTGAACATAGCCCAAAAATTTGTTGGTGACAATTAAGGGCCTCCAATCAATCAAGGCCCAAAAATTTACACAGTTTAACCGATGGAACCAACCAAAGCCCAAAAGGAGAAACATCAACCATATACTATATTATTTAGTGACAATTAAGGGCGTCCCTTTTACTATTATTTGTATATTTTGCTTTTAAAGAAATATTAAGAATTGGGTCTGTTGATGACGCTCCTACCCTGGTCTGATCGAGTAATTGACTAAGGGAAAGGGAAGACAAAAGCCAACATATTCTGCTGCCATATTTATTAAAATAAACAAATAATTGGCTGTATGCAATCGCGTATATCAAAGTACAGGAACACACTTGTTTGAGGTCAAATGTCAAGGACAATACAGAAATTCTAAGTACCTTTATATATAATTTAATTTATGTACAGAGTACAGTGGGTGGAGATGGGAAGCTCAATAATTTCCTGGAAGAAGCAAGAATCGGTTCAATGTGCCAAAAAGAAACAAAAAAGTAAATAATTATTTTAGAAAAGAAGAGCGAGTGGGAGGTGTAATTAAGTGTACCTTCGGTCATGGCGGAAGTGGCTTCCTTGATTCCAGCCACGGCTGATAAAACTGCAGACAAGTTAGAACATAGAAATGTCACCAGTTGTCTGTCCTAATTAAGTCAAGCCTCTGGAATTAACGGGTAAGATACGAAACCAATATATTTTATTTTAGAACAAATTAACGGATAATAATGAAAATCGTACGTTGTGCTCGAATTAGAATAGATTTGAGTTTAAAAAGGTTAAATATACTGCAATCTGTTGTTTTTGTTTCCCAAAGAGGCACAAGGCTATGACGAAATATTCGGATTTATCTTTATAGGTTTCAGCCCGGGACTGAAGTACCATCCAAAATACCACCCATTGACAGCTCATTAAAAGTCAGGCCATAAGCCCTTAATTAGGCATTTGGAGGAGAAATGGGCTGAGCCCATTTGCTCAAGGCTTAAGGAAGCCCAAGCCGAGCTCAAGCCCAAGCCAAATGACCCTTTGCAACCGTACCCTAGTACCACAATATAAAAGGCATATTTTCTGCCTTCTTTGCCCTCATTTGACGGCCTCTCTCTCTCTCTCTCTTCCTCTCTTTGCTCTCCCGATCCTTTCCTTCGATGGTTGAGATTCGTAAGCTGGTTCTTTCCTTCTTCGGTCAGATCTCATCTTCTTGGAGTGATCTTCCTTTCCTTTGGGAAGCCCATGGTCGGTCGGTGAGTAGCCTCTATTTACTTGGCGCGACAGATCCGTTTGAGGTAAGCTCTCGGGTACTGTTCTTCGTCTCATATCTCTATGATCGTTCTTGTTCCTTGGTGGATCTTGTGGTGAACGTTACCTATGTGGTTTTGGGAGAAGATTGGTGTTCTGGTCCAGAGGGTTTAGGGCTCCGATTTGGGGGTCTTGTGTGGCTTGTCCCTTGTGAGCTTCCGTGAAGCTTGGTGTCCCTATTTTGGTGTTACTTGGGTGGTATAATTTGGACTAACCCAGATCTAAGCCTTGACAAGTTATTTACAGGGAGTTTCTCTTGCTCTATCGTGTTCTTGGCTGGTTTGTTCGATATCTATTTGTTTTGATTATATATTGCTCTAACCTCTTTTCTGTTTTGGATTAGTTGTCTTCCGCAACAAATGGTATCAGAGCCTTGTGTGGCTCCTGGGTTGTGCAAAAATCAAACCCTAATCGAAAAAGCCCTCTAGTTTCTTCGATCGATTTTTTCACGGTAAGTGGTTCTAGGGTTTACTTGAAACCCGAATCGGTTAACTCCTATTGCTTTGTGCAGTGAATGATTCAGGGTAAACCAACCCCAGATCCGTGATCATCAGTCCGAGTAGCTTCGCCCTGACCGGCACGTGCCAGTCTACACTCCGGCTGGTAACGGCGCGTGTAGTGACAGACTTTGGCGCGTGAAGGTTGGCAGGCTCGAAAGATCCGACCCGATTCCATTCTAGATCTCTCTCTTGAGATCTAGCTCGGTAAATTTTGTATCAGCTTTAGTTATTTGTTCTGCTGTTACTGTTCTCAATTTTTTTTTGCCGATACATTCCTAGTGCATTCTGATAATTTACTGTGTGTGATATCAGTTATTCTTGGCTGTGTGCAAATCTATAATACTGATTACTTTGTAAATCAGTCTTCACTACTCTGTTTAGTCCTGATCAGTTCTGTTTTATTAACCTCTTGAGAATTTGCTGCCTGAATTAATTTAAAACTGTGTGTTTGTATTAAATTTAATTAGGCTGCATATTCTGCGTGAAATTCATATACTTAGTGAGTATGACTACACACTTTGAACTAGGGGTTTTCAATGGGAATGGGGACTTTTCTATTTGGCAACAAAAAATGAAGGGAATTTTAGTACAACAAAAGGTATCTAAGGCCATAGATGGTAAATACCCTGAAGGTACTAAAGAAGAACAAAAACTAAAAGCTGATGAATTGGCATACACTTCAATAATCTTACACCTCTCTGATTCAGTGTTAAGAAAGGTAGGAAAACTTAACACAACTAAAAAGCTATGGGAAAAACTGAAAAAATTATATGTAAAGAAGTCTACACCAAATAAACTCTATTTGTTAGAAAAAATTTTCAGTTTTAAGATTGACCCCTCTAAGGATCTAGATGGCAATTTAGATGTCTTCAACAAATTAGTTCAAGATATCACTAATTGTGATGAAACAGTATCTGAAGAATATAAGGCTGTGATCTTATTAAATGCAATTCCAGATATCTATAAAGAGGTAAAAAATGCCATTAAGTATGGTAGGGATACCTTAACACCTGAAATTGTTATAGATTCTTTAAGAAGTAAAGAAATGGAACTTAAACATGAGAAAAGGCATGGTGAGGTCCATATGATGAGAGGTAGGTCCCAATTTAAAAATCAAAAGGGAAGTAGTAAGAAAAAGGGTAGAAGTAGGTCCAAATCCAAAAACCGAGGAAAGGGGAAAAAGTGTTATGGGTGTGGTAAGATTGGGCACTTTATTAAAGATTGTTATGCAGAGAAAAATAAAAATAAAGAAAATGGTAAGGATCAAGAAGAAGCTAATGTAGTAACCTCATATGATCCTAGTGAAGTCTACATGCTCTTAGATTCTGATTCCACTGAAATTAATGTTGCTGCAAAATCATACATGCATGAATGGATCTTAGATTCAGGAGCATCATTTCATGTTACATCACAAAAATATTGGTTTGAAAACTTGCATGAATCTGAAGGTGGGCATGCCATAGTATGCAGTAACTTAGCATATAAAATCATTGGGGTAGGAAACATCTCTGTTAAGTTAAACAATGGCTATGTCTTAAATTTAAAAGATGTTAGATATATACCTGAAATGGCTAGAAATTTAATTTCAGTTGGAGAATTAGAAAAGAGTGGTCTTACTGGAAAAATTGAAAATAGGGTGTTAAAAATGTTTAAAGGATCAATGGTAGTATGTAAAGGGGTAAGGAGAAATGAGATCTATGTATTAAATGCTGAGGTAATTAATAATCTAGGATCCCATATAACATCAATCAATCCTGATGTCACTATCAAGTGGCACAACAGGTTAGCACATGTGAGTGTTAAAGGGCTTAAGTTGCTAAGTGATAAAGGTGTTTTTGGTAAGGACTTTGTGTCTGATATCCCTTTCTGTGATCATTGTGTCCTAGAAAAACATCATAGGCTATCTTTCTCCTCTAATGTTCATAGAGCCTCTAGAGCCTTAGAATACATTCATTCAGATCTTTGGGGGCCAGCATCAAAACCCACATCAGGTGGTGATAAGTATTTTTTGTCTATGATTGATGATTACTCTAGGCGAGTTTGGGTTGTTCTCTTAAAAGATAAATCAGAAACTTTTAAAAGTTTTAAAAATTGGAAAACTCAAATAGAGAATCAAACTGACAAGAAAATAAAATACCTTAGGACTGATAATGGCTTAGAATTTTGCAATTCTGATTTTGATAACCTATGCAAGGAGTATGGAATTACTAGGCATAGAACAATTCCCTACACTCCTCAACAGAATGGAGTAGCTGAGAGGATGAATAGGACCCTCTTAGATAAGGTTAGGTGTATGATGATTAGTTCTAATATACCTAAGTCATTATGGGGAGAAGTAGTTATGACTGCATGTTACCTAGTTAATCTTACTCCTTCAGCTGCATTAAATGGTGATACTCCTTATGAAAAATGGCATGGAAAATGTGTCAACTACTCAATTCTTAGAACCTTTGGTTGTGCAGCCTTCACTCATTAAAATGAGGGAAAATTAGAGCCGAGAGCTAAGAAATGTGTTTTCTTAGGATATCCTGAGGGAGTCAAAGGGTATAGGCTATAGGATAGAAACCAAAAGGGAATAAGAATTATTGTTAGTGAAGATGTCGTATTTAATGAATCAGAAATGCCTTGTACAAAGCCTTGTGGTGACAAAATTAATGAGTCCTCAAGAAGAGTTGAAAAACTCAAGCACCCAAGCCCTTACGAATTCAGATCAGGTGGAGAACACTTCCTCAACCTCTAGTGAAGTAGAAAGTCAAAATCAACCTGAAGTAAATGAGGAGAGAGAAACAGTAGAAGATTTTCAAAATGACTAGCCATCAGTTTCTGATTACCAACTAGCTAGGGATAGGGAAAGAAGGTCTCATAGGTTACCTCAAATATTAGCCTCAGATTTTGAATTATCCTATGCAAGCTATCAAGACCTAGCTGAAAATGAGCCTAACACATATGAGGAAGCCATAAGAAGTAAATACTCAAAAGAATGGATAGAAGCAATGAAAGAGAAGATGAGTTCCCTCAACAAGAACCAAACTTGGGAATTAGTCCCTAGACTTAAGGATAAGTCCATTGTAGGTTGCAAGTGGATTTATAGGGTTAAGGAGGGTACAACTGATAGAGAACCAATAAGGTTTAAGGCTAGGTTAGTAGCCAAGGGATTTACACAAAAGGAAGGGGTAGATTATAATGAGATTTTTTCACCAGTTGTTAAGTACACTACCATTCGTGTCATGCTTGCATTAGTTGCATATTTTGACTGGGAACTTGAACAACTAGAGGAAAGACTGCTTTCTTGCATGGTGATTTAGAAAAAAAAATCTTTATGTATCAACCCAAAGGTTTTGAAGACAAAAGAAAGCCTGATTTTGTGTGTTTCTTAAAAAAATCCTTATATGGTTTAAAACAGTCCCCAAGACAGTGGTATAAACGTTTTGACTCCTTTGTTAAAACAATTGGTTTTAAAAGAAGTGAGTTTGATCATTGCTTGTATTTTCAGCACAAAAATAATGATGACTGTGTGTTTCTTTTACTTTATATTGATGATATGCTTCTTATTGGTCCTGATGTCAAAAAGATAAATAACATAAAATCTGCATTAGGTGGAGAATTTGACATGAAAGACCTAGGAATGGCTAAGAGAATCCTAGGTATGGAAATTGAAAGAGATAGGTCAAATTCTATGTTATTTTTGCATCAAACAGCATATGTGTTAAAAATTTTAAAAAGATTTGGTATGCATGATAGTAAATCAATATCTTTGCCTTTAGGAAACCATTTCATATTATCTAAAGATAAATCTCCTGATAATGAGGAAGAAAAGGAATATATGAATAGAATCCCTTACTCAAATGCTATAGGTTTTGTCATGTATCTCATGGTATGTACTAGGCCAGACCTAGCCTATGCAGTTAGTACTCTCAGCAGATTTATGACAAACCCAGTTCCCTATCATTGGGAAGCAGTGAAATGGTTATTAAAGTATTTAAGAGGCATCTATAATGTAGGATTAATATATAAACATAAGTCTAATAATGTGATATTAAAAGGGTTTACTGATTCAAACTATGCTGGTGATAGAAATAATAGGAAGTCCACATCATCCTATGTATTTACTTTGTGTGAATCATGCATTAGTTGGAAGTCTCAGCTTCAACATATTGTTGCCCTCTCTACCACCGAGTCTGAATACATTGCTGCTATAGAGGCTATTAAGGAAGCTCTGTGGTTTAAGGGATTGCTAAATGAACTATGTGTTCTTAATGAAAATGTGACTGTTTTCTCTGATAGTCAATCTGCAATTCATTTATGTAAAAATCCTGTTTTTCACGAACGCACCAAACATATAGATGTGAGACTGCATTTTATTCGTGATATCCTATCTCAAAACATTATTAGATTGGAAAAAGTGCTTTCTGAATATAATCCTGCTGATATGGGAACTAAAATTTTGCTTGTGGCTAAATTTAAAAGCTGCCTAGATTTACTTAACATTGGCAAAATTACTTGATAGTTGCTTATGCATCATCTACATTATGTTGCATCTTGCTGTACATGTTTCTGTTTGTGTTTGCTGGCCTCTTTGGGAATCAGGTGGAGATTTGTTGTTTTTGTTTCCCAAAAAGGCCCAAGGCTATGACGAAATATTCGGGTTTATCTTCATAGGCTTTGGCCCGGGATTGAAGTACCGTCCAAAATACCACCCATTGGCAGCCCATTAAAAGTCGGGCCATAAGCCCTTAATTAGGCCTTTGGAGGAGAAATGGGCTGAGCCCATTTGCTCAAGGCTTAAGGAAGCCCAAGCCGAGCCCAAGCCCAAGCCAAATGGCCCTTTGCAACCGCGCCCTAGTACCACCATATAAAAGGCATCTTTTTTGCCTTCTTTGCCCTCATTTGACGGCCTCTCTCTCTCTCTCTTCCTCTCTTTGCTCTCCCGATCCTTTCCTTCGATGGCTGAGATCCGTAAGCTGGTTCTTTCCTTCTTCGGTCAGATCTCATCTTCTTGAAGTGATCTTCCTTTCCTTTAGGAAGCCCATGGTCGGTCGGTGAGTAGCCTCTATTTACTTGGCGCGACAGATCCGTTTGAGGTAAGCTCTCGGGTACTGTTCTTCGTCTCATATCTTTGTGATCGTTCTTGTTCCTTGGTGGATCTTGTGGTGAACGTTACCTGTGTGGTTTTAGGAGAAGATTGGTGTTCTGGCCGAGAGAGTTTAGGGCTCCGATTTGGGGGTCTTGTGTGGCTTGTCCCTTGTGAGCTTTCGTGAGGCTTGGTGTCCCTATTTTGGTGTTACTTGGGTGGTATAATCTGGACTGACCCAGATCTGAGCCTTGACAAGTTATTTACAGGGAGTTTCTCTTGCTCTATCGTGTTCTTGGCTAGTTTGTTCGATATCTATTTGTTTTGATTATATATTGCTCTAACCTCTTTTCTGTTTTAGATTAGTTGTCTTCCGCAACACAACCTAACAAGAGATAGTATCAATTTGGCAAGCAATACCGGGTTGCTTCTTCGCTTATTGACTGAGGAAAGAAGCAAGAAAGTGAACCTGAGATGCAACGAGTGAGGACGCCGTCGCCTATGACCATGGAAGTGACAAGCATGGTGGCGAAGAGCAGGAAGAACGTGGCGAACCGACTGTTCTCCAGCTTCGACTTTAGCTTTGACGCTAGCCGGAGGCCGCAACTGTAACGTCCCGTTTTCCCACAACGTGCATTACCTCGAGATTTCGGAATATCATATACATGACATAAACCTCTCGACATACATTCCTTCATCATAGACATTTCTCGACAATCCCAATCGTACTTTCTCAGCATATCAAAATTTAAAAATTTATAGATTAAGACAGGTATTATCAATCGCATCAGCGGAAGCAAGATCGAAACCTCAATGATATATATATCCGACAAATTCCTGTTACAATTAAATATCCAGATCGATGTTTCACACGAAAATATCAAAATATTACATAACCTCTGAACATCGTAATTATAAACAAAAACTTATTAAAACTAAACATAGCAGCTACATCTCGATGACATTCTTTCTCTTGGCGCCACTGCTTTCACCTGGAACGTTTAAATATTCCAGGGACATAGTCCAAATTAGATGCTGAATCATTTAAGTGAGAGTTCAAAAATATTTTCATGCAGATATGTAAAATTATATATAAAATCGACAAATCATGACATGCCCCAGCCTAAGAGAATCCCACATAGCACTTAGCCCTAATCGGGGAAAATGCAATTTCTCTAAAGGCGACACGACCACACGACCCATTGGCAAACCAATCCTGCTTAAGAGGGACAACCTTGACATATGAACCCGGGAATCACCACATTGTCATTGTTAGGCTTTACGCTCCTACTTAAAAGCATTCCAAAACCCAACGCAACCCTAACCCCAAGAGTGTCACATCAGCACTATCCCCGGAATCACGACACCTCAGTATTAATGCTATTGCTCAAAGGATTGTGGGGTGGTGTCCACTCTTAGCCCCGCCACTTGAGCCAACAACCGGGGTGGTGTCCACTCTCAGTCCCGCCACTTGAGTAAGGTAAGGTGAAGTCCGTCTTATCTCGTCCCAAGTGGGTCACATAACATTAACCCTTGGCACGCATCCCGAGTGTTGTCACTCGAGGGCTACGTCACAGGTTACAACCCACACCACATGCCAATACCGAAAATCATAATATGCATAACTTAAAATCAACATTTTGATGTATGCAATTTATCGTACGAAATTTAATGCATGTGTAAATAACCGTTTGGACAAACCAACACAATAAACCAAGTCATAGGGATGAACACTCACAGTAAACCATTCACATGCTACTATAAGTCTTTTCGGGTAGAACCTCTTACCTTTAGACGTAACTCTGATTTCCTCGAAAAGCGTGCCCGACCTCGTTTCTCGTGCCAAGCCTACTATAGTTCAATCTTGAGCCTCAATGTAACCTGAGCCTCCACGCGCCCTCACGCGTGGGCGAGTGGTGCTGCGCATGGCAGCCGCGCGTGTACTGCATGCGCCCTTTCTTCTCCGGCGAGTTGGTCGCCGGCCGGCACCGGAATTTGCCCCCGATCACACCAGCTGGGAGCCCACTTCCAGTCAATCACATTGCCACCGGTTTCAGGCCGAAAGGCCACCAGCAAGGCCCCCGATCAGGCAGTTTCAGGCGTGGCTCAGCGGTTTGCCCAATTTTTCGATCAGCCCTTAAATCACCATCAAAACAACTCAAAAATTCACGAAACTTACCAGAAATGCTCATCTTGCCTCAAGGACCAAAAGCCCCTTATTGACTTCCCTCAATTCGCCCTCAAAATCGAGCAATTTGTTGCTTCATTTTCGGCCGATACCCTTGGCTATTTATAGGCCAAAAACGACCTCCACGTGGCCAATTTCTGGCCATACATTTCCCCACACGCTTCCTAGACTACCCTAGGCCATGCCCTGACGAGATTTGCTGCCCAAATCTCTCGATTTTCTGGCCGAATCCACGGCCAAATCTGCCATGCTTTTGCAGATTTTCAAAAATTGCATTTTAGCCCCCTTAAAAACTTCTTTTTGCATTTTGGTCCTTATCCTCAAGCCCCTGATCTTTCCAACACCATCACTAAGACCCTTAATATTAGTACTTAATATTTCTCTTTTGAAACTTCCAAAAATTACCATTTTGACCTCCCTCGGATAAATTTAAAAAATTACACTTAGGCCCGATTGATCATTTTGACCTCAAATCCACTCGATTCAACCTGAAACCACTTAAGGGTTGTTCTATACATCAAATATTAGTTTTAGACACACTCCGTTTATTTTTTGGACATCGTCTATAACAATTCCGTATTACGACCTAATCGGCAGCTGTATTTTTACTGTGCCAAAAACTGTTCCCGATTTCATTTCTTTCGATGCCATAATTCTTTTCTCGGGATGTTTGTTATCGATGTATCATTTTCTTTAGACATCTAAGTCTGGAGGTACTCTCTCTGACTAATTCAATCGTTCAAACCTGTGTTAATGTACCCTATAGTCTCATTTTTTTCGTAAATTCTATTTATACCCTTCATTAAATACCGTTTATATCCTCAAATCATTCATGAGTATTACAACAAGTGTTCAACAGCTCCAGCTGATTAGTTGAAACATCTCGGTCTTCCGCCTCTTGGCTCGGAATCAGACCCACCTTCGCGTATCCGCATATCAGTGAGAGTACAGTACAAACGTTCCGCTTGAAACAATTGATTCATTCGTGTAAAATTGTCAATAAATATATATGATAATTAATTAGTATTGTTATTGGTATTTGTTAGATTATGAAATATTTCGTTCCTCCAAATCAGGGATTTAACAGTTTTAGTCAACTTTTCCCATCTGGTACATATACAGTCATGTACAATGATATCAATATAATAGATACATTTTTTATCCTTGCACTTTTGCGGTATTATTATTATATTAATTCATGCTTGATTCTTAGATTTATATATCTTACAAAATAATTAATTAAGGTGATTTTCAGATACGAGAAATGAAAAATATAATTTTTATATAAATGAATCAAGAGGTACTTGATTAGAGGAGTCAAGGTGATGGTGTAGAAGATGAGGGGGAGGACGTAGGCCGAGAATGTCGTCGCCATGGTCGGTGAAGGTGGAGGCGTAGACGTAGAGCGGCGACGTGCCGATGTCGCCGTAGACGATGCCGATGCTCTGGAAGACTGGAACGCCAGCTGCAATAACACCTACCATTTCGCGGCCCCTTTCGAGGAGCCATGGCCACCGTCGCCGTCCCAGTCGGCGGGAACCTTGCGGGATTCGATGTCCAAGGAGTCGTATCTCCTCAGCTTCTGTCATGAAATGTTTCTGCCCTTCAACTGCTTTGTTCGTGCTGATCTTGATCGGCAACCTCACCCTCCTTTTTCTCCTCCCAAACTTCGGCCCTATCTCCTATTCCATCAATATTGTTGCTTGACATTTCTTTTAAAAGGTTTGATGAGTTTGAATATATAAGTTTAGTGTGTACACATATATATATATATATCATGATATAGAAATAACAAAATTTAAAAATGATGAAACTGACTAATAACATATATAAACTTTGGATTAGATAAACTTTGGACTCATTAATTATTGAGAAAATTGAGACATTTGTGCTAGTTTAACAAAGATAAGTTGTATTTTAAATTTTAAAATAATGGAATACATATATGTCGTTCCGGCAAGGGTGGATCCGAATCCTCCTGCAAAACAATGATAAGTTGTATTTGTTCTAAATCCCATTAACTTTTGTTAATAGCATTAAATACAGATATTCAAATCATCTCGATTGTTAAGAAACTGTGGAAACTGTTCCAAACAAAGTAACATCAGCTTCTATTACACAAGTGTCTCCCACCAAATAGGGTTGCTCTGGGTCATTGAGCTTAGCCAATGGCATGAACTTTTGAGCTCCCCACTCCAAGCATGACGCTCCAAAATGGTTGTCATCTGCAGTTGGATCCCACAAAATTATTTAATCTTAAAGATTTTGTTGTCAAGTATGACATTAAATTTAGCTTTAATTGTTATCATCTCACATGTAAATTGAAACGGGTCTCCTTTGGGTTCATTTTGATCAAGCACACGGATGATAAATCTCACAACGAGTTGAGTGTCTGGTGAAACTGTGGACTCGTCTAGAAACAAGAACGCCGAAACACTGTTGCCCTTCCCGACGCCGTTCCCACGAGGATAGATCCGAATCCTCCTACGAAACAAAGATAAGTTGTATTTTAAGTTTGAAAATTTTAGTTTAACATCACTAACTATATATCATACGACAAAAGAAATTATATACCATTTGTGGCCTCCAATGACGAACCCCTCTGACTCGTAACGATCCAAGGTGAGAGCAGAAAAAAACTTGATCGTCCAGGTGTAGCAGCCGGTGTTGGGTTTTTCCCAAGGTGACAACCACTCAGCTTTGCAAGTCTGCCTCAGAAAGAAAACTTCAACACCGAACACGCAGGTGTCGTTGATCAAGTACCCATTGGAAGAGTCATTAAAGACTTGAAGCTCCACGAATTTGGCCACACCCCATTCCGTCTTCATCGCGTGGAAACGCCTTAGTTGGTTGTCTGCAACAAGTTGGTGCATGTATATAATTAGATTTAATAGATGAAGTTGGTGAAGTTAACTTTTTGTAACAAGCCGTGCCACATTTAAATACCCGGAAGCAAGAAGTACTTGTCGCCAAGTTGATCATACACGAAGAAGTTGAAGATGGCAAGGAGCTCCCATTTGCCAGGGAGCGAACTCGTGTCCGCCAACGTCAAGAATATCGAAATATGGCCCTGCCCACCTTCGTCCTTGTTCCCACCTGGGTATATCGTTAATCTCCTGTATATGATGATCATTAATTAAGATTAAGATCAAGTTATTTAAATATGAATAAGTAATTAATTGGCACAAAATTCATGGATGGATGAAATTAAATACCATTTGTAGTCTCCTGCTTCGAACTTGTCTGAACTGTATTTCTCCAATAAAGATCTCGACAATGAGTTGAATGATTGAATTTTGAGAAGGTAGTGCACTGGTGGAACCTCTCTTCCTAAGATTAAGTGTCAAAATTTAAACGCTATTTACAATGGTCACCCGCTCTAAGGCTCAAAATGTATGTTACATATGTATATATGTGATGATACTAAATTTTTATGGGTTTAAAAAGATTATGAAATTAATTTATTATTTTATACAAAAATAAAAACTATTATCATAATAACATAAAAACAGTATGATTTTAAGAGAAAGATAGAGAGAAAGACCTTTAAACACATCCGATGGAAGATTAGTAAATCTTAAACCCATGGCTTTGAACTTTGAGACAAAATGAACCTGGCCAAGAGATCTTATTTGAATGTTTGTTAAAGGGGAGGCACAAAATTTATAAGGGATGGTAAAGGTTTAATATGTTGTCTTTAAGAGGCATCACTTGTCACTTGAACAAGAAGGCAAGCATCACCTTACCCTCACTCTAAAGTTTGTGATCTCTTTTTATGTATATTAGGAGAAAACTTGTTCAAGTAATTTTGCATCAAGTAACTCTTCCATCAAGTTATCCTTTTAATATAATAAAAATAACTAAACACATTATTATCCATTTAGGAGAAAAATATAAAAAAATCAAATCTTGAAGAAACATTGTATTTTTGGTCTAAAGTAAACAAGGATAAGTTTTGATCATTAAGGGACATCATGTATAATATCTCTTCTCTGTATTCAAAGTCTTTATTTCATTGTAGTTAGTTAATTATAATGCAACTGAAATCTTTTAAGATTAGATTAATTAACACGAATATATATGTCATGACCTGAAAATTTTTAACATGGAGTCTCTCATATATGTTTTACTCTTTTTTTTTAAATGTAGATTTTTCAAGTTGCGATAAGTCAAACGAGTAAGTCTTATAAAAAAAATAATCTCAATAATATCATGCAGTGTACGGTTAAGAAGAAAGTTCAAAATCAATGATTACATTATTTTGGCCTAATAAATCATATTAAGAAATGTTAAGAAACAAGTTTAGAATACGGTATATATGCTTTTATTTATATATATATATATATTTTGTATTATCATGACTGTTAAAATCTTGCTTTTATTATCATTATATACACGTAAATATATTTATATATTAAAAAATAAAAGGAAACAAAACAAGAAAAAAGAACCTTATTCTAAAATATTATCATTTCTTTTACGATATTACAATCAACCATATGAATTTATATATATATATATATTGTCTTTTAACTTAGATCTTTATGGTATGACGTACGAAACATTACATAAAGAGTCTTAAATAAAAAAATGTGTAATTTTTAATATCTTAATAGAAAGTCTAATAAATTGATCTTTATTTTGGCCTAATAAACAAATGTATCATGGTTTGTCGACCAATTTTGGCCTAATAAACAAATGTATCATGGTTTGTCGACCACCCCCCCCCCCCCCCCCCCTTTTATGCGAGACATAAATACTATGATGAAAGACTAAAAATTTGTCTCCTAAGACATTAGGTCAAGTGATAGATAAATGATATATTGGGATTAGTATCAATAGGTGACAAGTTTGATAATCGATCTAAGTAAGGGTTAAATGTTCGCCTGTGATTTATTTCCTTTATCAAAATTGAGGGCACAAACGACGAGAACCGTGCAGGGACGATAATCCCAAGAACAATAAAAATATTACAAATTTACATAAATGTCAAAATAATTTTTGTTGTGCCAAAGAAATTAGAGGAAGAAAATTAAGGAAATTTTTGGCCCAAGCTCGGGGCAGTGCACCGCAAGCTCGCAGCACATTGCTGCAAGCCCCCTCAACTGACCACATGGGCTTGCGGCATTGGATATGCTATGTCGCAAGCTTGTGACAACCTGTCGCAAGCCCTAAGCATGGGCTCGCGGCAATCCAAGTGTGCCGCGAACCCAATCGTTTGGGCTCGCGGCACACTGCTGCAAGCACCCAAGCTTGAGGCAAGTCGAAGCCACGCGTGCTTGCCAAGAGGGCCTTGCAACCAACCCAACCCTACGGCATGCCCAAAAGCCTTGCGGCAATGTATGTCTTCTGAAAAAGCCAAGAGCCCCACTCGGCAAGTGCCACGTGTCAACACCAGCCACTCTTGAAAATCGCGCCCTATAAATATCCAGCTAGAAGACAGTGAGCAGGACTTCTAATTTTGGTAAAATCCAGACACTTTGAATGCACATTTATTTTTTTCGTGAATAGTCATTGAGATTGAAAACTGACTTTGGATCGGAGGGTCTTTGCGGGGGAAGATTCCCACGAGCCTTCTAACTCATTTTCTCAGCAATAACAAGGCCAAATCCTTGCAACGAACCTAGTGGCGAAGGAAAAGTCTTGCAGCGAATCTCGTGACGAAGCTAGTGGCAAAATCTCGTGGCGAAACTAGTGGCAAAAATCTTGTAGCAAGAGATAGTGGCGAAACTTTGTGGCAAGAGCTAGTGGCGAATCTTAGAGCTAGTGGTAAATCCTTGCGGCAAGCATTCTAACGGCAATCTCCCTTAAGACGACATTTCTTACGACAACCTAACTTCACCCGACACCGAGCTCGAGTAGATCCCACATTACAAATTTTAATTGTTGTATTTTAGCAACAACAACTTTAATCTCGTAAATAATACAAAGTATCAAAAATCATTACATATGAATAGCACATAAATAACAAAACACAATATCAAAGCAGCTTTGGTTCAATTCTCCTTCCTCCTCCCATCTGTTTCTCTGGACAAATCTTGTTATTGTTTACAGGTGTTTCGCTTTCCTTCTAGGAGATTGAGGTGCTTAACTAGGTGAAAAGTATTCCACATGCCTGGCTTCTTAATTTAGCTCCTTCTTCTTCTTCTTCTTCTTTTATTTTTCAAACAAACCTAATTTGTCTGTCATACTTATTTTTTATAAGAATGAATGCACCCATTTGTGTTCCATCAACCAATTAAGAACACATCAAAGTTAAAATAGACCACCCTCAAACTTCAGCTATATATTAATCTTGGACCCAACAAATATAACTCACTACTTAGACCATTTGAATTACCATCCGAAGGTAACAATTAATTGTTTTTTTTTATTAATTTCAAAAACATTTGGATGTTTGCATAAATTATTGCTCTCATTAGAGTATTATTTATTATAAAGTGTTATATTAATTGACCTTAGATTTTCATCATCTTTACCAAAATTTAACACATCTATTTTAAGTTTGCATATATTTCATTTTATAAACAATTTTCTTTTATAATATTCGTATGTAGTTTTCTAATGTTTTATATATATATTTAGTGGGCAAGTTTGAGTATTAACTATTTCGTTATTTTTATTTAATAATAATAATAATAATAATAATTTATAGTCATCAAATACCACTTGCTAATAATTTGTATTTAAAGTCAACTCTCTCGAGTTTGACTTCTCCAATGAGAGGGAAATCCTGGAAATTCCCACCTTCCGAGCTCATTCAAAGTCAACTGCTTCGCTCACTTATAAATCAACTTCAATCAATGTGACCAATCTCCATCGCCGTTTGGTAATCGTCGGCCTAAAATGGCGTACAGACCTTTGGAGATTACAGTTCTCTCGGCCAAAGGTCTCAAAGACGTCGGCCACTTCTCCAAGATGGACGTCTATGTCGCCGTCCGCATCTCTGGCGATCCTCGCAGCGAACACGTCACGCCGGTCGACCAGGACGGCGGGTCCGACCCCTCCTGGAACTACACCGTGAACTTCGCCGTCGACGAGGCCCGCGTTCAGACAAATAGTCTGAGTCTCGTCTTCAAGCTCCGCCACGAGCGGAAGCTCCTCGGAGACAAGGACGTTGGAGAAATCCACGTGCCCGTCAAGGAGCTCTTTGACAATGCCGGCAACGCCAAGTCGCCGGTCTTGGCTGAGTACCACGTCAGAATGGCCTCCGGCAAGGCCAGAGGGAAACTCAGGTTTTCTTACATGTTTGGAGCAGTTTATAAGAACGAAGCATATGTTAATTACACCCACACGCCGCATAATTCATATTCGCCGGAGATATACCCGCCGCCGCCTGTGGCCGGACCTTACCCGCCGCCACCTCTACCGCACACCGCACCCACTGCTTACCCGCCACCTCCGCCTGTGGGATACCCTCCTCTGCCAACGGAACCGGTGGGCTATGGATATCCAGCATACAGCGGGCACCCGCCGCCGGCGGGGTACCCATCGATGTGGCCGGGATATGGGTATACGGCGCCGCAGCAACAGCAACCGAAGAGGAAAAAGTCCGGGCTAGGATTGGGAACGGGTTTAGTAGGGGGTCTGATCGGCGGGATGTTGATCGGAGACATGATGTCTGATTCTTCTGGTTACGAGGCAGGATATGATGCCGGATTCGATGATGCCGATGGTTTCTAGTTTTCCGGTGATCCATTCACTATTAATTGGTTTGAATTTCTTTGTTTCCATTTCTTGTATCTCTGGCGTTTGTAATATCTGTGGCTTGTGTATGCATGGTTGCAAGTTGATACGCAGCAACATGCAACATGCACGGTTAACTTAAAGTTGATCGGAGAATGAAAATCTCTTTTTTTTTTTTTTTGCTTGCAACTACGACTGTATCATTTTATTATTATATATTTATAGTTTCAGTTTATTTTAATTACATTCACTCAATTTTCCCTCTAATTAATGTGATTAAAACTTGATTTGCTAATTGCTGTTGAATTTGGAGGGTGCACCTGGTGATGATTAACATTACACTTACCCTATTTTATCATTATTTCAATTCATTTTGAAATGACAAGGCACCAATTTTTTTTTTTTTTCAAAAAATTAATTACAACTTGACAAAATCAACTCTTAATTTCATCTGCACATTCTCTTTGGTCACGTACTCAAAGATTAATGGTTGATAGTGCTTACTTTTTACAAAATTCTTATATGTATAGTAGTAGTCTTATAAATATAAATTATTAAGATAAAATTTTTAGTTTTCATAAATAAAAGAAAGGGGATTAATTAGGTTATTATATTTGTAAATTCTGTATATACATGAGATGAGACTGTCGGTTGTGAATGGGCTTGGTCTTATTCAAATTACGGGCCTGATTGGGCTGGGCCCAAAATAAGACTGTACTTGGCGTGCGAACGAAGTAAAGGTGGGTGCAACCATGGGGTTTTAGAGTGCAAATTCATGTCGCCTTATCAACGGAAGATAAATGGATTGATATAATACAA
The DNA here is from genome assembly GCF_014633365.1 of Diospyros lotus. NCBI lineage: Eukaryota > Viridiplantae > Streptophyta > Magnoliopsida > Ericales > Ebenaceae > Diospyros > Diospyros lotus. The sequence goes on along the minus strand of NC_068338.1, from coordinate 35,988,594 downwards.
TAGATTTGGATTTGAATGTGTTTGATTTTTTATATTTAAAAATATTTTTATTAATTAGTGCAGCCCGTAGATGATAATAATTAAGGAGAAGAAGAGGAATTATAATACTGAATGAACGTAGTTTAATTAATTAATTTAGGTAATAAAGGAGAAAGATGAGGCCAAATTTGTCCTTCGAGAAGAGTGACAGAATAGAGAAATATCGTCTCTGGTTTCCGTACGAACTACGAACAAAACAAGTGCCGCTTCCTTCCAAATTCTCGGTCTCATCTGCAGCACTACACGTCAATCCCCGAATTTACAGGCAGAAATAATAGGAACGGCAATGGCGATCTCACTGCAATTTCTCCGAAATTTCGACTAGAGATCTCTTGTCTTCTCCCCATGGACACTCTCCCTGCTTTCTCGTCCACTTCTTGGCCAAACCCTAGCCCTAGCGCCACCTCCAACTTCAGCGACCTGTCTCAGATCCCCGACAACATCCCTCCGACGATGCTTCGAGACGCCGCCGAAGACGAGGACGATGCTGTTCTTGGCCCACCCCAGCCCGCCCTCGTCCAAAGCCCTGACTCTAATTTTCACGATCAACGGCACTCTCACTCCATTCCTAATCTGCTCCATGTTTCATTCAATCAGGACCACGGCTGCTTCGCCACCGGCACCGACCGCGGCTTCCGGATCTACAATTGTGACCCCTTCCGCGAGATATTCCGCCGCTATTTCGATGACGGTGGCGGCGTCGGCACCGTTGAGATGCTTTTCCGATGCAACATACTTGCTTTAGTCGGCGGCGGCCCGGATCCCCAGTACCCGCTGAATAAGGTCATGATTTGGGACGACCACCAGAGCCGCTGCATCGGCGAATTGTCGTTCCGGTCGGAGGTTCGCGGCGTTCGGCTCCGGCGGGACCGTATTGTGGTGGTTCTGGAACAGAAGATCTTCGTTTACAATTTTTCGGACCTGAAACTGTTGCACCAAATTGAGACGATTGCCAATCCGAAAGGGCTTTGTGCCGTTTCGCATGCTGCGGGTTCGTTCGTCTTGGTTTGCCCCGGGTTGCAGAAAGGGCAAGTTAGGGTTGAGCATTACGCGTCCAAGCGGACCAAGTTTGTCATGGCTCATGATTCCAGGATTGCCTGCTTTGCCCTCACGCAGGACGGGCACTTGCTGGCTACGGCCAGCACGAAGGGCACTCTCGTGAGGATTTTTAACACGTTTGATGGTTCGCTGTTGCAAGAGGTACTCTCGCTCTAAGTTGCTTTTTGACGTAACTGCTAATTGCTTCTAGAAATCTCCAGATTAGGTTTATCGGTGTTGCCTAATTGTTTGCGTTCTTAGTTCAGTTGATGCAGTTACTTTTCTATTCCTGTTTCTTGATGACTTCCTTGATATGAAGGCAGCTGCCAAATTTTGAATTAATTTTCTATATTTTTTTTTTTTTTTTTGGGGGGGGGGGGGGGGGGGGGGAGGGGAGCGGGGGGCGACCTGTGTTGAAGCAAATAGTTATTATTAGCTGAATTAGTTTTCCAGCTTAACATGTACTGTTTAACGTAGCGTGATTAAAACATTCCAATTTTGTTAAGAGTTGCGCATATAAACATAAATTGGTCTTTTGGTTTAACTGATTCAAATACAGTCTCTTGTCTTCGTTCCTCATATGCCTTCTGTTGCATGTGTTTTCATCATTTTCTCTGTAATGCATTCCATCTGCTAGTGTTGGCTTAATTGGGTTGAAACAACTGGATTGACTCTCAAAATTTTATTTTCCCATTCCTCTACCAAGCTAAATTAAATTCATTGCACTTGCGATCCATCCATTTGAGGTTTAAGGCACCTTTTGTGCAAATGCCTGATTACCATGCCAGGTGAAGGTCTGGTTGAAAGGAATTTGTATAAGGCATACATAAATATTGTTGGTGAAGAGAACTGAGTGAACAGTTACTTGGTCTGAGTATTTGTGTTTTAAGATGTAGGACTGTTGGGTGAGTTTGCATTTCAAAATTTTCATGAGGTCAACTGACCTGTTTGTCCCTTTCTTAAGTTTGTGTATCATGTTTATGTGGTACCAGTTCATTAAAGGTGAAGTTTTAATGATGGGAAAGTTTTAGTCTGGATCTTAGTCCTAACTTGTTGTCCTTAAGACCGCCACACACTCTCAGCAAACTATCCCTCAAGAACTCACTGATTGTACCCCAAAATCTAGACACACAAGCACTCGATACAAGAATAAGAATAGAAAACAGCAATAAAACACAACAAGATACACCAGATTTTATCCTGGTTCAGTCTCATAAATGAGACCTACATCTAGACTGCCTTAGGCCCATGAAATCTCCACTATCTTGAAAACCTTACATCAAATTACATGTACCAGGAAACCCTCTCTTTTCCTCAGTCTAAAAAACCTAGACTAAATAGAGAAGAAAAACCCCAAGAGAAATACAGAATAACCCTTTCTCTCGGCCTAAAACATCTGCTCAATCCCTCACAGGATAACCCAGAGATCTCACCACTATTTCCGAGCCCTCCCAGCCCCTATTTATAGATCATAGAGGAGGGCAAGACAGTTACAACCAACTGCCCTACCTGACCGAAAAATAACCAACTTCCGGTCAGCTATAAACTACAAGGAATACCCATTACATCAAGTAAAAAATATGCTAACAGATTTATACAAGAGAAAAAACTAAGTACATAAACTAATCTAAGACAAATGTCTTCACAATTCTCCACCCATTTGAATTAGATTCTCTGCACCTTAGCTTCCTGCACTCCTGCTCCACCTTCAATTCAGATCTGGAATAAGATTCAGCTGCTTGATATGATGTTGAAGCTTTGAAACTAGAACAGCTTTAGTAAATATATCTGCAGCATTATTTTCACCTGTAACTTTGATTAGATCAACAAGTTTATTTTCAATGATATCCCTGATAAAATGATACCGAATGTCTATGTGTTTTGTCCTCTCATGGTGAGCCTGATTCTTTGATAAATGTATGGTACTTTGACTATCACACATCAAAGTAACTTTAACCTCTAAACCTAGAAGCTCTCCCACTAGCCCCTTAAGCCATATAGCCTCTTTAATTGCATCAGCAACAACTATATATTCTGCCTCGGTAGTAGATAGAGCTACCACATGTTGGAGGCTAGATTTCCAACTAATAGAGGATTTCCACAATTTAAACACATAACTAGTTGTGGATCTTCGTTTATCAAGATTAGCAGCATAATCTGCATCTGAGAAGCCTAAAATGCTAGATTTTTCACCTATCTTAGCTCCACCATAGGACAATACATTATTGCTAGAGCCCCTTAGGTATCTAAGCATCCATTTTACAGCCATCCAATGAGGTCTACCTAGGTTTGCCATGAAGCGACTAACTACACTCATTGCATGAGCTAGATCAAGGCGAGTACACACCATTCCATACATTAGGCTGCCAACAGCGTTTGAGTATGGAATTTTCTCCATTTCTTTTCTCTCCACCTCATCTTTAGGGGATTGTTTTGATGATAGCTTGAAATGAGGTGCAAATGGCACACTCACTGGTTTTGAAACAGTCATACCAAACCTAAATAGCAGCTTTTCTATATAGGATTTTTGGGATAAGAATATTTTTCTATGCTGTCTATCCCTAGAGATTTCCATCCCTAGAATCTTTCTAGCCTCACCTAGCTCCTTCATTTCAAATTCAGCTTTTAATTTCTGCTTAAGTTGTTGAATTTCTCTATGGGATTGACTTGCAATAAGCATGTCATCCACATATAGCAGTAAGTATATTGAAATGCTAGGAGATATGTGCTTAAGATACTCACAACAGTCATAGGAGCATATTGAATATCCTTGGCCTATCATAACAGTATCAAATCGGCGATACCATTGCCTAGGAGATTGTTTGAGCCCATAGAGAGACTTTTTGAGCAAACAAACTTTTTCCACCTTATCCTTAACTTCAAAACCTCTAGGTTAGGTCATATATATCTTCTCCTCCAACTCTCCATGAAGGAAAGCTGTAGTAACATCCATCTGCTCCAATTTCAAGTCTAATTGGGCAGTGATGGCCAGCAAAACCCTTATTGATGTATGCCTTACAACTGGGGAGAAAACTTCATTATAATCAACCCCTTGGACTTGAGTAAACCCTCTAGCAACTAGCCTAGCTTTGAATCTAGGCTTCGAATTTTCATCATCAGCCCCTTCTTTTATTTTGAAGAGCCATTTGCAGTTTACAATTCTTTTCCCTTTGGGTTTCTCTACCAGTTCCCAGGTATGTTTTTTCTTAAGGGAAGATATTTCTGATTTCATGGCTTCTATCCATTTTTGGGAATCCTTGGATGCTATAGCTTGGTCATAGGATTGAGGCTCTTCATCAGAAATTTTGGAGGCACTATATAGAGCATAGGCTACTAAATCTGAGTAGCCACAAACCTAAGAGAAGGCCTATGAACTCTTCGCTGCCTATCTCGAGCCACACTATACCTATCAGGGTTTGGGAGATCTCCAATGCTGGAATCAACATCATTGTTCGCCTCTTCTTCCTCATATTGAGAGGTTTCAGCATTCTGCTCTTCATCTTGAAGCTGGTCATTTTGGTCCAAAACTGATCCAGGTTCTATCCGACTTATTTCAGACTCTATTCCATGAATGTCTACCTTCATTGTGTCCCTCTTTTCACCTAGATCCTTCTGGGTTTCATTTGTGCTTAGACTCATGGTAGTTGACTCATCAAATGTCACGTCCCTTGTGATTATTGTCCTAGGTCCTTCTGTTTCAAGGTTCCATAGTTTATATCCCTTTACACCGGTTGGGTAACCTATAAAGAGGCATTTCTTGGCCCTAGGTTCAAGCTTGCCTTGCTTCACATGAGCATAGGCTAAGCACCCAAATACCTTAAGGTGGGAAAGACTAGGCTTGTGGCCTGTCCATTTCTCATAAGGGATTTGCAAATCTATGGCTTTAGATGGGGTTCGGTTGAGAATATGGGTTGCAGTGGACACTGCTTCCCCCCAGAAAATTTTTGGCAAATGTGCATGAAATAACATGCATCTTACCCTTTCTAAAATTGTCCAATTCATCCTCTCAGCCACCCCGTTTTGCTGGGGATTTTCAGGCGCTGTTAAGTGCCGAATTATGCCATTTTCATTGCACATTTCACTGAATTCCTTATTGCAGAATTCCAGTCCATTATCTGTCCTAATGGCTTTAATTTTCTTGCCCATTTGAGCCTCTACCATTGTCTTCCAATTTCTAAAGGTCCCATAAGTTTGATCTTTAGTTTTTAGTACATAAACCCACAACATTCTAGAATAGTCATCTATGATCGAAAGGAAATATCTAGAACCTCCATGGGTTGGGGTTTGGGCTGGTCCCCACAGATCCGAGTGTATGTAATCTAAGATAGACTTAGGTGAGTGAATGACAGTCTTATTAAACCTAAGTTTTGCTGCCTTTCCATAGATGCAAGACTCACATTTGGACAAAACCGAGACTTGGTTATTTTCTAGAATCCCTTGTTTAGCTAACTCCTTAAGCCCTTGCTCACTTATATGTGACATCCTTAGATGCCACAGTTTTGCCAAATCTTGGGATTTACTACTTACTGCTACAGCCTCACCACTTAAGGTGGAGGCTTGTAAGATATAAATGCCATTCTGTAGTTTGGCCTTCATGCAGACAAGTGACCCCTTGGTCATTGTTATGGCTCCAGTCTCCCCTTTAAATTTTAGGCCATTTCTGTCCAATTCTCCAAGGGAAACCAAGTTCCTCTGGAGATCGGGCACATGTCTGACTGCAAAAAGAGTCATAACAGTGCCATCATTCATCCTCAGCCTCACATCATCCACTCCAATAACCCTGCACTCATGGTCATTGCCCATCAAGACCTTACCCCCATTGATTTCTCTATAATTTTGTATCAAAACCTTCCTTGGGGTCATGTGGTATGAACAGCCCGAATCCATTACCCAATCATCATTTCCAGCCATTTCAGTGACAGTTAATGCCTTTGAACTATCATACCCAAAGATCAACTAGGTTTGCTCTACCATCGGATGATTTCTTTTCAGCCATATCTTTCTTTCCTTTAGGGCAGTATCTCTTGATATGCCCTTCCTCCTGGCAGTAGTAACATTTAATAGGGCCCTTTCCATTCCTAGACTTTGATCTAGACTTTCCCTTTTGAGTCCTTTTTGGTACTCCTAGACCTTACGGTTAGGGCATCACTAGGGGTGGATTTTACATCCATTTTTATTCTCAATTCCTTTGAGTTTAGGGCTCCTATTACATCTTTTAAAGATAGCTTGTCCCTGTCGTGTTGTAGAATGTCTACAAAGTTTTCATAAGACTTAGGCAATGAATAAAGAAGAATTAGGGCTCTATCTTCATCCTCATAGTTTACTCCTATATTCTCTAAGTCAAGACATAACTTATTGAATTCATCTAGATCCTCTTGAAGTTTTTGATTTTCTTGCATCTTATATGTGAAGAATTTGACTTTCAAATATAGCCTACTGGATAAAGTCTTCTTTAAATAAAGAGACTCCAATTTCATCCAGATTTCAGTGGCTGTTTTTAATTTTGAAACTTCTCGGAGAACTTTGTCTCCAAGACTCGAGATAAGCATGTTGTATGCTTTCTTGTTAATTTCCTTATCCTCTAAAGATATGGTTTTAGGATCCTTACCTTCAGGGCTTCCCTCGGTAGTTACCTCTTGTTCGATTGCTTTTTCCAATCCAAGACTACACAACAGGGCTTCCATTTTGATCCGCCAGAGACCAAAATCATTGCTGTCGTCGAACTTCTCCACATCATATCGAGTGGCCGATGAGGGTGCCCTAATCGCCTACCAAAATCGACTCTAGTTTCTCGATAATCTTGATAGAGTTGCTGGAGCTGATCCCTGGAGCTCTGATACCAGATTGTTGTCCTTAAAACTGCCACACACTCTCAGCAAACTATCCCTCAAGAACTCACTGATTATACCCCAAAATCTAGACACACAAGCGCTCGATAGAACATACAAGAATAAGAATAGAAAATAGCAATAAAACACAACAAGATACACCAAATTTTATCCCGAGTCAGTCTCATAAATGAGATCTACATCCAGACTGCCTTAGGCCCATAAAATCTCCACTATCTTGAAAACCTTACAGCAATTACATGTTCCAGGAAACCCTCTCTTTTCCTCAGTCTAAAAAACCTAGACTAAATAGAGAAGAAAAACCCCAAGAGAAATACAGAATAACCCTTTCTCTTGGCCTAGAACATCCGCTCAATCCCTCACAAGATAACCTAGAGATCTCACCACTATTTCCGAGCCCCCCCAGCCCCTATTTATAAATTATAGATGAGGGCAAGGCAGTTACAATCAACTGCCCTACCTGACCGAAAAATAACCAACTTCCGGTCAGCTATAAACTACAAGGACTACCCATTACATCAAGTAAAAAATATGCTAACAGATTTATACAAGAGAAAAAACGAAAAACTAAGTACATAAACTAATCTAAGACAAATGTCTTCATATAACTAATGTTTACTTTGAAAATAGAATTGGAATTGAGGGAGAAATAAAAAGAAATGAAGGAAAAACAGACAGAGTAAGAAGGGGAAACTGAGAGAAATGAGGGAGATAGATAGGAAGTAGGGAGAAACAAAGAAATGATGGAGAAACTAGAATTATGAAATATTCATTCAATTCTGATGTGATCTTTCCGCCATTGTGGGTTATGGCTTTATATATAACGATATCCAACAGTTTTACAGAGCGGTTACCACTACTTCATAACTGCTCAACTGCATTAACTACTCCTAACTGTAAATAATAATTACAATTAAACTATAATTACTATTATATTTACTATTTTATCCTTGGGATCATGACATTACCTCCCCCTTAAAAGATTTCTTCTTCCAATCTCTATTTCCACTATTTGATCCATCTTCTTCCGAAATGTGGTAAAGTATTGTCTCGAGTATAGGATAAGAAGATTAGTTATATTAGTGTATTTGAGGGCCAATGAAGCATTAAATAGATGTTTATATCCCAATCATGTAATTAGCGATAGTTGGGGGGTTAAATTGTAAATATTTAATAGTCTTCATTGGAATATCTGCCCACCTTTATAAATAGAGAGCAAGGGGTGTGTGTGCAATAGATTTTTCTCATTCTATGGTTTGCAAGTGCTGATTGTTTTTGAGAGGAAGGCTAGGTGCTGTTTGTTTTGTAATCTTGGGGGGAAAACAATTGGGGTGCTTGGGAATAGAAGGGAGAGAAGGCCACTGCTGTACTAATCGAATTCTTGTAAATAAGACTGCTCTCGAAGGTGGTTCTAAGGCTGGATGTAGTACCATTCACGTAGCATGAATTAGGATAAAATTATATCTCCTCATGTGGTTTGTGTGTTTCATTTCTTATTTTGTTCTTGATTAATTTCTATTCTTTATTATATGTTTGTGTTGTGGTGTGTTGGCCAATGAGTTGTGAGTGATTGTGAGAGGTATTTGATCGGTTTCTTGGAGGATTACAAGGTTGCTAGTGCTCCCAATTATAACATAATGTATCATGATTTTTCTATTCAGTCCGCTTCAATTGTGTCATGCACCAAGGTTTAACGTAGGGTTTGTAAGGGAATTTGGAAGAAATCAAGAAAGAGAGAATAGAAAAAGAGGGAGAATTAGACAGATAGAGAGGGAGAACAACAAGAATAGAGAGAGAACTGGGAAATCAGAAGAGAACAAGAGAGAGATTAGAGTTGAGAGAGAAACAAGAATTCAATTATCATTTAACGTAATGATTTCTGCACAGCTCTAGTAGCTTTATATAGCTACTTCACTTAGGTAAGTAATTATGTTACAAAGTAAAATGGAAAATACAACTAAAATAACAAAATAACTTCTGCTAATTACTTTTATATCCTTGGGGTCATGATAATTCCCCCCTTCCTTGAGAGAGATCTTGTCCCCAAGAACTCACAGCGACTTGCCACTATTTGTCATCCAATCCCAGCTTTCGCTAGCTGTTTTGTCCTCCTTTCTTTTTTTCTCCTTCTAAACCTTTTTCTCTTTTCTCTTATGTCCTTTTTCTCTTGCTTTTCCTACAAACATAAAATGTAGACCTCAAGAATCCCCATGTCAAGACTCTCTTCTCCCATTGATTCGTTAGTTCCAATAATTTCCTTAACCTCTACTAAGATCGGTTCAACTGCCAATATATCTGCAATATCCCATAGATGTAGTAATTGAGAAGTGTAGACTCACTTCAATTGTTTCCTTTGCTCCTCCAAAGCTTTTTCCTTCTCATTTTTTTGAAGATCCACCAAGTAACTTTTGAACAAATCTTCACGCTCTACAAGTTGCTCTATCGCCTTGAATTGTTCATCCTCCTCAACCTTTACATAAATGCTTTAAAAGCATGTTTTACTTCTTGTTTGACGGCGTACATCATGGGTTTACCTTCAATAGATTTCTCCTCCAATGGTGCTGTAGTGACTATTCTTGCAATTGCCATTCCTATCCTGATTTATAGTCGAGTTATCTAATGAATCAATATTGTTTTTCAATTCAGATTGTTCCTCAGTTTCTGGTACGTTAGAAATTTGAGGAAGTAATCCGACACCACCTTCCCCACTGATAAATGATGCTTCAGTCAGGAATTCTTGATCCAATTCAGTTGATTCATCAACTTCCTGCAAATCGAAGGTCTTTGGTAGGATTCCTGCTCCTGCCGAAATCGGTTTTGTAGTGGATCTTGAAAAAAAATTCCTTAGGTAAACTAATTCGGAATCTTTGTGAAATAAGAATCATTAAGTCATCCAATTTTTTACTAAGGTTAACGACTTTCTCTTGGAATCCATTCTCTATCTCCACAGTTCAAATCCTTTAAAATTTGCCTCTGAAACATCAACCTGTCAATTGCCTCTTAAGCAGTTCCCAAGAACCGTACAACCAAGAGGCGTTGGAAATCACCAAAGAATTGATGGCTTTGCGTCAGCTTCAAATCCGAGCCAATATTCACAATCGGAATCGCCTGAAATCACGTTTTGACTGATACCCAATTGCTAGCCTGTTAACATCCGGAAGTTGCTGATCTGTACAGCTTCGATCAGTTTCCAAGAAACTATCGCCTCTATTGCAACTTCTTGAAATCACCTTCAATCAGCTTCCCAGGAAAGCCTTGCTCTAATACCAAATGTCATACACCAAGGTTTAACCTAGGGTTTATAAGGGAATTTGGAAGAAATCGGGAAAGAGAGAATAGAAAATGAGGGAGAATTATGAAGAGTTGAGGGAGAATTAGATAGATAGAGAGGGAGAATAGAAAGAATAGAGAGAGAACAAGGAAATCAGAAGGGTAGGAGAGAGAGAGATTAGAGTTGAGAGAGAAACAAGAAGTCAATTATCATTTCACATAATAATTTCTACATAGCTCTAGTAGCTTTATATAGCTGCTTCTCCTAAGTAAGTGTCATGTCTTAAGCCTGACAAGTTCTTCTTCTTAATTCGATTTGAATTAGGAAGTCTCTCGCAAGAACAGAGAACATAAAACATAGAAAGATAAGAGAGAGAGAATAAGAGTAAGGGAGAAAAGAGAGAGATAATAGAGAAGAAGAAAGGAAGATAGATTGGAATTTCTATAGTATTCTCGATGATCAATCCATGAAAGAATTTGGAGAACTTATACAAGGCGCTGGAGGAATTTCTATAGTATTCCCCTACTGAGGTGGGCCCTACATCCTTCACGGTTGTAACAACCTACCTCTACCCCTAACCTTTTGCACATGGCAGCCCATGGCTAGTAACTAACTACTATAACAACAATTACAGTAGTAAAAATTAAAATTGCTATAAACTATGGTTCCTTTGGTGATAGTAAGTAATTATGTTACAAAGTAAAACAAAAAATATCTAAAATAACAAAATAACTTCTGCTAATTACTCTTATATCCTTGGGGTCATGACAAATTGTTCCTTTTGCATCCTCCTTTGCTCCTCTTGAGCTTTTAACTTAAGCGCGTGTTTTGCTTCCAGTTTGTTATCGTACACCATAGGTTCATTTTCAAAAGATTTCTCCTCCAATGGTGTCACATTGATTTTCCTAGCAATTAGCATTCGGTTTGCATAGGAAGAGGTGAGAATGTTCTGTCACATTCTAGGGGTATTTTTGGTTTTCTGTTTGTCACATGGCCAAGGGTAGCTAGGTAATTATGTTCCTATATTCCATTAGTATATCTTCTCTTTTGTTTTTCCCTTTGTTGTCTTGTAGCTTAGGTGGTTACATTTTATCTTTTCCTTTATTGTCTTGTAGCGTAGGCAGTTGCTGATTGAGAGGCTATGTATTAAACTTGAGCTGTAGGGATTGATGAACGTTCTCTAATTTCTCCCTTATGTTCTTCCTCTCTCTCGAATACTCTTTCTTGCTATTCTCTCCCTCCCAACTGATCTCTCCCCCAAATTCTTCTCTTAATATTCCCGATTTTCCTTTCATACCCTAGCTCATCTCTAAGGGTGTGATAATTGGTATCAGAGCTAGCTTTCTGGCCGCCTGTACATTGTTGATAGCTGCCCACTTTAATTGGAAGTTCTGACCCATACTAGTGAAATTTCCTTCCGATGCACAGTTGTGTGTGTGCGGTTGGTTTGTGTTGCCCGCTTTGGTCGAAAGTCAATGACAGTGTTGGAAGCGACCAGGGTGCCATGGAAAGCTGTCCACCATGATCGAAGTAATACTTCAACCTGTTTTGGAGAGGTGATTCTGAGCAAGGCAACCAGGAGGCAGTAATGGCAGAAGGGACGAGGATGAAGCAGCTTGAGATGTGCTTGGACACCCTAGAGCAAGGAATTTTTCAACGATTGAAGTTTAAAGTTGAATGGTTGGCGATTGAATGGTTAGCTTTCTTGTATGTATTAGCTTACACACAAAATGGAAGTTAAGGAATTCTATTATCTTCAAAGTTCCTTTTGACATGGTATTAGAACCGGCCTTCTAAGGGGCTCTTTTTTCCGATCTCCAGTGCCTTTCTCAAGCGTTTGTTATCGCCACCTTAGTGGGATAATCAAGGCCTCATTTGCCTCTTTTCTTCACCCAATAAGCCCTCTTTGGATCCTTTTTTCCTCACCCGATCTTTGATCATTTATTTGTTCACCCGATAGGATAGAATGTCTACTGCCTCTAACACGAATCCTACACCGGAGACGATGGAAACCAGTAGCACCACGAAAGTTCCGTTTGCTGGAACGGACAGTACAAGCAATAGAGGAGAGTTGCAAAATCTCTAGGCGATCTGTCGGTTGAATGGGAAAAATTATTTGAAGTGATCCTAGTTGATCCGTACTTTTTCTCAAGGGAAAAAGGAAACTAAGTCATTTCTTGGGGACTGGTCCTGAGGAAGATTCTATGTTTGCAACATGGGATGAGGATGATACCTTAGTGATGTCATGGCTATGGAATTCAATGGTACTAGAGATACGATGATGTTCTTAACAACTGCGAAAGACATATGGGAGGCAATCAAACTCACGTATTCCAAGGTGAAAGATGCTGCACAGATCTATGAAGTAAGGACCAAGATTGTTGCCACCAAACAAGAGGTAAGGTCTTATCACTAAGTATGCCAATACATTGCAAATTTTATGGTAAGAATTGGATCATTACCAATGCCTAAAGATGAAATGCAATGAAGATGCAGCATTACAAAAAAGGTTTGTGGAGAAAGAAAGAACCTATGGAGTTTGATGTGGTAAGAGTTCAAGTTCTTGGTAAGGAGGATTTATCTTTTTTAAATGAAGTAATCTTTATAATTCGGGTTGAAGAAGGGAGAAGGGGACTGATGCTAGACGACTCTCTAATAGAGAGATCAGCACTAGTGTCACTAAAGGCTCCTAATAGGGGTCCTAAAGAGAAGACGGCGGCTGGAGATAGAAACTCTCTATGGTGCACCTTTTATAAAAAACCTAGGCATACCATGGATAGATGTTGGAAGTTACATGGAAAACCATCCAAAGGAGGACAGCTGGGGGGCCAAAGCCAAGCCTATATGGCTAATATGGCTAGCAACCAACAACAAGCAAAACAAAAAGGATCAGAATAGGGAGAAGGCTTGGATCTCAAGCGGGCAGAAATCGAGAAGCTAAGGAATTTTCTAGAATCTCTTGACAAGAAAGAAAAAGGTACCTGTTCTCTTGTACTTATAGGTATTTCCTCTCATTCTCTTACCCTACATGCTTCAAGAATAACCCAACCTAACTCTTGGATCCTAGACTCTGGGGCAAAAGATCATATGACCCCTCTTTCCCATTATTTCATTACCTACAGCCCTTGTTTAAGTTCCAAGAAAATAACCATAGCAGATGGGTCCTTAACCATCGTTGTCGGCCAAGGAGATATCATTCTCAATGAATATCTTACACTCAAGAATGTTCTCCATGTCCCTAAATTATTCACTAGCCTTATTTCCATTCAAAAACTGGTACTAGACAACAACTGCAGTGCTAATTTTTATCCTACTTTCTGTGAGATTCAGGGACAGAAATCAAAGAAGATGATTGGGCTTGCTAAGTCTATGGCTGGCCTATATTATCTTGAGGGACCAAATGAGTAGGAGAAAAAGGAAAAGGTGAATTTTGTGTCATGTTTGGTGCAATCTAGTAGAGATCAGATTTGGTTACATCACTATTGCCTTGGTCACCTCTCATTTTTCACTCTTAGAATCATGTTTCCAGCTTTATTTAGGAGTCTTGATGTTAAAAATTTTCAGTATTCAGTTTGTGAATTTGCTAAATATAAGAGTGTGACTTATCCTTCATTGAATAATAGAACTTCTGTTCCATTCTCTCTCATTCATAGTGATGTTTGGGGCCCTGCAACCGTTCCCAATATTTTTGGGGCACAGTGGTTTATAATGTTTGTGGATGATTGCACTCAAGTGATATGATTATTTCTTATGAAAAATAAATTTGAAGTGAGCACTATTTTTCCTAACTTCTATAACATGATTAGTACTCAATTTGGAGTGAAAATCAAGAGACTAAGATTTGATAAAGCTAAAGATTTCTTTAACCAATTCCTATCAAATTTTTTCCAACAAAAAGGGATTATCCATGAGTCCTTTTGTCCCTATACTCCTCAACAAAATGGGATGATCGAGAGGAAAAATGGGCATCTATTGGTTGTTACTAGAGCACTCCTTTTTCACCACAATGTTCCTAAACATTATTGGGGAGAAGCAATTCTAACTATCACGTCCCTTATCAATCGGTTGTTTTCCCAAACTCTTGACTCTCTCAACCCTATGCAACTCCTAACCAAACACTTCCCTAGTATTCATATCCCTAGTTGTTGGAAACCAAAAATTTTTGGGTGTATATCATTTGTCCATATTCATAATCCTCATAGAGGCAAATTAGACCCTCAAGCTCTAAAATTCATCTTCATTGGATACTCATCTACCCAAAAAGGCTATAGATGTTAACATGCCCTTTCAAAAAAATTCTCTGTGTCACCTGATGTGACTTTTGTGGTAAACATGTCTTATTTTGAGCATTCTCATAATAGCCAAACAGTCACAGATAGAGACCAATTTTCATCTCTACCTGATCTGGACTTTTCTTATTCTTTGCCTTATTTTGGTATGGTTAATTCTAAGGAATCATCAAATATGACTCAGGAGGAACCTACTCCAAGTGCTCCTCCCTTACAGGTCTATTCAAGATGGAAGCGGCTAGTTTCTAGCCCTATGCATGTCCAAGAATCCAATTCATCTCTTGAACCTGCTACTGATACAAGCACTAGCAGTCTCCTTGAAATCTCATCAAGTAAATCTCCTATTGATCCCTCTGTATCTATAACCGAACTTATTGAACTTGTGAGTGAGCTTAAAATCTCTCAAAGTGACCTTGAATGGCCTATTGCCCTTAGAAAAGGCACTAGGACCTATACCAAGCATCCATTGCATGTGTTTCTATTCTATTCGAAGTTATCTACCCCACATAAAACCTTCCTAACCAGCCTACATACCATACCTATTCCTGAGAACTTTACTGAAGCTATAGTGGATGAGAATTGGAGGAATGCCATAGAAGTTAAAATGGCAACCCTTGAAAAAAACCAAACGTGGGAGCTAGTTCAATTACCTAAAGGAAAACACTTGGTGGGATGTAAATGGGTTTACATAGTCAAATATAATTCTGATGGGACAATAGACAGATATAAGGCAAAG
Source organism: Diospyros lotus (assembly GCF_014633365.1). NCBI lineage: Eukaryota > Viridiplantae > Streptophyta > Magnoliopsida > Ericales > Ebenaceae > Diospyros > Diospyros lotus. Next base: position 35,973,372 of record NC_068338.1, on the reverse strand, counting down.
GTAGTGGTTGAGGGATACACTCAAGTATATGGCATAGATTACCTAGACACATTTGCCCTTGTTGCAAAGCTAAACACAGTTCGGGTACTCCTATCTCTAGTTGCTAATCTAGGCTGGTCATTGCTGTAATATGATGTAAAAAATGCCTTCTTGCATGGAGACATAGAAGAGGAAGTTTACATGGATTTACTGTCTAGATATAGTCCAACTACCCAAGATCATGTAGTGTGCAAATTGAAAAAGGCTTTATATGGCCTTAAAACAATCTCCTAGGCCTTGCTTTGGCCGGTTTACGAAAGTAATGTTTACTCTAGGGTATAAACAAAGTCAAGAAGACCATACCCTCTTCGTACATCACTCAGCCATAGGGGGAGTGACAGCTTTACTTATGTATGTGGATGATATTGTTGTGACCGGAAATGATGAAGAATGTAGGAATAAACTCAGGGAATGCCTAAGCAACGAGTTTGAAATTAAAGAATTGGGGAGATTGAAATACTTCTTAGGCATAGAAATTGTCCACTCAAAAGAAGGCATTTTTATTTCACAACAGAAATATATTGTGGATTTGCTAACAGAAACTGGACTATTAGGTTGTTAAGGCAATCGAAACTCCAATTGAACCCAATCATAAATTGGGGGAAGTTCTAGAGGATAATGAAGTTGATAAGGGGTCCTACCAAAGGCTAGTGAGTAGACTAATTTACCTAGCCCATACTCAGTCGGATATTGCATATGTAGTGGGGGTGGTTAGCGAATTCATGCATGATCCGAAAGAAACTCACCTAAGGGCAATTTATAGAATACTACATTATTTGAAAAGAACACCGAAAAAAGGTATTATGTTCAAAAGGGGAGAATGCATGACACCAATATTATTAAAAGCTCAAGGCACATAAGGGTGTTGGAGCCTGAGGCGCAAGGAGAGGTGTGCGCCTGATAGAACTAGGCGTATGCTTACTAAAAAAAAAAAAGAAAAATATATATCCTACTTGAAAAATAAGGTATAAAATAAGTCATAACTCCTAATGACATATTTACAAGTATGTTATTAAGGAAATTAAAAAATTCAACATATATTAATGAAAAGAACAATAAAAAATGCCAAAAGATGTAATCTAAAAGTCTTTAAATCAACTTAAATTAAATCTTAAAAAAAATTATAGGTCTTAAATCTTAATCAAGATTAACTAATTCTGCATTTTAAATAATCTAAAAATCATCCTCATCATCAAGATCAAACATTTTTATATTTTCATCATTAGAAGCATCATCTCTAATATCTTCTTCCACATCATCTACTCCTATTGTTGGATGATTTATATGGTTTAGAAGTGTGATGATAGTTTCATACATTTTTTTGATAGGTAATATACTATACTTGAATTTGCATCTTTCTTTGTTTTGGTGACTTAATGTTGCATTTTGTTATTGCATGCCTTGAATTTGTTCAATTCTCCCTATCCATCTTCATCTAGTTCAAATTTAATTGGAGCATTTGAAGTAGTATCCTTTTTACTTATTGTCAAATTTGTAGTTGAAACAATAAATTTAAACCCTAAACAGTAAAAAATTAAATAAAGTAACAAACAGTGAAATAAAAATCTTGAAAAATAGCTAAAAAGCCCAAGGCGCCTTGGGCTGAGGTGCGCCTTAGGCATGCCTTTTGGTCTGTTTCTGCCTGGAATGCTTTCAAGCGCCTAGGGTGCACCTTGGTGCGCCTAGGGGCGCACCTAGGCGCGCCTTTAATAACACTACATGACACTTGAAGTCTATACTGATGCAGATTATGCAGAGCCAATGGTGGATAGGAGATCTACATCTGGGTATTGTACCTTCCTAGGGGGTAAGGCTTGGAAGAGTAAGAAACAAGGTGTAGTGGCCTGGTCAAGTGCGAAGGCAAAATTCAGATCCATGGCTCTAGGAGTTTGTGAGTTGCTTTGGTTGAAAATATTACTAGATGACTTGAAAATCACTTTGGTAACACCTATGAGACTTTATTGTGACAACAAATCAGCAATAAGTATTGCTCACAATCCAGTCCAACATAACAGAACTAAACATGTTGAAGTGGACACATTTTTTATCAAAGAAAAATTGGATAGTGACTTGATTTGTACCCCATATATATCATCTTGTGAATAGCTTGTGGATATTCTAACTAAAAGGTTACCTGCAACCATGTATCAAAAGATAACTAGCAAATTTGGAATGGATGATATCTATTCTCAATCTTGAGGAGAAGTGTCAACGATTGAAGTTTAAAGTTGAATGGTTGGCAATTGAATAGAAGAGGATAAGGAGCCGAGAAGATAAAGCTTTATTTGTTTTAAGTTTTTAATCTTTTATGTAAATCTATAAATTATGAAGTTATTGTTGTAATCTAGTCCTACTAATTAGGATTGTAATTTGTTCTTAGTTTTTCGGAGAATTATTAGGAGCTTTCTTGTATATATTAGCTTACACACGGAATGGAAGTTAAGGAATTCTATTCTCTTCAAAGTTCCTTTTGACAGAATTCGACAACACCAAGAGCAGCTCAATGACATGATGGACATGATGGACGTTGGCCTTCGACAGACCCAGGAGGAGCTGGGTCTATTTAGAGCAGAGGGTGCAGCCACTAGGGAGGAGGTTGCCAACCTCCAAGGGGGGGCCTTTGGGACGAAGTTGCTGGAATCGGACAGCAGCTGAGCACCATTTTGAGCTTGTTCTCACGGTTGCCAAATGCTAGCCTTCTGGTGGACTTTCCTCCAAGGCTGACCACAGCCCCAATCTTGACTGGAGCAAGGGAGGGACCATCGGTCACCAACCTGGTGGGCATGGAGGAACGGCCAGAAAGTTTCCAGCGAGGCCCTCCTATAAACTTGAACCACACACCGATGTCAAGGTTAGAAATTCTGGCATTCAAAGGGGGTAAGCCGCGCTGGTGGGTCCAACGTTGTGAGGGATTCTTCCACCACTACCGGGTGGAAGAAGACCAGAAGGCGAATCTGGCTGCCACTTACTTTAATGACATAGCAGACTTGTGATTCCAAGGCTGGAGTGGCAAGAGGACTGTTCTGATTTGGGAAGAGTTTGTAGCAGATTTCTATGTCCACTTCGGGGAGAGAACCATGACCAATGTAGTGGAAGAATTCAACAAGCTAGGCAGGTCGGGTTGGTAGAAGAGTATCAAACCAGGTTTGAAAAACTAAAATCATTAGTGGTCATATCTTATCCCACCTTGAATGAAACATATTTTGTGTCTAGTTTCGTAAGTGGGTTGAATGATGAATTAAGACCAACTGTGAAGATGATGCAATCAGTAACCGGGCAACGGGCAGTGGAGACGACAAGAATGCAAGAGTTGGCATTGGAGGCTATTTGGAAAAAGAACAGAACGGTAACAGAAGGGCATCCTAGTGCTGCTAAATCTTCTATTATGGGGTCTCGAAGAAGACTCAGACTATGCTTCAAATCCGAGGACAAATTCAGTCCGGGCCACCAATACAGGAGGCAGTTGTTGCAAATGGAAGGTTTGGAGGAAGACGGTGAAGTAGGAGGGCCAGCCGGAGTCGAATAAAGGAATAATAGGATCAATAGAATAAGTTTCTTGGGGACAAGAAACATTTGGGGGGGGGAATTTGTCACAGTCCAGGGATATTTTTGGTTTTCTCCCTCTCTCGAATACTCCTTCCTGCTGTTCTCCCCCTCCCAACTGATCTCTCCCTCAATTATTCTCTTAATATTCTCGATTTTCCTTTTATACCCTAGCTCATCTCTAAGGGTGTGACAGTTCCACAGGTTCCAAAATGGCTGAAACCTAACCTCCATCCAGCCTAGAGTTAGGTGCCAAGAGCATACATCTCATCAAATGCCAACTTTCATATCCAACATGATTTATGACTGGAATAACTAATGAATATACGTTTTTTACCAATTCAGATTGTTCATCTTCTTTCAACGGAAACTCATTATCTTCCAAAATTTGTTCATCCTTCTCCTTTAACAGAAAGTCCTCCAGCAAGTTGACTTGCGGAGTTCTATGGATCTAGTCATTTTCTAGCAAGAGTGGATCTCCAACTGTCACAGGGACTGATCTCTTTTGTTTAATAATTGGATCAAGATATTCCAGAGAAAGTAATTTAGCTGGAAGACTAATTTGGTACAGTTTGGCCATCATAATCATGAGTTCGTCTAGTTTGCCTTCAAATCTATCCATAGAAGCTTCAAACGTCCAGTAACCATCAGCTATGGAGAAATTTCAAAAAAAGCTAGATCTGAAGCTAAGGAACTGCTCTGGAACTGCCTCCAATAACCGCCTTGTTCTTATCGAAATCAACTACTAGGAACCCTAGATCACAGCCGAGAACCAACTGCTCTGATACCAAATGTTATGACCCTAGTCCTAACTAATGTTTACTTCAAAAATATAATATGAATTGAGGGAGAAACAAACAGAATAATGGGGGGAAACTAAGAGAAATGAGGGGGAGAGAGAAAGTAGGGAGAAACAGAGAAATGAGGGAGGAACTAGAATTCTGAAATATTCATTCAATTCTGATGTGATCTTTCTAGCACTGTGGGTTATAGCTTTATATATAAAGCTATCCAACAATCTTACAAAGCAATTACCACTACTTCTCCACTAGTTCATAACTGCTCCTAAGTATAAATAATAACTGCAATTAAACTACAATTACTATTATATCATTGGGGTCATGACTCTGTTGTCTACTTTAATACTAATAAATTTTTTAGGCTTTTCTAAGGGAGTTTTAAGGTGAAATATTTATGCAAGTTCAGAGACCATACTATTTTGTGTTTGAATTTAATCAAGAATGTATAATGTAAGATTATCCTGTATGTCTATTAACTAAGGTGCTCATCAAATTAACAGTCTGAATATTTTTTTCATTGGTTGTGGTGTTTACTGATTAAGTGCTTAGATTGATATCTTATTTGTCATTTCATCTTCATTCATCCTTATGACTTAAATTTATGTTGCTAGGGTTGTCTGATTAAAGAAACCAACGATGTATTAGTAAACAGAACACTTCTTTTTACCTAGAAGTCTTAGTTGTTTCTTCACCTGAAACAAAGGAGATATGTATTGTTGCTTGGGCTTGGTTATTGCTCTAAAAGGGGTTTTCAGGTTTTGAAACTAGATAAAATCAGGAGACTGTACACACACACATAATAAAGATAGACTCAAGGGGATGCATTTGGTGAATTGGTTTGAAAAACTTTTTAATGAACTTACAATACATTAACACAATGGCTTTTCAGAATTTTCAATTTTTTTATTCTTAAAATTGTGAAGATAAGAATAAATAAATAAACAAAAACGTGGAAACCATTACTCAATGAGCTGATGTATTCTAGATCTCTGGTAAAGTCCATTTAGCAGTAGATTCTAGAGGGAAACCTTACTTTGTTTTATCCTTCTTTTCTTTGTCTTTCTAATTTAGGATGGATGGAAGATAATTTAAGATCTATATTTGTGCTGCCTCTTTCATGAAAACAATGTAATCCTTCATTCCAAATCTTTTAAGGCTCCAAAAACCTTGCTGATATATGGAAAGCAATGGTATAACTTATGCAGGTTAGGAGGGGGGCAGATAGAGCAGAAATTTACAGCCTGGCATTTTCTTCAACTGCCCAGTGGCTAGCAGTCTCAAGCGACAAGGGCACTGTTCATGTTTTTGGTCTTAAGATTAATTTGGGAAACCTTGGGAGTGATAAGTTACATGGTGCATCTGATCCCAATCGTGCCATTTCATCGCTCTCCTTCATAAAAGGTAAAAGTCAGTTCTTGAATCACCATATAAGTATAAACTGCCATTTTTTGTTTGTTCAATTAATTAGTTTCTAGCACTCTGCATTTCTTCTTTATTTAACAAAGGCATATTTGCATTTGAAGCAAATTTATCTTTCCAATACAGTTGGAGAAATTGCTGACAGTACTTTGATGGAGAGGATTTGGGTAAATAAGATTCTGGAAACAATTATGTGCATATTAATCACTGCAGGGGTGGCAAAAATAGAATTGCTGTTGCCAGAGGTTCCTTCTTTTCAATTAGAAAATTGTCATAGTAAATGTGTGTTCTGGTGTAAAAACTTTCAATAAGATGTCATGAACATAACAAGGTAATTTCTCTTAGAGAAGGATTCCTTCATTTCTTCCTTTTCCTTCATTGCTTTCTGAAACAAAAAGTCCTTCAACCATGCCAAAGATTTTAATATTGCATACTATCACATCACTTTCATCTGTCTTTGGCTACCTTTTCTTCTGCATTGAACATGATGGACAAGATTTACAGAATGAAGCTACAGGAAGGCATTTAGGATATAACTCATTGATGGACCAGGAATACACCATTCAACTGGTTCTTTTCTCTTGGCACAATCTCAGTTTTACAAGATATGTTTGACATATTATTGTGATCTTTAAAGTTTAAAGAATTAGTTTTTTCTGTGCTATTGACAATGCTTTGACTTCTGGATTTTGAGTGAACCAAAGACAAATTGGTGTATTTTTAGATTGTTTGGGACATTCGCTAATGGCGTATCTTGTTAAAACAGAGATTGGAATTCTGTTCCTTTATTTCTTATGCAAGTTCAAATTCATTTTGTATTTAGAGTGATTTTGGTCTCTGTTTCTTCATTTTGAATTGTGGGATCTTTGATGTTACTTGTTTTGCAGTAGTGTTGCCCAAGTATTTCAGCTCAGAGTGGTCTGTAGCTCAGTTTCGTTTGCTTGAAGGTTCACAGTACATCGTTGCATTTGGTCACCAAAAGAATACTGTGGTAATTCTTGGTTTAGATGGAAGGTGTGTAACATTACTCTGACACAATGATTTGGTACTTTAGAAGTCTGGTATTGTTCTTATGCTATTGCTTTTGTGGGATAGCCTAGTTACCACTTGGGTTTTTATGAAAGCAATATGGCTCAAAGTGACCAAAGCATTTTATACTTTCCAACATCTTATCTTACCATATAATAAGAGGCAACTACCTGTATCTGACTTTGCTTGCCTCTTGATACCTACCCATTTCTTTCTATCTTGTTCTTTCTTTTTACCTTTATTCTTCTCTTTTAGGTCCCTCCATAAAATGTTGAATCCTGTTTCATCTTGCTATTTGAGTTTCTTCTCATCTTACAGAAGGGCCTGTTTTCAGGCAGAGCTCCTTCGAGAAACCTTTTTGATTATTTTACCCTTTTTATGGATTGATTTCTGCAGTTTTCAGGTCTTCATCCACTCCGAAGGCCCTGCCCTTGGGGCTCTTCTAGTAAATTTTTGGTTTGATTCTTACCCTTTTTTGTCTCCTCTCTCCTGCATCATCTGCTTCTGTATAAGATGTAATCCACTAGCGTTTGTGTTCGCATCAATTTTGCCTGTCCTTGTGAGTGTTGAGTCAGGAAATGCATGGTAACAGTACAAGCAAACATGCTTCAGGAGGTTGCTTGGTAGAATTGCATATTTGGATGACCCAGTTGTTTTGGTCGAGTCTTTGTCTTCATCCTCTGAACCTTTGAAGCTAAAGAGCTTTAAATGTCCCTTTTTTGTGGTTCTGCCAGTAAGCAACTCTGAGGGTTTTTTGGCTAATTTGAGGCAGATTTAGTGTTGAGAGTGGCTTGTTAAGAGAGAGATCCAGATGGGTTATATATAGAAGTATAATAGGGATTAAGTTTTTGTAGGTAGAGAAAGAAGCAAAACGAGACAATGAGAAAATAGATGGTTGCAGACCAAGGAGAAGAAAGAGTGTGTAGTAGGAAATGCAACACAAGGACATTAGGGACTCAATGAAGTGTTGCAGTTTTGTCTTCCAGGTCCATCCTTGTGTATCAGTTTACCAATAAAGGATCAAATAAGAAGAAATGGAAAGAGAGAAGGCCCACACCCTTTTGTGTTTACGTGGTCTCTGTTTATACTCTGAATATTTCCATTCCAGAATTATCTTAATTAACAAAATGAAAAATTTTGAGGTCATCTTTCTCACATCAATGTCTACACACAAGGGTGTCAACAGTAACCTGGAAGTAAACGTTGGGCAAGTCTAATTTTATAAGCTTACGTGCTTGTGGTTGTGCAGCTTTTATCGATGCCAGTTTGATCCAACAACTGGTGGGGAGATGACTCAGTTGGAATATCACAACTTCCTGAAGCCAGAAGAAGCATTCTAAAGAGGGGAGCGGGAGGGGCGTTGTGTACCTTGAAATTTTTGTGGTCGTGGTCAGGGTCGGGAATGGGTTACCAATACCATAGTATTAATACTCTTTGGCTTCTGTGATCTCTGTCTCGTCTGGCCAGCGGACACAGAATATGATACGATGTAAATACACATGCATACATACATACATACATACATACATACAGGATGAGTGTGTATATATATATATATATTGTGTAATGGTACGCCACTATTTTTAACTACTAAGAGGTGTAACAAGAAACAAACGAAGCACGAAAAAGAGCGAGGACAAAGATGGACTCGTTGCTCTGTGAATAGCCCGCTAATATTATTTTGATCGATCAATGCCATATAATATTATCTGTTGATATTTGGTCTTTATATCTCTTATGTTTTAATAATATGTGGACTTGCTTTCGGAAATCGATATGTTTCTGATCAGCGTTGTTAGTGATGATTCGTTAATTTGTCGTCCTCTAATAATTCTGATGATATTTTAAGCCTCTTGGATGCAGGGATCCATGCCCAGAACCAGAAGAATCGTCCCTCGTTCGTACATAATGTATGATAATTCTTGACATTGTATTTTATGATGTGCGAAAGAACATAATTTATTAATTCTTATATCATTAAAAATATTTAGAATAACACCTATGCAGGAGTAGGATCCAAACAATGTGCTTGGTGATGGTACACTGGATATTTCCACTATTTTATAAGTATAAATGAGGGTAATTTAAAAATAAATAATAGTTCAGATAAGATTTGCAATGACTGAGCAAAATTGTAATATTGGCCATTGTTCACTTAAATCGGCGGTTCTTATCGTAAGTCCAAATCTCAATGGTCAAGTCAACAAACCGGACACGATGAGCTTCCGTAAGCATATTCAACTCAATTAGTTTTGAATTTGATCCAATCCAAGAAAATGATGCTGATGCTCATTAATTTATTATAAATAAATGTAGCACACAGCTCAATTCCTGTACAAAATAATTTCCTCGTTCATCTCTCTGTTAAGATCGTCAAATCCTCCAAACTACAACCACAATCCATGGCCACAATCAAGCTCCACGCATTCGTCATGTCGGCCCCGGCGCAGCGAGTCTTCGCTACCCTCTACGAGAAAGACCTCCCGTTTGAGCTTATTCCCGTCGACATTCGCTCCGGCGAGAACAAGAAACAACCTTACCTTTCCCTTAACGTACCTAATTAAGCACTCGCATAAATTTATATTATATATATATATATAGCTGTAGTTTCCTCATCTTCTTCTTCTTGTTTTGATCGTTCTGATAATATCGTTCGTCCTGTTGATACAGCCTTTCGGCCAAATCCCAGCCCTTGAAGATGGGGATCTGAAGCTCTTCGGTACGATCTGATCACCCAGATCAGTTTATATTATTATTGATAATACGCATGCATCTAATCACTCGATGATGCATTTTAATGGCCGCGTTGACTTGTGGGTTCTTCAGAATCGAGGGCGATTACGCGGTACCTCTCGCACGCTTACGCCGACAGGGGGACCCAGCTGATATTTGAGGACTCGAAGAAGATGGCGGTGATGGCGTCGTGGGTGGAGGCGGAGGCGCACCAGTTCGACCCGGCGGCGTTGAAGCTGGCCTGGGAGCTCGTTTTCAAGCCGATGTTCGGCCAGCAGACGGACCACGCGGCGGTGGAGGAGATCGAGGCGAAACTGGAGAACGTTCTGGAGATCTACGAGGCGCGGCTGGCCGAGTCCAAGTACTTGGGCGGCGACAGCTTCAGCTTGGCGGACCTCCACCACTGCCCCCTGATTCAGTACCTGATGGGTAGCCCGGCGAAGCGGTTGTTCGAGTCGCGGCCCAGAGTCAGCGCCTGGTGCGCCGATATCCTGGACAGGCCGGCTTGGTTGAAGGTGGTGGCACTGAAAACCAGCCACTGAAGCGGTGGTATCTATGGAGTGCAATTTTGTTCACCCCCTTTGACGGGGTGAACATCACTCTCACAAAATTTTGAGGGTGAAAAAGCAACGGAATGGCCTGAATTAATTAATTGTCGTTCCGTTGTTTTTCTACCCTCACAATTTTTGTGAGGGTGATGTTCACCCCATTAAAATGGGTGAACAAAATCGCACTCGTATCTATGGGAGGGAATCATTATCGCCGTGCACACGTGAATCAATTTTCTATTATGTTTAGGGAAATTCTATTAAGAGCAACGGTTTTACTTTTCGCAGTTATATTTTAATATATTTAAAATATTTTATTTTGAAAAGTCATTTTTACCTTTACATTCATTTTCTTCCTCAATCAATTACCCGCCACTCATTCCTTTCAAAACAGCCATCTATCCCTTCCAAAACGAAGACAATATAATAAAAAATTATCATATCCAATATATATAATACAACAAAAAATACACATATATATACATTAACACAACAAACATATATATATATACATACGCATACAAAAGGAAGCACACAAACATATATATAGATATATATATATATAGGAAGGAAGCTCGACGGCCATGGCCGCCGAGCTTCATCAATCACTCCCCCGAACCCTGGAGTTCAGGGAGCTTGAAGCTCCCCGAACTCCAGGGTTCGGGAAAGCTCGGCGGCCATGGTCGTCGAGCTTCCTTCCTCTCTTTATATATATATCTATATCTATATGTATGTGTGCGTATATATATATATATATATTTGTGTGTCTGTGTGTGCGTGTATATATATGTATGTGTGTGTTTGTATATATCTATATGAGATTCTGGGCGTGATTGATGAAGCTCAGCAGCCATGGTCGTCGAGCTTCCTTCCTATATATATATCTCTATATGTATGTGTAAGTATATATAAATATATATTTGTGTGTCTGTGTGCGCGTATATATATGTATGTGTGTCTTTATATATATATATAGTGTGCTATTATTTATTTTCATCTATTTTTTGTGTATTGTGAAGCTTGTATTTGTAAATCGAAATTGTTGAGATTTGAAGATGTTAAAGAAATGAATGTTTGTGAATTGCTACCTGGCATTCGGGAACGCTAGCCTTCCCTGAATGCTGGAGTTCGGGGAAGCTGGGATTCCCTGAATCCCAGAGTTCGAAAAATTCCAAATTCCCCGAACCCTGGAGTTCGGGAAACATTGTGTTTCCCGAACTTTGGAGTTCGGCAACATGATATTAAATAAAATTTAGGAAGAAATATGTATTTATTTTTAAAAAAAAATTAAATTATTCAAGTCCAATACTTATATAAAAAAATTAAGTATACAAAAATATGTTAATATAAAATATATTATATTAAAAAAATATGTTAGTATAATTTCATAAAATATAAAATATAAAAAAATAAAAGATGTGTTCCCCGAACCCATGAGTTTGGGAAATTATGGATTTTCCTGAACCCACACATTCGGGAAATCATAGTTAGATAAAAAAAAAATTAAGCAAAAAATTATATATTTGTTTTTTAAAAAAAATAAATTATTTTTATCCAATACTTAAATAAAAAATTAAGTATAAAAAAGTATGTTAATATAAAATATGTTAATACAATTATATAAAATATAAAATATAAAAAAATAAAAGATATGTTCCCCGAACCTTGGAGTTCGGGGAACTACGAATTTTCCGAACCCACGGGTTCAGAAAATCCGTTATTAGATTAAAAAAATTAAGTAAAAAATATGTATTTATTTGTATTAAAAAATAAATTATTCTATTGCAATACTTAAATAAAAAATTAAGTGTAAAAAAATATATAATATAATATATTATATATTTTAGGAGCCTCCGAACTCTAGAGTTCGGAGGTAGTAATTTTAATAATAATAATAATAATAATATAGCATTATATTAACTTAAAATAGTGGAGGGTCCATGCAAATTGAAATCTGTAATATATTTTATTATATAATATATAAAATAGAAATTAAAATATATAATATATAAAATAAAAATTGAGAGCCTCTGAACTCCAGATTTCGGAGGCACGGGCCATTTCCAAAACCCAGGTTTCGGAAGTGGCCCAACTCTCCGAAATTTAGGTTTCGGAAGTGTTGGACGCTTCCGAACCCTAGAGTTCGAAAATGGCCCAACCCTCCGAAATTCAGGTTTCGGAAGTGTTGGACTCCTCCGAACCCTAGAGTTCGGAGGCATAGGCCATCTCCGAACTCTAGGGTTCAGAGGCGGCCAGCGCTTCCGAAACCTGGAGTTCGAAGGCGCGGGCCGTTTCCGAAACCTAGGTTTCGGAAGCGGCCCAAGCCTCCGAAATCCAAGTTTCAGAGGCGCAGGTCGCCTCCAAACCCAGTTCAAAGGCCATGCTGCCTCCAGTTCGATGGCGGTGACCAATCCGGAACCCAGGCGGCCACCACCTTTGCCTATCGAACCTCTCACCTTCTAGCCTCCAAGTTCAAACATGTAAAAATTACCCGTGTTATCAGCAAATGCAGAGCAAAGAGACGCGGCTATAGAGAAGGGGACGGCAACGAGTGGCTGTAAAGAAGGGAATGACACGATGTATGAGATATATAAGGGTAATTTTGGAATATAGGTGGCTGCAACAAGTAATAATAGTAGGTGTGAAGAGTATTTGTTAAATTTATTTTAATTATGGCTGCGAAGAGTAAAAACCTGGTTGCGAATAGAATTTCCCTTATGTTTAACCTTGGAATGATGGTCTTTACGCATACGTCGTCGTTCGTGTCCTTAATTTTAAGGCTTAATACATTTAAAAGTTTTTCAATTATTACAAAATATGACATTGAGTCATTCACCTAAAAAACCTCAAAATTCAATCTTTAAACAATTAAAAAAATACATTTTTAGTCCTTACCGTCAATGCGAGTAAACGATTCCGTTATATTTGTCCCAAACCTATATATACACATATATATATACATATACACCCGACTTTATATACATATATATATTAATACACAAACACACTCAGGGCCATAGCCATGGCAATCACCGCCATGGCCGCGACCATCACCTATGCCCCAAACCATGGCCCCAAACCATGGTCGCGATCATCACCCACCCCCCAATATACACAAACACACGCACACATATGGTCGTTATGAATGCAACCATCACCCACTCGCCATGGCAGCCGCGATGAACGCGACCATCGTTGCGAGAGAAAGAGCTGGCTTCGACAACTTCTTCTTCAATGCCCCCACTCGCTCCTCCTTCTTCCCCGACTCCGCCACAACATTCGACGGTGATCTCCCTTCCACGATCCCCTTCAAATGGGAAAATAAACCCGAAATTCTGAAAACCAAGAGAGATAATAATGAAGAGAATGATAATGATTTTGAGTTCGAGTTCAGTGGGTCGCTGGAGCGAGCCTCGGTCTTCACCGCTAACGAGCTCTTCGACGGCAGCAAGATCAAGCCCCTAAAGCTGCCGCCTCAGCTGCAGTTCCCCAATCACGACTTCGCCTATTCTCCCAAATCATCGATCAACAAGAAAGCTCTCAGAGAATCCCTCTCGCCAAGACACAAGAAAAAGGATTTCAACCCTTTCCAAGCCGCGATGGAGCGGGCTTTCCAAGAAAATGCAAGCCAGGAGCGAGGATGAGGGTGGGTCAGAGAGAAAGAGAAAGAGAGAGAGAAAGAAAGAGGGCCACGACCATGGCCGTCGGCTTCCCATTCGGTTGCCACCGCCATAGTGGCCTTCGCCGTCATCTGCTTTTGTTGGAGTGGGCTACATGCTGCGGCCACCGTCAGCCACCATCTGCTTCTGTTTGGTATATATGATATACAAAATTGTAACAACAAACGGATGTAAACGTGTATTTATATACATGATGTAAACGTATATAAATACAAAATATGATGTAAACACACAAACAGATGTAAACGTGTATGATATACAAATTTTTGTTATGTCACGCTCCTTAAACAATGTGTGATGTCACGCACAAACGGATGTAAACAGTAAGGACTAAAAATGTATTTTTTTAATTGTTTAAAGATCGAATCTTGAGATTTTTTAGGTGAGGGACTCAATATCATATTTTGTAATAGTTGAGAGATTTTAAGATGTATTAAGCCTAATTTTAATAGAGAAGATAAGTTATAAATGTAAAACTTTTATCTTATTACGTAAAGTAAGAATCAAACTTACGATTTATCAATACAAGCTCGATATAACCGCTCAACGTGTACCCTATAAACTTGTATTATGTTTCATCTTTGGTGTGTTTTCAGCCGTTCCATTCCATTTGGAATGAGTTTTTGAGTCTCATATATTATTGCTGCCTGCTATTCCTTTTTGCAGTTTTTTAGTGCTCTTCTCACTTCACAGTGCTATTTTTATTTTGATTTGATAAATTATTATTATTATTATTATTATTATTATTATTATTATTATTATTATTATGAAGTTCAGAAAATCAAAATCCCCATAATGGCATTAATTAATTTCTTTTTTGTCCCTTCATTTTATTTTAATTTTATTTTGGCACCATTGATTGCATTCATTAATTAATTTCTTTTATCAAATTTATTATAAATAACCTCTTGTAGTTGTTTTATTATCTCCATATTATATAAATTGCAATTTTTATTTGTGATATTAGAAGTATTTTGAAATTAATTTCTTGCAAACATCAATATTCTGGAATCTAAGCATTTATCTATTTATTTGATTTTTATTTAGTTTCAGTTTCAGAGTCCAAAAAAGAGAACAATTCTTCATATAGTGAGTTAATTTAAAAAAGCCAAACGCGGTCCCCCCAAACCAAGAGTTTGGGGGGGCGACCAAAGTAGATGCTTCTAGATCCGGGAATATTATATATGAATTATTATTATTAGATTATATTTATTAATTAAGATATGAAAAATATTTTAAATATTAAATATTTTTAATATATTTATTAAATTTATCTGGTGATCTTTAAAAAATAAATCATGTGACTTCTTAATTTAATTTTTTAAGATATATTTATCTCTCACATTTTAAAAAAATATATATTTTAGTTCTTATAAATAAGAAAAAAAAATAACGTTTGTGTCCTCTAGTACATTTTAAAAAATTTAACAAATAATTTGATAAAAATTTTAAAATACTTGTCAATTTTATTTTAATTATTTTATATCTTGATTCAAAATATTTCTTTCCTATCTTAATATTTTTTTATATTATGAATTTTAAAAAACGTTACCTTAATATATTATTATGGTGGGGCCATGAGCATGTTAATTTCTAACCATGGGGCCACTGTGGAAAGTGAAACCAGAACAAGCAGCGTTCACGTGGAGTGTGTATTGAATTCAATAGATCACGTGATCACATAGGGGTTAGACCCTGTCCCCCACGTGGATGGCTATACTTAATTTATGGAATTCATTTTTTTAAAAAAAAAATATTTATTTTATTTTGGTGGATTTTATATTAATATTATAATTTGGATTTCATTTTTAGAATTGAATTGAATTTAACAATTTTTTCCAAACATGAAATGAAAGGTTAGAATTAGAAATGAATTTCACAAAATCTTTTGAAATAAATTCGCTCACTCATTCATTCCAAACAAAGCCAAGTTATGGTTTATTAAGATAATAATATATTTTTTTTAATGTCTTTGATGGACCAAAGGGGGTAATATGTCTTTACCTATACTTTGATTTTAACCATCAAAATGATTATTAAAAGTTAATTTAATTCCTAAATCAAAACAAAAGCAAATAAGATATATTTTAGAAGGAGAACGAAGAAGAGACTTTAACGTCACGGCGCACGTAATATGATGAATTGATTAATAATAATAATAATAATAATTATAATAAAATTAGGAGACGTTTCAAAATAGACAGCATTTGAAAGGAAAGGAAGGAAAATAGTAAAATTATTATTATAGTGATTAACAAATAGAGAGATGTTGAAATTTTTTAAATTAAATTAAACAAACAGACAAGAGATGAAATCAAATTCTTAAAAATCAAATCAAAATAATAATAATATATTAAAAAAAACATTTTGTATTTTCACCCAAACTCTAGAGGATTTTAGAAGAGAGAGAGAGAGAGAGAGAGAAAGGGGAAGAGGCAGGGGCAGGGGCAGGGGCAGGGGCCAGTCGAAGAGTCATTTTATTTTTACTGCCCCCTCTCTATAAAGGCATCTCTTGGGTATCTGTTAGCCTTGTCCATTTACAGTCGTTTTACCCTCACTCCTCCTGCCCATCCCATTAGCGACGATGAAGGTGTACGGGCACGCCGTCTCGACGGCATCGCAGCGAGTCTTCGCTTGCCTCTACGAGAAGGGTCTCGACTTTGAGCTCGTCCCCGTTAACTTGGTCACGGGCGAGCACAAAAAGGAATCCTTCCTCTCGCTCAACGTAAGTTCAGATACGCAAAACCTATGAAAAAGAAAAAGAAAAAAAAAAAAGAAAAAACTGACGTTTGAGTTTCCTTTTTTTTTTTTTTTCTTCTTCTTGCAGCCCTTTGGTCAAGTCCCGGCCTTCGAAGATGGAGATCTGAAGCTCTTCGGTATGAATTTAATGTGTGATGTGCTTGTATTTTTAATCTGATTCTGTGTTTGTTTGACGGATGGGTTTTGAGTTTTGCGGGATTAATTAATGAATCGCAGAATCGAGGGCGATTACCCAGTACATAGCACTAAACTATGCGGGGAAGGGGAACAAGCTGGTGTTCGACGACCCGAAGAAGGCGGCGACGATGACTGTGTGGAAGGAGGTGGAGGCGCTGCACTTCGACACGGCGACGACGACGCTGGGCTGGGAGCTGATCTTCAAGTCGCTCTTCGGCCTGGCCACCGATCCCAAGGTGGTGGAGGAGAACGAGGCGAAGCTGGTGAAGGTTCTTGACGTGTACGAGGCTCGGCTGGGCCAGTCCAAGTACATGGGCGGCGACGCCTTCAGCCTGGTGGATCTGCACCACCTCCCCAACATTCAGACGATGATGGGTACCGACTTGAAGAAGCACTTCGAGTCGAGGCCCAAGGTGAGCGCGTGGTGCGCCGATATCCTCTGCAGGCCGTCCTGGGTGAAGGTGCTGGAGATGAAGAAGAATCAAGCTTGAAGTTAGTAGGGGATTTTGGCTCTGATTATCTATCTATCCCTCCCCGGTCTTTTGTCGAGTTTGTTGACGCGGGTACAGGGCGAGTCAGAACTGGAGGAGGAGGAGTTAGTTTGGCACACCACCCGAATGAATGAATAATAAAATAATAAATAATGAATGAATGCTTTTCTTTTTAATTGGTATTTGCCACTTAAATTACTGGAGGGAGATTGAGAACATGGCATGGCACCATCAATAATAAAGGTGTCCTGAGAGTGAGCGTGGGTTTGGCAAAGGCTGGCCGAGAGGAGGACGAGGAGCGATGAGTCCCACGTGATACCACCACAGGGAGCGGGAAGCGTGCACTGTGCACTTTTTTTTAACTCTAGCGCTCCCCCGCTGATTGATTGCTCACTGCCCCACCTTTTAATTTGTCTATTTTACTTACCTTACAATTAATTAATGTATGATTTGATTTTCCTCCTTTGCTAACGAAACGAATGGATGAAAAAGATAAAACACCACTAAACTAACTAAAATAATGTCGAGGAAAGTAGTAGTAACCAGTTCAGTATTTTATTAATTAATTTCTTCTCCAAAAACCACAAATGAACGTTTGAGGGAACAGCCGTAGCATCATAGTCTCTTACTCACAACCTCAAGTACTGTGACATATAGAAAGGCACTTAATTGGCTGGTTGAAGTTGGAACTAGCTAGAAAAATTGGGAAGTGGTCCATGAACTGATGATTCAATTGAAATTACAAACAAAGACATGAAACAGAATCCACTCCAGAAACAGAAAGACCCTGCTTGCTTCTTGTTAACTACTGTCCCTCCCGGCTAACCTACCCACTTTATTTATTTGTTTTATTTTTAAATATTGAGAAATGTGATGTAATTTGAGAGATATAGACATTATCAATGTCAAACCCTTTGCAGAATCAAGGTATTTTTTTATAATTTAGATTGATACATAAATATATCTTTTTTTAATAATAATTGTGTTTTGGCAAACACTTGTCATTCTCTTCTCTCTCTCTCTACGTTGGGGGGTGTGTACTGTAGGAAAGAAAGCAAAATGCAATCAAGACAGGGCTCTCCTCCACCTGTAAAGTAAAGCTTCCTAAGCACCCACCATACCCTACTACCAGCTCAGTGGCATGAATTAGCGATTCTTCTCGGGATAAAAATAAGGAAGGCGGAACCCAGTCCTTGGCTCTGTCCTGGCGTCAACGTCGTCAAGTTATCATCGAGAATAGAATCAGAGTAGAGCAGCAAACAAGTTTCATTTGCATTCATTGGCTTTGGTGCTATATATATATTTACTCGGCTCTATATATCTTACATATAAGGGCTGCTAGATAACAGTGATTTGACACTTTTTTTTTTTTTTTTTTTTGTTTTCGTAATAGATTTTAAGTAGTTTGGGATTCAACAATGCCCGATGAATCAATATCTGAGTAACATAAAGAACTTCCATAGTTGTTGAGTGAGGAGTCCAATGCGCACAAAGAAGAAGTGGGCTCAATAGAAAGTGAACTAATTAGACCTTGTTTTATTATAATATAAACTGGAAGCTAGAAAGATGCTTAGACTAAGGTAGAGTGCTGTGCTGCCACCAAAAAAGCCTGTTTCATGCTAGGCTAGTCGTCCAGATCTACTATAACCGAGCCACCTTTGCCATATCCACAAATACTTCATCCTACCAAGTGTAAAGCCATTTTATAGCAATTCAAGACAATAATAATAAAGTAGAAAAATGATAGCGACTTGAACTGGTCAAATTAAAGTTAATTATTTATCAGTCTCCCTCTCTAAGTCAATAATGGTTGAACTACCCTCGAATCAGAAAAAGAGAAAGAAATCAACAACTATCAAAATTTGACTTAATTCATTGAAAAGAGAAAAACGATAAAAAAAATAAAAATAAAAGAGAAAATATCAAAATATGTTCATCGTATTAACAATTTTAACAACAATTAAAAGAAAACATAATTAGAGTTAAAGAGTAAAAAATACTATTATCATGTTTTAAATATTAAATATATAAATGTATATATTTATGGATGTCAAAGATAACAAGTCTAATTTAATTTAGGGTGTTAATAATTGATGGGTGGGAAGAAGAAGCATATCTATCTATCTATCTATCTATCTATCTATCTATGACATCCAGTGGGTGGGGCGCGTCTTTGAAAGAAAACCAAACTAAACCAAACCAAATCAAAAGTGGTCTACTGACTCTCCCATCAAAGAGATTATTAGTCATTGGGATGAGATTCATATTAAATAAAGTGATCGACGAGTCAGGCATTTAAATCTTTTTGTCTTGTAATAATTAAATTGGTTTCATTGTTCCAAACTTTTCTCAGCCAGAAATCAGAAAGTGATGGGGCCATCTCTAACTCTAAATTATGTAGAACATATGGACGTTGCTATTTGATTTCACCAAATAATTTGAATTGGTAGTGCTATTGCCACTGCTAAATTGCATTGGGTACGTATATGTTAGGTGCAGCGGTTTTGGATTTGTAGCTATATTATATATATAGCTATTTTGATTATTTTCCGTTTGGTTTTATATTGGGATATATAATTGAGAATAAGTGGTGCCAGCAGACAGAAGATTAACATGACTTGACTGTGCTGCTTGGTGGTTGCATTGCTGACCCATGCACATATAAAGTAATATATATATATATATATATATAAGAATTAAGAGTAGTGCCATCTGCTAAGGGGGTGTTTGGCTTATCCCCTTTTTTTTTTATAACTTTTAAGTTGTGTAAAACTTAAAAGTAGATAGTGTTTAAATAAATGTACTTTAAGCTACTAATTAATAGTTATGTGTTTGATTTAAAAAAACTGATAAACTATCAAAATTTGATAAAAAAACTAAAAAAAATATGATATTGAATTATGTAAAATTTTACTATTAAATATTGATAAATTATATATAATTATTAAATATATATTAATATAATATTATTATATATATATGTTTATTATTATTATATATATATACATATACACACAGATAATAACAACAGTGAAGGGATAGCATAGGCGAAGGAGATGAGAGTGGAGATAGCGATGGACAATGGTCGATGAGACAACGGACAGCTAGCGATAAGAGAGAAGTTTGAAGCAAATGGGAACGATAGCCAACGAAGAAGACGATGAGAGCAGCAATCGATGGGACGATAGCCAATGGAAAATGGTCAGTAGGGGCGACGGCCATGATCGATGGTGGCGGTCGAAAAAAATGGAATGACGAAAGGCAAAAGTTGAAGAAGAAATGCATGTCTAAAAATTAGTAAAAAAAATAAAAATAAAATAATAAAATGATCAGTCAACGCTGTTAACTTATATATTAACAACGTTTTGTAAAATCTCCCCTCACCAACTTTTATAAAATAGTGTGAGTCTGTGATAATAACATTTAAGTTACTGCATTCAAATACCTAACCAACTTTTACTTATAAGCTTTTGATACAACTTAAAAGTGAGCAATTCTAAGCACGGCTTTGACATATGGAAGGGCGCGACACATGCCGTTTGGTTCGTAGCACCTACTACTACTAGTCTCTATTTAAAATTTTAAAGGGCGGGCCAGGTTGACGGGTTGCACACATCAAATGGCTGACTCCCCAGGGGACAAAGTATACATAGTACATACCCAAAATAATAATAATAATAATAAAACAACAATCAATAGCTGGTTAAGTTGCGAATTCGCATTTGAATTTTTCTAGATAGACGGACCATTTTAGCTCCAAGTTAGGTGGTGTTTGGTTTATCCATTTGACCGTTTATATGCTGTTAAATTTATTTTATTAAGTATTTGACAAACACCCGAGTTTAAATGCTTTTAAACTTAAAATCTTTTTACGAATATTTTGAAAAAGCTCATATCCCTCAACTTTTCAAAAAATAATGTAAAGAGCATATTGCATTGACCAGTAAAATATCCGTTTTACGCACAAATAAAGTATATAATTTTAATCATATCCTCATCTTTATCTTTTGCCTTTAGTGTCGTTACCAAATCGATATCTGACCGTTGCCATCGTTTGTTGCCATTACCATTATTATTGGCCTGGCCCCAATAGTTCGCCTCTCATCATCCTCTGTCGCTCCAATCGTTCGCCTCTTGTAATCATCCCAATCGTCGCCATTGTCATCACCCCGTCACCTCCTCCGTTCTATATATATATTTAACATATATATATTTTAATGTATATTAAATTAATATATTTAACATTTTTATTAAAAAGTAAGATTTTTATAAATTTTATTTACATCATTCAACATTATGTCTATTTTTTATCTTTTTAGTCAAATTTTGATAATTTATTAACTCTTTTAAATTAAATACATAATTATTAATTAATATTTAAAAAATATATTTATCCAAATACATTATAGCTTAAATATTACTCAATTTTTAAATTTTATACGACTAAGGGTAAGCCAAACACCCCCCTTAATCAATCTAATGATCAACTCATCAGACAAGACTTCAAACGGATCATTCTGGAAGGGAGAAGACAGAAAGACCTGTGAAAGTCGTTGCCCCCCTCCCCTCCCCTTTTCCTCTATAAATTCCTCGCTCTCCCTCATCACACTCAACCCCTCTCTCCCCTACATCTCGGACTCGCCCACCATGAAGGTCCACGGAGCCGTCTTGTCCACTGCGACGCAGCGAGTCCTCGCTACCCTCTACGAGAAAGACCTCGATTTCGAGTTCCTTCCCGTCGACCTGCGATCCGGCGCCCACAAGCAAGAGCCTTTCCTCTCCCTCAACGTAAGTTACTACACAAAGTCAAATCCTCGGCCAATTCTGTTCTTGGATTGTTCTTTTTACTAACAAAATAAGCGTTTTTGTTCGTGGCATTGATGTTTCAGCCATTTGGCCAAGTGCCGGCTTTTGAAGACGGAGATTTGAAGCTCTTCGGTACGTACGATCATCTAGTATTGTTCAATTAAAAAGAAAAACAAGATCGTGATTTTAAGTACCTGTTTTAGCGATGATTTGTTGATTTTTCTGGGATTTTTCAGAGTCGAGGGCGATTACGCAGTACATAGTGCATACTTATGCCGACAAAGGGAACCAGCTGATATACCAGGAGGCGAAGAAGATGGCGATCATGGCGGTGTGGATGGAGGCGGAGGCTCACCAGTTTGACCCAGCGGCTTCGAAGCTGGTTTGGGAGCTTGTGTTCAAGCCGCTGTTCGGCAGGGAAGTGGACGGCGCGGTGGTGGAAGAGAACGAGGCTAAGCTGGGGAAGGTTCTGGACATCTACGAGGCTCGGCTGGCTCAGTCCAAGTACTTGGGCGGAGACAGCTTCAGCTTAGCGGATCTCCACCACCTCCCCAATATTCATTGCTTGATGGGTACTCAGTCCAAGAAGTTATTTGATTCGCGCCCCAAAGTGAGCGCCTGGTGCGCCGACATCCTCGCAAGGCCGGCTTGGTGCAAGGTCCTTGCCATGCGAAACAACTAGGTCTTTCAAGTCCTCGCAGTATTCTATCTACTTGGCTACTACTGCCCTGTATTGGGTTTCCTCTCCTGTCTCTCCTTTGTTTCTAGTGTTCTGTTTTCCATCCTTTTATTGGATGAGAAATTGTAACCCGTCCGATCTATGTGAGTTTGAAATATCATGGTATGTTAAAAGGTCACAGCCGTCTGATCTGTTTGGATTTGTTGGGCGGTGTCCTTGATGATGCAGCCCCTCTGTTTTCGAATTTTGAACCACTAATTGAAGACTGCTGCTAAATGATGCATGCTTTGTAATGCAATCGCTGGAGACTGACTATGTAGTGAGTGATTCTTAAAAATTTTATGATGAAGAATGGCAAATGTTGGCGGTGATAAAAGAGCTGAATCTGCAAAATGAAGAACATCAATTTTTTAAAGTTGAGCAAAAGAAGTCATGAGGTGGGCTCTGATGGAACCCAAAGAAAACCACAGAGACTAAATTTAATTTCGTTAACTTTAATCAAGTTATAAGAAAAAAAAAAACTAGGCAATTCAATTTAGTCAACTTCAATCAGATTATAAACAAAAAAAAAAAAAATTAGGGATTCAAGAGATCCTTAACTCTCCCTAAAAACTTAATGCAAAATTCTTTCCCAACTTTTGCCAATTTCTCCACCCTCTACATATTCTCCTTCCTCCTCTTCAAACATATTCAAAAAATTATGTTTCGCACTTGATGGGTTGTTACACAACCCAGTAATTTCCTCACTCTACCCCTACATATATGGCTGGCTATTATGTCAGCCAATCAATTTACAACCCTGCCCTTGCCCCTTGGACTTTTTTTGATAAGTCTAGTTGATCAGGGGTCTATCATTACCCCTTCCCCCCCCCCAAAACTTTCACCTTGTCCTCAAGGTGAAAAAATGGAAATTGTTGTTGGATCAAATGATAAGGTTCTCAAGTAACTTTCAATGGGGGTAGTTCATTCCATTGTATAAGCACCTCTAATCCCCGTAATTTCTTCCCGGTTCTTGGCCGAACTCTTAGCAGTGTCTCCGATTCCACCAACATCTCAAAGTCTTCATTCAGTTGTCGAGGAAGCTCCACATTAGCTTCCAATGCCCCTTTTTCCTCCCATAGTTGGGACACGTGAAAAACAAGATAGATTGGGCAATGAGATGCTTCCGAACCTACTTCCTTCTCAATTTCAAATGGACTATAATAACGAGCAACCAACTTTTCATTTGCACGAGTTGCCAATGATTTTTGTCGATATGGTCTTAACTTCAAATAAACTAAGTCTCCTTCTTTGTACTTCAACTCTCTTCTTTTCAAATCTACTTCCTTCTTCATCATTGTTTGTGCTCTTATCAACTAGGCTTTTAATTTCTCAAGGATTAAATCTCTCTCAATCAATTGTTGCTCCACCATTGAAACAGAGGTAGTTCCCTTCTCAAACCTCTCTTCAAGGGAGCCTTCTTGGGTGGGTCGAAAGTGACTCCTCATTAGGAACTTGAAGTCCTCCCAATCCTTCACCTTTTGTTGCTTTTCCTCTCATTGGAACCACAACAGAGCAACACCTTCCAAACATAGTGTTGTTGCATCTAACTTCTCATCATCAGTCATCCCAGTCACCGCAAAATACCATTTGACTTGAAATATTCAGTCGCCCGGATCTTCACCTTCGAAGAGGGGCATCTCCTACCGTCGCCCTCGAATTTTCAGTCACCACCCCTCATCGGAACCATCTGCTTCAGCACGTTATACCCCTACTTTCGGCATCGCCTCAGAATCCTAAATGAATTCCAGAGGCTAGCCTCCCAACTTCTCCTTGTTCTTCTACTCCCGTTCCTACTCTTCTCATCTCGTTCCCATCCATGCAAACTGCTCCAGCAAGTTCACGACATTCTTCTCCACTGATTGAACCTTACCCCTCTTGTCATCAACTCCCCATTGTATGCCTTCCAATTCACCTACTCGGTCCATTAGGTTCACCATCAAGATATGTGATGCTCTTATACCTAAATGATGGGAACCCAAAGAAAATCATAGAGATTGAATTCAATTTCGCCAACTTCAATTAGGTTACAAGAAAAAAAAATTGGCATTCGAGAGGGGCTCTTAACTCTCCTTAAGAACTCAATGCAAAATTCTTTCCTACCTCTTACTAATTTCTCCACCCTCTATATATTCTCCTCCCCCCTCCTCAACCGAATTCTATTTCGCACTTGTTGGGTTGTTACATAACCCAACGATTTCTCCACTCTATCCCTATGCACATGGCTAGCTATTATGCTAGCCATCCATTTTACAACCTTGCCCCTACCCTTGGACCTTCTTTGAGAAGTCCAATGGATCGGGGCCTGTCAAGCTCACCTCCTTGAATGTTGAATCCATAGTTACCTAGTTCGTTCTCTTCCTTTAAGAACTACAAATTAGTTTGTAAGTCCCACTTCGCAGTGTATTTTCAAACTGGTTCGTAGTGGTGCGCGCACTGGGATGCTACAATAAACAAACTGAAGCTGAAAATCAGTGCTATATTTGAGATTTTGGGGCCCTGAAACAAAATGTAAAAATGGGCTCTTGAATTGGTCGACGAGGGTGAGCCACCGGGCACCGACCACAATGGCGAGCTGGCGAAGGTGCAAAACTACGACGAAGTGACGAGCAAGAGAGAGGTAGTGAGTGACGGAGAGTGAGCCACCAACCACGAAGGCGAGGCGAGCCGACAAGGGCAAGGAAGAAGGGCGACAGAGCAACAAGAGGAAAGAAAGGTAACGAGCAACGGAGCAACGATAGGCAAGGACGAGGGGCGAGGGGCTAGCCACGAGGGCAAGGGCGACAGAGAGAGTGACGGAGCAAAAGAGGCAGGGCAACGAGCAAATTAGTGAAAGCAAGAGGGAGAAAGGCAGGGGCGAAGCTTTGCAAAGGAGGTGGGCGGTTGGGCAGTGGGCCCTTACAAAGAGGGAGATTTCCAATTCATGGGCCCAAAATAGTCAAAAATTATGAATACCAATGCAATATTTTTGTTTTTTGTTTTTTAAAATTCTGACTTAATTAGCATAAGTCAATAAATAATATTCGCCAATCAAGTAGCCTCTTTAGCGTGTGTGTATATATATAGTGAAATTTTCTTTCTAATTAACATTGTTTAAATTTTATCTAACTTAAAAAAAAAATATGAAATTATATTAAATTCATTAAATATATATAAATTTGATAATGTAAAGAACGAACGAGCAAATTTTTTAAATATACCACGTCTCAAAATAGCATACCAACTAAACCTACCGCCTAGCCTAAGTACCAAATATCTAATTAGGTGAGTACCACATACCAAACTCGAATCACTCGTTTCAAAAAATTTTGGTTGAATCCATGCTTCTCTGATGGCGTGTAATTCATTCGTCTAGGAGCCCCAAATTCCATCTGTTTCTCTGCCAGAGATTGAAATCACAAGCTTCACGAGAAGGTTTCAACTTTCAAGGAGAAATGCAAAGATACTTCATTTGACCGTGGACCAATTTATGTCCTAGGAAGGAACAGATGGAAGGTACTAAATGTAAAGCGCCTAAATCCCATTACTTTTACTGCACTTTGTGATTGCGCGTTACTGTCTGTGTTAGTAACTCATATGGACGTGATCCTGAGGTTGAAGCTCAACTGTGCTGAAACCCAGATCCTTCTTCAGTCCCCTCTTCTTCATCAAACTCCTGACCCTTTCCACTTCCCCAAATCTTCCCATTTGTGCGTAAAGATTAGACAGCATAACGTAGTAACCACTATTTTGTGGATCCAAATCTATTAGTTTCCAAGCTGCAACTTCACTCAATTCAAGGTCCCCATGAGCTCTACAGCCAGCTAAGAAAGCTCCCCAGACAGCTTTAGTAGCCTCAGAGGGCATTTCTTTAATGATCTTGAAAGCTTCTTGGAGACATCCAAGCCGCGCCAACAGATCAACCATACACGCGTAATGCTTCACGCCCGGATGAAATCCATACTTCCCATCAACAAGTGAAGAGAATATTTGCCTTCCAATTTGTACCAACCCAGAATGGGTACAAGCACAAAGCACTCCAATCAAAGTAACTTCATCTGGTTTAACCCCTTCTTGCTCCATTCTGGAAAACCATCGGACCGCCTCCTCCCCGCTCTTGGCCAAAGCTAGCCCTTTAATAACAGCATTCCATGTAAAGACATTATTTTCCTTCATGATTTGAAAAACAGCTATCCCCTCTTCAATTCTCCCACATTTCCCATACATATCAATCAAAGAAGTTCCCAGGATCACGTCCAGTTCCCACTCACTCTTCCTGATAAAATCGTGTATCCAGACCCCCATCTCAAGAGCCCCAGAAGCCGAGCAGGCCGATAAAGCATTCACCATCGTCACTTGATTCGGACGTATACCTGAAAACTGCATCTGCTCGAAAGCAACCAGCGCATCATCGAACTTCCCAGCCTCCCGATACCCCGTAATCACAACAGTCCACGAGACAACATCTCTCTGCGGCATTTCATCAAACACCTTCCGGCACAAGCCTATATCCCCGCTTGACGCGTACAAGTTCAGCAACGAGTTTTGGACATAGATGTCGTTGAGATGACCCATTTTTACGATCTGGGTATGCACGCTTTGCCCTCGTTTAACATCGCGAAGGTCAGAAAAAGCCTTGAGAACGAAAGGGAAGGTGTAGTTGTTCGGAACAACGCAGCTGCTCTGCATGCGGGCGTGCATGGATATGGCCTTGCGAGGGAACTGGGAGTGAGAAAAGGCTTTGATGAGAGCGTTGCAAATGAAAACATGGGGCCGACGGAGCGGGGCGTATAGAAGATCGGCGTGGTCTAAGAGGCCGGAAGATTGACAAGCGGCGATGAAATGGTAGGCAATAGTGGTGTCGGCGTAGAGGCTATGGAGGATGAGTTGAGCCTGGATTTGGCGAATGTGAGTGGGCGAATTGCATGTGGCTAAGAGATGGATGATTCTGTTGGCTGCTGCAGCGTTGAGTTGTGGCGGCGGCCTCATCGGTGGCAAGGGCCAGGGAAGCGTCTGAAGACTTCCATGTCAGGGAAAAACTACAGGTTTCGGTCGCCGCAGTCTCGATATAGATGCGTGGTTCGCCGAAATTTAGATTTTTAAAATTATAAAAATAAAAAATAAACAATGACTATGACAGTCTTAATGTATTTTATTTCTCTAAATTAGACGATTATTAACAAATGCTTTTTGCTTCACCTCTTCTATTTTTGGAGAAATACTGATAAAATATTAAATATCATTAACACAAAAATGTTTTTGACTTCAAAGCAGGAATAAGATAAAAGAATGAATGCGCATCCGGGGAATCGAACCCCGGTCAGTACCGTGGGAGGGTACTATGATACCACTACACCAGATGCGCAACACATTAGCGGCTGTTGGCCAGATATAATTACTTACTTAAGCACATTCCGCTCTTAATTTTTATTTGGTTTTTTGGCCTTTCCGTTTTTCCTCCAAAGCCAGCATCTAGGTTGAAGTGCCGAAAAGCGGGCCGGAGACGAGCGATTTCTTGTTCCCAAATTCCGGCGAACTTGCCACTTGCAAGCGTCCTTCAGTACAGTATCATCGCCCGCGGTAAAGATGAGGATTGTAGGGCTCACAGGTGGAATCGCCTCCGGGAAGAGCACCGTCTCTAATCTTTTCAAGTCCCACGGCGTCCCCGTTGTCGACGCCGACCTCGTCGCTCGCGTAAGCCTCACTCTCCTCAATTCGACTATCTTGAGAATCCAAATTCATCTGCTTGTATGAGAGGGCCCTAAATTACAATACGAAAGAGCTGAAGTATGTCGAATAGATATTAAGAACAAAGATCGGCGAACTTCTTTGATATTTTCAATACCGATTGGCCGATGCCTTCTCCTCCGATCCGTTGAGGCCAGTTCAGCGATAGCAAAGTAACTTGTAGGTACTACAAAACTGAAGCTAGCGGTTTGAAGATCCAATGTTCGTGAAAATTAACTTAAATTGGTGTCTAACGTGTATTGTTAATTCCATTAGCTGATAATTGGTGTACACTGGCAAGTAAATCTCAGTAAAAGCGCGAAGACTGACAATTAAGAACAATGGTTTTATGTGTCTCTATTGTATTGTGTTAAGGAAGTTACAATTCTTCACGAACCTTTTATGATGACTTTTGCCCCCTTTTTATTGGGTTTTTGTTTTTCATTTTATTTTTCCTCGGATTCATTTCCTTAAGCGATGAACTTCTCTTTGTTGCGTTTACTCTGCATTATATGGCACTGTTCCTATGATGTTGGTTGATAATTGATGCAAGGGGTTAATTCACAGGATGTTCTAAAGAAAGGCACCGGTGGCTGGAAAAAGGTTGTGGCTGCATTTGGTGAGGACATCTTACAGGATAATGGAGAAGTAGATAGAGCAAAGCTAGGCCGCATAGTATTTGCTGATCCCGACAAGCGCCAGCTACTTAATCGGTACATATAGCTGGGGGTGCATTTGGATGTTCAATGGTTGATGAATTATTTTTATTGTGTAATTTATATCATTTAGACTGTGGAAAACATATCCCCCATCCAACTGGGAAAAAAGGAAAAAAATAAAAAATGTATATAATATATAAAATCATTTGGATGAAGGAAAGTATCCTTGCTGCTTTATATGCTCATTTATCTCATGGATGTGTAGCTTGTTTCAAGCTTATTGTTACTTTCGGGAACTAAATTACTTGACCATATGGAAATCTGTACAACATTTGTGGAAATGGCATCATTTGGTATGGAATATTTACTATTTAGTTTTAGAGTTTATCTTTTACTAGAGCCTTAGAATTGTTTATTCTCTCATAAGCCTTGGAGGCTCGAAGTTTTCTTGTGAGTTACCAATAGTTAATTATAGCACACCATTTCTTATTTTATGGTTTCTTGGGAAAGTATGCCTTATTGTATTTTTACAACTGTCTTGAATTTTTCTTTACTAGTCCTGGACATAGATCACCAGAAAACTGCATTGACTAACTCATCACAGCTACTTTTTCACTTTAGCCTTCTGGCTATTATGTGTTTGCAGGCTATTGGCACCCTTCATTTCGTCTGGTATTTTGTGGGAAATTTTGAAGTTATGGATGAGGGGCTATAAAATTATTGTTCTTGATGTCCCTTTGCTGTTTGAAGCCAAGATGGACAGGTGGACAAAGCCAATTATTGTTGTATGGGTTGATCCTGAAACACAGCTTCAGCGACTTATGGAAAGAGATAGAACATCTATTGAGGAGGCCAAAAACAGGATACAAGCTCAGATGCCTCTAGATTTGAAAACGACTAAGGCAGACATAGTAATTGACAACACTGGATCAATAGAGGAACTGAATGAAAGTTTTAGGAAAGTATTAGTCAAGGTCACAACACCATTGACATGGACTGAATTTGCACTTTCCAGACAGGGAGCTTTTGTGGCTTTTGTATCAGTTTTTATTGGTGTTATCATATGCCAGAAAAGTTTATAATGCAGCATCGTAGTGATTATCATAAAAATAAATTCAACTCTTACATCTCAGCAAATCATTTTTCTGCTTTATTCAATTGGATTGTAAGAATGATGTAGTTGAGGAAATTCAAGGTGTCCGAAGCTGTTGTGTGACTGTTAACACGCATTGCCTAAGCTGCTACATTTGTTCAAACTTTTTTGCATTTAAGTTTATGTTCAATGGCCATGATTCACATTGTCAAACTGTCCACTGGATCTTTTGACTAGATCCCGATTGGAGTTAATCTGTTTTTATTTGGTGCAGCAATCTTGTTGACTGTCTGTGTTATTTTTTCATGTTCTTGCCAGTGGGAGGTGTGGCATCCTATAGCAGTTAATGGCTGTTGATTTTTTTTTTTGGCATTGTAAACCTTGAGAATTGCGTGCTTTTGTGTTTTGTTTTTTTAGGTGATTGCCCGAAAAAAATTAAACAGGTCTATGTCCCAAAGCCTGTTGTGTTCCAAGGTGCTCATACTAGCAAGGGGCCAGAGACTGGTGGTTTCTATCCGGTCCCTGTTCCTACAGAGTCGAAGGCAGTGCATATCTCTCTCCAGTCGAGCAGTTGTTTGAGACGGCCCTCTCAAGGAAAGGTGCTGTGTACCCCCCTGCCCCAGCCATCGAAATCTGGTGATTTTCAATATAAGGTTAATGATCCTCTCGTGGCTAACAGGTTTTGTTCTTTAATGCAAAATGATCAGAGTACCCCTTCAGTGAGTGGCTTGGATCCTCAAGATTGTCATTATGGGAATCCTGATGTTGATGATGCGATGAATGCCATGTTTGACTCTGATGAAATCCCTTAAATGAATAGAGGCAAAAATGCATATGGAATCTTTTAGAATTCCCTCTGGAGTGGAATGGCCCAAATTTATTTTCTTAATAAAGTAATTAGCATCCTTTTTTCTGTCCTTAAACTAGAAATGGTGTCCCTTGTGCACCGGGCTCTGTACTTTGTGAGGGTCAAGGGAGTGTCATTCTTATTATGCAGTTTTACCTTTATTTTTAAAGAGGTTACCACAACTTGAACCCTTGCCCTTCAAATTACAAAGGAGCAAGCTTATCATTGCTTTTGTTGATCAACATTTGCAGTGAACTGGCATTTTGATTCATGTTTTCTAATCTGAGCGTCAAAATATATCAATATCCATTTCCCACTCTCACCAGCACACTTGTCTTTGGTCTTAGTATCAACCAGTTATGTGCTTCAAGTAATATAAAAACTTCAATCCTTGTGTGGCTGTCTTATGTCTCTCCCGCACCAATTAACTTTTTAATGTTCATCTAAGTGAAAATCTGCTGCTTTTCTATTGGCTGGTGCTTTATTAACCATCCCAGCAGAGAAATCCTGCTCTCTCGAAGTACACTTCGTTTTTTTCCACTCCCTAATCATTCAGTATGAGGTCACGTACCACTACATTGTAGCCACCATGTATTATTGATTTTTTGGGAGATTGGTGGCTCAGGATAGCAAATTTTCCCCCATTCAAGATAAGCATAAACAAGTATGAGTGCAAAAATTCTCACAAGTCATTCTTTGAGCCATAAAAAGTCTATCTAAACCATTGGCTCATTTAAAGTTGGACACTAGTGATTCATGAACCAAGTGCTTTTTGCTGTTTTAAAATTCTTAGCTTCCCCCAAGTATTTTGTCCTGTTTGAAGGTATTGTACGTTAGTCTCTGTTATCAGATGGAAAGAAAACTCCTTTAGATTACATTTTCTATTAGACAATTCTATCTCCAATATTTAAACTATAGGAGATATTTCTTATTAGGTTCTGTATTTGTTTCCTTGCCATTGGCTCCAATATCCAGTGGCATTTTTCACTTGTTATGCTTTTGTCTGTTATTTCTGGATGAGCTCACAGTCAGCTTCCATTGGCTAATGTAAGTGCTTATTGCTTGCTCAATCATAGAGTTGGCTCTTTTTGCATTTGTTGTCAACCTGATTTTTGTCACCGGTGTGATCAAATCTTTTTATTGATCTGCTGTGAAATTAATTATATTTGTTTGCACCATTGATTTTCACAAGAATATTGGATGTGCAAAAGTTGCGAATGCAATGGACACACACCTTGGCTTCTTTTGAGGCAGATCAGGATATCTGATATAAATGGCAGGCAACAGTGATTCGATTTGTCCCTACATCCGGGAATTGTATTTACTTTGTTAAGCACTCACTCAAACAGTAATCTCTCTCTCTCTCTCTCTCTCTCTCTCTCTCTCTCTCTCTCTCTCTCTCTCTCTCTCATACACATTATTTACCATCAACTATCGGCCCCCTTGCACCCTTCCCAACCCAAAAGAATGAAAATAATCCAAAAGGAAAAGACCACCATCCTTTGTTGAAATGCTAAAGGGAGCTAGCCATTTGATGAATGTCCCGATGCAGGTGGGGAACTTGGTTTCGGATGACAAATAGGTTTGTTGCGGTCTTGTCAGTGCTTGTCAAAAGTTTTAAGTTGGGAAATTCTTACTTTAGATCTTTGCTTGTACTATGTTCTACTGTTACCAACCCTTTAATTATGATCCGAGGGCTACCCCCAGACAAGCCACTAACATCCTTTTCTCACCAAATTGTTCCTTTAGCATCTACCAGTAGCCAGTGAATTACCTTTATGGCTTATCCAACTTTCTCGGTTCTTCAATTGAACATTACTGTCATGACAAGCATAGATATCGGCATTACTCTTCCAGCACCATATGCATCCCCAGTCATTTTTGACACTGTAGACAATTACACTTGACTGGCCCACCCCAAGATATTTACACTCGGGGCTCATATGATCTTGAAAAGTTGAAAGGTACCTTGGCTCCATGCACATCCAGATTTGTTCACACTAATTCCATATCTGCAATCGTTTGGTTGTATACTTGTATCATGATGGCTGGTGTTGGTGCATTAAGGATCCAGACGTGGAAATATTCATGAACTTTGGTACAATCTTAGTATCTTACTTTCCCATATCCCCAACTGGGGGGTAGCTTTCGCGCATTTGACTGCCTTTTTTAGTTTTTGTTTGTTCCGTAAGTAGTGTTATTGTCCTTTGTGAAAGCTGGGAGAGGGTGTCTTTGTGTACGTAGTCTGGTCTTTACTTTCGTTTTCACGACTTAAAACAAGTAAATAGAAGGACGATGACAGTATTTACAGGCAACCAAAACATTTTTCTATTTGTTAGATGAAACTTGATAAGTATGATGGTGAAACTCTTTACCAATTCATGGCTGAAATTGCAGGTAAGAGTAAATATCATGAAAGCTGTTGGATGAAGAATCTGATGCGACCCCATCAAAGGGTTTGATGTGGAGTGAGTGGAGTGGAGCAGAGCAGAGGACCCCGCATCCTGGCTTTTTGCCACTACCAACTTCAATGGTATCAATTATCAGCTCTTAACATTTTGTTGCTCAAAACCTAATTAATTTTTAATGTGCTGAAAGTTCTCGAATCATTTTACCAGAAACGTCACCACATTTCTGTTAGTTGCTCTGTATCATAATGGATGCACAGCGCAGATATATCTGGTACTCTCGGGGCCTTTTGATCTCTCTCTCTCTCTCTCTCTCAATCGCTTGAAGCTGTGCTGCTGTGACCACGTACAGTTACGCTGCTAGCTACTTTCAATTATCAACTTCTACTCGAAAGTTGAGACAACAGGGACTTCATTCTCCTTGAAAATTGTTCTATAAATGGTAAATTCCTCAACAAGTCTGCGAGTATCACTGGGTTGTATTTTTTTTATTTTTAAAACTCAAAATTATCACAATTTCTTCAATATACTTTTGGTTTTATAATATACTTTTATTTATAAAATTATTATTATAGAAAATTATTTTGTAATCCGATTCATCCATCTCAAGGTTATTTGAGTCGTGTAACTAAATTTATTTCACTTAAAAATTATTCTTGTAAAGTTATGAAGAATTATGATGCACAAAACGTTTTGTAATATTAAAAAAATATTAAAAATATATTTTTGATTTGAAAACGCATTCCGTCCACGGACGAACAAGATGAATTTTTTTTTAATTTTTATTCAAAATTTTTATTTTTTTAAAATTTATTTAAATGTATTATGAAATTTATGTTTATTTTTATATTAAATAATTATTTTTTATTAAAATTATATTTACAAAAAAAAATATTATATTATTTTATTTACATATTTTTTAAAATTTTTCATTTTATATATTTTTTAAAAATAACATTTTCTCGTTTTCGTAATTCTTTTCCACTTCCATTTTCACGCATCTAAGTTATGGAGAGGGATATTTTTTTTTATTAGTTCTTGTTATCTGATTTAAAAATTAAAAATAACTTTTAAAACCATAACCTTATGCAAAGAGAGCCCGCTAAACCTTTCGAGTCAGTCAGTGGTTTACACCAAGCAACTCGCCCTCAATGGATTTGAGAGAGGTGTGTGTGTGTGTGTGTGTATTTGTTTATTTAAACCGCTAAAACATGGCAGGGCCAGTTGGGCAGTCCCAAATGACGTGTCCTTGAGGCAGTGGTTTAGTCTACGTGGAGCTGACCTGGCTGTATGCACTCTTCAAACTAAACACTTTTTTTCCCATTTAAGTCCCCCTCCCTCTTAAACCTTTGCCCATACAAACCTCTCCCCTTCCCTTCCTCTCCACTCAAAAGCCACTCCTTTTCGTTGCACTCCACCACCCCCCCAATTAAACCCTCATCTCTCTCTCTCTCTCTCCAGCAGTGAGATATGGCAACAAAACCAGGTGACGAAGGCTCATCAGAACCGCCCCTGAAATACCGGACATGGATCTTGAAGGTCTCTATCCACTGCGAAGCCTGCAAGAAGAAAGTCAAGAAAGTTCTTCAGAACATTGATGGTACTACTCTCAAAATCCCCTCTAAACATAATTCATATGCTTCATCCACTTCCTTTTCTTCATGGACAATCTGTTCAGTTCATTTCCTAATTAATTAGTATATGTTTCGTTTTCAGGTGTTTATACCACCACGATTGATTCTCAGCAACAAAAGGCTACGGTGACCGGGAACGTGGATGGGGAGACGCTGATCAAGAAGCTGGCAAAGACCGGGAAACATGCCGAGCTCTTGCCGGAAAATTTCGAGAAGAAGCCCGGCAAGTCAAAGAATAACAAGAAACAAACCAACCCTGAAGGTGTCGGAAATCAACAGAAGGGTCCCGAAGACAAAACTGGAAACCCTGCTAAAAGCGGCGGCGGCGGCGGAGGAGGAGACCAGTCGCCGGCGGACAGCGGCGAAGAAGGTGATGAAGTCGAGGAGTCTGCTCAGCCTGCTAGCGGCCCGGCCAATGGAGGCAAGAAGAAGAAAAAGAAGGGTAAGAAGGGAAATAAAATGGAGGGTCCAAATGGTGGGGATGCTCCGGCGGGCACTGGATTTCTTCCGCCGGCCGGTGGCGTGAACCCACCTATTGGGTCGATGAATCCTGGCCCTCCGTCTCATCAATTTGACCCCTATCAACCGGCGGCCTACTATCTTCCCCCTGCTTATGGACTGAGTTACAATGCGGCGCATCCCAGTACCAGCTCTTCATATTATGCTCCGATGGTGCATGCATACACCCAGACACGCACAGATTATCCGCCACCTCCACCGTCGAATCCCATCCATGCAATCAGCCACGATGATGATGACAACTACTATGACGATGATGAGGGTGGATGCTCAATCATGTGAGAAAGTTTTCGTCATATATATGAGACATGAATTTTTATATAAATGAATGTGTTATATATATATAAGTATGTATGTATGTTTAGCACTATGTATAAGAATTAATAGAATTGGAGGGTACGTATATGTATGATGGAATTAGGGTTGGAAATATTCAAGAGAAATAAGAGCACTAGTTTGGAGGGTTTTCAATGATTTTTGCTATTTTCCTTTTCTTTTTTTTTTAATTTAGATTTGCTTGATCTCCTTCTGGGTCCTCGCCTAGCTACGTGTATATATAAAGGCTTATTTCGCTCACAGAAATGCTATTTTTACCAAGTTAAAGTAAGTAAATTGTGCCACGAAAGCAAGAAGGATGTGTTAGTAATATTTTTATAATTGAAATATAATTCATTGAAAGCGTACAACGAATACATCTTGGTTGTGTAAATATAAATGTATAAGGATATTATCTAATTTCTTTTTTAATTTACGGTGATTTAGGAATTGGTTTTGCTTTTAGAAAGGAAGGTAATGTGTTTGGTGGAAAACTGCATGAGGGTGGATAAGCCTTTTGCTTTTGGATGTTAGGGGTATTAGTAGACAAGCACTTTGGGATGGAGGCTTGGCTGTGTGGTTATTTGTAGCATTTCCTTTGTTGTTAAGTCTCTGAATCAAGTAGCAGCATGTGCGACAAACCAAACACCCCCCCCAAAAAAAACCCGCTATTTGCAACTATGTTACAGTTTTTTTTTTTTTTTAAATTTATGCAACACCACCAATTACCAACTCGATGAGTCAATGAAGTGATATCATAATATTAGAAAGAGCTTATCTAATTTAGCAGGTGTACTATTGGGTCACAGTGATGGTGGTAGTTGGTTGCCTCCTCCCCAGAAATAGATTGTGGTGGTGGTTATGATCTTGCTGGGGGTTCACTAAACAAACCCCATCCATCCCCACAGCCAAATTACCTAATCCTTCCCAATCCCCGTCTTTTGTCCTTCTCTCTCATCTAAAATCAGTAGTTAAGAAATGGCAATGTAATCCTACATATCTTGACTCAAATAATAGCCCATTGTTCGTAATGTACATATGCTATTTTCATGACTTTGAACTAGCAGTATTGAATAAATTAGGAGTAAAACATGAGTGGAAGATAGACGAGGAGAAGATGAAATATCGCCCGGGGTGGGAATGATTGATTGATATACAGAATCTGGAAGGTCCCAGAGCTTAGCTTAGCTTTGCTTTGCTTTTCTTCACCATCACACTAGCTACTTTTACAAGGTCCCCCCGCCCCCCCTCTTTGCATGACTGATTTGTATGGCCAAGCTAGCCACAGCTGCCTTTTAGTCAGGGAGGGGGGCTGTGAAGTTCACAGAAAGACATCAATGGAGGTTTTCTCATCTGTAGCCGAGAAAACAAACAATGAGAAATAAAATCTATTTTCTTCTCGGGCTTTAATTTCTTTGACTGTGAGTTCGATTGATGCCTAGCTAGTATTGAAATGAATTAGGATGATATCCATGGAATGTTCATGAATCATGACATGCGAAGAAGAATCTCAATCTAAAAACCCACAAAAAAATAAAAAGAGAAAAGAAAAAAGAAAAGATTTACAGTGAAGCACATAATTAATAGATGTAGAGAGAGAGAGAGAGAGAGAGGACAATGCATGGAGATTGGAAGAGGTGAAAAAGATGGATCAACGAGCTAGAGGCCTGAGAGAAGACAAGAAGTATATACAAGAAGAACATTATCTATTCCATTAGGATTTAGGGAGAAGCAGCACTTGTGAAAGAAAATAGAAAATAAAACCAATCAAAATCACTTCTTTCCGCATTAATAATCTCTGTACCTTTCCAGTCCCGTGATATATTCTCATCTTTTCCTTTTCAGCAAACAGATTCAAGTTTTACATCCTCCAATCCTTCTCTCTCCCTCCATTCTTTTCTATTCTTGCAGCATAAATTTTGGAATGGGGGACCAGCAATTGGCAACATCGATCGATCCTTGCATGATGCGGTCGGTGTGCGGTGAAGATTGGGCCGCCAGTTCTGTCCAAAGCGATCCATACAAATTGGCTGAATTGCAGTACTGTTATGTGTGTTGTCGACGATCAGTATATGCTTCAATTCAATGCCCGTATGTCCAATTAAACGATTACTATCGAGAGAGACCCGACAAGCGCTTTCATCGCAGAATATCCATCCGCCTGTGAGAAACAGTACCTCCACAGTACATTCCCGCCCATGGATTCTCAGACTTCGCTTTCTTCCTTTCTTTCTTTCTTCCTTTCTGTCTGTTCTGTAAAGAAGATGATCAACGACCTTGCTTTCTTCCACCCTTTCCCATCGCTCTCTCTCTAGTCTCCCCTCCTAAGTCTTGGGTTTGTTGGAAGAAGATCAATCGGCCTCGAAGATGAAAAGTTTGGGCCCAGTTCAGTTGGTAAACAGCCGAGCCCTAGTTGACGTGCCTCATAAAATGGGCCTTACGCAATGCTCACTTGCAGAGCCCAACAATGAAGCCTTGACAAAGACAATAATGTTGGAAAAATAAGGAAAGAAACCCTTGCGTTTTGCGTCTCTTTCCAGACGTTGTACATAGCCTCATCTTCTGAACAAATATCCAGAAGAAGTTGAAGAGGAGAAGGGGCGATTTGGATCGGGGAATCTGGAAATGGCATCGCACTCATCGCAAGAAGGAAAGCAAGCGAATATAATTGATGGAAAAGCAATCGCGCAGACCATCCGATCTGAAATCGCCGCCGAAGTCAGCCAGCTCTCCCAGAAATACGGCAAGGTCTCTCCTCTCTCTCTCTGTCTCTCTCTCTCTGTGTTTGATTTTTGTTGTTTCAGATGCTGTTATTTATTTAGAATTTTATATTATTCTTGATTCGTCTGCAGTCCGTTAAATAATGAATTGTCTGCTTGAACTATATATCTGTGTTTGTGCTTCATGTTCTCAAATAAATGAAAAAAAAAATTGATTTTCAACAGTCTTGGATTTCGTTAGATTCGCCTCTTGAACTGCTAAAAATAGGAGGAAAAAGTAAGCAAGAAGCCTTCGGTTGGATCACTGGCTAATTGGCACCTCATGTATATTTTTGCATCAAGGACAAATCAATTGTACTGCTTCTGTCAAACCTAGATATGAAAAAACAAAAATCCGCTTTTCAAGCTTTAGCTTTTTCGATTTTACCAAATGTCTGAGCTTCCATACTTTTTTTTTTTGGGGGGGGGGGGGGGTTGATAATGAGCTTCCATTTATTAACTGTAAGAATGTATTAAAATTAACTGTAAGAAGGTCGACATTGTTGGTTTTATTGCAGGTCCCAGGTTTGGCTGTAGTCATTGTAGGCTCCAGGAAAGACTCTCAAAGTTATGTCTCTATGAAGCGCAAAGCATGTAATGAAGTTGGGATTAAGTCCTTTGATGTGGACCTGCCAGAGCAAGTATCTGAGGCTGAGTTGATGAGCAAGATCCACGAGCTAAACGCAATTCCTGATGTTCACGGTTAGTTGGCCCTATTCCTAAGAAGTGCTTTTATGTAGTTTGTTATCATTTCATGTTATCATTAACAAGATCTTTTTGGTGAAGTTTTTCTGTATTTCATGTGTTCTCTTCCTGTATTTTAAATTTATTTGTCATAATGTTTTCAAAATATTCTGTCTTATTTTTCTAGATACATGGCTTTTGCTAATGTTGCTGGATGCAATTGTTAAAACCCATTCTC
Organism: Diospyros lotus; assembly: GCF_014633365.1. Taxonomy (NCBI): domain Eukaryota; kingdom Viridiplantae; phylum Streptophyta; class Magnoliopsida; order Ericales; family Ebenaceae; genus Diospyros; species Diospyros lotus. Next base: position 35,933,767 of record NC_068338.1, on the reverse strand, counting down.
TGAACTAGAGCAATTATGCAGAACAGACATCTCCTTGCAAGAGAGTTATGTATTCTATATGTTTTATACACAAAGATGATCCATCTAGAGCTCTTTGATTTAATGTAATTCGAATTTCTAAGTTTTTGATAGCATTTGCCTTCTCCTTGCAAGAGAATAGAAGTCCTTGTCTTGGTTATGTTTTGGCATCCTAGAACCAAGTATTTTGAGAGAATGCTAGGCCTAGCTCAATGCTTCTTTTATTAGAGTGCCCTCTTTTTTAGTTAAAAAGTAATTTGCCCAGATTATGTTTTGCTTGGGTGCAGGCATATTGGTTCAACTTCCTTTACCGAAACACATAAATGAAGAGAGAATCTTAGGTGAAATCAGCATTGAAAAAGATGTAGACGGCTTCCATCCTCTGAACATTGGCAAGCTTGCGATGAAAGGCAGAGAACCTCTGTTCCTTCCTTGCACCCCCAAGGCAATACCTTCTATCTTGGAATCAATACAAGCTTTACACTAAATCCATGCTTCTTGAATTTGACCTTCATAGTGTTTTAGAATTAGATATCAGTCTGAACGAGAATCTCCTATGTGAAAACTCTTGGTCAACAGGGATGCCTTGAGCTTCTGTCCCGAAGTGGTATTAGTGTGAAGGGAAAGAGGGCAGTTGTGGTGGGTAGAAGCAACATTGTTGGATTGCCAGTTTCACTACTACTTCTAAAGGCCGATGCCACCGTTACAATTGTTCATTCACATACCAGTAACGCAGAGAGCATCATCCGTGAAGCAGACATTGTTATAGCTGCAGCAGGACAAGCAATGATGGTAACCAGAGGCAAATTACAGATTCATGTTCATCTATATGCCATAAAATTTTTCTCACATTTGTGATGTCTTCTTGCGTATTCATTTTCCTGACAAAATTCATGGCAGTTCTCCCACCCCTTTAATTCCAGAAACAACTTCTGATTATGTTACTTCTACTGTGAGACTTAAAAAGGATAACTTGGTGCGGCATGCCGCATGCATTTCATACTAGTCTGGAGGTCTATTGGGATACATAAATCTTCCTGCAGAACAAATTCATTTGCTGACTTGAGTTGTAATTCACTCGACTCAAGGTTTTGTGGGTTATGTTGACCTAATTGACTTAAATCTAATATCAGATTAAAGGTGGCTGGATCAAACCCGGTGCTGCAGTTATTGACGTTGGCACGAACGCCGTAGATGATCCGAGCAGAAAATCAGGATACAGACTTGTGGGAGATGTGAATTTCGATGAGGCGTGTAAAGTTGCAGGATGCATAACCCCGGTCCCGGGCGGTGTCGGCCCAATGACTGTCGCGATGCTACTGAAGAATACCTTGGAGGGCGCGAAGCGAGCAATGGAGCAGCCCCAGTGAAGCACAGAGCAGCCACCACAATCCCAAAGTCTTTGGGTCGGGACGTTGCTCATTATTTCTGAAGCTAAAATTTTGTTAGAGAAAATTGTTCATAAGTTGTTCAATAGTAAATAATGCTTCTCTAGCAACCAAAATGTTGTAAAATTCGGCTTCATCATCTTCCCCCTGACAGGAATCTGGTCAATTAATCATTTTTTTTCCTGTTATATTATGATGATTGAACTACACTGCTAAGCGCACAGGAAATCGTGATCTTTACTATTATTATTAGGAGTTAATCTGAGTTTCACCTCATCCTTCTTTTGAGGGTGTATTTGGATGGAATAAGACATTGGTCTATTATATAAAATTAATTCTCATCAACTCTTTTCGGCTTTGCTTTAAAAGTTAAGAACGCATTTTAAATCCAGAACAGTGTGAGACGTCACATATTTTTCCTTCTAATTTGACCAATAATTTATACTTTTTTACAGACTCACCAGTCTCTCTCTTTTGTTTCAGATGGAAGCCCAAACCAACAGGTCTACTCTGGACGGGCCAAGCCCATTTGCTAAATGAGTATTGGAAATGGCGACAAAACAGAAGGATAGACAAAAATTCTCCTTTTTATTATCATTCACTAATGCTGATATTTTCATCGAGTAACAAAAAATGACTCTAGTTTTTTCTTTCTATTAAAAAAAAAAGGTCCTTAATTCCAAAAGGATAATTGAAGGTTGACCAAAAGTCAACGCGAACAAGATGGGGGATCAAAGAGCATTCAGCATGGGAATCAAATTCATTGTTTCAAGTCATCTTTTTGTTACCCAAAAAGATAAAAGAATTAAACAGTTGAGAGAGCTGGGAAAAGAGGCCCCCCCCACGCTATATATCCACAACCACAACGTTAATTTGCGGGTAGAGACTGACGGAGACGTCCGCCGAACAGATAAAAATGTAACAATCGGTGGTGGTTATGGTAATTACCAATCATTACGCAGCTTTTGTCGTCTTAGCCTTGCTTCAAAGTTGCATCATTCATATACATATATGAAAGCAATACAACTCCCACTTCCGACCTGAAGCTTTACTTTCCTCCTCCTTTTTTGTTCGTCCACTGACAAATATTGTGTCTATTACTGTAGCCTGCCTCTACCGACGTATATACTGGCTTTATGGCCTCGTTTCTTTTGGCCCCTGATTTTGCTCCACATCAAGGTCGCAATGCCAATGATATCTTGCTTTTTGCATGCTAGCTAAAAGATTTGAAATCTACCTTGTTCCTACAAATTCAACGCCTTATATGATTTAATGTAACCCTCGCTCTACTATATATGTATCATCTTTTAATCCTGCTGAATAGAGCTAGCTATATATGCATGAATAGATCTAAAGAGGACCTAGAAAATTATCTGTTAAGGTTTAGCTAAGCTAGATCACCCATCTCAAACCCATGACCACGAGTCTTAGTAATTGTTTTCTAATTAGGGTTTGATGAAATCTTTAATATATATTAATTTATTCAAATTTTAAAAATAAAAAACTAATAATATATTATTATAAAAGAGTAACGAGTATCATTAAACTCCTAAGCAGCGCCACCATTTATGTTTAGCAACAAGAAAGAAAGAAAAAGGGAAAGAGAACAGTGGATTACTGTGCATATGGGCACAAGCATAGAGAAGATAGACTAAATGTTGAGAACCAGCCCCCACATTTGATGAATTTATAGGATAAAGTAATTCCCCATCAATTATGGTTGGATGTGTTGACATTGTTGGTTGAGATGTGCATATATATATTTGAGCATGATCACGGGAAGTTTTAAAATTAAAGGGTTTTCATTTCATAAAGAAAATGAGTAATTAGTATTATAGTGTGGTATGGTCTAATTAGTTATTGGTAGGTGATAAAATTGTTAATTAATCTTGAATGTTTGAATCTTAATGATGTTACTTTTATCATCTCTTATAATTTGATAGTGCCTTAATTATATAGTCAACAAATTTAACATGATAGAAGTCTATATATGATGCTTGATATATAAGAGAGACTTACTAAATAATTAATCATATTTCTAAAAAAAATTCTCTTTTATCTTTTGACTCACACCAATAAACAATTGTCTCTCTCCCATATATTTTAGTGCTGCTTCCTTCATGTTCATGAAGATAATTTGGTTTTGACACATGCACATTGAATGTACAAGTGGATATCTATCACATCCCAGTAGCATACATGCAGCTAACATATACCTGCCACTAGGGTTCAACTTTTTGGCAAAAGGAAGAGATAAAGTTTCAGAGAGATTCAAAGAATGAGTGGATGATGATGAATTGGGTTGAGAATAATTAAAAAAAAAAAAAAAAGAAAGAAAGAAAGAAAAGAGGAAGGTATAGTCTTAATGGATATTATGACATAGAAAGATGGATACCCACTGAGATTAGCATATGTTTTATATATTATTGCAAAAACATTAATCTTTTGATTTTAGTGTAGTGATGAGAGAATTGTTGCATGCGCATGTAGGGGCACGCCCAGGCAGAGTGCTGAAGTTGCTGACGAATCCAACACAATATTTCAAACTGATGGGCCATTTCAGATTGACTTGAAAATCCTTTGATTCAACTCTAGCTAGGTCGTCACTCTACTTTCTCTCAAGAAATTCCAAATTATCCGGAAAGATTCATCATTATGTACACAAAGCATACATATATATGGGCTGGTTTTGTTTTTCCAAATTCCAATTGTACTCATCTTTATGTTTTTACTATTGACCTTTTGTTGGTTGTACTTTTTTTTTGTCTCTTTAATTATATTGCTTGTATATATCTTGAGTTTTTTTGGACTTGGTTAGCTTAGGCTTCATGATAGCGTATATGTAAGCTTTAGCCATACTTTTGGCTTTGTGTGTTTTCCTTTCCTGTTAATCTCAAAAGCTCTCAAGTTATATACTGGCTTTGTATGTGGTTAACAATATTGAACTTATATAACTCATCTGAATCAGAATATAAATAAACAAACAGTTGATGAATTTAACAGTAGTAGTGAGATACATATATATATATATGTATAAAATATTGGCTCTTCCGATTGAAAAACGAAAGTCCCACGACATTATTTTAGCCACTGAATCTTCCAAACAGTTGGTGAATTAACAAAAGGAAACAATAAGGGTATTGATGAACCCTAGCTAGCTAGCTAGTGATTAAAATGATCGACCCAGAAACAATTATTAACTCTTTCAAGGTTTCCACATTGGATCTCTAGGGCTAAAGAAGCAAGCCTTCACACTGGAATCAAGCAGCTTCAAAGCCGCATTATTCGATTTGATGCACCTCGGCGTCTTGTACTGGTTAATGGATCCTCCCTGCTCGATGAACAAATCCATCAACGCTTCGAATGTCCCTGGCTTCACCACCCGGATCTCCAGCGGTCCCACCGACTTGTCGTGGGCCCGGCACCGTCGGTACACGTAATCCAGCTCCTCCTCCATGGCGGCGCAGCATTCCCGGAGCACCTCCAGCGACGGAGCCACCGCCGTCGGCGAGCAGTTCCTGATCTCCCAGTAAATGACGTAGTGTCCTGGCACCGACGAAGCGTCGGCGTAGCTGGTGTACTCGACGAGCAAGGCGCCATAAGGCTCGAGCAGCTTCTTGGCCTTGGTGACGCTCTTGTGCAAGTCCTCCTCGTTGGTCTTGTCGTTGTCGATGCTGAGAACCACGTTTCTCCGGCAGATGAACCGAAACTGTGGGGCTCGGTGGTGGAATCCGGTCACTTGGAGAACATCTCCTATCCGATATCTATATAGTCCTAGCTCGCGCGTGATGCCACAAAAGGGAAACAATTAACATCGATCATCCCAACTACCCAGTTTTTATGTTAGAAAGAGAATTCATCACCATAAGCTAATATAAAAAAAAAAAAACTTAGAAACCATAGTTACCGGCAAATGTAGTAACCACGAGCTCATAATAGCAGCCAAGCCGGACCTCCACCAAGTCGACAAGCTTATCTTTGGGCACTTCGTCTTCTTCATCCAGATCCATGAACAATGTCCCATTTTCTCCCAGAGGTATGAACTCGAAGTAACCCATGTTCGGCAAGAGGGTAAACACAACCTCAGAAGGCTCACATAAAGGTTTCAGATTCACGCCGAAGTAACACTCAGACGAAGCGTACATCGTACAAACTAACGGCAATTCCCCGTTGGTGTAGTATTCCAGCGACGGAATGTACTGTGCCATCGTGCCCGTCACCACCGCTTCAATGTACTTAGCCTTGGGCCAAAGCCGGCAAACTATCCCCTTCCACGATGATTGCCCGCAGATGGCCTCTATCTCGCCAGCGAGTTCCGGGTCTGGCGCCGAAAGCACGACCGACATGGCTGACCGGCACTCGGCGTCGGTGATGCTAGGGTTTAGTTGTCCCGTTCGGATGTCCTGGCATAAGTCTGGCCAGTTGTCTTCAAGGAAGGAGATGGCTCGAAGGAAGGCGGAGGCGAAAACGGCGCCGAGGCGGAGGACTTGGCGACGGTGGAGGAGGCCCGCGAGCAGTTGGCAGTACATGCTCTGCTTGCTGTCGCTGGACAGGATGGCCTGGTCGGGGCTCGTGAAGTCGTTGAAAGGGTCGCGTGATCGGCACTTGAAGTGCTTGCTCTTGTAGTAGCTGGTGAGAACGGTTCGAGCTGGCAACCCACAAGGAGTTGACATTTCAGATTTCACAAAGTAGAGGAACATGGCCTTGCCCTCGTCCAGTCCACTGATGTACCTGGATTAATCACAATGTGGTCTGCTAGTCCATATCTTATGAATCAATCAATGAGAAAGTTTCATGGCCAAAATTATTACATTATACATGGGGCTACAAGATTTTATATATGGGTTTCAATTCAAGGCAACTAGATTAATCGTCTTAGAATTTTCTCTTGAAAAAGGCTCATCCTTGACCACGTACGTCCATCTTTCAAATGTTCAAAAGGGTTTCCTAATGCATAATGAGTGGAAATTAATGTACGTGAAAAATAAACCCAAAATGACAAAGTACATGAACGTTATTATATATAATTATGTGTGTGTGTGTGTGTGTGTGTTGACAATATTTTCTCATAAAGTTAATAACCCTAATGAACTTGAGCTTAGCTAGCTAGAGCACAAGCCTGCCTTCATGGAAGAAAATGATTTACAAATAGAAATTTTATTAAAATGCACACACACACACACCCGCACACACTATGTTAATTTCATAATTGTAAAAATATTATCTTCACATTATTTTAGTGATACTTAATTACAAAATTGGAAAAGAAACTATTTTACTTTCAAGGGAGAAGGGTGCTTTTGTGGGGTAGGTACCACGATCGGGTACCCGACGTGGTACTTTCTATGATCATTGGAACAACGAAGGAAAGAAAGAAGCTCAAACCTGATCAATCCCATGTGATCTTTTAAGATAAACAATATATGTATAATTTGCCCCCAATATTATTCTTGGTGACATCAACTACTTGATCATTCTTGTCTGGTTGATGTGCTATATATTAGAATTTGGATGGTGATGCATTTTTCCACTCAAAGTGGATAATACAAGCACCCCCCACACAAGTTGGTGTAAATCACCCTAGCTAGCTCTCTCAACAAGTTTGTGTGTGTGGGTAAAGTGGAAACCCTAAAAGTAGATTTACATATATCTACATCAAGAATGATCAGTTTTCCAGGAAAATCAATAAAGCAAGAAGAATAATTTAACACGTCCAGAAAACACAAGGTGAACCGGAACAAAACAAGCAAGCATCATATCTTACTGGTTCATGATGGGCATGATGAGATTGTACAGAAAGGTCCGGCGGTCGAGATCCTCGGCAATCGACGGCATCATCTTCGGCTCGCCGGCCGAAGTGCCAGAACTGCAAGTGTATGTATATATATATATATATGCACAGACATTCAAAGTTTAGATTATTTTGTGGTTCAGAACCCTTACATTATATGTAAGTCGTCAGTAGAAAATTTTGGTGTCTCAAAACTATGTTTTATATAGCAGAGAAAGAGAGAGGTGACCTGCAAAGCATCTCGGTTATGGGGTGGCCGCTGATGAGGGAAGAGTCTTCGCCATTGGCGATTCTCTGGATATAGGGACGAACACCATTGTAAGTAATAACCGGAACACGTCGCTTGAACTCCAAGACATCGCTTGATCCAGCCATGTATTTTTTCAAATACTCGGTCTCACCATTTCTGGCTAAGATCTCCCTCAAAATGCTCTCTTGAACTTCATCAGCCTTGCCTGTTAACTTCTCAAGCTCCTTCAATGCCTCCTCGCCTTTGTATTCCAATCTTTTCCCGTCCATACTACTAGAATAAATTGATCGAGAAGAAACTAAACACAGCTGAATTATATTAGTACAAGAAGTTGGTGATGTAGAGTTCTAGAGTTTAGAACTCAAAAGGGTATACGAAGAAAGGGGAGAAGATGGATGAAGAAGAGTTATACAGTTCCGATCCTCAAAGGGTGTTTATATATATATATATAAATATACATATATAAATTAATATGATTCTGCTACGCAAATTGTTCTAAGAATATGGTTTCTCTTTCTGCATGATTGGTACTCCTATAAGAGGCAATCTGTTTGGTTCCGTCCATAAAGCGCTCCCCACAAACTTTTCTTGATTTGAGATCACTGGCTTGGCCGTATGATGCACTATACATAAATCATCTCTGAATTCTACTTAATCAGTTTGGTTTCTTTTTCTTCTTATTAATTTTTTTTTAAGTAACATATAATCAGTTGGTTTCTTAATTTTCCAAATATGCGCGTATACGTCTGCACATGCACATTACCATCATCAAAGGATCTCAGTTTGCCTCGATGATTTAAATTCTAATATTGTTTGTTCACATAATATACATGAATACATGGGTATATATATATAAATAAAATGATTATATTCTTATAAAAAGATATCAAAATAATAGTTTTTTTTTTAAGTTATAAAATGGGTGTTCTAATATTTGATTAATGAGTTACTAACATTAATACGAGAACTTATAAGTGCCTCCATATATCTTGGCTAGGTTCCTTTGTCACTCAAAGTTAAGTTGTATGATTGCCCTTAAATCGCACCAGCATTTACATATCTAGCTAATCCAAATTTAATGGCATTGTATTATAAGTATCTTGATAATTAAGGCGTATCATATTGTTCCAGAGTGCTTGATGCCTTTAATCATATCTCGATGGGCACTTACTTGTCTATTATATTATTATTATAAGTAGCTTGATAATTAATTAGGTGTATGATTTCCTTTAAGAGTATCTGATGCCCTTAAAATCCTACCGGCACTTACGTACATATCAATTGAGTATAATTAAATTTGATAAGATTATATTATAATTACTATATATAGCTTGATTGCATATTTCATTCAAGAATGTTTAGTGCCCTTAAATCGTACTAGCACTTGCATATCTATTTACGTAACACACAAAAAATAATAATAATAATAATAATAATAATAATAATAATAATAATAATAATAATAATAACTGCAAATTTTCATGGACAGAGTGCAGGACAAATAAAGAAAGCCACGTTGAGTTTACAGCCTTGTTGGAATGCATTGAACCAAGGTTAAAAGTACATTTTAATTAATTTCATGCGTTCCCACGTATATTCTAGTTCCGACAAGATGGAGATGGTTGGTATCTGGTTCCACATCATTGATCATATGTGTGTGTGTGTGTGTGTGTGTGTGTGTAATAATATATAATATCTTCCACAAGCATAAGCCACTGTACTCTACATTTCTTTTGCTCTCTTGGGTTGTCTTGTCTTGTCTCATCTCGCGTAATCCATAGAAAAGCTGAGCAGATCAAAGTTTCTTTCTTTATCGCATCAGTTCTCTCCTTTTGGTTCTATGAGAAAATAGAATGTCATCACGTGTAAAATCCTTAACAGATCAAAACCCTAACCCAACTTCATTCCTCATAACCTCAAGGGTAGCTCAACGCCTCAAATTACTCCGAAAGCATCAAGTGAAAACTATTTTTTAGGATCACGATGGTCACTTTTTGAGTTGGGTCATATTCAGATCATGTATGCAGGCCGGCTGGTGTGCTTCATTAAAGACTAATCGGACAAAGGCCGAAATGCTGTATTACTAAAAGAAAAAAAAAAAAACTCAGTTTACAAGTTAAGCTAATTAGATAAGTACAAATATCAAGTTGCAGCAGGAATCAAAAGGTCATTCGAAACCCACATCGATATTCAAAGGCTAAAATAAGCATCAAAATGTCAAATTAAGATTGTAAAATGTATATAGCTAGGACTGGGTTGTAAGGATCAAAGCGTAGCTCTAGCTAGCTAGCTAGCTAATTAGTAGGGAGGGAGGAATTGCATGCAGAGGAAACAATTAATGTCAACCATAGAATTATATAATTAAGATTAATTCCAAGATGCTCAGAGAGAAGAGAATATAGTGGCCGGTATACGTACGTAAATAGTTACCTACTGTGTCATTTTCGGCGGGTGGTGCTCGCCGCGCGCGCGCATCCATGCTTATATATAAATATAAATATATATGTATGTATGTATGTATGTATGTATGCACACGCACTTTATTTTAAAGCTGGAGCTGGGTGATGAGGGTGACAAATTAACACATCACCACCGGAGGGTCTGCGGCTAATATACGTAGTGTCGTGACAAATATGGCAAGACAATGCATAGTGCTCTAGAGCTATAGTGCATTGGGAGAATTATTATATGGCCAATGGAGGAGAGAGAAAGCAAAGTTTCCATTCCATGGCGACCGAATGGAGCACCCAGACCCAGCAGCTAGCTAGCGTGCCTCCACTCAAATCATGGTGTCCTCCATTATCTTCCTGGATGTATTCTCCGTACGATACTTGCAGCAGCAGCGCGCGGCAGCAGCAACCATATATTTTATATTATTATTATTATCTATATATATATATATATTATTATTATTATTATTATTACGTGCATGTGATGATTCTATAAATCGATCCAATCATTATCATGCATACGAGTAATAATATTAATTAATAGGGTTTGGTCCTTTGGATGATTTAATCCTAGCGTTCATTCAAGAGGCTACAAACAAAGATGATATATATTATTCTGTAATTTTGTGCACAAAAAGATTAATCTATTTAAATAATGATTAATCTATTACGTACGTACTGTGTGTTGAAATATATGGATAATCTAAATAATCGATCGGTGGAGGCCAAAGTGGGACCTAGCTAGTCAATAAACAGGGGTAATCATCATGAACTGAAAGTAATATATATATATATATATACATATATATATGATATATCCAACAGTAGTATTCCTGCGCCTTGTCCGTACCAATCCCATACCACCCTATATGGTATATGCATGTATATTTTGCCATACCTGAAGTCCTAAATCATGTAACAAAGACAAAGAGAGAGAGGGGATGGAATGAAAAGAAATATAAAAGAACTCTTTCAGGAGGAGGAGATAAAAGTAAAATTAGTATTGCAATGAAAAATAGATGGAAATGTTTTATTTATTTATTGTAATTTAAAATTTTATTTTGTATTTCTCTTAGATTGATTGGATGGATGGAAAACTTAATTACTTTATTACTTCAAGTTTAAATTTGTAATTTGAGTTACTAACAATCTTATCTTTATATTGAGAGAGTAGAAGAAATGGTCCTTTAATTCATTTATTATTTTATAGCTCATAACCATCCCTATAAATTTGGAGAAGACATTTTTCATTCCACTTTATTAATACCGTCCAGATGCTGACGATGATGAAAACCACAAAGTAACAATGAAACAACCCCATCACATGAGGAAGGCCTCCAAGTCAAAAGGTAAAGGGCAGGGAGAGAAGCTTTTTCCGTAAAGAAGAAAATATGTTTTGTCCGAAAGCGAAAGCAACGGCAACAGCAGAAGCATAATAATAATAATAATAATAATAATAATAATAATAATAATAATAATAATAATAATAGAGGGGGGAGGAGGAGGAGGCAGGCAGGCAGGCAGGCTTTTGGACAAAGCTGAGCCTGAGCTGCTTGCTTTTTTTAGTTGGGATGGGGGGGCAAATGGACATTTTTTTTGGGCTTAAGAGTGTGATACTCCTGAACAAGGAGAAGTCCATCGCATTCGCAGATGACCCAACCAACCAACCATGCCATATGCTTTGTCGACCAATCCACATTATCCTCTTCCCTTTTGCCCATCCAGCTGCAGTAATGGACGTGACCTAGCTAGCTAGCCGAGACATACCATACAAGTTTGCTGCATCCTTCAATCTTGAAAGGTCCCCATCTTAATTAAAACATCCGTCTATTGAGTTGCAGTTGGAATTGCAAACACAAAAGCCAAACCAGTCTTCATTAATCATATATAAAAATTAACATCTCACATTAAAACCAGATCTCAGAATGATCCATACAAGAACCATAAAGAACATAAACACATCCCATCAACTATCAGTTAGCAGAGTACCCCCAACACTCACCAACAACACCCCTTATAAAATGACTCAAAAAGTTATCTAGAAATAAAACAGGAGCTTTTATCCAATTGCATAGCGAGGTGATGAACCTCAGACCTCATCCATTACTGTCGAATTTCAGCTTTCTTCTTTTGCCAAAGGCGATCCAGTGCACTGTCAGCGTCTCCCTGCATTACCACCACCACAGCCACAGTATTAGCTCAGCAATTTCCTCGTACAGTTGGTCCGACAAAACAACATTACCCAAGAAAAAGGAATTCAATGAGGGGGATCTGCTCAATACTTTTAAGGCTATATTTTGAATAAGGATTTTAATGCAAAGGAAACAGGAAAAAAAAAGAAAAAGAAAAGCCTTAATAACATAAAAATAATTTAAGTACCATACATTTTCCACAAACAAAAAAATATATATTTCCTTTCCTCGCTTTTTTCCTTCCACAAACCCTAGTTCCGGATGTAGGGTAAGAAGACTAGTGCAAATTAAGTAGATGATCACTGAGGCATCTCAGTAACACAAGCACTGGCCAGCCCTTGCAGGGTGATGGGCCATGTAACTAACCTATGTGAAGAGAACCCAACTAGCCCAGCTGGTTAAACCAAAAAACCAAGAACCAGTGAATGAACCAGTTTGGTTCATTTTATTATATTTTTATACTGAATTTGTGTTAAAATTACTATATAGACTTTTCTAAATGTAGTATAAACTGTATAATGCCCCTTAAGCTTGCATTTGGATAAAAGGATTTCAAATAATGTCATTTTAAATTTTATCATCTTAAATGGCATATACAGATGCCATTTCAAATTATTTGATTTTTGGTTCCAAATCCTAGGTAAATTTGGACCCAAATCTAAATGCTTCCAACAATTATGTAACCAAATAATTAATTTGAATTTTCAAATTCTTTTTTTTTTTTTTTGCTGGATAAAAGTACGAAATTTCAAATTCTAAATGAGAAATGATAAGGAATGAAGTTTTGTCTGTTATAATATTATGATGAATTCCATTACTTTTTTATGTTTTAGATTTATGTTCTAATTATTGTGTACTTATTTATTTAATAAAAATAAAGCCTTATTCAATCCCAGTTCAACCATATACCCACCTCAACCATTTCTAAGTTGATACTTGGTCTGGGTTTCAATATATTCAAATTGACCAAACTTGTTAAATTAAAATTTTATCTTACAACATGCTTTAACTGTAAAATTGTATAATACATGGGACAAGAAGTTGCAATTTTAATTTTTCTGCCTTATCTGTCTCACTCTAAATTCAGCATATCCTTTCCCAGCCCCTCCCTCCCCAAGACACGCATGCAAACCAGAACCAATCACATCTACACCACCACTATTTCCATTTTCTTTATTAAAAGTTGTCTAGAGTATAGGATAAGAAGATCAGTGAAAGCAGTGTATTTTGAGGGCCTATGAAGTATTAAAAAGAAGTTTGTTTCCCAATCATGTAATTAGTAATAGTTGGGGGGTTAAACTATAAATATGTAATAGTCTTCACTGGGATATCCGCCCACTATTATAAATAGAGGGCAAAGGGGTAGCCGAGAGAGGCAGATTTTCTCATTCTATTGTATCGAGCGGACATTCATTTAGAGAGAAAGGCTAGTGAGCAAGACAGCCTTGTACTCTTGGAGAATGAGTGTTGAATGTACTTGGGAATAGGAGAAAATTACTCAAGCTGTTGTATTGATCATTCTTGGTAACAAAGAAGGCTGCTCTTGGTGGGTGTTTGAAGGCTGGATGTAGGGTTGCAATCATTGCAATCCGAACCAAGATAATCTGCTTGTTCTTCTTGTTGGTTCGTGTTTCTGTCCTGTTTTTCTTGTTTCTGTTTCATAAAATTGTTTGTTATGTGATTGGCAATAAATCCAAGAGGGTTACTGAGGGTGTGAGGGGATTGTTCTTGCCTAAATATTCTCATCTAAGTGTGACTTGATCAGTTTTCTTGTGGGATCTAGTGACTGCCAGTGTCCCTAGGTATAATAAATTGATATCAAAGCCAAGAACCCTTTCAAGAACTGCCAAGAACCCTAGAAATCTTTTGTTTTAATCCCTGTCATGGCTTCCGCACCCTCTTCCGCTAGATATGACAGAGAAATTTGATGGGTCAAATGATTTCGGTCTATGGAAAATTAAGATGAGGGCGTTGTTGGGAAATTTGGGATTAGAAGAAGCCTTAGAGGCCGAAAAGAAATTGCCCGAGAATGCCACTGAAGAACAGAAAAAAGATTTCAGTCAGCGTAGGAAAGAAATCAACAAGAGGGCCTATAATACTCTAATTCTAAGTTTAGGAGATAAAGTCCTTAGGGAAGTTTCAAGGATGGAAACGGCTGAGGCTTTATGGTCTAAATTAGAGTGTCTTTATATGACAAAAACCTTGTCAAATAGGTTGTATTTAAAGGCAAAGTTTTTTACATTTAAAATCCAAGAAGGGCAGAAACTAAATAATCACACAGATGAGTTTAATAAACCGTCTTGACTTAGAAAACATAGATATTAACTATGATGAGGAAGATAAAGCCCTTTTATTATTGCATTCTTTGCCAAGAACATATGAAACCTTTGTTGATATTTTAAAACATGGTAGGGAAAAATTATCCCTAGAAGATGTTTTCGGGGCATTGAACTCTAAGGAATTGCAGCAGAAATTAGAAGGAACAGGTTCAGCTGGGGATGCCCTAACCGCTAGAAGTAGGACTGAAAATAGAGAATTTAAATCTAAAGGGAAGTCTAGGTCCAAGTCTAGGAATGATAGGAAACCAATGAAGTGTTTTCACTGTCATGAGCAGGGTCACATCAAGAGAAAGTACCAATGAGATATGGAAAGAGTTGGGTTTAAGATACTTATGCACTGTTTTTGAGTGCTAAGGAACAAGCTGGAAAATGGAACCTCTTGTATAAGAAAAGGTGATGCACTCTTGTCCAAATGAATGGCATGGAGCCGTGTAAATTTGGGGAGAATCTTGGACTTAGGTGGAAGATCCCTTAGGTTTAATGGAATTAAGGTGCTGGAAATGAGAAAAGTCTAGGAAAAAGGCTAGACAAATGGCCATTGGTTAAAGCAGCACATGAAGGCTTAACTTTGGATCAAATAGGTATCACGAACAGCTAATTATCCCTGTGGAAACTAAGGGAAAAGTGATCTTATAGTGTAGCCAAGGAATAAGAGGCTACAGGGAAAGGTAATCAGGATTGGTTGCTTAGAAGGTCTCTCTAGGTATGATAGTAATTCCTTGGGTAAGATATAAGATTGGAAGAGTTCAAAAGGGTTAAAATTGAGTGCATGTGGAAGCTGTGAGTGTTCCAGTGGTATGCCTAGCATATTGAGAGGCAGCTTTATTGGTATTTTCTCCAAAATAGAACTCTCAAGGTGTACCTGAGTGTTTAGATCAGTGTTTGAGAGCATGGGAGGCATGAGATTGGAATAGGGTTTGGACAGCTTAAGGCAGCCTTGGTTACCCTAATCTTAAGCATATCTTGGTAGACTGGTAGGTAGATAGATGAGAATTAAAAGAAAATTCGAGCAGTCTTGTTTGTTTGAAGTAAGCATTAGAGGAAGAACAGTGGTTAAGACTAAAAGGCCGGTTTTGGGAGCTAGGAGTAAGTCTAGGAGTGTTAAGACCAATCCGAGTAAGGTGCCTTGTTGTTGTGATGCTGTGTAAAAGTTTGAACCCTTTGGGATGGAGAAATAACATTTAAGTATGGATTTGATTTATGGTGGAGTGTACATAGACGGAAAGTTATGTATTTTAGGTTGCTGATTGTAGAGCTGGAACCCTAAAAAAAAAGAATGCCTAAGTAGAGAAAGTTGAAATGGCCAATGGGTAGTTCAAATTGGCTCAGATTCAGTCCCACCATAGAAAGGACAAATCATATTGATGTTAGGAAAGATATTCATTAGGGAAATCCTTGAGAAGGAGGAATCAATCCTAATTAAAGTTGCATGAATAGGTTATGCAGCTGGAAGTATGATCCAAGGTGTCCCATTGTTGAAATTTACAGCATTGATTTAATATTCTTAATGTTTGTTTTGTGTTTAAGTGATCAGGTGCAGCAGGAAGAACTCAAGAACCTATGAGAACTGGTCAAATTCATCTATTGGAAGGCCAAGACTTGAATGGATGAAGGTTGAATTATACTCAAAACAATGGTGGAGAATTGTTAAAATTTGTCTAGAGTATAGGGTAAGAAGATCAGTGAAAGCAGTGTATTTTGAGGGCCAATGAAGTATTAAATAGAAGTTTATTTCCCTATCATGTAATTAGTAATAGTTTGGGGGGTTAAACTGTAAATATGTAATAGTCTTCGTTGGGATATCCGCCCACTATTATAAATAGCAGGCAAAGGGGTAGCCAAGAGAGGCAGATTTTCTCATTCTATTGTATCAAGCGGACATTCATTTAGAGAGAAAGGCTAATGAGCAAGACAGCTTTGTACTCCTGGAGAATGAGTGTTGAATGTATTCGGGAATAGGAGAAAATTACTCAAGCTGTTGAACTGATCATTCTTGATAATAAAGAAGGCTGCTCTTGGTGGGTGTTTGAAAGCTAGATGTAGGGTTGCAATCATTGCAATCCAAACAAGGATAATCTGCTTGTTCTTCTTGTTGGTTTGTGTTTATGTCCTGTTTTTCTTGTTTCTGTTTCATAAAATTTTCTGTTGTGTGATTGGCAAATAAATCCGAGAGGGTTAGTGAGGGTGTGAGAGGATTGTTCTCGCCTAAATATTCTCATCTAAGTGTGACTTGATCAGTTTTCTTGTGGGATCTAGTGACTGCCAGTGTCGCTAGGTATTAACATTCTTCACAATCATGACTTAAAAGAATCAGCTCCCATCAGCTATCTACCTACAGTTCTACCATCAGTACATCAACTCCCAACCCCACAAACAACAGTACTGCAAGACTTCATTAAACAGAGATCCATCACTGCAGCAAGTGCTCCCCTGCTGCAATTACCAGCCGCATCATTTAACAGTGTCCAACACTCAAGTTGCCAGCAAAGTTTTCTCTGGTTCACCGGTAAAGCACACAAAATAAGTCTTAACCGGGTGCTTTGCTCCAACACCACCAATAACTAACTTGATTTGTTCTCTGGTTCACAAAACCAGAAGTTGGATTTCTAGGTATAGTCATGATTCAGTTGACTCCCAAGGATTAGTTCTATCACAAAACAAAATTTTGGATTCAACATGGCAGCAACAAGTTCAGAACCCATCAAATTCCATAGATTGGTTTTTTGAACCACGTGATGGACAGTGTCAAAAGACGTGAATACATTGGTAGTAGGCATTCAAGGTAATTGGATTCATGATAATATTCACACTGGTTGGCCTAACTACACAAAACAAGAAGGGGGAGCAGACAAGTGCTGGTGGTCTTTGCCGTAGACCAGCCCAAGTTTTCAGCAATCAATGCTCAATAGAGAGATGGGAAGTGTCCAAGTTGGGTGGTGAGTACTATTGACCGGTGACTGATCAAAGTGGACTAACTTTCGATCCATGACCTTCAGCTGGATGTCAGTTAAGTTTATTGAAGGATAACATTTGTTTTATTAATAAACCTCATAATTGGATTTTGATATTTATAATAAAATATGTGGACTCATCCTTCGAGTATATGCACAAATACTGTTGTAAGAAAATAAGACAAGTCATGCTCAGAAGTCATAAGCACCATCAGTTATCAGAAATCCATGAACAGACGTAACAATTAATGGTTTGGTTCCCAGCTCATTGAAAGATTATATCTTTAAAGAAAAAAAAATTAAATTTAAGAATATATGTACTGAAAAGATGAGAAGGCTAACAAAAGTCAAAAAAAAAAAAAAAAGGAAAGGATATAATGGATCAACAAATTGGAAAAGCCACATTCAGGTATGGGAAGCAGTAAGCACATCAAGAAAGAATCTGCTTCAACTTGAGAACTCGCAAGATAAAAACAACCCACAGGTAAAATTTCCATTATTTTCATCTTGTTGGTAATTGTGGAAAAAATGAAAAAACTCATATTCATCAACTTTATAATTGCTCTCAATCAAAGCACTCACTTCTCACGTCATTCTTGCCATTCAGGTTCTTGGACATCATCAATAAAAATCTCATTGCATAAGATTGTCAATGTCCAATATCAAACTCATTCATACTTCCTTCGATAATAACTGTGCACAAATGGCAGCATAAGATGGTTTCTAGTCACCAAGTCTTTTAATCTCAGTCAGAAAGGTAGCATAAAGCACACTAATATTTACAAGGCAAGTAAAGAACCAATAATCTGAACTAGCAACCACATAAAGCAACATGAGCCAGAAAATGCGGGAATTCATACCTGGCTCATGCAGAATTCATATCATATTAAACAAGACAGAAGAAGAACCTGGGCCCTGACAAAACCACAAAGGGCAAAAGTAGTAAATTGCCCAGTATAGATGCCATTCTCATCCAAGTGTCCAATATTAATCTGAACAGATGCATGGTCCTTGGCTGTAATTAACCTATTTGTTGCAGAACTGCCATGGCATGCAAGATATAGCTATTAGCATAACTTATACAACAGGTGACACTACAGTATCCATACAAAGTTATTGAATCGCATACCATTTCCTAGGAATGTAAAGGTCCATATTTTGCCCCTCCTCGTTCTGCATCTTTGCTTTAGTTTAAAAGCCTAGAAGATTCAAAAACTTTTACAAAGTCAAGTCAGTGCATAGTTCCAGAAATTTTAAAGAAAAATATACATCAATTTGAAGCTTGAGGTACATACAAAATTTTTCATAGACCCGGAGATTATGAAATATTAGTACATTTCCAGTAATGATGTCACATTTTTAAAATATAGCTTATATATTAACAAAGAATTTTCAGAATATACAGTTATGGCTAAGCTTCAACACCCCCTATCATCCCTACACCGATACCATTGGAAGCAACAGAAGATACCCATTGTTAATATACTCACCTACCTACCATGATAAAAAAGCTAAGTTTGTCATCAGACTTACTCCATTACAGATAAATCCTTTTCGCTACCTATACACAAAACAATTCTTCTTTTCCTTGGGCAGAGCAAAGGAAGGAGGGTTAGAAAAATAGATCCAACTATGCTGCAGCCTGCAGAATGTAGCAAAGTGCATCACCCAATGTTTCCAGGAATTATACAGATCTGAAACCCCTATATGCACAAGCATACAAATTAACAACCTACTAAAAAAATTAAGCACAGGAATCAGAACTACCAACACCTAAACAAACAAAATCTTTGCCTGGAGTACCTCAATTGTCATCTATTCCATTGCCTTCCAAAATCACATCTCCTCCCATTGCACTGTCTACCTCTAAGACTTCAAAGGAACCGCAACTACCAACACTTGCCCAAACAAAATCTTTGCCTGGAGTACATCAATGGTCACCTACTCCATTGCCTTCCAAGATCACATCATATCTCCTATTGCATTATCCACCTCTAAGGCTCTAAACCCAACGACCCACCCCCTCAAAGATAAAAAAGACTTGGTCAATAAACAACAAGAAACTTCACATTTGAGCAACAACGTGTACTTCTCTTTGGCCTACAAAAGCCCCCCCAAACCCAGGAAAAAACGGAAGGGCGAGATCATCAAGTACCAAGCAGAGTAGTTGCCAAAATTTAGAACCTTAGACTTGGCAACGTCCAACACTGGGCACCAACCCAGACGAATGTTCTCAACCGAGCCCTAATCTTGGATGTTTCGCTGAAACAAGAGTGCCAGCGACATAGCAAAAACAATCAATTTGGCATGAATACAGGCCAACTTATCATTTATCAAGTAACCAAGTTGAGAGGCCGATGGTTAAAACAGTCTCTTATTAAATTCGTAAACCAACAAAGCTTTTTCTCACCAGAATGTTTATTACGGAAAATAAAGGAAAGTAATCCAAACAGGGATCAAGTTCAAGCTTAACAAATTCAACCTTGGAGATAGAAAGAGAAAGGTACCTGATAAGCGTTCCGCGGTAGTTTCGTCTTTGAAAGGGAGGAGTGACGAGCGGCGGCGTTCCAGAACTTATTTATAGCAAACCCTAGCGCTGAGAGTTCCAATACCCCCAATACGACGCCGCTCTTAATCTGCCTGTAAACCCTAGCGCTGATGTATTGTCATACAATACGACGCCGGTCTGAATTCGCCTCTATGCCCCTGAGGTTTGTGCGTTGGCATTCAGTTAGTTGCATAACTTTTAAATATTGCATGAAGTCCCCTTAGGTTTGTTTATTTTAAATTGAAATTAAACCCAAAATATGAACGAGAGAGTGTGAAATAATAATGAGATTGGATGACGTGATTTTTGATTAAAAAAGAATAAAAAATTGGTTGCGGTTGCGGACTCATACCTGAACATGGCGGACTGGGAGTAAAATTGGTTACCCTTACCCATATCTTCTTCTTGTTCATGTAAATCCCATTCAATGGCTGTGGCTACTCTTACCCTGCAACACCGCTTACTGCTCTGCCCATCAAATTCAACATCAACGACATGGTTTCCCACCGGCTGCACCCTTTTGGCTACCCAGAGAAGATCCAAGCTTTGTCTCATCCGTTGCTCTGCTGCCTCTTCCCCTTCGCCCCCGCCATCTTCCTCGGAAATCGATGCGGCTACGGCCGAGTCTTGCGTCAACCTGGGCCTGTCTCTCTTTTCCAAAGGCCGGGTAGTGCCCTGAACTTCCTTTTTGAATATTTTTACCTCTTTCTCTCTTTTTTTTTTTTTTTTTTTTGGCTCGCGGCGGGGGGAAGGGGGGGGGGGTTATATATGCAATGGGTAATGCTGAATTTTCCGTACAAGTTCTCGTTCTTTGTCAAGTTTGATTATCTGATCCATTTCATGCTCTTATGGGTTTGATAACATGAAATAATTCTATCTCAAAATAATTCCAAAAGAGTTCCCATATTCACCTTTTGCTAAAATTCTTCTAAGAATCAGAACGTTGGGAATTAGCATAAAAATATTAGAATCTACACAAGAGGCATCAGGCTTCATTAAACCTATGGAAATGTTGGAGATTGAGATTGTTTCTGATGCTGAAGTGGTGTTAAAAGGGATCACGGAAGATGCATGTCATTGCCTTTAGCAGAATTCTCAAATTTGTATAGACGTTCTTATTAAGCTCCAAGGGAACCAAGTCATTTATCTTTGTTACATTAAGCAATATTTGAAGATAAAACATCAAACTGGATTGCCACTGCTGCCAATCGTCAGTCCTCTTCTTCGTCCTGCTCCATCCAACTGGGGGTTTGCTCCAGATTATAGGTTTTGATCCTGTTTGGGTGTTTCTATCCTTTCCTAGAACACAACCAAAAACAAAATGCATATTTAGAACGTAGAAAATCATAAATCCTTTTCTGCTTATAATTTCTTATAGGTGAAACCCCAATAATTTCCATAAGAAGATGTAGTTGGTGATTTTTCTGATGTTGGTTCATAAGGTTGCGTAACAACATGGAGTACCATATAGTAGATAATGGTAATCTCAAATGAACCAAGTACCGTGGATTTTTTTTTTTTTTTGGAAGAGCCGAGCTAAGTTGAGTTGGTCCTATTATTCTTGTACAATTTTCCAATTGTAACCTGCGAAATTATTTTTTGTTTATGATAATTTCTTTAGTCATCAGATGTTTTGAAATTCTATCACCTAGACAGGGATTATTAGATAATTCGCCTCAAGTATGTTACATGTATATTTCTTCTGGATTCTAGGGACAGTGAGGTGTAAGGTTTTGCCTTTTGTGTGTGACAATTAAATTTCCAGGTTAAAGATGCTCTTGCTCAGTTTGACAGAGCGCTTACTTTAAATCCTAATCCTATGGAGGCGCAAGCTGCATTTTATAACAAAGCCTGCTGTCATGCCTACAGGTGGCTACTCCCAGCCTTCCATCCCCTCTTATTTTCTGTCATTTTACTCACTATCTAACTGCACCACATATGAGCTAATATTACTTTACTGCACTAGAGTTGCAATCTTGAAGCATTATTGAGAGAAAATTTATCTTTTTGCAGTCTTCCATGAAGTTGCTTCAAATCTCATTGGAATGCAAGCTGTTGTTTTTGTTGCTTATGTGACTGAATATAAGCATACTAAAAGTCCCTCACCACGTGTTGCAGAGAACTCAGCATTACAATCTGTCAACCAGACAACTAAAATGAACACCACAGCAAAATCTTTAACTCTTCAAATATTTGTACAAATAAAAAATAATTTTAGCTCAAAGTCCCAAAGGAAAGCTTACAAGAATAGAATTGTGAGCATCAGTTATCTTAAAAGTATATGGAGAAATGAATTTCAGTCAACTACTTCTCTTCAGCCAAATTTAGGGTGGCCTGGCAGATTGTAAAAATCTCCTTAGATGCACATTCCAGATGAGGAGTGTTCCACCAGGAAAAAGGATGAAAACCATAGGAATCCTGGAGCTTGTGGGATGACCAACAGAATCTCTGAAACCAAGTTGCCAAAACAGATCTAATTGAATTACCAGCACGTGGAATGTCTTTCTGGAAAGGGACAGGAATGGGTGTGAAAATGTGCGGAATTGCTGTATTATAGGGGCACACTCCTTTTAAATAGTTGAATGTGTTTTTATATTTATAGACACAAATTGATTGTTGTGGAACTTGATAGCGCTAAAATGTAAAAAAAATTCCACTCAAATTTCAAGTTTTTGTCATATCTGAATAAATCATGCAAAGACTGGGGAATATGTTATTCTAAAAAAGCCTATTGTTTAACATGTGATTCTTTCTTCAGTCTTCTCTGGTAAACTCCTTCCTAACCAATTATTAAGTCTCCTCTATGTATGACTTCATTAATATTACCTTTTTAAAAATGGATGGAACCAAACAACAGATGGGATTAACTTTTCAAATTGCTGAATAGTATATCCGAATGGTAATGTACCATATGCATAAATCTATATTAGAAACCTTAATCACCTGGGCATTTGTATCAGTCTAGGTTTTCTTATCAAACTACTAGATACTGCTGATAGGTTTCCAATGCAATAACATTATCAGAGGACAGATTGCAAGCATAATTGTTGTAATTGTATCGAGAGGAATAAAAAATTGTCAAATGGAATTGAAATGTATGTATGTACATATGATGTTTCCTTGGATATCGGACGGTGTGTGTTGATGTTTCAACCATCTCTTTTTGATATGATGTGGTCCTTCTTTGAACTGAGCTGATAGATACTGTTTTTGTGTTTTTTCTGAGGAAGAGGGGAAGGAAAGATGGCTGCCAGTTGTCTGCGCACTGCCTTGAGAGAATATAACCTCAAATTTGGCACAATCCTTAATGATCCAGACTTGGCCTCCTTCAGAGCTTTGCCCGAATTTAAAGAATTGCAAGAAGAGGTATGTTACTTGATTTTTTTTTATAGTCTCATCGCTTTCTGCTCATATACATTTTTCTGAATCCTGTGAATGTTATGTCATGTGCTAATGTCAAGTTTGCATTTATTTTGTTGAATAAGTGAATGATATAATTTGAAAATGTGAATATTATTAAATCCCCGCAAGTTCAAGTTTGGATATATTATATCTGGTAACTTTTGATTTTATTTACAGGCTAGGTTGGGTGGGGAAGATATTGGTTACAGTTTCCGAAGAGATCTCAAGCTTATTAGTGAAGTCCAAGCTCCTTTTCGGGGAGTCAGAAGATTTTTCTATGTCGCATTTACAGCAGCTGCAGGAATTTCAACGTTCTTCACTATACCTAGGCTATTGCGTGCAATTAAGGGTGGTGATGATGCTCCTGATTTGTGGGAAACTGCTGGAAATGCTAGCATCAATGTCGTAGGTATACAGCAATCTCTTTATCTTCTGAATCTAAATATTAAGAACACCATACGTTATATTGGAATTGTCGATTATTTGAACTAATATTTTAGCATTATATGACGATTATCATTAGTTATGCATTTTGAAACATAACTAAGCTTTTGAATCAGCAATCCTACAGGTATCGTTGTTCTTGTCGCATTGTTTTTCTGGGATAACAGGAAGGAAGAGGAACAGCTTGCACAGATATCACGAGATGAAACACTGTCAAGGTTGCCTTTGCGGCTTTCAACTAACCGGATTGTAGAGCTTGTGCAATTGCGAGACACTGTCAGGCCAGTTAGTACCAGCACTTTGCCAGATTATTTACATTGAAAATCACTGACACTCAAAACAATTATTTAAGGCATGAATGAATGAACCTTGTCTTGTCATAGAAACTATGATCTCTGATCCATCATTATCCAGGCATTTCTCTAGTGTTTGGTTGCATGGTAAGTGAATTAAAGAATCCTGTTTACCTTCCTTGCCTAGGAGAGTCTGAACTTCTGGGAGGGTGCTGCTGATGAGGAGAAAAGGATATTTCTCTTCTTAGAAGGGGGAATGTCTGTGGGGACAGGGAGATGTCCATCTTCCTCTGTCTGTTGTAGGAACAAAAAGAAAATGGTCTGTCCTGGTTTTAGTTTGTGAACTCCCACCATGTCAGCTAGCCAAGTGCAAGTTGAACGCAGCAGCAACTCAGATCAAATCCCAACAGGGAGTTATGGTACGGGTCCTAAGGATGGCAACAAATTACTGTGAAAAAGGGTTGGGAAAAACAAAGAGTAAGAAGCTTTTCCTCTATTTTCCTTCTAGACGAACATGGTGCAAACCCCCCACCGTCTTTCCTTTCCCTCTTCCTAACAAATGACGGAACACATCCATCCAAGGGGTTTTTTCCACCAAGGGTTCCAAGTGCAGCTGTCATATGATTTTATCTTTCAGACCAATTATTTATTAAGATTTTTTTGATCTTATATATCTATTATGATTAGCTTCTTTCTTGCTTTCATTTCCTAGAACTTTATCAAGTAGTACAACTAGACATTTCTGAAAATGCAGAACGTATCTGTATGCCTGCATTTTCTGTTGTCTTCATTATCTTGATATATTGATGTTTTAACTTCTGGTTGCTTCAGGTTATTTTAGCTGGTAAAAAAGAGACTGTGTCTTTAGCTATGCAAAAGGCTGAGAGGTTTCGCACTGAACTTCTCAGGCGAGGAGTTCTTTTAGTTCCAGTTATATGGGGAGAAGGCAGGGAACAACAAATGGAGAAGAAAGGCTTTGGAACTTCTCAAAAGGCAGCTGCTTCTCTTCCTTCCATAGGGGTAAGATCAATGAATTTTTGTATGAATCTTGCACTGCCCCCTTTTTAGCAAATGATTTTCTCTACTGCATTCTCAAAATGACTAACACCCTAGCATAATGAAATGCTTAGTAACTGAATGTGGGTAGCAATTCAATGAATGGTGCATGTGAAAGATCTTGTGCTTGCATGTGGTGCACTTGTTTGAAATTGTGCCCAAAATGCCATATGCCCCTTGGCACTAGAGTTTTTTCTTTTTTTTATTTCCATCTCCCAAGTATTGATCAAAACTAAAAGCCTTTATTGATTCCATTACGTATCTGAACACTATCATGGCAGGAGGATTTTGAGAAACGAGCCCAGTCAATAACCGCGAAGTCAAAATTGAAAGCTGAGATTCGGTTCAAGGCTGAGGTGGTATCACCCGCAGAGTGGGAAAGGTAAGCTGATTGTAGCATATTTTTCTACAATATTTGATTCATGAGAGAAAACTCCACTTTCATAGAATCTTTGCATTTGTACATCCTTTTCAGTTTATTCCTAGAAAAGAATATTTGGATTTGCTTATAAATTGCAGACTGTTTTGTGTCTGAAGTAATGATTGTTGTTTTCTACATGGAGAAAAGAAAATGGTACTCATAGGTTAGTTTCTGTTAGAATTTTGGTGTTTGCTTCCTTATGATTACTGTAAACTTTCATAGGTGGATAAAGGATCAACAGAAATCAGAAGGAGTTACTCCTGGTGAGGATGTGTACATAATACTACGCTTAGATGGTCGTGTTCGCAGATCAGGGAAGGTCAGTGTCTCGCAATTGATTTCCCCATCTCTTCCTCGCGATTGAATCCAATTGTAATGGGGAAAGCCTGAATATCTCCTTACACAACACAAGTCCTAACATACATTTCTCCTCGATGATACATTTCCTTAACAGAATGTGTATGTAGGGAATCCGAACACCATTCTTCTCCAACACCTTCACCTTTATTTGTAATATAGCATCCACTGGCTTATATATTTGCAGGGCATGCCTGATTGGCAACAGATTGTGAAAGAGCTCCCACCAATGGAAGCAGTACTGAGCAAGCTGGAAAGATGACACAAATTTGCTTGCTTCATCCACATTCATCAGATCAACTATCCTAATTTTTCGTATTTCCCAATGAATTTTAATTTATTTTTTTTTTAGATTTCTCATCTGTTCTACGTGGTTATTCCTACTGTAAAGTACAGATTCTTTATAAATCCATTATTATTATTGTTAAGAATGGTGCCTCCTGTGCATGGTTGATCCAGAAGAATGGCAACGCTGTTCAAACTTCAATGCCGAATAGAATAGAGCTCCCGTTTGGTTTTGTTTATGTAATTTTCTTTTGGAATTCCCATTCTATTGATTTCTTCCCCTCTATTAGCTGTAACCTTGAGAATTACAACACTTGGGCTTGAGAATTCAATTTTCAAGGGTGTATGTATCCACATAAAGTCCCATCATTTGATGATTGTTTCAAAATCTTCTTTTTTTTTTTTTTTTTTGGCTGAGTAATTTTTTCTTAAATAAATTTAGGTAATGTTATACAAAAGAAAATTTAGACCCAATATTTTCTTATAGAATAAGTTAGTTAAATGAGATAATTTTTGTGTTTGTGTGACAAAAATGGGTTGATGAGT
The DNA here is from genome assembly GCF_014633365.1 of Diospyros lotus. Classification (NCBI taxonomy): domain Eukaryota; kingdom Viridiplantae; phylum Streptophyta; class Magnoliopsida; order Ericales; family Ebenaceae; genus Diospyros; species Diospyros lotus. The sequence continues at coordinate 35,907,036 of NC_068338.1, read as the reverse complement.
AAAAAATAACAATAAAAATGATAACATAAAGTCAATTTTAATCGTCTTATATCTTATTTTATGTTTTATTAAAAATTATATTATTTAATTTTTTTTCCACCCCAACATCAGATTATGAATCCTCTAACCAACCCTACTGTTCTAAATTCTTCATTAAATTTATTCATTTTAAAAATTGAAATGATGTATGATTATCATTATTTGACGACTTTATAGCTCTAAATAAAAATTTATAAAATAATCATCAAATTAAGTTTAAAGTCCATTTAAATAATTCTAAAAATTTAAAACCATTCAAATTCTACAATAAATAGAGTTTACATTAGCTCTACAGAAAATTATGTATAGTAAACATAAATAAAGCTAAGAAATTCCATATATAATGACAATAACAATAAATAAAGCCGTTCAAGGGATAATGCGGGCATAAATAAAATTTATAATACTATAACTGTAATTTGAATAGTATTTATTCATAAAATAAATATTTATCATCCCCACAATCCATAATTAGATTGCCTTGAAAAATCTTAAATTCGCCCTAAACCAATCAATCAAACGTAATTGACACTATTTCAATTGATATGGAATCAATAAATAAGTTCAAGTAAAAAAAAAAAAAAACATTTAACAGTAACAATTAAGCTAATATTGTCAATTTAACATGTGTTCTTATGCAAGAAGATATAAACATAAAATATTGTTAATGCAGTGTTAATTAAGAGCATTAATTTTACAATAAGGATTGTTGCTGGGGATCAGAGTGGGCATTGCCCTTTTGGTCACCTTATCTATCCTTTCTAATAATACGAGATTGGAATCTAAATAATTAGAAATTTTGAATTTAATATTCAATAACACCTAAAATTTAAAAATTAGAAAGAAATGGGTAGGTTTGTGGTCAACTCCCCCATATAATACTTCATAAATTTTTCACACACGAAGCCATCCTAATGAGTTGAAGGGCCAACTAAGTCAGCCCTAATAAGGTCAAACTAATGTTAATTAAAATGAGTTAAATGGAGGATTTCATTAAAAGAAGAATGGGTTTTCACTCAATTGCATGACATGTCGATTGACAAATATTTGGAGACTTAATTGAGGAAAAAAAATTACTAAGTGTATGTCAATCGAATTTATAATAAAAGAAAAATTATGAAAATCAAATAAAAGTTTATAAAAAATACCGTATTAGTTATGAATAAAGAGAGTTAAAAAGATAAATATGTGTAGTTCAATTCTATTGAAATAATATTTAAAATGGGTGATTATTGTAATTGTTGGTGGATGTGATCTGATTCAAAAGACTCAATTTAAAGTTTGACTTAGTCCTTCATTCATCAATTTATAAATATATAAATGTGTATAACCATGCATGACTCATTTGCAGATATAAAAAAAGACTGGGAATGGTATCATTTTCTTGGGTAGGTTTTGAAAAGGTCATTTTGATGATGGATGCACATTGCACACAGGTTCTTGAGAGCAATAAGGATGGGCTTTGAACTTGCAAACAAGTCATTAGATTGAGAAGATTCACAGAGCTTACCCCCAATATTTCTGGCATTATTATTTTGGGGTTAGGTTTTGTTTTGTTGTAGCAATTAATTGGCATTGTTGTTGGGTGGAATATTAGGACAACTGACCTGTCGATGGTTGTTGGATGTGCCGATGCTCTTGCCTACGTTGCTACCATTTTAACCCTTTATTCTCCCTCTAATTTACAACATGCAATGATTTTCTGTTCCAAGAGCTAGCAGTTGAGCAAACAGGGCAAAGTGGGTACTTTTACCTACTATGGCCCTGTTGATTAGTCCATTTTTTGGCTGAGGAGTTTTTCACTAGCTATTGACTATGTAATATAGTCTTCTATTACTCAAACTGAGGCCGACTAAAAATAATAATTTAGCGAGAGAGTTGGGTCGAGATTACTAATTTTGATGGGGAAAAAAGAAAAAAAAAATTGCAGTTGGTTGGTACATCCCCATCGTGGAAGATGTATACATGCAAAGCAGAAAATAAAGAGAGAAAATGTCAAGTGGGGGAGTGGCAATCCGGAGGATACAAACAATAGCAATGTCATTTTCTTTAGACTAAACTATAAACTAATCAACATAAAGCCAGCCGGCAGAGCCTCCCTCTATTGCAAGAAACCATCTTTCGTTCTCAGTAACAACTTCAATTCAATTAGGAGGGAGACGAGGAAGGGAGAAAGCCTGAAGAATAAGACAATGGCGAACCATCCCGGCTTCCCCCACCTGATGATCATCTCCTGTTTGCTGGTCGGAAGCCTGGTATTGGCGGTGGAAGCGGGCGGCGACGAGTGGAGCTGGATGCCGGCGAGGGGGGGCTGCCGGGGGACGATAGAGGAGTGCATGGCGACGGGGGAGCTGGAGATGGAGTCGGAGATGAGCCGGCGGATACTAGCCACCACCAAGTACATCAGCTACGGGGCGCTGCAGAGGAACACGGTGCCGTGTTCTCAGAGGGGCGCTTCCTATTATAATTGCAAGCCCGGGGCGGAAGCCAACCCCTACACCCGCGGTTGCAGCGCCATTACTCGCTGCCGCAGCTGAAAGAGTCGGATTTGGCTTTGGGTTTCATTTGTTTGCATGTGTATTAACAATAACAATAACATGGTATGGTTTTATCTATCTTGATGTTACATATATATATATATATATATCAACATATTATTATGGTTTTCAATTAATGCATTTTTAAGTTTGTTTAAATTTTTCAGTTTGGAGACGCTCTATATTGCAATGTTTGCAAAGATTTATATGATTTGCAGTTTGCTGCTTCGAATTTGTTTGTTTCTTTCTCTCATCCTTTTATTTCATTGTTTTTCTCTCTTTTTTTCTCATTATTTTCAGTCCAACCCGATCTATGATTTTGTATATATCATTCACTTACCTTAACCTCGTCAAATTCATAAATTTTAATATTTCTTATCCTAATCATATACTTGTGAAAATCATGATGAACACACATGAATGTTCAAAAAATTTTTTAATTTCGAAAGCACAAATCTTTTTCATTTAGTTAATTTGATTTCCATTCTAGAATGGATTTTAACTCCTCCAAAATAAAAAAAGTGATGCTTCCCGGAACTATTTCGAACAAAAAAAATTCTGAAAATATTCATTTTTAATTACCAAATTTCATTTAAAAAAAGAAACGCGTTTTAATTAGACTAATCCGAGCTTAAGAGCTTTCCAGGCCATCTTCATCATCAAAAGAAATTCTCGCCAGCAGCGGTTGTTGAAAATGGACTAAAACAGTAAAAAATAAAGAAAGAAACGTAAAGGTAAAGAATGTTCAAAGGCAGGAAGTGGCATAATCCTGGTAATAAAGCAAATCAGCAAAGCTAAAGAGAAAATTAGGACAAAGCGTACTTCATTATGTGAAGGATTCAATCTGTTAACCTCAAAGCAAAGGATTACGTCTAGAATAGATGTCCTCAAATCCCAAATAAATAAATAAAGACAAAGCGTGACTTAACAAGAACCAAGAACCCAATGAACCATCTCCTCTACAGCATCAAATGAACAATAATTGTCCACTTTGAACAAATGTATTAATTGGCTCTACATACACAAGCATAACAAAACGTCTGAGAAAGCCATCCTTGGGATATGGAAGCAAGCAAAATCTAACTACATCAGAGTCTTGTATTTGTGTAGTAATCTCGCCGTAACAGCAGTTCTAATTGCCATCAAAGATTTGTAAAATAACAAAAAGAACACAATGGCAATGATAGTGAAATGATTTTTGCATTGCGACATTCAACCAACACTAAGCAGAGCCCTCCTCTGGCTTGATTTCTTCAGGATTTTTTGATGGTGGCAAAGGAGATGGAGAGCCCTCTGCTCCCATCTCGGTCCTGAGGTCATTGATGCTCTGCTCCAATTCATTTATCCGGACTCCCATTTCATCGAGTACTATGCAGTTAAGGAAATTTCCTTTGATTCAAGTAGGAAAAGAACAAACAAAAAAATGAAAGAAAGAAAACACTAGCCTTTCACATACAAGTGTGCACGTTTCAAACTCTCAAAATTTTTTAAAATATATATATAGAAAGAGAGAGAGGGAGCAATGAATTTGGAGGATAACCAAATATTAACTCCACCTCAGCTACCTAAGTGTAGGCTGAAATGGGAGCTAGTAATGAACAACAATCACCTTATCCCAATAGGCAGAACCAGCTGCGTGAATTCTAGTTCACCACCCAAACGCTCATTTTATATCTGGAGAACGGAAGGAAAGGGTGTAACTATCAAGTGAAAGTGTATCCAGACCTATTTAAATCCTCAGAAGCAGAATATAGTGGACAACCTCATAAAATTATGAAGGCCTTTGAGGAGCTAATCAGCCGGGATTGAGTAACTGTTTCAAAGAGTTCCACGCTTCTATCAATGTGCCAAAATTGTAATAGTGGAGATCTTGAAATGCTTGACCAGGACGAAAAGAAAATACAACTATAGCAGTGCACTCCACAAAGGGAAAAGATACAAAAAATTTTCATTCACTGTAAAATGTGGCCCAGTTGCAACAGCTTTATTATCTACTAAAGGTGTACACATGAGATTTTTGTGATAACTTTTTTTTATCCAAAATAATAGCAAATAATTATTTAATATAATATTTATATTGGTCTAATGGCAGTTTAATAATACAAAAATAAAGAGATCACAGAGGATTGATTTAGCTATTTCCTACTAACTGAATGTTAAATTTCTATTACATTTTTACCCTTTCCAATAGAGAAAATATATTGCCCAATTATCAAAATTCTGGAATTAAATAAAAGCAAAAGGTTATTTTGAGTAAAGGAAAACTTTGGCGGGGGGCTTCACACACCAAGGTGAGGACAGTCCTATCCTTATATAAGAGTTTAGATAATGCTTATGAGTTCTAAAAATAGAAACTACTATCATTGATGAATCACAACAAAAACAGAATGAAAAGGATATTCTTGGTAACGATGGATTCTGACATTGTCTGGAACCTAGCTTGCTGCACCAAATAAAAAAAAGGACAAACAAATCAATGACTATATCAGTTTCATGTAACAATATAAGATCTGTGCATTACAACTCACCATCTGTTGAAGAAGGTTCTGTACCTGGAAGAAAAAGTTAAGAAACAAGTCAATAATGAAGTTATAGTAACACGAAATAATAAAAAGGAAGAAAGACATTTTAATACCCTTCAACCAGATAGGGGTGTGGGGGAATGTTTTCTTGCACAAAATAATAACAATAAATTACAGTGGACAAGCTTAATTCATCACAAGCTAATATGAATAATCAAGGGCATACACTGACAGAGAACACAAATCTTGAGTTGCATACGTATATTTGCATATGCATTTATTTATATGTATTATGCATCCAAAATAATGGCTTGTAAGAATACCAAAAGGATGTCCAATTATCAGTATGCACTATTGCTACCAAATGTATTACAGCCAAATGGAAGCCACAAAGTCCTGAAACTTCTTATCAGGGGCCAACAAATTCAAGTATGATGTAACTCACAAAAACTGTCATATCAGCAGTGCTTTGCTTTGGATCTTCGGAATCTTGTCCATCCTGCCAGCAAAATCAGTCAGTTACAACTTCATAAGATGCGGTTTGAAACCAAACTACAAAAATACATTAGAAGATAAAGTTTAATGCCAACCAAACAGACAAGTGAGAGAATGGAGAACTTGAACAACCATATCAACTTAAAAAACTTATCAAATCTGTTCTATCCATTCAAAAAAGAAAATTGATATTTTCACCAAAAAGGAAGGTCAAATTAGCTGGCTGAGAGCATGAAATGTCCTTTTTGCACTTGCATGGAATTCTAAGCCAACAATTTGGTGTGTCCCATCAGTGAAAGTATCAATGTCCTTCAGAAAATATGACCAATATTTTGAAGAATTTGAATCTGAAGCTACTCCTGGAAAGCAGGTCAAGTATGCCAAATCCATTGCTTTACAATTTGAAGAAGATATGGACACTATGATAATATAGTAAGATTAGAATATAGCACAGAAAGATTTAAAACATATGGAGTTTCTTACTACATTTAACATGGATGATCCAGTTCACAAGGAATATAACTAGGAATTGTTTGGTTGTCTTTCTCCTAGTTCATCAACAATGATTCACTTAAAGCAATAACATCACACCAAGCCTTTATCCCACTATGTGGGATTCAACTAACACGGAAAAAGATAATTCCTGATTCAGTTGGCGAGTAGGCTTCCAAGTCAAACTCCAGAGGAACAGAGGAGAAAAGTGACAACATAGACTGATGCGTTATGCATAACAAAAATAGTGAATCATTTAATTCCTAGTTTCCCAAATCCCAATAGCAAGATACAAATGTAGCCTCTTTCTGTCTATCATCAGTCTTCAGTGGGTGATGTCAAACTCAGAAGGAGACCTAGTGCACTTGTGGACTTAAGTCTACCATCTCAAAGAGAGGTGCACAAGCATATTTTTATGCTCAACAGAAACTATAGAATTTCTACGATTTAAATATGTATTGCTTGAAGGCAATCACCCAAAGGTGTGTACTTCCAGGTATTTCATTCTGTCTCTTTTTTGCTCAATTATTGGATGACTCAGATCATCCCATGGCATGTGGGTTCTTTTCCTGTTTTATTCTTTTGATCCCCCTTTAGGCATTCTACACAATGCTATTACTTAAAAAAAAAATAATATGTTGAATTATAAGATACAGAAAGAAAGGCAAAAAGTTGTCCTGTGAGACAGTGACACATAATTTTTTAGCTAAATTGTGCCCATCACATAAGGATTAAGGGATCCAAGTCCAACAAACAACTTCAACATACTAACCTAATGCTCAATGTTAGTCTCCTCAATTTCACATTAGCCAAGAGAAAAATGAATTGTCCTACTCAAAGTTACTGAAAAATGTGTTAGAAAGATATATCACACAAAGAATAGAGAGAGGGAAGCATGTGCATAGGATATTACATGCATGTATATTGAGTTCTCTCTCCAAGGCCATAAAGAAGGCTTTATGTAGACATAGAAATATGGATCATTGAAGCCCCAAAAGACAACCAATAAATCTAGAATAAATAGTCCACAGAGGGTGTTATGGTTGAAGCATGAATCATAACAATGCAAAAGAATCAACATAAGAAAGCCTAAAATAATACACACTTTGTAGGTAACGTGAACCAATATGGTCCATTTTGGATTAAGAGATACTAAAAGAGAGAGGTCATTGGCATCAGTTTAGATTTAGAGCCATTCTGTCCTCCAGAACATTCACATGAGAAGGTGCACCAGCTTTAGGACAATAATTACACACCTTACTACTATCAGAACTTTTCTACCTTCTTTTATGTGTACTTTATATGGTTCATCATGTTGTTATTACAATATGTTTTCCATCTGGCCTATAACTACTTTTGTTTAAAAGTTCATTGTAGAAGTTTTCTGCACTTGAGACATTCTTGGTAATAAAAACAGGTATGTAAATTAACCAATTACAACAAGATTGCTGACCATATCAAGACATAAGTAACAATAAAAATCTCATCTAACTGATAGGGTAAAATATGAGATATTGTAACAACAAACTCCATCAAAATTCACATTACTAAATATGCTGTATCACGTGCCCTTTTTTCTTAAATCCAAACTTCGCCCAGAGATCAATATTTGCGGGGAATTTCAGATTCAGCTATCCCAGCCAGCACTTCTTCATAACAAAAAATTTACTGGCGTGCCCTAACCGTTATAGGCCCTTAATTTTCAACTCCACTAACATTGCAAAGCGATAAAAGTTAAGATCCAAAACGAATTGCGTCTACAGTTTAGATTTCCTGAAACGGCGAGCTTTTGTGTAAGCCCTAATGGCAAGAACGACGACGCAGCAAAAGACATCAAACAATCACGAAAATGAAGCGTTCAACAGCAAATTACAGGCATATAACCAAGAGAGATAAAATTCCAAGAACTTGCCATTTTTCGCTGGGTCAGAGGGGGCTCACTCTGCTCTCTGTCTTCCGCTAGTCGGCTACTCCGCTTGCGTGGTTCTGTGTGCAAAATGCAATTAGACACAAACTAGTACAGGCGAGGCGAGTAGCCTGATGCTAAATAAATACGAATTTGTGGACACACTTTTTCCTCTACGGTTTTTTTATTTACAGGTTTGCCATTCCGCAAAGCTTTGAAATGTCGACACTGCCCCTTCCATGGATACTTATTAAAAGTGTCTTATGTTTTTCTGCTTCTTCAGTTGAAAAAATACATACATTGTCACTTATTGGTTGTATATATTAAATATTCTTTTTTCTCTGTCATTATAACCTTAATACTAAAAAAACCATTCTATTTATTGTATTCCCATTTCCAAATTTCGTCCGTCCTTGTCGCATGTGGGCATTTCTGCCATTAGATTCGAGGGCCTTTTGGTCAATTGAAATTTGTAGATCGCCGCCTGTTTGCGTTCAAATTTTGAAATTCAAGTACACAGCTCTCTCTCTCTCTCTCTCTCCCCTTCTGAACATGGGGGGAGTGGGGGGCATCAGCACAAGTCTTCCAAAGTTCAATTGAAAAATAGAAGGAAATGATGAGTACACTTTAATACAAGATTTCAGCAAAGCACAGCCAGCCCTCTTAACAAATTGGCCGGCCCTAATTGTTATCCCAAAAGGGGAGAAGAATAAACTAAACTGAAGCAAAAGATGACGTATAAAGTAAACTTTCAGACAGAAAATCAAGAAGAGAGCATGGAATGGACAGACAGACATCATCTTCTCTTGCTTTTAGTGCCGACTGGTTGTTCGCCTCGGACACAAGGATATTCGGGCGGTGCAGACCAGAGGCCCCATAGTATAATTAAGTGAACCAAAAGCAGCAGCAAGGATGAATAAGTGTTCGAGGGATAGATGTTCCAGCAACATTCCACCATTATAAACAACATTAAGCTGCAGAATGGATGGCACCAAGTCAATCAACTGATGCCATTGGCATGTTAGCAACAGTTGAAGATGATCGGACAAACATACCGTAGTAAGGTGGGGAAAGATGTTTTCCATAGTAGGTATGGCAGACTGTAGAAATACCTGCAGACAGAGAACGGTTTACTGCCTATGAATAATGCCCTTCCTCCTTACCAAGCAAACCAAATAAATAAATAAATAAGGTTCTTTAGGGTTTAGGAATTTGTATGCTGAAGATCCAAGGTTTCGTCAATATATAACTACACTATAGAATCATTTTCAGGGCAATGCCAGGTATGCATTTGTTCAAGTAGCACACAAGAAGCATCCAAGTACTTGGCAAAAAAGAAAAGACATGGATGTGTAAAGAACCACACCAAGAACAAACACACAGAAAGTAAAAGCAAAAAATCAGGTATGCTATGAATAAGATGTGCAGCAGCAACTTCTATTCTAAACAATTTGCACTATCAAATAGATGGTCTGGTCTGCCCTCATCTTACAACCCTAAGGCAGCTCTATTGTAAACCAAAATTCATGCATCCAAACAAGGGTTCTTAAGGCCTAAGAACCCCAGAAACTGCTTTTGCAATTTCAAATGGAAATGTGATATTCCCCGATGCAGAATGGTGATACAACTGAAAGAGCCAGAACAAAACTGATGCCATCCAATGCAAGAGAATCTAACATTCAAATGACCTAAAACTAGCTGTTTTGGTTGAGAATGACAGAAGAAACCAAAGCATATCCAGAGGACATGGTGGACCAGACTATATGAGACCAAGCACTTAACTAACTTGTAAATTGCAACAAAACAATTCTAATGTTAGAACCAGGGGTGCAATCCAATTTTGATTCCTCCCCATCCGCTTTGAGCCTTTAGAGGGGATGATCCAGCTCATGCCTAGAGTGTGGCCCCTGCTGGGTGGGTACGACTTTGCTGCCAGGCAGTTGTTGGATCGATGGTCAAAACACTATGAGCAAGCACCAAAGGAAATCAGTCTCCAAAAGGACACATAACATAAAAGCAGCACATAAATGGGCAAATTTGTGTGTAGATAAATGCTAGGGGAGGAAAAAGCCTAAAAGTTTCCATTGAAACCTACATGCTGTCAGATGATACTAGTTTGGCAAGAGATAGAATAAGTCCACAAGTCCTATTGCACCAAGAATAAAAGAAGAGGCAGATCATTCAGCAAAGCTAATCTTCAACAGTTCTACATATGTAAGGGGTTTACGGGAATGCAACCTAGCGCACATGCTATACAATGATATTACGGAGGCATAATCTGTGGCTAAAGCCACTAATAATCACATATCAGGTTCACAAGAACCAAAAGGAATCTTGTTGAGCAACACTTACCATGAATAGAACTGATAATGCAGTGATCTGGCACATAAAATTCCAATGAAGTTCCCAACAAACATAGTAGTAACAATATCTGAATCAATTATAAATTTCTTAGTCTCCAGTCCAGAGAAGGACATATACAGAAGAATGAAAAGGCACAAGTTTATAAAATAAATGCTAAATTGAGGAAAATGTTGCATCTTATTGAAAGAGAAAAGACAAAAAAAATGGAGATTTATGACTTACGCTCTTCATTTAGAAGCTTCATGTTGGAGGCATGATTATGAACATGCTGAACAGGGAAGGAACTTAAAACGGCAAGTCTGAGCTTCATAGCAACATACTTAGAATGTAAGAAGCTCAAAAGCCCATCTTCATGCCTGCCAAAGATAAAATAAAGAGAATAAAAACTTCAAATAGACTGGAGGACAGTCCTTTTGCTGTACCCCTCTCCCCTGCCCACCTGCTATTCACTCTACCCCTCTATTATTTCAAACTTCTATGTTGCACATGCCACCATTCCATTAAACCAACAATATCAGTGGGTACTCTCTGCAAAGCTCATCCACTTAATCTACTTGTAATTAAACAAACAAATAAATCTATCCAAAAAGCAGAAAGCAACATAGACACGAAAACCAGAGAGAATTTGAACATAGACATTAACAATTGCCTTATAGGAAAAACTATTTTATTATTCCTGCTTAAATTTGAATTTTTTTTGGCAAAAGGGAAGGGGCAGAAGTTTTCATAATCAGAATATCTCACAATTTGCATCTTCCTTTATTTGATTTTTACTGACATGAAAGAAAATAGGGCCTACTTACTTGCACCATCTATAGTGAGCGAACACTGCAAGTAGTATCAGGTGAGTAATTAGCAGAGATATAGCAAACTCCTTTGATACAAAAACTGGTTCAGGAACAAATTTGAAGTTGACAGACCTGATAAATAAAGTAAAAGTCAGTTTATCAATAAACCAGGATGAAGCACACGAAAGGAATAACTAAGACAATATCATTTGCAAATAACATCCAACAAGGCACTTCTTCTTGGACGTGCTTTCTAAGTTAATTGATTATGAGAAATAAGAACAAGCTAAATGCAAATCCTTGACATAACAAATTGTAAATGAAAAAGTTTCATAAGTATCTCCTTCACGAGTCCTAACACATGTTTTTGTTGGACAATACATGTCCGTAATAACCTACATATAAGCAATTCAAATTCATATATTCCCTAACACCT